>NC_089653.1:6222500-6822500 GCF_037042795.1 Molothrus aeneus
TGTTGAATGTCACCTGAACAAATGTGACAGACAGACCCTGGAACACTTCTAATGAGTACAGGAAATTAATCAAAGGAGTTACTGGCTGAGTAGAAAATTTCTGATAGTTTTAATTGGGATAACAGTGCCAGGAAAAATACAAAAGTACCACTGCTTGATCAGCACAGAATCAGTAACATAATTTGTTTACACCCTGTTCCAGACAACACTATGAAATATAAAGACCTAACCCTTACCAAAGAGATAAACATTGTTAAATAATAGCTATTACTGAACTGCAGAACACAGCTGACACTAATTTGTTTTCCTTTCCTGATACATAAACTCAACAAGACAGGCAGCTGGAATACAGGAAAGAAACCTGTGTGTCACTTGTAAGCCAATTGGCAGACAATTTGCTGGCAGGAAGAAAGAACAAGCATGGCATAAAAATATTCATCAGACAAATTCGTTAAAGAGTGCTTACCATGTGATATGCACTGTTACTGTTTTAGACAAAACTGGCAAACAATTATACTTGGTGAGATAGAGATATAGGGGGAACACTGCAATTGCATTAAGAAAATGCAAAGGAATTTGGATAGCAGAGTAGTAAATGAGGCTGAGAAAAGATGTTATAGAAATTTCAAAAAGAAAAAGTAACTAGTTTTTTTCTTAAGCCATTAAGAGCTTTTTTTCCTACCTCAGCTTCAGAAAGGCCCAACCATCTTCCTATCAATATTTTTTCTTCCCCAGACAAGCATCAGGAACACTGTCATTTTCCCCATCTAGTACACTTTAATGGTAGCTGAAATCAGCTGCTTCTTACCTCAACTTTGGGCTTTTCTAAAGCCCAGAGTCTCCCATTTATTTTTTATTGTGCATATTGTAGAGCAGCATTATAAACCATTTCCTTACCATAACCATGCCCTGTTCTAGTTAAGTCAGGATAATCAATACCAACATCTAAGTAAATTCAGTCCAAAGCTGCTATTAACAGGAGCCCCTGCTTTTGAAGAGGGTACCACCCCAACACAAATCATAGAGAAGCTAGAGGTTCAGAAGGAAGCCTCCTACACTGCAGCACCAGTACAGCTCTTCATAGTTTTTTTAAAAAAATACCTTGTAAGCTTTAAAATAGGCATTAAGACAATTATGTACAGAATAGTAGTAAGGTTATAGAAGTTCTGTTCTAAGTACTTCAGTGCAGTATGTGTGGGGTGCTGTAGAGACCTTTAACAACTCAGGAGGCAGAAAACTCTAGCCAGATATAGTTGTACATTTTCCCTCCTTTTATCTTCACTACACAATATCCTAGTGATCTTCAGTGAAGATAAGAACTCAACCCACCTCCCAGTTAATTCAAAGAAGATCGGTAAGTTTACTTCAGTGTTGAGTATATCCTGCTCTTTTTATCAGTAACAGTAGCTACTCGTGAAACACTTAAACTCATGATCTACTTAAACACCTTTCATCCAAGAGAGATATTCCTCTACAATAGTCTGGGAAAGTTTAGTACATCTTAAAACTGAGCTAGAAGTCTGATATAGAAGCAATAGCTGCCTTAACATGGCTGTTTGTGATTTCAGAAATGTTCTTTTTAGTGTTACCCATCTACTAACCTTCAAAAACCACTGATTGTAAAAACACAAAAATAGCAACAGGCAAGCACTTAACAGTAGGTAAAAATATACAAATATAATCCACAAAGCTGCTGCCCCAGTAGCCCATGTGAGAGAAGCCTACACTTCCACCCACTCACCCATCTTTCCAGTTAATAATGCTCCAGCAGGGGAAAAAGCCTTACTGACTGACCTTTATACAGCTTAGTTGGGAGTGGGGACCAACCACCACTGGAAGCAAAGGTTCATGGGAAGGTGATTAATTAATTTAAAGGGTGAGTGGGTTCAGGTTTTCTGTATGAGTGATTGGCTGGAGAAAGAAGTGTTGCCGCTAGGAGCAGCCTAAGGTAAGTCAAGTTATTTTAGCAGTGGTGCCCTTTCAGGTAAGCCAAGCTTTTTCAGTGCTGAGAGTGTTCAGGCTCTGAGTAAGCTCAATCTCTTCTGGTGTGTTGTTCTGTAGGTGGATGCCCTCAACTAAATAAAAAGCTGTTAGCAGTTCTTGTTCTGTCTTGTGGGTATTACAGTGTATGTTGGGGGAGAGCTGTTACGGGCTGACTGATATGCCTAAAGTTCAGTCTGATTCTTGAGAAGTACCAAGCCTCAAGCTGCCATCAGCAGCAAGGTGAAAAGCATGAAAGAAACTTAAGCAGAAATCTAACATTGCTGGAACGGCCACAGAAATGTTATATTACTGCTGCTGTGCATTATCTTTGCTATTAATGCTTGTACCTGGGTTGAGTGACCAGTAGGAATGGCATCTTCCATCTGTGCCTTGAAGAAACTCAGAGCATTTTCCTCCAAACAAATTCAAAGTTGTTTTAGGTGGAGACATTATCTGATAAGGCTAAACCAGGGGCATGCAGTTTCACCTTAGGAATTAAATCCTTAAGTATTCAAGGAAAGGTGGAGACTGAGAACCTTGTTATCTCTATTCCCCCACCCTCTGCATTTTACCTCTACAGGATGTAAACCCATCAGCAAGGGGAGGGACTGTTTGTCCTACACCAAGGTGTAGTGCTGGTCTAATGGTGGTTTACCCTCAGGCTGCATTTAAAAAGCGCTTGAAGGTGGTGCCATCCCCAGCAGGAGGGAGTCGGCCAACCAACCCCGGGGCAGGGTGAGCACATCCCAGCAGCTCCAGGTCTGAGCAGAACCCATCCCTGCAACCTCATCGGGCTGAGCCGGCCGAGTGTGTATTTAAAGCAGATGTGGGGTACCCAGGGGTTCTGTTTGTTGACTCAAGTGTAAGGCAGTGGTTAAGGATGGCAGGAAATGGGGGGCAGGGGTTGTATAGGGATAGGTTGATGTCTCAAGATGTCAGCAAACTTCTGAGGAAGAAAATGTATTGAAGGCTGTGTTTATTCAAGTTGTTCAACCTTTTTTTTTGGTGCCATCTCATTAGCTGGAACAGAAGGAAATGGTGGGATTGGAATATGTTGTGTTCATCTGTTCTGGGCTATAAATTAACTGTGAAACATCACATGGAGGCTCAGTAGTGCTCCTTGCTGTTGTCAGCATTGATGGAGTGGCACCCTGTGAAAGACAATGTTTTCTTTTGCAGATATGGTTGGAGTGATTCACAAATGTAGTTAACTTAAATCTTCCTCCTTTGTGTGCTGTAGCAATAGCCAGGATGGTATTAAAGGAGTCCTGAGGATGAAACCTGGACACAGTCGGGTGCTCTATTCACCTGCAGTGTAAATATAGCAGTAAATTTGCAGCTTTTTTACAACTGTGAAAGCCAAGATATAGGAAAATATTAGGAGTGGTCAGTTGGCAGACCCAGATGGAGAGTGACTGTAGACAGCTGGAGATGCAGGAGATCACCATTCAGGATGTTAATGGTAGAGCTGGGGAGGTAATGCCACAAACCACAACCTTTACTCTCTTACACTTTCCTACCTCCAGTGTTCAGTGCAGCCTTTGCATCTGCATTAAATAGCTGTCTTTAAAGAATCTCACCTTCTCACTGATTCTATGTCCTATTCAGTGTTCAAGGACTTCCTCACAACTCAAATAATTGTGCTTTTGACGAGGATGTGTTAAGAAAAGCCCATGGACTCTGTAGAAGATAAGACACTTGGAAATCAAAAGTTAGCTTTATATCAGAAATAACTGATGTTTGATGAAGAATTTGTTTTCTCTTAGCTATGAATTTTGAAGTTACAAAACTCTTTAACCAGCTTGTTAAATGTAGATTCTTAATTTTCTGCTGCTGAACACTGGAAAACATTACGTGTGGCTTTCCAAATTTCCAAGGAATTATGAATTCAGAAGAAACTGGTGGTCCTAAGGGAAGGTAAGATAGATCTAGAAGTATATAGTACATATTTTAGAAAGGATTAGTTCAGTATTAATTCTGCTTAAGAGTTATGACACTGACAAGTAATTTTGTCTTTTTCTCTCGATTTTACTTCCTGTAAAATGGAAATAATACTTTCTAAATATGGCATTTATCTGTATGGAGAAGGTGCAATTACTACTAGTACAGGCTGTGCTGCATTTCAATCAAGAAGTTAGAGAAAGCTTTCAGTAAATATCTTGATTTTGCACCTAACCAATGTGTGTACTTTCAGGGAGTAAGCAGTGAGTTTGTCCACAGTCAATTTCCCAAGAGAAGCTCTCCTTCCCTGGGGCTCAGCCTAGAGCTCTTTTGTTTTCTTTTTTTTGTGGACTTCTACCAGCCTGAAGGTGTCAGCTCTATTTTGTTGTTGCCTATGGGCATCTGGCTCTGGGTGTTCCTCCTGAGCTCCAGCAGGATGATTCCTCTGGTCTTTTCAGAGTAATCTACAAGAAGAGGCTTCCTTATGCCACTTTTTTCAGAAGATACATCAATTCATAACATCCCTAATCCTTTAAATCCTGTGAATTATGATCCTTTGACTTTTCAGTTCAAAAATTCCTTAATATTTATCAAACAAATAAGGGAGGTGTTGCTTTGAAAG
Organism: Molothrus aeneus; assembly: GCF_037042795.1. Taxonomy (NCBI): domain Eukaryota; kingdom Metazoa; phylum Chordata; class Aves; order Passeriformes; family Icteridae; genus Molothrus; species Molothrus aeneus. The sequence goes on from NC_089653.1 coordinate 6,227,047, forward strand.
GGGAGTTAATATATTGGTTTGATGCTTGCAAAGGCTTCTGAAAAAGGAAGAAATCCTACTGGAGTGTGGTAGGGCACAGAGTGTTTACAAAGTCAATGTCTAAGCTATTTTCAGGCCTTGGCCCACAGCACCATGACTTAGTTTTGTTGAAGACAGAGGTTCTGAGTTGATTTATAGTTGATTTACTCATATCCTGAGCATTTAGTGCTCTTCCAATTTCTTCACAGGGAAACAAGGACAGAAGGAAGCAGCAATGAAGAAATGGATAAGTGAAGAGAGACGAATAAAGTAAGTTGCTGGAGGTGGAAAATGTTCAGCAACCTGTGGGTCTCGTAGGCTGTTCCACCTGAACATAGTAATTTTGACCTTCCTAAAGTACCTATGGGTTAAAAAAGCTGCTCCAAGCGGATTAAGTGAAAGATAGAAGAGCTGAGGTGTGGCTTGCTGGGGAGTGAAGCTGCCCTGCAGTATGTCAAGGCTTTCCCTGGTCTGTCTCAGTGCTGTTGTGGGGAGCAGGGTAAAGCCCTGCCCATCTCACCTGGCATCTGGGAACTGAGAGCTAACCATGGCAATTGCCACCTAAATGTCCATGTTACTTGATCTTACTGATATTTTCAGGTGATTAACAAATATAAAATGGTTCTGCATTGAACAATAGCCTTCTGTGAGTTCTAATCTATAAAAAACCATATCTCCAAAAAATAATTCTAGTGTCAGTGCCTTGAAGTGATTTTTTGGAACAAATTAAAAATATTTGATTCTTAACAGTTTGTTGTTCTGTGATAAATTCACAAGTTCAGTCTATTAGAATCATGTAAATTGGCATTTTGGGGTATATTTTATGTTTTATTGCACATTAATGTCATTTAATTGTATAGTTCAATAATATCTCAAATTACTTTTTGATTAAACAAGAGGGAATGAATACGAGTATTTTGATATGATTAATATTTATTTAGTCAGTTTTTTAACTTCTCCTTATTCCCTTTATGGATAACTGCCCAGTACTTACATAATTTTTCTTCTTTCTGCAAGACTGCAGTACACTTTTGTTGGTTGTAGCATTACCTTGGAACATGAATAAAGATCTCATTTAGCTCAAATGCACTATGGTTCTGCTTCTGCAGCTTCTAAAGTGCACAGCTCCATCCATTCTAGCCTGGGATGCCAGGCATCTATAGGTTCCAGTATGAATGTTATGTGTTGTAAATTATTCTAATCCTGTGAACAAACTTGTCATGGTGAATGATGAATTAATTTCTTTTTTCGTTTGTTTTCTGTTAATTAACTTCTCTTGTACCAGAAGTTATTTGTTCCACTAAAATATACAGGAATGTGAGAAGTTGGCAATCTTGATTTATGGCTTTCACCTCATAATCTATTTTTCAAAAATGCACTACTCAAATTTGCTTTTAGTGCTAGATGTGAGATCATTAACCTGCTCTCTTGAGGGCAAGCATACCAGTAAAGGCAGGCAGAAGTTCAGGAAAGCTACACCTCCAGATAACGTGAAGGAAAAACTCTTCCAATGCAAACATGGCATTACCACAGAATGGCTACAGGAGCCATGGAAAGAACAACAAACCCACAACCACTGCTCCAGAACGTGGCTGCACGGCTCCTCAGGGGCTGCAGCCCAAGGTCTCAGCGCCTTCTGAGTCTGTGAGCTGACTTCTTGGATATGCACGGATTGCTGGCATCCAACAGAACTCAACGGTGTCTTCTAGGGCTGAAGTGTGCTGTCCCTAAAAGCCTCTGAGGGATTAAACTGACATGACATTCCCGGGGCGTTCTGTAGGGAACTGCCCGTTCCCTGCAGTAGGGAAAGGTGGATGGATTGGATGGGTGTCTTTGTTGAACTCCCCAACAGACTTCAGGGGAGAAGGTGCTGCAGGTGGCAGACCTGGTCCTGCCTCTCCCAAACCCTACAGGGCTGGGACATCAGCATGCTGGTGCCTGGCTCTTGGGATGCCCTTGCCAGCCTGGGCTCTCACAGAATGGGTCAGGCTCGAAGGGACCACAGGGGAGCACTGGTCCAACCTCGCTGCTTGGCAGGGTTGTCCTGGGTGACATGGCACAGGGGTGTGTCCGGACACATCTAGAGTATCTCCAGCGAGGCAGGCTGCACCCTCTCTGGACAATCTGTTCCGGTCTCATTGGCACAGTGATGAAGTTCTTTCTCTTCTTCTGGTGGAACTATCACAGCAACACCTTGCCTGTCTCTTCGTGTCCTATCGCCTGGTGCCACCGGGGAGAGCCTGGTTCCATCTTCCTGGTACCCCGCCTTCGCACATTTATGTACGCTAATGAGCTCTCGGAGTTGTGCGCCTTGAGCAGGGTGTGGGTGAGCCCGCGGAGGACGGACAGCGCTTCTTCCACCGAGGGAAGTACCCCGGAGAGGCCGTGCCCGAGCTGCCGCCGTGGCACCGGAGGCACGGAGCGGGTACCCCGTCAGTGTCACATCACGGCGGGGCTGCTCTCGGGGGGCGCCGGGGCAGCAGGTGAGGGTCGTGCCGCCCCGGCCGGGGCTGGGCAGGGGGCGACGGGACGAGCCCCCGCGGGGTCCCGGTGCCACCCCAGCGGCCGCGGACTCTTTGCCGCGCTGCGGCCGCTAGCCCCGCGCTGCCTGGCGGAGGGAGACGTCGCGCGGCGTCGGTCTCCATGGCAGTGGGGCTGCGTGGGCGGAGTGGTCGGGGCCGCAGCGCGGCGGGCGGGCGCGCGCGGGAGAGAGGGAGGGAGGGAGGAGGTGAGGGAGGGCGCGCGCACCCCCGGCCCGCCCCCGCCCCTCGCTCGCTGTTTGTGTCGGGCTGTGGCGGCGGCGGCGCGGCCGAGGGGCTCCGACCCTCCCGCCGCTGCGAGCCCGAGAGCCCCGCGCCCGTCCCCGCCCCACGCCCGCCATGCGCGGCCCCTAGAGCAGCGGGCTCGGCGGCTGGTGCGGTGCCTGCGCGGCGGCGGCCATGGCGGTGGAGACGCGGCCGGAGCTGGTGGGGAAGCGGTTCCTGTGCCTCGGCGGCGAGGAACCGCCGGAGAGCGGGCGCTGGCGGGCTGGGGTCATCCGCGCCGTGTCCCAGCGGGACTCGCACAGCCCCGACCTGGCGGTAAGAGCCGCGGCTCGGGCCGGGCCGGGGGCTGCGGCGGGGGGCGGCGGGCCCGGCGTGACACGGCCCCGCGCCCGGCCGGGCACAGTGACGTGGAGCCGGGGTCACGGCTGGCGCCAGGTGCGGATCCTCGCGGCGTGCGCGGCCGCTCCGTGCCCCGGCCCGCGGGGCGAGACGGCCGGTGCCCGGCCTGGCCAGCGGGGGACAATCGGGCTGCCCCCGGAGCAGCGGGGGAGAATGCGGCTGATCCAGGGGAATGCAGGAACTGCCGCCGCGTAGCACTGTCCGACTGGGTCCAGCGCGCTGGTGAACGTTGTTATTAAAAGAATGTCATTGTTTCCCTTCCTTTCATGCCCGCTGTCAGTGTTTTCCTAAGGGGTGTAGGAATGTGCGTGTAGGTTAGCGAAGGAGCCAGGATATGTGTGTGCTCTGTTGTGCTCAGACACACTCTCGCTGTGGGGGGGAAACACGGCCAGGATTTCCTTGGGTTGGTGTTCTGAATGCATAATCTGTAAAATGGAGTTTTATTGTGCTCCCCGGACTTCGGCGTTATATTGTTCGTGAATTCCGCAGTCACAGGAGTGCTGTGTTACCTCTGTGGTTGTCTCCTGCCATGTTTTTATGTCGTTTGGTGTTTCTGAAAGCACATTTAAAAATATCACGACTATGTAAATGGGCATTACGTAGGCTGAAAAAAGGAATCACCGGACTGCGCTGGGCAATCCATATTGCTGCTGGCAAGGGGGAGGCGTTCACAGCCCGACACTGATCGGGGTGGAATGTTGCCTTTTTTACAAACTCATCAGGCAAACAATTGCCTGGTATTAGAGATTATCGATTGCTTAGTTCGAAGTGTGAATCACAGAATTAAGAACTCTTGGTTTTGTTCGTTCCAGACTTTAAGCTTTGTTTCAAAAACAGAAAGTGGACTTGAGATGCTACTTTTTTGCTATAGTCTGGGTTAGTTTTCTTGATTGTTTGGTTGGTTTTGTTTGTTTTTTTGTTTTTGTTTGGTTTTTTTTTTTGCATGCTGTTCTGGATTTTTTCCCATTCTCCAGCTATAATTCACGGAGCCCTTGAATTTAATCTCATAAGTTCATGCCCTTCTTTATGAAATGGTTTGTGTTTTCAGCCTTTGGCTATATGTGAGAATCGTCTAGAACACTATTTTTAGAAGCTATTTTGGATGTTACTCTTGCAGGGCAGTCTCTAGAATCTATATACAGTTATGGAAACACTGAGTAAGGTTTAAGGAGGTATTTACTAACATTTACAAGTCAGAGCCATAATTTGTAAACTCTAGGGGCAGAGCTGACATAAAGAGAGAAAGTCATTTCAGGGGCTCTGTCTGTTTTGTTAAATGCATGCTGCCGATTGTACAAACTTGTTCCTCTTGTTGACTTTGGTGTCTGTTTTTCTCTTCAGATGCTCTTTCTTTACAATTCTTGGTAATTTAAGGAAGAACTGTCACGTTTCAGCTGGTTTTTGAGGCAGGATGACTAAGGGTATGCTTATGTGTTGTAGTGAAGCACCATTTGCATAGATCCAAAGTACCTGAGAAGCAGGATGGATGCTCCAGCATTTCAGCCTGGGTGCAGTGCAGTGCTAACGTGGCCATATTCCTTCTGGTGTTCAAGATAGCTGCACAGCACTGCATTATGCTATGTACATACACTCCCAGTCACCTACGAGCGCTGGAAGCCTGGGAAGGTCTTGAAAAGAATTTCTAGGTCTAAAGAGATGCAGTAGTACTTAACTACTGGAACATCATTGCCCTCTTTAAAGTGCAGCATTTGGGGTTTGTGTTATATGTTCTCTGCCCCCACAGCACTAAGAAGTGGATAGAGGAAAACATGATAAGGTTTCTTTAAGCAACAGGTAATTTCTGCAGGTTAGACTCTGTTTCTGCATTTATAATGAACATTAGCTTCTTGTTAGTCGATATTTGCTAATGTGATGATCCTCTTCCCCTGCCCCCAGCAAAGGACAAGGATGTTTTTCTGTTAGCCCTGTTCTATGGGTGCTATCCTAGCTGGAGTAACTACTGCTCTTATCCTTCCATGGCTTTTGTTTTGAGGTGGCCATTCCTGTAAATAGGTCCCAGACCCTTCTGCTCCCTGTCACTCGAGTGGAGCAGTAATTCTTGTTGACAGTTTCATTGCTGCCCACAGGGTGCAGTAGGAAAATGTTGAAATTGACTTTTGTCAATTTTGTGTTTTCCTGGTCCCACAAGAGCGGCATGTATGAATGAAAAATGCAGAAGCTGCCCTGAGCCACAGGACAGGAGGAGGGCAGCAGTGGGCATTTCAATGTGAATTGCAACTGGCTGGAACTGAGTTACCTCCTAATCCTGGCTTTGGAAGGAAGTGCTATTTGCATTGACTTTGTGTCTTTTCTTCCTGAGTAAGCGTGAACCCCCCAGTCAATTTCAAGCAGTTTAAGAACAGGGAGATGTTTGAGAAAGACTGCCTTCCCCTAGTCTGTGAAAATTGATACCTGAGAACCCTCTCCCCAAAAAACCATAAAAGCAAGGAGGTCATGGCATTTGGTGTTCTCCTGGAAGTGAAGAGGTAATCTCCAGCTGGCCAGCCAGCGTGCACCCAGCCTGAGAGCAGCTGCAGCATATGCTGTCTGTCTTACCCCATTCAGACATAGGTGATGGAATGAGAAGGTGGGTTTAAGGGCATGACAAAGAGCTGAGCATTAATGGAAGTGTGAGAGCAAGCCTCAGTGTGTGCCTGTGGGAATAAATGGACAAATGGGGAGTTTTATGGGGTGCAGGAGCTCAAGGAGACATGGGCAAGTTTAGAGGCAACTCAGGTAATTAATGTTAAGTGGCCACAGGGCTTATAGGAGCAAATCCAGAGGAAACTGAGCTTCATTAGTTCTGCTGTAAACAGAACTACTCATTAAATCAGGAACTCCAGACCTGAAGGCTAGACTAGCTGCTCTCCACCTTTGAGCAGGGAAATCAAAAGGTCAGTTTTCGTATGCTGCTAAATTTGTTTTATGATTGTATTTTTATAGATAAATTAATTATTATTTTCATTGAAATTATTGTCCTGGTAGAAAAATGTAGGAAAGAACTCAATTGTCTGGTATTTTCCTCCTGCTAAGTCTTCCCTACTCCATTAGTGTACTAAGTAAAATAAAAAATATATTAAATAACTCTTTCCTTATACTTTTCATGACTGCAATATAGCTGATATGCAAGATCTTTTTTATAATGTATTTCTTTACAAAGAAAGAAACCACTGTGAAAGTATCTTTTCTCCCACTGCTTTATAGAAATTTTGCCTTCCTCAGCTTTCCTATTAATTCACCACTAGTGGGGAATATGGTGAGAACAGCTGGCACTGGTTGTGAGTGCTGTTGGTCTCCTGGAATATGAATGCTCTTGCCATTACATGAGACCCTCCATGCCAGGATTTGGAAGCTGTGCCTCTTAGTCATCCTGTAATGCTTACAGATGTTGTAAACACCTGCCATACAGGTATAATGTGTGCAATGTAGAAAATCTAATCCAGGAGTTTTCTTCCTGGTTTTCATGGTCTGAGCTTTATAAATTAGACCCCTTGATCTTTCTTGGACATTGTTGTTGCATGCAAAGCATTTGTTTAAAAATCAAAGCAAGGACAGAAGTTTGATATATGGGTTTGTGTGTGTATATGTGCGTCTGTTTCGTAGCCATTGAGAGAATTCATTGCTATTTTTCAGCCTCACACCAAGTGTTGTTAGAGGAAACTGGGAGCTGTGTTTTTCCTTCCTTCTAACTGCCTGGAAAAGCTTGTGTGCTGCTCTGATTACAGTGATAACTCTGGGCAAATAAAGAAATGGCCAGGAGGAGAGAGGTGGAGTCAGTGCCATATGATCTCCCTGCTCTTTACTGTCCCATAAGAATTGCTTTCTGGGCCATAGGTTGCAAAACTTTGATGTGGTGATGAAAGAGAAAATGGAAGTAAACATACAGTGTGCAACTCTTAATAAAGGAACATCTCATTAATTTTAAAATACTGAAATCTCAGTAATCTGTAAGTTCTGGTTTATTGATGCATGAATTTTCTGCCATGATGCACATGGTTTGGAAGACAGCATAAAAATTGAGTTGGTAGTCTTTAATGAATTATGATGGGCAGACTACCATCTAATAATTGTGCATAGGGAAATGTATTGTGGCAATAAATCACCATGTCAGATACTCTTCATAAAAGCCTAATTATTAATGATAGTTTGAAGCAGCGGTGTGATTTTTACAGTAAAGTCAGTAAGATATAATGCTGTAAACAATACACTAATACTTTTGGTGAATTGTAGTTTTTTGGTATCTCGTAATTGGTAATTTACAAACAGGCAATTGTTAAAAATTCAATAAGTCTGGTAAAACCACTTGAAGAGAATATCAGCAGATTGTGCATCTGTTTTAACTGAATTTGTCTCCATTTAAAAGTAAAGTGGCAGTTTGCAAAATGTAATGAAAATTTACTACTACTGTGTTGCACTTAATATGAAAATAATTTTAAATAATTTTGGATAATTGGAAAAAAATATATATTTTAGACAAGTACTCGATGTTCTGATTAGTTTCTCACTAAATGATGAAGTTGAATTTGCCTTCACTGTGTGTGGAGCTGCTCTTACCTAGTCTTTTTACAAACTGTAATTGTTTTCATCTTCTTGCTTCTGCATTCCCAAGGTTTATGAATGGGATCTGTCTTTGTCATAGAGGCACAGACTTGCACTTCTGTAGGTTACACTTGGTTCCTGCCATATATTGATTTTTAGTACAGTGTGTTGCATATTGTCCTCTGTTTTCCTTTTGCTAAGATATAATATTATAAGGAGAAAGTGCATGTGTTATTTTTTCTAACAAATTTGAGCTGGTCTGTTGAAAATGAAATTTCTTTTTTCATTCCTTACTATTGAAGTATGTGCTCTGCAGCTTTGACTTGCTAGCCTTGACATAAACTGGAAGACACAGAAAAATCTTCAGTAAAATTATTGTAGAAAGTAAACAAATAAATATGCTTCAAACTAGTCGTGCACAGCTTGTTGGTGGTTAATGGAATTTAAAAATTCTGTGTTTCTGTACTAGCATCTGGGTTAAAGATGAAGAGCAAGTTGTTGATGAGGATCCTGTCACGTTATTTCCTTCAGCTATTGGAGATGACACTAAAGACATGCCAGAGTTTATCACATCACTGCTGCCTCTGAATGAAGGAATGTTGTTGTAGGATGTGTTTTGAATCTGGTTTGAAAGGAGTGGGAGAAGCTCAAAATTCGGCAGGGATTTAGGCCTTTTTCAGTTGTTTCTGCTGTTCTGTATCAGTGTTGATGCCAACAAGAGTCTTGTAAGTTTGGTGTGTGTCAGCTGGCCAGTCTTTTCTTGGCTAAGCTGTAAAGAAAACTTCCTATTTCCTTTTGTGTTTCCAGTAAGGTTGAGCTTGTCATCCTGTGTCTGTGAATGTCGCCTCATGTGTATTCCAGAGATAGTTCAGGAAGGAGTATCTCTTTCATAGTAATTTGACAAAAAGATCAAACAGAGGAGTAGTCCTATGAAACTGACTGCAAGGATTCAGTGCTTTATACTCTGCCCTTCCCTCTTCACTTCTCTTAGTAAAAGAAACCTGAGTATGATGTAGATCAATAGGTAAATGTACCTGCACTGATGGATTTTGAGTAAAGTTTGTTTGAATGTCAGGATTCCAGAGAGAGTTTAGGTGTCCTGAGCTAGGGACGAACCATTTAATTTGTTGCCTAGTTGCAAAGTAAGCAACAGTGAACAAAGTATGGAAAAAGAAAGGTTTTATCCTCTTTCAGGAGGTTCTTAGGAAGAGATATCAGATATTTTCTTAATTAAAAAAATTGCTCTTGCCTTTTATATGTTTAGTGTATAAATACAGTATTATTCCACATTTGTGTTACTTCAGATTTTTCTTCTTCTGGAACTTTGTGTGAATCTTCAGAGCTGTCTGAAAGCATGGCCTAGCCATCATAAAGAGTTGTAAAAAATGAGCAACTATTTTATAAGAAATCATTCTTCTTGTGCACCTTCCAAGATCTCTGAACCTGCTTGAGAACAGCAGAACTGTTATTTAATATTAAATAGAATGAATTTTAAAAGTGGTCCTTGTGAAATTTGGCCAAAAATCAGCTCAGCCTTCTTCTAATCCTACTATCAGTGAGCTGTAGAGATGCTCAGTTCCATCAGGGATCTTGAATCTTTACTGGGATTAGGCTTGACTTTCCCATTCAGTTGGACTTGGTAAACTGCTGTTCTTTTGCTGAAAAAAAGCAGGTGCAGATCATCTGAGAAGTTCAGCTGAAGTTGGCAGCGAGTGTTTGTCTGGGAAGAGACACACACCTCTGTGACTCCACTGCTGTGCTCTGGGCTTTGACATCCCATGTTGCTTCAGGGAGGGTTTCCCTCCTCCCCTGCTAGTAGGGACTGAGACCTCTGTTTGTAACCAGCCTGTTCTTGGAAACTGGTGGAGAATTCTAAGCTAAACTAATGCTGTATTGCTTCATTATATTGATTCCTCCAGAAAGTTACTGTTGTTAGTTGATGTTGTACCTGTGTACCACTAATTTTCAGTGTTATAAGACAGAATGAGAGCAGGGGATCCAGATGAGCATCAAGGATTTTGCTGTGTTTTGCTTTCTAGTAATTTTCTTTAAAATACTATTTTACTTAAAGCAGCTGTTGCTGTGTTTCAGAATTGAGTGGAATGAAGCAACTTGATTTGCTCCTGAGGAAGTTACTTATGTACATACAGCAACTGGCTTTGAGCTAATTCATGAGCTCTATTTGGAGCTTCATGGGCACAGAAGGTGCAGGATGAGCATTAAAAGCGTCTAGCTTGATCCTCCAGTGGCAATGTTTTGAGAAGTTTTGAAGACTGTGGTTCCACAGACATTTCTCTTGGTGGCACTGCTGGCTTAATTTTTTTTTAACCCTGAACAGTTTCCTGATCCTTCACCGTATGGCACTTGAAGCAGTTGTACTGAGGCTGGAGATGGTATGGGATCAGTCCGAGGGCAGGAGCAGCTTAAGGTGGAACTGTGTCCAGGAGAAATGTCTCTGGACCGTGGCCTGAATGAAGTTGAAAACTGACTTAAATACTTTTGAGGGTTGTATGCAGTAACTAGTAGATGTGTTCAGTTGTATTAATGGTACTTATTCACATAATATGACTAATTTCTTCTTTCAGCTGAATAAAGAAATAAACGTTCACAATAGCGCATGACATGATCATTTGATGTCTGCTGATGCAAGACTTACTTACAAAAGCAAGTTTTGGAAGAATAGATGTGAAACTAAATGCTCTGAGAGAAACCTAAGCATCTAGATGTGTGTTAAAATGCATAAACCTCTGATGACTCAGTAAAGTGTTGCCTATAGTATTTCTGCATCAAGGAAGATCTTTTTGAGTGTGTTGAACAGCACCACAGCTGATGCAGATGTTGAAATGATTGCAGTGAGGCTTCACTGCAGGTAACTCAAGTAGACACTGCTGACTTATTATTTGGGTTGGCTCACCATGGTTTTAGTTTTTGGCTAAGGGACCAGGGCTCTTCAATCAAATGATGGTTTAAAATCTGAATTTTGATTACTCTGTGAAAAAGAGAGCACTTGCTGAGTCATTGCCAGGTGGTCCAAGTCAAATCTCTTCAGTCCTGCATGTCTGGTGAGGAGGGACTGGAAAAGCTGTATTTTGGAGGAGTGTTGGCAAGGACAGTTCATTTTGAAACATTCCTCCAGCTGATTTCCTTATTTTTTTGTTTTTCTTGGCTTGTCTTCTTTCCTAAACGTGGAATGTAAATTTACTACCTTTCAAAAACAAACAAAGCGGCCTAAAAGCCAAAGTCAAGCAGACAAAGGAACGTCTTGGGGTAATAATAGAAAATATGTGATCTAAACTGTTCAGTCAGTATAGAAAATCTTGGAGAAGGAAAACCAGGAAATGGTATTGATGTCTTGGGCTGGAGTTTCTCATTAATCTGTACTTTTTTTTGCACCTTAATTCTTCATACAACATGACTTGAAGACTTCAGTTTGTCAGCCTTGGTTTTCATCAAAGACAGGAGCAGGAGCATCCAATCAAGACATGGTGCAAGCAGCTTTTAGAGGGCAGGTTAATGAGTTTTAGGCTGTAGACTCTTGGTGAGATTTAAAGAGTTAGGAGCTAACAGTGGTCTAGTTGCCAACATTTTAGTCAAAAGTACAAAAGCTGTTATAATTGAAGACTGAATGGAATGAGGTGCTGTGGCCTTCAGAGCTGTTGGGATGCTTTGTTGTCAAACCTCTACAATTCTCGCACAGGGCTGCACTTCCTCAGTGTTTTTTAATAGGGATTTGGAAATCAGGGACTTCATCCATCTGAGGACTTTGAGGTTTGTAGCCCTTCCTGGGTTTCTCATAAATGAATTAGTGGGAAATCTTTTTGAATCTATGTGAACTTCTCAAAAGCCTGTGACAAAGAAGGGTGAGGCTTTACCTGTGCATCACAGTCAGGATTCCCTTCTGTTGTTTCAGATATGCTTTGGTCCCTGCATTGAGAGGTACAAGTCCACAGTCACCCCTTTTTTGCCATTCATGATTTTTTCATTGTTTTTGCATGGCACTCAGGATTTTATTAGCTCTGCTCTGTGACTTCATGTTTGTCTCCTGGAGCTTATAAATGTGGCAATTCTCCTTCACTATTTCTTAACCCAAGAGAAAAGGAGGTATCTCTTCTGTCAGTCCCCACCTACCCTGTCCAAATAAATGTCTCTTTGAACTAGATTATTCCAAAGAGTGCAGTTGGTTTGCTTATCTTAAATGGCTCTGCACCAAGATGTGTATCTTCATGCGATTCCCTTTCTGCAGGTTGTTCTGAACAGATTGAATTTAATATTGTAGAGTTAATTTTTTTTCAGGAAATGAGGTAACATTATAAATTAGTTTTAAATTTTTAAAAATTGTAATTTATTTCTTCACTGGAGTATATAATTGATATTTCTTTTTAGTTTTGCTACCAAAATTGTCTATTGCAGGTGCATTTACATTTAGTATACCCAGATGTTGGTCAGACCTTGGTGGTAATCTATTTAATAGCAGTTTAACAGTGAGTAAGATAAAAAACAATGTGGAGATGATAATGAAATATTTCTGGCTTGCTAACTGTTAATTCAGGTGTGCTGTCCTAAATACACCCGAACCTCCTATATATTGTCATATTTTAAAATTTGTATGTAGGTCAGAATGTGATATGTGAATATTTTTAGATAATGTCATGATCACTTCTCAATTAAATAGGTAGCTTTTCTGTGTAATGGTGTACTTACCTCCTTCTGTGTGATCTTTTAGAAGAGATAATACATTTTGACTCATTTAAAGGAAGTTCAATTTGTTTTTATAAATAGAAAATGTTTCAAGTGCTTTGTTACTTTGTAGTATTTTTTCCTTTAAAAGTATGTAGTCTAAATTAATCCATTTCTTTTGTTACTGATTGCTTTTACAAGATTTCAATTTAGTGAGTCAGGCCTAGGACTATAGAAAATGAAAAATCTTGTTTAATAAATTATTCATTGACTAACTTTATGATTCCATCAGATGGTTTCTTTTAAAACTGAGTGTAGTACTTTAGTAAATGATTGTAAAGATTTTTGTATTTGAAATTAAAAGATTTGGCTTTCTGTTGATGCTTGCTGATACTGCTTGATTTGTTGGTTGGGTTTTTTTTTTGTTTTTTAAGTTCTGTAATATTGCCTTTTCAGGTAAAGTGAGATGTGTGTGTATACCTTGGCATATTTTTCCCTGTCAAATTTTTTTTGACAGTAAGTTTTCTGATGTCTGATTTAAAACTTTTTTTTTTAAACTTTTAAATGCATTTGAGCATGGCTGATGTTTCACTAACATGGCAGAATTCATTGCTGCTCAATGGCTTAGTTTCAAATGTGATACACAGGATACAAGTGTTAAGTTTGCCCATATATCACTTTTCTGCTAGAATAATGGTAGAACTTAATAGGGCTCTTCAGTTGTTCCTCTGAAACGGAGGAAGTTTGTATCTCCAGAGGGTTCTTAGGTTTGTTGGCTGAGGTAAAAGGACTGCATTCAATATCCTCTTAGGTTCTTTCCTAAGATGTGTTTTGTATTATGGTAACTACCCATTTCCAGGTGTCTGGAACCTGTGTTCCAGGAATGTTTACTGGTATACTTGAAAGAGTTTGAGGCTTCAGTTGATATAACCAATTAGCTCTATGTCTGTATTTTTCCTTCCTTTTTTACAGAAGTCTGGTTTTGGTCTTGGTCTGCCTTTTAGGAAGTATGTCTTCAGTTAAGAAGAGGACAATGTAAGGACATGCAGAATGGCTCTCAGGAATCTTATGATTTGGTTTATATAGTGCTTGGAGGCAGGAAAGAATGAAAAAGAACTTTTATTTTTCTTCCTTTTTTTTTTTTCCTCTCTTTTTTCCCTGAAAAATTTTATCAGTTCTTGAGCTCTTTAATCAGGACTTTGTATGAAAAGACTGAGCAGGCACATACATGGAGGCACAGAGTTTGTGGTGATTGGGAGTGGGGCTGTGGCTGAGCCTCATCCCCAATGGGCCACAGCTGTGAGAAGCAGGGGAGCAGCATTGAAGGCAATGAGCCATGGAGTGCTGAGGTGTGCTGGCCAATCACACAGGGAACAGAGGGCACACAGGTGCAATGCATCAACATGAGGGCATTACAGTTTGGGGCTAAAGAACAGGGTGGGCACAGACCTGAAGCCTTCTGAGCTGGTAAGGTGTTACTGTGTATGGGTTGAAGCTTTCTGAAATTGTTCAATGGTTTTCTGTGTTTTGTGGCCATCTCAACTGTGACATGTGCTGTGCCACACAGACTGGAAGGTATGGGTCAGCCAACAGAGGAGGCAAGGGAAGAAGAGAGGACTCTGATGGTTTGAATGCACAACCCCTTATGTAGTTTGATGTAAATTGACAAAAGGAAGGCTCCTCCTGTCTGCACAAAAGGCAGTATTCCTTCCTGGGGGGCTTCTGGCTGCTCTAGGTCCATTCTCTAGCACAAAGAAATATTAAGAAATTTGTAATCAAGGGAAGTCTAAATGTTGAAGTTCAGTACCTGAATTGATAGCTTTACTCAAACCTAGTGGTTTCTTAAGCTCAGGAAAAAAGAACATTTCAAAAAGCATTGATTACTTAAGATCAGAGCAGAGACATGAAGCTGGTATTGCTGTGTAATTAATTACAGCTTGGGCCATGTGCACTTCTTGTTCCTAAAGCTGTCAGTTTGGTATTTCTTATGTCAGTTGTAGAACTGAGGGGGTTTTTGTGGCTGCTCTTAATTGCTTTGTTTACTTCTCTTTCCAGGCCTTAGCTGTATCTGCTTGTTATTTGTCAGCTCTTACTGCAAAGGGAGGCTCACTTGTAACATAGCAGGCATGTGCTGCTCTTCTGGGACTGCATGTGCAGGACAGAGAGCCTGAGCTCAAACCTCACTTAGAATTGCAGAGTTTCTGGGATAGAGAACTATAGGCTGGTGGTCTGAGTAACGTGGATAATGACACAGCAGCATAATTTTGGAAGTTAAGAAAGTTTCTGGAAAGTTAGGTCTTGGAAACTGCTTCCTTAAAACACATTGTGGTGGAGGGACGTGGTGCTTGATGCTGTGGTAGGTTTAGACTACTTGTGGCACACAGAAAAATGGTTTGGAGTGTGTCTGTGCTAATGCACACACATTTTCTCTGAATATGTGCTGCTTGATTGGCTTCCCTTTCAGCTGACTTTTTTAGTCTCAGATTTTAAGAAAAGCTGCTGTTGAATTCTTTTAGTTATGAGAACTCAAGCAGACAGGTAGCCTTGAAGGGGATTAGTTTATCAGATGTCTGGTAAAGTGCAAACTCTTTCTGCAGCTTTATCCACCTTCAGGCTATTCAAGTGTGAATATCAATCTTAATGTCTGAACCAGTGAGGCTACAGAATTAACCTTTTTCTTTAGTGTGTAGAAGTTGGTGGTTTTTTCCCCTTTGGGCCTTAGAAGACAGTGATGTCTAACTTAAATATGTGTTTTGCTGAAAGCTACTTTTAATTAATACCAGGTGTTTTTTCACCACATCAGTATTCCATACCTTTCTTTATTGGGCCTGTCAGCTGGGCAGTGGCAACATGAGGTTTGGAACTGCAGGCCTGCCTATTAGGCAAGCAGCCAGCTCACCATCAGTACAGTGTATGGATTTGCAAGTCATTTGGTTTGCAAGCCTCATAAGAAATTCATTTGTGGCCAGAAACATCCAGATCCTCTGAAATTTGTCAGTAGCTGAAAGTTAATAAGGAAATCTTGACTGGGAAACATGCTTAAAAATTATGTATATGTGCTTGTGTGTATATATACACACACCTAGAAACAATAGTAGAAAGTAATAAATTTGTGTGGTGGTGATATATTACCTACTAGTATTGGCATTTATGGTGATAAAAACTAGAGATATTTAATAAGAAAATTGATATATCTGCCTTGCAACAGAAGTTGAAAATTGCTGCTGTAGTATTTGTGCAATGGACTGTGCAGGCCTTTCCTCTGCTCTGCTTTATTGGCTTTGTTGCTTGTGAGAGCTGAGGGGGTGGAATTTGTGGTCTATGGCACTTGAGTAGTGGTGAAGGTGTGGGGAGCAGTAAGCATGGATGTGGGGCAGTGCATGCTCTTAAATTGTGCTGTGAAGTCTATTTCTTTATGGTTGCTTCTGTGCAATCCTTTTATCTGTTTTCTACCACTACTGACATTATCTAAAATAGAAACTACTTACTCAAATAATCTGATGCAAGATTTTACTAACTATCTGGAAGATTTACTAACAATCTGGAAGAAAATGAAGTCCTGTTTTAGCAGTCATGCCAAACTTTCTAAGGTGGTTAGTCTGTGACACTGGTTTGAGCTTGCAGTGATCTTTAACTTAAAGTGTATGTGCATTATGGGAGATGCACTCCTGAGGAAAAGCATACAATTAAAATTTTTCTACAGGTTGCAATGTATGAAAGTAATTTGCAAAGAAGTCTTGAAACAATTTCATAGAACACTTAATATCACAGTCATTGCAACTAGAAGGCATTGCTGATGTGCTTTGAATTGAGTGCTGTTAGATAATATCCCCATGCATCTTGCTGTATTCTATGTTTTTTCTCAGCTTCTAATTTTAGAAATATCAAACCAAGGTAGCCAGCATGAGAAAACTGGCAATGGAAAGTGTTATGCAAGGAGAAGGTGTCTTAAAATAGCCTATCAGACTGAGATCCTTCTGAATACATGAGTGAAAATTATTGACACTGCTTTTAATCTTCTCTCATCCTGTGCAAAGCACTCAATCCTGTTTAGCACCAAAGCCCCAAGTCTGTTTAGCATTTCTTGTACCCTACCAACCCAATGATGAGCTATATTTTAATTTCTCCTTAGACCATATCTCTTTATTGCATTTTTCTATGGTTAGAGTACTTCAGAATTGTCATAATCATCTAGTCCTGTCCTCACAGTTGGAAGACTCCAGTAAACCTCCTTTCCCTCAGGAAATAAGATACAGTTAGCTAACTAATAACTTTTATTTTTATTGTGAAGATCAAACCTACTGAAACTACTGATTTCTCATTTAAAAATAAAATATATAAATGCTGCTTCTGGTAATGGTAGATGGTTACACAGGACTGTTGGCTCTTGGCTTTTATGGGCACTAAATTGATTTAGTAGTGGTGTATTTTTGCTGAAGATGATCTGATGGGTTGGCAATAAATTGATTTAGTAGTGGTGTATTTTTGCTGAAGATGATCTGATGGGTTGGCAATAAATTGATTTAGTAGTGGTGTATTTTTGCTGAAGATGATCTGATGGGTTGGCAGTGGTTAACTTCAAAAATGGAGTTGTGAGTATGTGATTTTTGTTTGTCTGAGGGTAAGACTGAGATGTTCCAGGGCAAATAGACTGTGTATTGCACAATAAACTTTGGCCAGGTCTGTTTTGGAATTGCTGAGATTAGGGTTTCTGTATCCATGCAACTCTGTTTGCTTTGTAGGACACTCTTTGACCAAAACCTCACTGTGGTAGGTGCTGTGCAAACGCAGAGCTAAAATTGTCACTGCTACGGAGTTTCTGAAATCCAGAGTGACAAGGAGCTGAAATGAGCTTATAATGATGTATTGTTTGTGTCCTGCAGCCTAACCTTTGGGAAATCTTTTGACAGAGGAGAGTAGGAGACGTTTTTGAGGTGTATAGCAAAGTAGCTCTACTGGAGTTTCTCAGTTGTCTGTCAAACATGAAGGATAGCCAGGGCTAAAACTCCAAGGTGGCAGGTTGAAATGGAATTTTCCTTTTTTTTTCCCCTTTCGTTTTTTTTTAAGGTAGCCAGTGACAGGTTCTAACTATTCATCAGAAGTGGAATTTGGCATTTTGTAGCTGAGTCTGAAGTCTTTGAAACCAAAATCCCAGTAAGTTACATTAATAAAGGAAGGAGGCAAAATGATGTAGAAAAGACAGATACTGTCATTATACAATTCTTGTATAATAGCATTGTGAGGTGCTGTGTGTGAGCAGAGTTCTGTGAAGTCCAAACTAAAAAAATGATGTAATAACTGAATTGCAAACCTAGGGGAGGACTTAAAGATACATGAGGGTAAGGACCTTGAAGGAGATGATAGAAACAAAAAGTGTTGGGATGAACACTGAAAGTTCTGTCTTAGCACAGTATGCTCGAGGTGCAAACTATGCATGTTAGTATCACTGAGGGAGTTGTAATGGGTTTTGTGACACTCACCATAGGACTGTGCTCAGCAGTCTGATTCACCTCCTATTATAAGTATGTTCTGAACTTATTTCCCCTCAGCACAGAGAATGTATTCTTCATTTCTATCCCACTTCTTTTGTTTCTGTGGTATCAACTCAGGAAATGACTTTTGAAATGGATTAAACTTGTGACTTTTGAACTCTATGCATATAATTTGTGGTCTAGGAAACTAAGTGGTAAGTGGAATGAGGTTTTTCTAATGAAAGTTTAGGTGAATACTGATCTCAAAGTTTGAGTGCTACCTCTTCAATCCTAAAGGCTTTGGAATCATTTTACTTGAATGTTTTCCTGATAGTTTATTAGACTCACCATCAGTGACATCTTGATGACAGAGGTTGATGGCAACTTGAGTTGCCAGCAGACTTTTTCATGTATCACTTGTGATGCTAGTTGTGTTTTATGTTATAGATGTAGCAAAGACGCCTTGGTTTTGGCTTTATTGTAGAGGTTTTAAGAATTGGGAGTGACAGAGGAGTTGAGTAATAATCAAATTAACCTGGATTGCCCAAATATCAGTCTCAACTGTAACAGTTGAGATCCTTTTTCTGTGAGGAGCTGACTTGATTTGTCAAGATGTCAAATTGGTCACAAGCCAAGCTTATCACTTCTGTGGGTTGCATCAAGAAAAGCAGAAGTGCTCCATATGTTCTGATCTGTATTCATTCAGTTTTGCCTAACAAAATTTTAAGTGTTAAGCAGGGTTTGTGACACCCCCTTGTTTTAACATTTCCAACCTGTAAAAGTGGTAAAACATGGTGGAATCTGGACTGTGCTGTTATTAAATGCCCTCAGGATTAAGTTCCTCATTCTTCTACAAGAGGACAACCTGTGGGAGTTGCTAGGGGAAGAAGAAGCATTGGTGTGCTTGCAGTTCTCTGAGACTTCATGCTTTTTGAATTGGGAGGGAGTATTTATCCTAATTTGATAGATTTGAACTACTATGAATATTTTATATTGACCAAGTTATTGAAACGCTTAACTGTGTGAACATATTAGTTTAGTTTAATGGGAAGGAGGAGGTGGAGGTGTCTAGGGAAAATAGGCAGGAACAGAAAGAATTTTGTGTCTTGGCAAAGAATTTGAGTGCTGTTGAGCCAGTGACTGTGTTATCCCTTGTGTTTCAGGGTTTTTTTTCCTTTGCTTTTTTGGGCTTCTTTGTTTTTAATTAAGCCTCCAGGACTGCTGTTGTAAAAGAAGATTTTTTTTTTAATTTTTTTGCCCACATTTTCAGCTCCCACTCACAAGTGTGGGTTGTAATAATTCAAGCATTTGGACTGAGATGTAGGAGTCCTGAAAATGGGTGTGCCTGAAAAAATCAATATAGCCGTAAGTATCACCACAAGATGTTAAAATAGACATTCTTTAGACTAGTTTCTCAATCTTTCTCTCATTGTGCTTAAAGAAAAACTGGAAATCAGTTTGCTTACAGGTTCCAAAAAGTGTAATCTAAAGAATCAGTGAGTAAACAAGGTAGAGCCAGTAGGTGATGAACAATACTTATGATGGGTGACAGGGCTTTGTCCAAGAGCACAATCAGAGGAATTGTATGAATAAGTTAGGTTGCAGCATCTGGGTCTCTGGGGGGAGATTTGCTGAACTATAAGTGACACCAAAACTTAGTTCTGTAACTAAACGAAATTTTTACTTTTCTTCAATTCTGTGCTCAGAGAATTGGTAAAGTTTTTATGCTTTATGGTGGGAGGGAGTCTGCCTTTTTAGGGTAAAACCTTGGTGAACCTGCAGCTTTTGTATCCTGTGCTTACAGTATGTGTATATATAGTAGGCTGTCAGTTAAAAGGGCTGCTGAGAAGGGAGGCCATCTAGATTTAGCAAATGTGTTAAGAAAAAAATAGGAGCTCTTGAAAGATGGGCATTATTGTGTGACTGTATTAGAGTATAGCCAAACCAAGATTCAAAGGTAGAGAAACCATTATTAAATATTTTGCTGTAGGTGGTTGGTAAAAAACTAGAAATGCTTTTCATCATCTGAGTCTTTGAAATAAAAGCAGCAGGGTTGAGGGGACGGGAGGAGGGAGTGAAAGAACTGCTAAAATAAGTTTCTTCTCCAGAAAAAAAAAAAAAAAAAGTTGGTTGTTTGGAACATGAAGAGGGGAGTAAAATTACTGGGTTTACGGCACTTTACTGAGTTTACGGTTTTTGGTGTTCATTTAAGTGTGTTCGTTTGTCCCTAGGCACATTTTTCCAAATAAGTTTTGTAGGCTTCCCTTGTGGATAAGAGCAGAGAGGGCAGAGATTGTTATTTGCTGAATGATGTCTTGCTCTGGCAGCTGGGTATTTCTGTCCTTTGTAAATGTCTCTTTAATGAGCTCCACTATTACTGTGGCTTCTTAGCTTCCATTAGGCACATAGTGCACTGGATGAGGAATGTTGCATTCTGGAAAGTGCAGGTGCAAGGATTTTGATGTCTGTGTTGCAGAATGTGTTTACTGTGGTGGCATTAGATGTGCTGGCAAGTCGTTGTCTGGCACTAATGTAGCTGCTAGGCATTGGGACAGAAGCCAGCTTAGTATTTTGTGTGAAAGAGAACCCTCTAAAACAAAACTGTGAACTGATTAATGATCTTCTGTGCTAAATAATAATTGGTTATTCACCATCAGTCCTTCTCACAGTTTAACCTGTTGTTGTGCATTGGTTGAGTATCCTGACAAACCCTAGGTTGCACTGACTTGTAGGTTTGAATGCTCAGGTATTGCTTGGGTTTGCATTCACTGATCACTCTGACCAACTTGTGTCTAATGTTTTCTTAGCTAGTCTTTGCCCACTTTTCTTCCACAGTTGGTTTTTCTAATGTGACACTCTGGGCTAATAAATCTGCTGCCAGTTAAGTACCAAAACTCTTGAGTTTACTTAGGCAAATGGATTGCTGCACTCCAGATGTAAGGCAGCTGCACATCCTGTATAATTGGCAATTGCTGGTAAATCCTGTTCTGGTTTATTGATGAACCTAATCACAGAAAGGAAAATCTAGGTTTCCTTTGTTAGAAATGGCTATTTGTTTGTCAGTTCAGTATACATACAGCAAAATTCTGAGCCGTAGTGTTCAGGACTCTTGGCAATAAATGTAATCCATTTAGATAATCTAGTAATAATCATCTCTTGAATAATTGAGGCTATGAAGCTTTATTGAAGGCTGTCTAGCTGAGATTTCAAAGCACATTTAATGCAAGCACATTTTCCAGAAAGGGCATTTAGGCTTGATTTGAAGGTTCTGAGTAGCGAGTCCATTGTCCTTTGTTAGTGGTTAATCATTGCTGTTAAAATACTATTGAATTTTCTGTTGAGAAGCACAACAGGGTGAATTTCAGGTCCTGTGCTTCCCCTCTCACTGCTCTGCCACCTGACACCAAAATTGTCCAAGGGTTTTGTGATTCTCGCATTTAGTTCTTGAGCAGAAGCCTTAACAGATTGAAAAGTCCATGAGATCTTAGAATCCTCCAGTGCTTTCCAGAGGCAAGCTTTGAATTGAAAACAGCTGAATTTTCAAGTGAATCATGTGAATAATGTTTGTTTAAGTACAAAGCTTTTTGAAAGATACAAATCATCAATGACCATTGCTGGTATGCTTGGCCCGGTTTTCAGTCAGCTGAGCTTAGCATAGCTGAGAGCTAATGGAAGAGATCTGCAGCCTGTTAGAAAGAAACTCAGTTCCTCAGTTCATCTGGGCACTGTGTTCCCCAAAGTGGAGCTCAGACCTTATGAAGATTGAATGTACATGTTTGCTGTGAAACTTCCTGTTGCCCAGTCTGCATAATTAATTACTTGGGGATGTAAATGTATTAGCATTCTGCTAATGAAAAGCTGTCTGGTGTAGCATTAGGTTTTTGTCATGCGAGAACATCTCAGATCCTGGCAGCACAGACAGCATTATCACTGTCTTCTCAGCAGATGATTTGTTTGGGTTATGCAAGTATACTTTGCCGTCCCAAACAGCAAAGGAGAAGAGAATCACATACCAAAGAAGTTTCTGTGAAACTTCAGTACCTATCTATGTAAAAAACTTGGGGGGTGCTGACTGTGCAGACATTTTAATGATGATAAGAAATATTTATTCATTTTTTTAGGCAGAGAATAAAAAGAAAAAAAAAAGAAAAAGAATTTTGAAGGAGCCCTAGTTGTGACTTTGTCATAGTGGCCTATTACTATCTAGTGTTTTTCTGTGAAGTATTTCCTGGTAATATTTGCAAGTTAGAGTCAGATTTTTCTGTCTTTGTTAATAATTTGCTTATATGGGACTAAATGGTTTTTCCTGCTGATTTTCAGCACTCTTCTGCGTCCTCCATTTTTTTTAGCATGCTTCTAAAAATGTGAGCTTCTGAGATAGATGCAGTACTTTAGCTCCAATCTCAGAAAATGTTGGGTAAAATGATATTGCTGGTTTTGGTCTCTGATGTTCTTCAGAGTTTCTTTGAAGGAGTAGGTATTCATTGTCTCTCACTATGGCAAGGTGCTGTAAATCATTGATGTCTTCTGGTCTCCCATGTCTCTGAAAGTTGGGCCTTGGGATCCTGATGGGTTCCAAACTCTGTGGGAATGTTATCAGCATGCTTAACTCCAAGGGTAAGGGAAAAAACAATACTATCTTAAGCACTTTGAGAAGTTGCCAGTTTTTCTTCTGGAAAAAGAAATGATAGTGAGCTGTGCTGGTTTCTCAGCCTGAGAAAAAAGGGGGTTTTGTGGGTGTTTTTGGTTTGTTTGCCGTTTTGTTCGGTTTTTTTTTATCTATATTTATTAACATTTCTTTTTTTTCCAATGGTTTTTACTTTTATTCTGAGAGATAGTGAATTTCTACATTCAAATCCACAAAGTAAATCAACACCAGAAAGAAGCAAGCTAACACTTGTTAGTATCTTTTTGATGTGGTTGTGACTCCAAATTTATTATCTTTCTTGATCTACTTCTGTTCTAGAAAAGTGGACCACCCTCCCACTATCTGCAGTTTTTGTTGTAGAACTGACCTGATTGGCTGTTTATCCTGACTTTTCTTTGTGTGGCTCTTAAAAGGAGTTCTCTACATGTGTTTTATTTCTGTATCTTCACCATATTTCTTATATGGGTTACTTTGAAACCATGTTGTAAATTTCTGAATAATTTGTCAATTTAGGAATTCCACAAAAAAATCTTCTGTTAATGGTCATTTACTTGGTTATTTTCCATCTTTATGCAAACACCCATTTGTGTGGGCAGCTTTCTCCACTTTGAGAGGCTTGACACACCAGGGCCAGCTGTGATCAAATAGACCCTTTTTCCAAAATACATTCCAAACTACAAGACTCACCTTGGTTGAGAAAGGAGAGCGCATATCTGGTGAGGTCCAGCACCAGGGCTCGGCTCTTTGGCTCCTCCTTGCCCTGTGGAGCCCGAGTGGGGTGACAGCAGGGGCACAGGACTGCACGCTCCAGTGATGTGAACCAACTGCAGGAAGGACGTGGTGAGGAAAAGAGGGGAATTTGAGCACTAAAATGGCTGCATCTCCCCTTCCTGGAGCATCCTCACTTTGCTTCAGCACAGACATTTTCATCCCAATTTGCTCTCTCTGTGTCTCTCAGCTCTGAGACCCTGGCATTGCCTATCCTATACTCTGACAATAGCACTAGTGGGATCCAACCTTTTGCCCTGCAGATGGTCTTCCCTGTTTTCCTTTAGCCCTTTGTCCTCCTGTCAGTCTGGAAAACAGCAGTTACTCTGTGTTTCACCAAGGAAGATGCTCCTGAGAGGTTGCATCAATCCTCTTTGAAATGTCTGGATGGGAAAAAAGTAGGATTAGCTAAATTGATTAGTTTAGATGGGAATCGACAGTTCCACCTAAGCCACCAGTGTACTGAAAGTAAAAAAAAAAAAAACAGAGCAAACCATCCCCAGCCCCGACTGGCACTCGGTATCTCTGCTGTACTTTGCTTGTTAGTTATAGTGAGAACTGCTTATGGTTGCCAGTTCTCTGAAGTGAGGTGCAAAGAAATTACAGTCTTGGCATAAGAGGCTGGCTTTCACAGGGCTTTTCCCAGAGGAAACTTAATCATAATTTCTTCCTAGTGAAGGAACTTTGTTAGGTATGCATGATGTGCATTTCATTTCCCTCCCCAGTGTTATTGCACACTCGGATCTTATGCTTTATTAAATAGCATCTGCAAATTGTTTGGCATAAAACATCCTGTTTTAGAAAGACCTACTTTTAAAATGAAATGTTTAACTAGAAGAAATGCTTTTGAATTTTCGAACAGCTATCAGCATTAGAAGAACAGGATTGCTGGAAACATGTGCTGTGTGGTCTTCATATAAATGTATGAATTTCTCACAGAAAGGGAACTGTGGAGCTATTACTGGTGTACTGTAGTATAATGGTCTCAAATGCAGTTGTGATTTAGTAAGCTGTACCAGATTTCAAGCTGTCTGCATTGCAGCCTTTTTGTTATTAATAGTTAATGATACTCTCTGTCTGTAAGCAGATCCTTGCTTTCAGCCTTCCCTCCCCCCTCAATCCTTAGGACATTACGTTTTTCCTCTTAACTGGGAGTGGGAGAATGGGTCCAATTGCTTTCAGAGCTATCAGGGATGTTTTGGAGGCAGTCTGGAGAGATTTTCCTGGAGGACAATGCGAGCTGGCCCGTGCCAGGGTTGCTGGGCTTGCCTTGGCTGTGGGCACGCTTATCACACAGACACTGCTCGCCTTGCAGGCAGTGCCGTGCGCTGCCTTTAGCCCGGTGATGACCCTGGATTATGTTCTTGTTCATGACATGTCTGCAGCCGGTGCAAGGTTCCAATTATATCTGCCTTCAGGCGGTTCTCAAGAGATGGTGGGGGGAGGAGAGGGCAGGAAGCAGAGAAATCGTTTGTGTGACTTAGAAAAGACTGTTTCAGGGAAGAAATCTGAATTTCCAGTATAATTCTCATCTCAGACTTGTAAATCACAAACACAAATAAATTCAAAATTTGAGGCTACCTCTTGTACTTTGTTTTGGTTTTTTGTCCTTTACAAAAGTGTCTCCTAAAGCGATCTGGTTTTGTTTTAAGGATAATTTAAGGAGGCACTACATTACTGAAAAAACTCACAATTTTCTTGTTTTATACTTCGGAAACAAGTAAGACAGCAATGAACTCTGAACTGGAGCTTGGAAAATGTTTTATTTTGCCACGTTTTTTTCTTTTTTGCAGATCGAATAATGTCACCAAAACTGCTTGGCTAGTACATTCTTTTTCATTACCTCTCTGCTTGCCTGTTATCTCTTCAGTTTCGATTAGCTTCAGCTATGCTACTGCTTTTACTGGTAAGCAATCTCTTTCAAGACCTGGGGACAGAGAAGGCGTGAACTCTTCACATAGCAGTGAATGGGAGATATTGTTGTGCCAAATTCATGACAGCATAAATTATAATTGAGCCATCAGTGAGACTTTGGAAGTGACTATTCATAGCTTGTCTGCAAACAGACATTAAAGAAAAAAGGACATTGTGTTTTCAGTTACAGCAACAGTTCTACAAGCTTAGTTTGTAATTTCAGTTAGAAGATTTTCCTAGTAAACATGTTAAAAGCAACTTGTGAAAAGAAGACTTTCCAAAACTTTGGAACCAGTTGGTCATAACTTTCATGTTATTGTACAGGTGACTGATGTAGTTGCTTATTTGCATTTTGAAAACCAGTTCAGGTGGAAAGACATTGAGTTTTTAATTTCCAAAATATTTTCATTCTTGTACCCAGAAGCAATGCAAAAATAGTGATTGACACCCTGTAGTGAGAGGTTTGGCAAGTTTTCATTAAGAGTAGCCATGAAGGGCTGTGTGTGGAGTTATCATGTCCTTGTGCTATTCACAAGGGCATAGAGGACACTTTAAGCTCTATGTTCTGCAGTGCTTGGGCAGAGAGTTGGAGTGAACTCATTGTGTCTTCTATTGGGAAGGTTTGTTCCAGTAAACTGTGGCTACAGCGAGTGGTGTTGGATGTAGTTTTCTGTGAACAGCTAGAAACAGCTGCCTGGTGTGTGGCAGTGTGCTGGTTTGGCTTTTTCTCTTCAGAAGAGATTTCTCTATCACTGGTGGGCCCCAAGAAAGCAGCAAAATGTCTGGGAAACTTCATTACCTCTCTCTTTGAAAAGACTTAAATTTCATTAAGGTATTCTGTGGACAATACACTGAATGCTGTCAGTGGTCAGAACATTTGGGAGCCACTTAAAATAGATAATAAGGTCTAACCACTTCCCTGAGTGAGATTTTATAGACTGTTCCTCCTGCTGAGCAGTACTCCATCTTTTTATTAGGATGCTCAAAGTACAGAGGCAGATTTCTAAGGGAACATATGCAGAAGGCTAGGGAGCCTTCTCTGGTAAGGTACCTCAAAGGGGAATACAAATGAAAGAATTCAGATTGTCCCAGAAACCCTATTTAACTTGAACCCCAATATTTATAAGCAGCATATCCTTTCCAGATCAGTGGAACTTTCAGAAACATCAAGATGCTCTGTAGAAAGGGGATTGTGACCAGTGATTTGATGGCTTTAATGGATATCATTGATGATCAGTTTTTTGCCATCAGGGATTCTCTTTGCTTTAAGGGGAAACAACCAGCCTTCAATGTTATGAGTTCTGTCCCAAGGACAAAGGAGTAAAAAACCTCTTAATTGCAGGTTGCATCTTGCATTGCTAAGGCAAAGAAAGCAGATCCTCTCACGTGCTATTGTATGTGCTTTGATGTTGCAGACATCAGTGTTGCAGTCTGTTTGGAATTGCTTGCAGGAGAGTCTTTGCTGCTGATTTGCAGGGCATTAACTTGTGACTTGTGTCCTAATCTAAAGTGACTTTATTCAGCAACAGGGCGTGCAGCTGCTTTTTTACTTTGAGCAGCTTTAATTGGTGCAACAGCTCTCCATACCTCACATTTTGATGTGTTTTTCTAGCTTTACCTGTGCCTGTAGCAGTCCTTTAGCTGTATCAGTGCTTTTGAGAGCTTTCAGGCAAGGCAGTGTGAGGCTAGTGGTATTCCCTCACTTAGGGGTTGTGGCTTCAGGGAGCCTGTGGTGGTAGAAAGTCTGGGAAAACTTAGATTCATGCATTTTGGATGTAATAGGGATGAGGCAGGAAAGAAGCTGAAGATAGGTTAATAAAAAAGAGAAGAAAATGCCTGGTGATTTTCAAGTTTGTAGTGCTGTCTTGAGCAAGAGCTGTGCAGCTAAGTGACTCAAGTTAGAATATTCCTTGCTGAAGATCTTTACTTTCCTTGATACTCTTTCAGGAGGGGAGGATCTTTAAATGCTTCTTGTTTTAACAAGTTTTAAACCAGATTTCTGCATGTAGCTTCTAAAGCTGGTTTTTTATGGTTCCCTCAAGGCTGACTTGTAACCAAGACTTTGTTCATCTGTTCTCTGCTATGGCCCCAGTAAGAGGAGTGGTATCAGTGAAGTAAAACAGGTGGTTAATCCAAGTTGTTTTTTAGCCTTACCCTGACAGAGATCTCAACGTGCTGATAACTGCTGTGCTAGGTAATGTTAAATAGAGGACTTTGAAAAACTATTTAAAAGAGCCAGGACTCTTTAAATTCTTCTAGAAATGCAGCAATTTTCTCCACAGCAGTAGACATCAACCCAAATGCCTTATTAGTACCTTTCAATCACCCACTTAAAATAGAGTAATTTTACGATGAAAGATGATATTTTAAAGCCTGCCAAAGATCTGTGGGCCACATTATCTTCTGTTTCCACATCATCACACCATGCTAACCACATAAATTGGATACCTTCCAAGAGGGTTGAGTATCTTTACAGTACTCTCCAATTCTCTCTAGCAGTCATGGCAATTGAAAATTAAAACAGTGCCTAAAAAGTCTGATCTCATGGGCAGATGGATGTCAATAATTCTTTTTTTCTCCTTTCCTCCCCCCTCTTATTTTCTAGGCAGAACAGTTTAATATTGAGTTGTACTGTCAAAATTCACTGGGGAAAGATTCCTCAGTTCTTTTGCCAAACCCACAGGGAACTTGATAGCAAACTTTTCTCGATTGTTCTGGGTATCAGTGAATGGCCAGAGCAATGCTTTAGTCTCTTGGTGTTGCAGATACTGGTATCACCACAACGCCAGGTTTCTGATTGGCAGTGCTTTGCTGTTCTCAGGGGATACGAGGTGATAATGCAATAACTCTCCTTTGAACAAATTTTCACTTAGTGCAAAACCAGGGAAAACTGTGGTGTGGTATGGTTTACAGACTCAAATACTTCACTTACTGCATGTCTTTGTGGTTAAGCAGCTCACAAAACTTTATGAGCTGTCTTTTGGTAGCTAAGTCTGTAGGTGTAGTTATCCATTGACATGAGGATGTCTGAAACATCCTTAGTCAGAAAACAGAGTAACTTGTGATTTGTTTTCAGTAGAGACTTTGTAGGTCAGTGTTACATGGTTAAATCAGGCTGTCTCAGTCCATAATTTTCTGCAGCAGTTGAGCGGTTCCAGGAAGTGAAAGATTTCCATCAGGACACGTTTCAAATGCAAATCTATTTGTTGTTAAGCTTACAAAGCCACTCACAACTAGGGCTAAATAGACGTCATTGCCTGCATTCAGTTGTGTGCATATGTGATACTGCTCACAAGGGTTGCATTGGTGCATCAGCCTTTTTAAAAAAAAGCAAATGTAAGACAGGTGGTTTTTCAATGGTGATTAAAGTGAGAAGACATTTGTCTCTGAAATATGTTCACTTTTGCATTGCCTGACAGTCCTTCAGTCAGTGATTACTAACTTTCTCGTGGGCTGTTTTGAAAACAACCACTTTGTAAACACGAGGATCCTTATA
Source organism: Molothrus aeneus (assembly GCF_037042795.1). Taxonomy (NCBI): domain Eukaryota; kingdom Metazoa; phylum Chordata; class Aves; order Passeriformes; family Icteridae; genus Molothrus; species Molothrus aeneus. Next base: position 6,255,742 of record NC_089653.1, read on the forward strand.
CCTGATTGCATGTGGAAAACAGAGATGTTCTGAGAAACAGCTGGGTTAGGTCAGTGTTACATGAACAGGGAGACAAATACCTTGTCCCAAGCAGTCCAGGTGTGGGGATGGTTGGTTGTAAATCTGCACCATTTTATGGCTGTGGAACGATTGAAAAATGAGCCAGTCTTCTTTGTGGCAGATCCTCTGGTTCATAAAATAGAAGTGTTCTGAGCCTGCTGGCTCTCAAATGAGTAATTCCTTGAGTAGGTCAGCTGCTTCTGGAGAGGTCTGTATTCTGGCAGGGGAAAAGCCCAGTGTTGGTTGTGGATCTTGGCTCAACTATTGTGTACTTCTCTTACCTGTCTATGAAACACCCAGATCATCTCACTGCTTCTGGCACAGCCTCACTGGTTTTGTTTATCAGACCTTACAGTAAGATGTTTGTGGTTACAGCATTATTTTTTGACTGAGTAGCAATCAAACCTAAGATTTCTCAAGTTGTCTTTGAGCCTCTCTTTCTTCAGTTCAAAGTGCCTGCCTTTTGCTTGTCAGGATGAAGCAGAGTGATATAGTCTGATTTTTGAAATGCTGTGTTTGTGTGGAGCAGAATCTGTTTGCTTAAAGCCTAAATAGTTTTGTTTCTTTTGGTTGTAGAAGGAGTAGTTTTTGGCAGATGCTACTAAAGTGGATTACAGATTGAGGCATAACAAAGAATGATATCAACAAATACTCCACTGTATATTGGAAGTTATTCAGCTGGGTCTCAGACTGTCTTCATAGCTTATTTTGGTGGGTTCCCTGTGGTGAGGGGTTGGAGAGAGGATACGTGGTCTTCGTGTATGTGCTAACCAAACAATGTGCTGATGGAAGCACTGGGAACAGATGCAGTGAGAGTTGCCTCTCTGATCTTTCAGATGAATTTTTAGCTTCCATCTCCTACACGACCAAGCTGCTAAGTAAGAGTCACATGCACGGATACTTGAGCAAAAAGCTGTTACTTAATATAACAATTGTGCTTAGAAATGTTCTGTATTTGTGGATCCGGCAATTTGCCCTCTGCTCGTGCAGCTCAGTTTTATTTGCAGTGGGGCCCATGTGGGTTGCCTTGACCCTTCTGTGCTCGAGCCTGGGAGCAGGGAGAGTGTTTGTGTGACCCCTAACGGAGGCTGCTGAGGAGAATTGCCTGAACTCACACTGAATGCACACATATGTTATGTGTAGGATCCATAGCTACCAAATAACTGGAATTGTAGTTACTACTTTAGCATAACTTTGTGGTAAATATAATGTGGTGTAAATGCTTTTGGCAGAGCTAAAGCAGATACAACTTTTTATTTCAGTATTTAAGTAGATTTACTGAAATGGCAGAATCGTTCTTATGATTTAATGTAGTTTTAAAAAGATAGTTCTAGAATGTCAGTTCAGTATAAGTGTACCTGAAAATGCCTCCTGCACTGGATGTTCTTTACTGCAATAAAATGAAGTTGTTGCCTCCTTTGTTGTGTTGCTCAAGAAGTTTAAACTCACTTTGACAAGGAGTTATGATCTGCTCCCTGGAGGTTACCTAGTAGAAGTGATAGACAGCTTTGTTCACAAATTTGGTGACAAACATCTTCAAAGTTCTATTGGTAGGGAAGTAAAAAAAACCTTAATGAACCTTAAACTATAGTTGTTTTTATTGTTCTCCACTTGTAGATCTGCGTTTTCTCACCTTCTCAATGTTGGCAAGAATCTTCAAAAGACAATAGTGTTACTATATTGAGTCCTTTTTTATGATGTCTACATGATCCAGTTCTTTCCAGTTCCATTTGAATATGGGGTTTTACAGTCATTCAAGTATGGTAGGTTTAACTTGCTTACCTGACTTAAAGAATCCTTGCCTTTCACATGCAAAACTTATTTCTCTTTATTGTTCAATTACTCCATCTTCTAGCATGAGCTTTCCAGAGTGTGTTTAACTCCTTCCACTTAAAAAAAGAATTAATCAATATTTTCCTGGTCATGTAGGCATACATTTTGTTCCTGTTGACTGCTGTTGCCGATTCTTAACAGCAGGAACATGAAATTAATCAGGAGAGTCTCTTTTTAGACTTTGCTTTCAGCTGTTAGGTATGGTAGTTTTCAGACTAATGCAATGATGTTCTGCCTTTAAAATGCAATCTTCTAATGGTAAATTCCATTTCTTCATCATAAACCTATTGCTATTATGGGTTTTTTTCTTCTCTGGGAGAAGGTTGATTGGTAGTTTCTGTTTGGCCCATTTAATTGTTGGAAGAAATCTGATGCCTGGCTCTTGCCATTTTGGCAGTCTCACAGAAGGGCTAAATTACACTGCAGGTCCTGACTTGCCAGTTGTATGAAAATACCTTTGTGCAGACATAAATCAACAAGCTCTGTAGTATTTTTGTACCTAGTACTGCTGGGCAGGTACAGTATTCCCATCTAAAGTTTCCCTTTGCAGAAGGAAGCGTGCCAGGTTACCAGGTTTGTTGTTTCTCCTTACTTTTTGAGTTTGTGGCTCTCCCAGACAACATGCTAACCCATTTAAAAATGTTTTAGGATGCAATGTCTGAAGGGGGAAGGAAGTGACTTGTGTTTTATGTGTATATATATATATATATATATATATACACATGGAGGTGGCAGCATCTAGCTGTTTGATGTTTTAGTTTCTACAAGATGTCTTTAATTTTTTTCCCGAAAGACTTAAAACCCCCACTCCTACATATAAGAGTTGGAGTTTTGGGGTTTATTGTTGTTGAGGTTTTTTCTTCCCCAAGAAAGTGTTTTGTTTAAATCATTACCTTTATTGTGCTCAGTTTTTTCTTGGCAGTATGTCAAAACAACTGACTGAGATCACTTTGGAAATGCCTCTGTCCCCAGTGTTGGTGCAGCACATGGGGGCTCCTGGTTCCAGCTGACCCCCAGCAGCTGTCAGCTCAACGTGCCACAGCACTGACGGATGTGATATTGCTCAGATTCCTTGTGGGATCAGGGTTGCTGTTGGTTGGCAAGACTTCTTGCCTGCTTGAAAAGTCAGACTGGAATTTTATTGGGTAGAGGAGCCTGTGAGAGATGGGGGAAGATGTTCGAGATACTGCTCATGACTTTGTATAGATTTTTGCTGCTTTACAGTGGTTGGATTATTCTCAAAGAAGGGTATTTGAAGTGAGTTTGTGCCTTCCCTGCCAGGTACAGTGATCCATCCGCCCAGGAGCTTCTTTTCCTAGTGTATTTTTATGTGCTATTGCTGCTTAGACATCCCCCTTAAAATGGTTAATTAGATGTACCATAGTCATACACTTGAGGAGAAGAAAAGGTGGGGTTTTTTTGGGTTTTTTTTTTGTTTGTTTTTTTGACCTTCAGCTGGCAGAAATATAATTTTCAAGGTCTGCTTTCTAAAAGTGTATGGGTGTCTGGCCAACGTTTGTCAAGAATGCAGAGAAGCCCTGTTCTTTCCTGCTCTATAAATGTTAACATGGGTAGATGGGAGGCACTTACTAGGTAGTAGATATACTGTCCTGAGAAATGGTTTTATAGTAAAAGAAAGGGTTTAAACCTGTAGTGCTGAGATTTTTTTCACTTTTCTTTATCCATTTTTACAGGCATTTCAATTTGTAGTGGCACAGTTTGAAGTAAGGACTGCTCAGTGTAGTAGATACTGGATGTAAGAGTGTGTATGTAGTCTGGTGTTGCTGCTTTAAGACTGTTATGTATAATAAGAACTATTCTATCTCTCCATGATTAAAGTAGAAAATTGGAAAAGTTTCTAGATTTCATTGGGAAATAACCATCTGTACTTCACGAATCTGGTTTGCTGTGCACATCTGTGTTGATAGACAAGAATTTCCTCTTTTCTGTAACATTCAGATTCATTCTCCCTGCCCCTTCTCCCCCAGCTCTACCAGCTTCTCTTACTGGTAGTTTTGGAGGACTGTGTTGGTGGGCACATCTACCCATGTCCTTCAATGGCAAAGGTCCCCAGCAGTTTGCTTTAATAATTTTATTTCAGGTATGTGTTGTTCGGGTGTTTTTTTTTCTTCCAGACTGATATTAGGACAGATGCAAAGAAAATTGTGACAGGGGTGTAGAAGCTTAAGCATTTCCATGGTTTTTTTTTGTTCTTCTGCCATAATTTGTTTTTCTGCCCTTTCTTGCTGATGTTTGAGTCCCTTGACCATTTCCAGTGCCATATATGGTGCATGAAGCTATGGTAACTAAATACATAGAGAATTCAATGAAAACTGATGTTTAGTAAGTGAATGAGAGTCTAAATGAACACTTTGCATACCAAGGCAGAGGGAGCTCAGCAGGTGATGATTTAATTTGGTCACAAACCAGTTGTGCAGTCATGTATGTTCTTAAGCCCCAGTGTGTGCTGTCACATCCCCAATGTCCAGGCTGGATAAAGCTGCAGGGCAGTGGTGTGGAGTAAGATCACAGTCTAAGAGAGGAAGATGTAGTGATTGGAATATGTTACAGGAGGAAACTCAATTTTGCAACTCCTGGGGAATTCAGAGTACTACAATGAAAGTATATTTGGGAACCTAAGACATCGCATGGTTGTCTTCTGCTTCTGGGGGAAAAAAGTTCAAAAATATCAAAACCAAAATAGTATGAAGGCAGTGAGTGATATGAAAGATGTGTCCCTTATAAGCTACTGTTATTCGATACGAACAATGAAGCAAGATCCAATTCTTGAAGCAGTTTATGTATATGATGTGGAGAATGTAACTGAGATGATTTTTTTTTTTTTACATATGTGCACCCAGGGGTAATGTGGTTCAAAATTGCACTCCCACATTTTTTTTGAAAATTCCTGGTGTGAAAATGTTGTAGAAACTCAAGGTTTACTATTGAAACATCATGATAGACTTCAGGATATGTACTAACAAATCAAAATTGAAGACTTCATGAAATTTGTTCATGCTTCCTGAAGTCTTTGCTGTCAGGTGATGACAAAATCATTTTTCAATGTATGGTAGTATAAACTGAGGACTAAACAAAATTAAATGAGCACAGTCCCTTCTATATAGAGCATTGTTTTTCTTAGATCTTCAGTGCTTTCTCTTGCAGGTGGAAGGGAAATTTAAGTATTTAATTGGATTTCTGTAAGAATTCAAGACTTGGAATTTGTCCATACTACTTGTCAAGCTTGAGCTATGCACAAGCACAAGGCAGGCAAACCTTCCAATGCAGCATTCATTGTTGCCAGTGGTATATCTTAGTATTTGCATTCGTGCCTTTATTTCTGTCAAGTGTTGAATGCTGTTTGGGAAGGTGGACTTGAAACATCAGAGTAAAGTTCTCTAGAAAAAGCCTTGAAGTGCTAATCACTGGGTCTCCTTTCTTTTTTCCTTTCTTCCTTTCCACACATTGAAATTTAGCTGATCATATGATGCTCATTTCTTCAGTGAGATTGTCCTGGCAGGCCAGCTGATAGGTGGGTTAAATAAGAAATTGATGAGTACAGTTGGTAGGTTTATGTGATGCTGTTCTGAGAACTTATTAAATGCTGCCTGGGTGTTTAAAGAAATAGGGAAAGATGCTAATTCTGGGAGGCAAGAATAAAAGAAGCCTTCTTGTCAGAATTGATAATTGCAATTCTTTAGCCTGTCTGTCAAATAATCCTGAATATGCTTGCATTTCTAGAATAAGGGAATTGTCACCATGCCAGAAATGTTGAGGTACTGCACACATATAGGATGAACAGCAGTGAATTGAAAAGAGATACAAACAGGGTCTCTTGGGGCTGTTTGGGGGCTTCCCTTTGTTTTCTGGGGATGAAGCACTCAAGTGGAAAAACCAGTGCAGCTGTACAAGTAAGCAGCTGTTGCCACCTTGAAGTCTGTGAGAGTCTGGGTAAGAGACCTCTAAGGTCCTTCAGCCACTGGGTTGCAGGGGATAGATCTCTAATCCTTGGAGTTGATCACTAATAGGTTGTGAGTATAATTGGGTATATTAAGCAGAAGTTATACTCATTCATACAAAGTCTTAAAAGATTTTAATGTTTTTAGCTTGTGCCATAGCTAGAGTATATGTCAGCTGTGGTGAACCTCTTGGGTGTTGGCTAACTTGTCACTTGCATAATTAATTAGCCCTGCAGAGTCTCTGTGAATTACTGGTCACATGATGATGCCAGAGCAGTGATGAGATCTGGCATTTGCAAGCTTGGGTACGGTGAACATTTTTCCTTGCAATAAACATGGATTTATTGCATTTGTGCATCTGTTGTAAAAATATTCTTTGTACTGTGTGCACTGTACAGAGTGATAATTTAATTTCCTGATCTGTGTAAGCAGATGATGTTAGACTAATCCCATTTTATCTCCCGTGACATAAGAGGCACCATGTGTATGATGGCAGTTTGGCTGGATCTGTTGGTGTTTGTGTTGCAAGCAAGGGCTCTGCTTTCTGGATTCTGCCCAGCTGTTGGACATGCAATGTGGACTTTCTCTTAGTTTCCTTGGTAGTTTGGGAACTTTGGCTTCTGTTTCTTTTTTCTTTCCAATTCTGCTCTTTTGTCTTCTGAAGGAGTAAATTGCTCTAATTGTTACTTTATATGACATGCTTGATTAACTTTACAGGCTGCTGCCTTTGCTGACCGTTTAAGTAGGAATCTAAGTGTTTGTGTGCTCACAGATCAGAGTGCAGCTATGCTTTCTAAATTGATTTCATTTTGATACTTCAATTAACCTTTCTTATAACGGAGTATTCATGTCCTTGCAAGTGAGAAGAGGAGGGAGTATCACAAGTGCTACATGCAAGAATAGTTAATGAAATAAAACCCATTAAATTAGCTGGCTGCCTAGTATGCTCCTTAGAATTTTCAAGGTATCAAACTAAAGTGCAAAAATCCTGCAGGCATCTCTGAGATAAAAACATCTTGACAGCTCTAGTTAAGAGTATCATGTACCAGTCTTTAGCTTTAATTTCATTTTGCACTGGAATATCAAAGGATATAAAACAATATGAATGCAATTAAAGATAAAGACTACAAAATACAATGTCAGTACCAATTGAATGTCAGGAAATGGTAATGCTCTTCCAGCTCAGCAGAATAATACTATCTTGCCACACTTTGTAGTTCTGTGCATTGCAGTGAAATCTTAAGGACTACTAAGTTAAGGCAGAGGGTTTCATTGGTATTTTAGGACGGGGGAAGAATGTAATTATCACACAAACAACTGGATTACTAAACCCATAAACTTCCTAATAGCATTTTACATAGAAAATTGCATAGCAATTTTTAACAGAAATTTTGAGGAAAAGTGGAATTGCCTGTGTCTGTTGTTTAAGTCTGCATTTCTCTCTCTGTGCAGTTAATTACGGTAAACACAGTTAATGATATTTTAAACGTCTCAAGGTTGTTCTGTAAGTCTTTGTCGTTTTGTCCACGTGTCAGTGTTTCCCCAGCCCCCAGTCTTCCCCCAGTAAAATGCTCCCTTTGATTCTAAAGGAGTGACTTGACTTGAGTCTTTATGTAGTTCTCTTCTGGCAATTTCTTTGGTTTGACCCATCTTTCACACTTCATGTAGGCAGCATTCTTATCCGGTGTTCATACAAAAGGAAATCTTTAAGGAGTGAACCTGTGTTAGATGAAGTAGACTTCTAATGGTCAGAGGGTCAGACTGGCTGGCATGTGATAGCTGTTTTATGCATTCTGGGGCTACAAAGCAACTGCAGAATGCAGAGTGATTGTAACAGATTTACAGCTGCTTTGCCTCACTCAGGGCAACAAGACCTGCAGTTTATTTTCATTCTTGATACCTTATCAACTCCTGAATTTTCTCTTCTTATTTTCTCCTCTCTCCCCCCCCCCCCCCCTTCAAATACATATCTATTTCCCCTTTCTGTGTGTCCATCTTGTTGATGAATTCAGATGCAGCAGCTCTGAGGATGTTTAGGAGTGAGATTAATTTTTTAGCAAAAGGATCCTAAAAATGCATTTCCCTCCATTGTGTCTGCAACTTCTCATTTTTCAGTCTGACTGAAGTCACAACTGCCTGAATAAAGACGGTCACTACTTGCCTTCTGTTTTTGCTACTGGGAATGAAGCCAATTGCCCCCAGGGGAGAAAGTGGCTTCCTATCAGTAGGGGTATAGATGATGACTTTGAGAAAGGATGAAAGCAAAGTAAGTTATTCTTTGCTGAGAGGCAGCCTATGGCATCCATCCTTTTGAGAGTGTAAGTAAATGGCAGCTGTTGTGGAAAAAGGGCAGTTGTTTTCAAAGATTCTCTGGAGAGCATTATTCTTCATTCTCTTAAATCCATGGGAGAAAATTACTGCTAAATCTAAAATTTCCTCTATTTCACTTAATAAATTGTAATATACTAATCTTAAATATACATGTATGGAGATTATTTTGGGGAGCAATTCTGGTAGCACGTATTTAAAGAACTTTTTACATCCTTTGAACTAGTGAACTTTTGCAAATTCTTTTAAAAAAATCCATTCAGTACAGAATGAAAAAGTGCTGTAATTCTGTAGGGAATAGCCATAGTTTTGCATGACTAGAAGCTTTAAATCTTAGATTTAAGTACTGAACCTCCTTCCCAACTATTTGATGCTAGGATAGTGGATATCTAATGGTGACCTACTTGAGCTTTCCTTGGGTAATCATTGACTACACAGCTCTTGTGGAAGCAGCATTTAGGCAGCTTTTCCCCTCCTCATTTCTCTCTACTAAATTGAGGTACAAGGTTCCATTGTGACTTAGGTGTGTCACTGAGGGTTGTAACTGACTACTTAAATCATTTGCTTCTCTGGGATTCTCTAGGAGCAGCATGAGTGAGTGGCATTAGAGCACAGCAGAGCAGGCTGAGTCTGTGCACTGCAGTGCAGAGCAGATGTACTTGAGCTGGATTGAAGCTGTCGTAGCCACGGTAACACAGAGTTCAAAGTAAATGCTTTGGCAGTTGGCCTGCACTCATAAAACTGGTCTTTACAGATCCTCTAGCTCTCCTCTAACATCTCTCTTCCTCTTTTGTTGGATAATGTCCAAGCTGTACACTCAATCAGTGAAGGCAGTGTAGGTGCACTCTGCATGTGCAGTTTACGTTTATCAGGCACTTAATTTACTGCTTTGTGGGGTAATACTGTGTCATCAGCAAGTCCCTGGAAACTGGCACCCTCTCTGAGGTAGAGATGGACACTCATGTCCTGGAAAGCTGCAGAAATTAACCTTCTTCAGTATCTTTCCCAAAAGTAAATTCTGCTGACTGTATTAATGCAGTTCAATTCCAGAAGTGAGGGTTAAGCATGCCTTGTCCTGCCTTGTGTAGAAGTGTCAGTAACAGGAATGCCAGACCAATATCCTTCCACACATGTGTGTGCTGATGTGAACTAATGTAAGTACAATGTAAGTACTTTGGGTTCATATAGATCTCTTCTATATTCCCATCTGGCCAGGCTGCTTCTTGAGTACAATCTTTTTAAAAATAAAATCTATTCTCAAGTATATCAATGCAGTTGCTAATGTTTACATATAAAAGCATCCATATTCTGTAAGCTGTTATTGATCTGTGATCCTTACAAAGATTTGCCTTTGGTATGTGTGTTGCTGCATCTTCCCTTATGGGTGATAAATATCATTTGAAGAAATCCATTTATAATGGGGACTTGTACAGATCTGCTGAAAGAATCACAGAGCATGACAGAGACTTATTGGTCCTTGTGCTCTTCCCTGAAGCATCTCACACAGATGTTTGTTCATTTTCTTGGCTTCTCTTGAATGGAGTTATTGGTTGAATGGTTGAAAGTCAGGAGACAGCTGGACACTGATAGGCCTTTCTGGAGCTGCCTTCCATTTTTTGAAATGTGACAAAACTCTGTACCCCTAAGTGTTCCACAAAAATGAGATCAGCCCTGACACTAGCAGCTAGATCAGACAGCAAACACTCAGGAATAAAGGTTGCTCAAAGGAGCTGAATGCATTTTTCAAAGAATAAGTGGAAGAATAATACAGAGAAATAACTGTCTCCTTGAAATATTCTCATGTCCTATTGCTGTTCAGCTTTAATAAGGCAATAATAAAAAAACCCAAACCAACTAACAGAGTCATTTATCTGAGAGATATATTTAAATTCAATTTTAATAATGTCATTTTTGTGTCTTGGATGATACCAAGTTTTATCATACCATTAAAACTTGCTGGTAGGTGTGTGTAGGAGCAGCCTGTACTTGCATTGTTTTGCTGTTTGTGCTGTGGAAGAGCCCTTTCCAGTGAGCCAGGCCTTGCTGTGGGAGTGCTGGTCCCTTTTCCCATGCCCCCTGTATGTGTGTGCTGCACAGCCCTCTCCTTTTCTCCTTTCTCACAGGACCACATCTCCTCCCACTCACCGTGCTCCTGGTTCCTGGCACGGAGCTTCTGCTGGGCCTTGCCCTCTGGAAGGCGTGTGGTGCCCTGGGGCACTGGCCTTTGGCCCATTCGGTGGGACTGTCCCAGCTGTGGGGGTCAGGAACTAACTGAGCACTGCTGGGCTTATTTCAGAAAAGAATCCTGAATTTGTAGTTTGAAGATCACTTAGTGACACGTAATTAACATAAAATAATGCCCTGAATTCTGTCAGATTGCTTTGTTACTGGCCCTCTCTTCTGTGTGCAGAAGGCTTTACTTATAAATCAGTGCCAGATTATCCATCTATAAAAATAACATTTTATGTGTAAAAATAGAACAAGCTCAGCTTTTCAGCAGTGTTGGAATTGATCACTTATTTCTTCTCTGTGGACTCTTGCTACAGCACTGGTTTTATGACATGTGATAAGCTGTTGAAATAAAAAGCATGTTGTTTTTACCAGGAGCCTACGATTCCCTAATCTGCTAGCATATTTGGATTATATTTCTGAGGTTGCTTAGTAAGGATTTTAGGGCAGAACTTAATGATTTCAGACTGTTTTTTAACTTTGAGATCTGTTTTTTAGAACTTTGGGGGGGGGGGGGTTGGTGTTGTTGGAGTCACTGAGTTGAAACAAAGGCACCAATTATGTCAATATTCAGTTTTCTGAAACTTTGTTTTTATGTTGAGTAACATTTAAGTAAAGTTCCCCCCTTTTTTCCCCTCCATAATGTTTCTCTGTATGTGGTATCAGCTGCCCACTATTTAACAATGTGGAAAAATGGGCTGGCATTAAGTAACTCTGTTCTGCTGTAAAAAGCAAAACCAGAATAAATCTTAGCAGCCACTGCCAGGTAGACAAGCACTCTGTGGGGATGGGAGGGAGGACTTTGCTGGTAGCGTTTTGGAAGATTGCAGGCTGAGTTTCTTTGCTTATGTAAAACAGGGGTCTTTGTTTGGCACTTCCAATGGCGCTGGGACTGTTGTGTAGCTTCATTGATTGGTTCCATGCAGTGGAAATCTGACCTTTAGCAGATGTTTGAGAAATTGCCAGCATTCAGAGTGATCAGCAGACGAGACAGTTTTTTCCTTATGTTGATGAGAACGTCCATTAGATTAGTAACGTGTGTGACAATGTTAAGCTTTTAAATGATTAGAAAACTTTTTGAAACAAGGCAGATTTTCCTGCAGTGTAGAGCTGCATCAAGTAATTTATTTTCTTCTATGCATCATTTTGCTAATTGGTTAGCTAATGGAAATATTTTGATTATGTAAGTGGTGTGGGGTTTTTCTTTTTGTAATAAGACATTTGGATTTTAAGTAAGTTTTAGTTTGTCTGTATTTTTCTTAAAAGGTCAGTTTTAGCATGCTGTTGTAGCACCAGTTTGGGATAAATGCTTTCAAAGAAAAAAGAACAAGCTGAAAAGGGCTGGGGAGGGGGAGGCAGCAGTGAAACATATCCCATCTGGAGCATTTGGCTTGGAACAGGATGTTGCATGACTCCATGTGAAGTCTGCTCTCACGAACAGGATCCTCAGCAATGCAGGAGATTCAGCTGCTCAGTGGTGGGAGTTCAGCATGAAACGAGGTCTGTTTTCTCAAACTCCAACGGTTAGAGCTACAGGAAAGAGGTGGGACTTAGTAAGAGATTTATGTGTTGAATAACTCAACAACACCAGCAGTTGCCAGATTAAACCCTTTCCTGCAGGTGCTGGCTTTCCTCAGACCTCTGCAATTGTTTTTCAGTGTGATGCATGTGGAAAGAATAATTATTTAAAGGATTAGAGGTTTAAAATGAGAACAATACAATTACTAAGTTGTCTGTTTCTGGTTCTAAATTTAAAAATCAAATAATTGCAAGAGGACTGATCTTGTCTTGGCATTAGATATCCTGTATACGTGTGTGCTTTTAAACAAAATTTGACTGAATGAAGTTTCTAAGTTTTTTTATTATCATTTTGGGTGCAGAAAACATGTTAAGGAAATAGACTGTATTGAGAGCAAAGGGTCATCTTGACAACCAGTCCTGCTATTGTGGACTTTGGGCAAAATGTATCCAATGTATCCTGTGAAAATATGTTGTGGGGATTTTTTGTGTTTTTTTTTAGTTTTTGTTTTTTGCCTTTTTTAACATGAGTATTAGGAGGGAAGGGATGTGATGGTAAGAAAAGACACATACATTACAAAGCCTGGAAATCTTTGCCCTTTGCTCTCAGTGCTCAAGAACACTTAATTTTTCCAGTGCTATGGAACTTGTCAGGTATGTCTCTTTATTTTATGATTCCCACGAAATTGTGCCAAAATTCCTTGGCAGCTCATTTTGTTATCTAATAATCTATGTACCAAATCAGATGAAGTTTTTTTGGGATATAACTAATATTCTGATTCCTTTTTATAAGCAAAACTAGCAAAGCTGTCCTTGCTTATATGCAGCACATTTAAGGCTGCTTCTGAGTCTTGTTTATTCAGCCTTCATTTCCTGATCTAAACATGAGAGAGTGGGAGATGGTAGAAATGAACTGATTCCCTGAGTGGGTGAAATATTTGTTTGTCTGGTTCATCAGTGGTGATCTCCTTCCCACCCTGAGAGGGAGACTTAAGAAAATAGGTTTTAGCTGTGGCATTCCATCCTTCTTTTTTTTTTTTTAATGCAGTGACTGGGGAGTAAAGGCTCTTGATCTTACTGGTTTTGGGGGAAGTGAAATGCATGGGAGAAAAAACTGACTTTTTTCCCTGTTGGCCCTCTCTGTGAAGCTAATTTTTGTACATGCACTGAATAAAAATACTGGTATATGTGCTTGTCTGAAATGCTGGCACTGTTGTCTACCCAAAGTTGCAAGACTGCAGGTCTTGGCTGTGCTTAAAACTCTTCATAATTATGATATGTGAGTTATTTGTATCACAGTGACACAACTGAACCAAAATGCTGTAAGGAATCCAATAATGAACATTACTTTCCAAAGTATTTATTGCATATTCCTTTAATTTATTGCAGTATTAATATCTGTTGACTGTAGGAGACAGACCTCTCTGTCTTGAATGCTAAATGGACTTTTTCACATGAGTAATTGTTCCTTTCTTATGCACAGTAAGTTGATTGCAGCAGAAGGTAAATTTTGCATACAATTCACAAGGAAATGAGACTAACTGTTAGAAATAACATCCAGATTTTAAACAGTTTATAGAGAGAAGTGCAAGGTGTTTTGTAAAACAAGATAGAAACCTCAGTTGTCATTCCCTGGTATGTTTTGAAAACAGATTAACTTCTTTGTCACTATCAAATGCAAACTGCAGTTATCTGATACCACAAATAGTTCTGCAGCTGGTAGTTGAAAATGCCATCTCACAGTGTGTTCATTTTCCTGAAGGGAACACTCATGTCCCTTGACTTGAACAGTAATTTTATTGCTCATTCCCTAGGGGAATGGGAGAAGTCTGATGTGACTGTGCTCTATCTTCTCTTGCACTGATTTATCATAATACAGTAAAACTGTCAAATTCCTCACTGCAGGAAAGCTGGGCTTGCTTCAGTTACCTCTGGAGGTCATGAAGGCCCTACCTCATTTCCTGATGTCTTTCCCAAGTCTTGTTTGTATTCTGTGTAACTGTGGTACACAATCAATTGCAGTTTGTGGGATGGTTTTGTTTGTTTTCAAGACGTTTTCTGACTCAGCTTGGAATAGATCAAGTTGTGCTAACATTTGTTACAAGAAAGGACTTGCTTACATTCATACCTTTTTTAAAAGATTCTGAGAGTAAGTGATTACTGGAATTCAAGGAGCTCCTCAGAAAAGAAACTTGCAAATAGAGATGGGAGCTGAAAACTTGGGGAAATTGTCCTGCATTTTTTATGTATAGAAATGGTTTATTCAGGGGACAGAAAAAACTTATTTCCTCACTATCATCTTGCTTATTTAAAATTAAGATAAAGGGGAGAAAAGAGGAAGTAAAGGGTACCAGCCCTCATTTTGTGGTACATTTATTGTGTGTATAATTTCTAGCATTAAAAGCTGTCTTGGACATACACTAAACCTTGTTTTGTTCCAGAAGCTTGAACAGATGGTGAGAAAATTTTGTACAATTCTGAATTAATGCTTTTTTATTCTCTTCTCTGCAGCATTTTCAATTGCAGGGAGGACTTTTTTTAAAACCCTCAGAGTTAGTCTATAAAACCATTGTACATAAACAAACTTTTTTTTTAAATTCATCATCACAGTCTTCTTTAAAATGCCATTTATTCAAAAATATTATCCTTACTGTTGTGACAAGGAGTGTCTGACTTTTTCACTAGTAAGTTACCCAGAGATGGCTAATGCAGTAATTAAGGTGATTAATTGGGTTCATTAGGCAGCTTTTGATGTATACTCATTGCCAATATTTTGTTCTTATGTCTTTACTTGTGGCCTTAAGCACTAAGGGTTTGATTGTGTTATCTGTGGGATCTGTTGTTCTCTTGGTCTTATCAATGGATCTATTGTTCCTCCTTTGAAAAGACCTTTGTAAGGAATCACTAGGAGAACTGAAAATGCATAATATTTCGTTGCCTTCACTTTTTTGTGTTGAAGTACATTGGATGTTTCTAGGACAATTTCAAAGTAACAAAAGTTATGCTGAAAGCTTTAAAACAATTATGCCGTTAAGTTAAAAATCAAACATTTCTCTGTAGTTTGGACAATTGTAATACTGAAATAAGTTAGTTAATACTCAAGATGTAGAAGGTTAAATGACCTCACATTTTTGAGAAATTTTATTGAAGAACAAAAAGTGATGTTAGAGGACAGAGCAGAAGTCTCTTTTCTGAAAAACAGTAGTAGACAAATTGAAAGACAATTTTCATGTACGTATTGTGCATGGCTTCTGTAACCTTAAGTGCTTTTCACCCCTGTTTTCCTGAAGCTTTTCTGCATCAGTAATTCTGTTTATTTGAAGCCATTCGTCCTGTGCTGTAGCCTTAGCAGCTGCAACAACAAAGTGGGCAATTGTTCAGAGGAGCTGGTTGTGTTTGTAGTTCTATGCTCCAGCACAATTTGTCTTGTAACACCTCAGCTGCACCTGAAAACCCCCTGGCATTCAATCTGCAACACATTCAGTGTCATGTAAACATCATCTCAGTTCCCAAGGAATCTGTGCTCAGAGGAGGCAGCACTGGGCTGAAGTGACTGCACTCTTGGGCTAGAGGATGGGTGTGAAGCACAGACTTTGTGACTTGCTTTCTGTCATGGAGTGAGGGCAGAACCTCCCAGCTCACCAGCAGTGACTGAAGTTTTTGGTTTGAGTATTTTTTTTAAATAAAAAAGCCAAACACAAGCAAATTACTATTAAAAGACTTTTGAAATACATTGACAAAATCTAAGTGTTTTATTAAGTCGGGACCAGACTGTCCACATTGCTAATGTCTTCATTCTGATGTAAACCATCTCCTAAGATTGTGCAATGGGAAAGATGATTTCCTAAATTACTTATCATGCTACTGTATTTCTGTATAGCTGTATGGTTTACCTATTATTTATAGAGGTGTAATTTTTTTGCTCAGACATTTAGATTTCTGTGACTCAGGAGTGGCCATCATGGCAAAGAGGAGATTGAGGATGGTGGGTTAAGACAGACTGAAACCCCAGGAAGCCATGGTAACATTTCCTCTCCTGCTCCCAAAATGTTGCTTACCTTTGGTAGGCTGTTTCCTGATGTCATGTTTGCTCACGTGTGCCACCAGCCCTGCTCTTAATCTCCTCTGACCTTTTAGTAATTGCTGGAGATATCTCAGTTCAGAGTTGAATGAACTTTGATCCCAATTTGTGGACATTTATGCACTGGTGAACTCTGAACTGTAGTGACCCAGTTCTTCTCTGTAAAGTCTAGCCTTGCAGCTTGGTGTCAGATGGAAAAATAAAGATAGATCATATAGACCTTAAAAGTCCACAAGTTAATCCTTTGAAGCTTCAACCTCTTGAGTAGAGATCTTACTTTTCTGTTTTATGCTGCCTTTAACCTATAGGAAAGAAGTAGACCTGGGTAAGTTTTGTTTATGAATCTTTTGTTAGCAGGTGTCTTCAAGTTTTTAGTTACATCAGAAAAATTTTATGGGATTTTTTTGAGTGATGACTCTCCAGTGTGAAGAATTAGACAAGTGTGAGGGAAACAGAGATGTAGCATTGGAAGATGACTTGTAGAGGGGATTGAAACTCAAGAGGCTGCAGTGGTAACATGAAGTTGACTCTTAAACAACAAAACAGTAATACAGCTTGTGAGATAGCACTGACTGCAGTCACAAGACAAGGGAAGACTTTAATAATTCACATTTCCAAAAAATTAGAACATGAACAAAACAGCCAAAGTCAAATATCTCTGAATCCTAGCTAGGAAGAAGTTAGAAACTGTTTGCTGTTATTGTTCTGCTTAAAGGTGGTTTTACCAGGACCAGTTTGCAGTGTGGTTATTGGTAGCATGTGAATTGGAGGAAAGAGGACAGCAAATTACTGTTAAAACTGTAACATGTTCTTCTCCAATAAAAGATAAAGCTTTAAAGTAATTGATGTGGTACTAACTTCCTGACTCAAATATTCTGGCCCTCTTATAATGGAAAAAAGGCCTGGAAAAAATTTCCAATTATTTTAGCAGATGATCAATGAAGTAGATAAATATTTCACTAACATTTTGTCTTGCTTCAGAAGATTATGATTATTGTTGCTATTACTGCTACATTTTCTCATCTGCTTGCTGAGATTTCTTTGGTTGGCTTGTTGCCTAAGGTTAACAGTCTCAGTTACAAGGGCAAATACTGTTGTCAGAATACAGAAAATTACCATTTTGTAATTGACAATAATTTATAAAAATGCCAATATAATGTCTCTTTTTGCTTAATTTTTCTCTTGGTTTCCTGGTTACTCTTGGAATAGCCCTCCATAGTTCTCTTAATTCCTGTAAGATGACCAAAGAAAGCAAGGAATTGAGTGAGTTTGTCTGCAGGAATTTTTACTGTTGATATGAGCTAGGCCTTGAGAAAATGTCTCCAGTACAAACAAAATCTACCAGCCAGCTTCCTCTGGTCATTTGTCACTATGCTAAGGATTTGCTGGTGTCTTTTTGATATCTCTGGCTTTATCTGACAAAAAGGAAATAGTTTGTGAGCCCACTTGTGGTTTGTTTGACTTGCTGTCTGGAGACTGATGTGGGCACACACAGCAGCTGAGAGGCACTTGGTCTTGCCTAGCCTGGATTCCCCAGTTTGACTATCAAAAGGTCATCTCAAAACCTTGATTTTCTTTTACAGTGTCTCTTCTGTTCCACTTCAAATAAAGGTTTGCTGTTCCACAGTGCGGTGTTTAATCAGTGTCTGCACTGTGGATTTGGGAGGACACCACTTGTCCTAGCAGCACATGAATCAGGCTGAACCTCTGTCTGGGCAGATACTGAGAAGTACTTTCAGGTCCTTAGGGTCAGTCCTTTGAGCCTTGGAAGGATGGCTGTTTTGGCTCCTCACCTGCTGAGGATGGATGATTGGATTGTGTTGGTAGAAATAGGGTAGAAATCGTGTGCTTTTAGCTCTTGATTGCCTTTAGCAGTGCCTTGGGTTTGGGCTATTCAGCTGGAGTGAGACATGAGAAGAACTCAGGGAACTGCAGCTCCCTGCTCAGGTCCTAATCATCTCCCAGTGCCAGCTTTGTGCATTTAGGCTGAATTTAGACTCTCAGGAGGACTGAAGCTGAGCTGTTTCCCCATGGGTGGCTTTGCGGCCATACCTTGCTGGCTACAGCAACAGCCAGGTTGGTTGCTTAAGTTTCCTGCCCCACAAGAGGCAGATTTGTTTCTCTCTCAGACTGGGGATGAGGAACAATAGCAACTGGTGAATTCTGACTAGGAGATGACCTATTCCTTTCACCATTCACTTTAATTTGGCCTCCTGTAGTGCATTGTGATTGCTGATGGTCTGGCGGACAAGCTTTGTCTTCATTAATAAGCCATCACATTGTAAAAATTGAATTAAATCCATTATTATCTAGTTTTTTTAATAGTCTAATAGTTATTTTTTGTTGGTTTAGTCACATCTTCAAATGACAGACATATACAGTTTAAAGTCAGCATAATCTTTTAAAAATTGAAACTTGGCAGTAATGGTTCCTTATTAAATGACAGGTGTTGGTCTTTTTAATGTGGTATTACAAATGTTAGTACTAGCTCAGATTAATCAACAAGTCATCTAAATCACTAAAGTTTTTTAATGGGCTTTTAGTTTACCTTATTTAAATTACATCTGATTGGAAAACAAATTGTAATTGGATTTTTAAATTGAATGTGTAGGCTTCTTGTAGTATGTGTGCTTCTTAACCACTGTTTTTAGACCTGATCATTTAGAAATGTAGGTATAGTAAAAGTTTCCTATGTTGTGTAATAGTGAAAAGAATTTGCAAGATTTTTTCAAGCCTGAAGGGCCAGGAAGTTTTTGTGTGATGTGCATACTTTACCTAGTTATGATTCAATAGGCTATGGTTTCTTAAAATAGTAAGTCACTTCTATTTCTCACTTGGGATAAGTAATTCAGAAAATTTCTGGCATGTAAAACATCTTTCAGATGGGGTTACTTGTGCCTCATTGGTTTCTTTGTAAATCCAGTAGAGTCATGATTTAATTTCTGGTTTGTGTGTTACTTCACTTTGCTGTTAAGATGTGAATTTGGAATAAGATTTGCAAAATAGGTATGCCAAATAATTTAAACACTTAGAGTGACTTAAATAGCTTGTAAAGTAAAACTTGGCACTCCTGGAGATTATCTTTTTATCAGCGGGAAGTCTTTTTTTGAGAAATGAATTTAAAACTCACATACAATAAGCTTTTTTTTCCCCCCTTTCATTTCATTGTAGATCATATTTGCTCCATCTTTCTGTTCAGAATATGCATTTTAAATTGTGGGATGAAACTCACATACTTGTGTTAGATGGTTTTCTTTATTTTCAAGGCTGGTATTGGGGCCTGCAAGTAGGATGCTTTTTTATTCTGTCATCTTCTCTGCAATCTCTACTCTGTGCTCTATGTGATGTGCTGGTTGCTTAGCAATCCAAGCTAGAGACTGCAGCAGGCTGTTGCAATAGTACTGGTATTTTTCTTCAGTTTTGAAACCATTTTTTTGCTGCATTTTTCTTCTGCAGAGGCTACTTTGTCAGTGTTCAAGCATGCATTTTGGGGAATGCAGAATTAAGGTTTGAAAATTAACCACAAACTGGAAAGAAATAATTGTTGTTGTTTCAAGGCCTCTCTGTATTTGTAGGATATTTGTTTTAAGGCTTAATCTAAGGAAGCTACCTGGAAAACGCATGTTTATTGGAGCATGTATTTGCTTCATCTGGCCCTGTTTTCTTCTGCACATGGCACATATTTGAGATGTCTTGCAGCCAGTGTGTAGCTCTGCTTTATTCAGGAACCTGTTGAGAGAGCAGGGTTGTCTTCCTGACTCTGCCAGCCCTGGAGTGTTGAGCAATGCTGGCGGTACAAATGTGGCCTCAGCTTGAGTGTGTCTGTCACTGTGTGACTCAAGCAGTGACACAGGCTCCTCTGGAGTTTTATACACCTTCAGCAGATGATCCTGAGGCTGCAGATTTTTCAATTGCCTCAGTAATGAGAACAGTGTTTTTAGAGGGGTTGTCTCCTTGCATTTCAGAGGAGCTGTAGCTGGCTGCTGTTATGTGTGGTCTTTCAGTGGGAGGAAGTAAATCTTGGTGCTTTCCTGCTGGACAGACCTAGAATCATTTTGTACTAAAAAAAACAAGAGGGGGTTTCCAAGCAGTTGTGAATACTGAAGCAACAGAGTCTTAATACTCTGCAGATAATAAACCAGCCTCTGTTTTTGTACACTTCAACTTTCCAGCTTATGATTGAGGACTGCTGCTGGGAAACTACACCTATTCCATTTCTTTTGAGTAAACAGAGAATTTAAGTATTCAGAATTATCAGCATGCTGTTTCATGGTAGAAGGGTATATCAAAACAGGATTTAGTCTTTGAGGAATTGTCCCCTTGATTTCCACAGCTCATCTGAAAGTAGCAGGACTTTCTCCTCTCATTTAATAGAAAATTAAATCTTCTGCCCTTAAGTTTGTTACTTCTTGCAAGCTCCACAAATAATCAAAACAGATGTGCAGATTTGAATATTTGTTCAAACCATTTCATGTTTTAAGAGCTGAAATAGCATAAAATAACTCGCTGCTAATTTGTCCCATCTTCTAAGGAGCTTTCAGTGTTCATGTCTGTAAAACATCTATCTGATTCTACAGCTTTTTTCCTAGTGCTTGAGAGTTAGAAGCAGGGCTCTTGCATTTTAGAGACAAGCTATTATGTTCCTTAAATTGTGGCATACCAGTTTTGTCAAGAACATTTTTAGGTCTTCTACAGACTTTCTGTGGTATTGTGGGTATCTACTCACCCTGGCTAAAAAATACATGGTACATTTAGTACTTTTTGTCAAAACCAGGTACTTTCTTGACTGCAAATTTAAGTGAACAAACACGTCTGATCTGCACTAAAAAGGCTGGTTATTTTAAAGAATATATGGAGTCAATAAACCCCATCTTTTAATATTAAAATATTTGCTAGTTAAAGACCAATCTATTGCTATTATTTCAGCTGTTTCAGTTGTTCTTAGGCTATATGGAGAATGTAAATGTACTTTAATATGCTTTTTATGAGCTTTTTTATTGTAGAGTGACTGTGAAATGATAATGTGAAAGACTGAGGAAATTTTGGTAACCAAAAGCAACATTGAAGCCCTTTATTAAAGAAAAATCTGACTGCTGCCTTTGGTTGCTCTTTGACCACTTTTCCATGTGGAAATGGGTAGCACTTGCATAAAAGAGTAATAATTTTCCTGTGTTAAGCTGTTTTGCTTTACAGTAACTTGTGCTTTGATTGCATTTGATTAGGTTAAGATATATGTAGGAAGACTTGACTGTTGGGTAATGCCATCTCCATGAAAGAAACAATTTGTAAAAACCTGAGAAGTCAAGGATATTGGGAACAGGATGGGAAGATGAGGTTCTATAAAAGCATCCTTACTGTCTCCATTCCCTCTGTACTTAAACTAGCCTTAGTTTGTACCAGCTGGGTGTTTGGCAATCACATCCATCTCCATCAGGAGATGGACAATTTTCCAGAGTCTAGTGTAGTTTGTTTTAGTTTTCAGCTGTGTACTATGCTGAGGATCACACCAGAGCTGAGCAAGGGGTCAGAGTTGTGCAGGGTTCAGAACTCCAGGACCGTTCCTGGCAATTTCAAACCTTGTCACTGCCATAGGTGGCTCAGTGTGGTGTCCCTGGACTTGGTGCCTCCCTCCACCTCTGTGGCAGCAGCAGGAGGTACTGCCTGCTCCCTTGGCTGCCTGGGTTTTCTTTCCTGCAGGTAGATTTTCTTTCCAAGCCAAGAAACTCCCAGAACCCTTGTTACTGGGCCAAGAATAAGCCTTTCTTAAACATCCCATAGAGTGCTTGGTTCCCCAGAATGAAAATGTGCAAGTTGCACTTAACATTGGGGAATATTGAAAGGGAAGAACTCATTTGGACTTGTATTTTGAATTTTGCCATGGCATCTTGTTATGAAGTTTCTGGTTATTTTGTATAACTTTGTATAACTTCTGTCAAATAGAAAATTTTTCTTTTCCTTTGATGATGGTACCATCGTTGGAAATTGAGTTATGTGTTTTTAAGTAAAATTTTGTCTTTTAAAATACATTTCTGTTAAATTACATACAAGATTTACATTTGTGTATTCACTTGGCTATACATCACAAGACTGGAAATTTGACAGCTAGTTTTTAATCTTAATTACATACTAAGAAGTCTAGGTCTATTTTAAGTTGCATAACTAAGAAGTTTGAATTGCACAGATAATTTTTAGCATCTGAGTCTGCAGTTCTCAACACTTAGAATTTGCTTATACAGTATATATGTGTAATAATTGAACATGGCATAATATTCTATCTGTTGTAATATTGAAGTGTTACAAGTGAAACCCAAGGGGATGCACTCTGAGGCTCACCTTGAAGTCAGCAGCCAAACTGGTGTTGATGAAAGACTATTTAATGTTGTATGAAGTAGTGTTTTCTTGGCCAATTGAAAACATCTTGAGAGAGGTTGTTTGGATTTTTTTCTTCCTAGAAATAAACATTTGCTAACAAGTATTAGGTGGTAAAGAGGAAACTACTCTCTTCCCTTAGGAGGGCAAACAGAACTCGGATAACAAGGCACTCAAGTAATTTTAAGAAAGTGGATGATGCATGGGCTATGCTTTTTAACATTTTAAGTCAAATTTTTTGGAAGTCAGCATTGCTTTTGTCACAGTTCTAAAGGATTTCAAAATTTATTTGGTCAGGCATATTTATTTGGAGCAGAAATGACTGGAAAACTCTCAATTACAGTTCTGCATGTAGAGGATTTCACCATGGTTGTTGTGTTTGGGCTTTGAAATAACAATATTTTGTTGCAATTGCTTGGCTGACTCCATTGGAAATAAATTTGTTGTCTTGCTTTACTTGGAAAAGCATGCTAAAGCTTATGCTGCTTCCTGTTGGAAGATAGCAGTGAGTTACAAAATTAGCACATTAATGCCAATTATAAATATAATATCATCCTAGTGGGAATTTCTCCTTTTTATTCAAGAGAATGCATACGTGGTGAGAAGGCTTCAGCTACTCTGGGAACACAAACATATAATATCTATCCACAAATAGCTGACAAGGCAATGAAGCAAAATTTGGCTGAAAAATCTCAAAATCAACATTCATTCTTAGGGAGGCAAATGTCATAGAGTTTCTTGCTGTATAGTGTTCTGTCAGCAGAGCAAAAAAGATGAAATATTTTTAGGCTTTGCACTCCTTAGAGGGTCTAACTTTGGCTCTATATTTTATTTTGTTGGCGTAGGTTGCTGGATTGCTTCCTTTCCTCATCTTTTTCCCTTTTTACTCCCTTTCATAAACTGTGCTGTTTGAGATAGTGCTCGTCTCTGTGTGGGAGGTCAGTGTGCACAGAAAGGAGAAGCCTCTATTCTTCAGAGCCTTTACTGTTGCCTTAGAAAAATTAATTTCCCAGCCAAACAGAGAATGGGCAATGACTGGGCGCTTCATTTTGTCTCCCTTGCTTCTGCTTTTCAAAAATCAACTTTAAAAAGCCAGCAGATAGTTAATAGGCTTGGCATGGAAACCTGAAAGTGGTGGAAGCTGGCAGAAGTGATTCCCAAGGATTGTGTGTGTGGAACTAGAGGCGGAATACGGTGCCCTGAGCCATGGCAGACTGGCTCTGTGCCATGCTCCATTCTCCACTTTTCTTGGAACTGCTCCTTTGAAGATCTAATTATATGGTGCCAGGAGACTCTGCACATAGCTCA
Source organism: Molothrus aeneus (assembly GCF_037042795.1). Classification (NCBI taxonomy): domain Eukaryota; kingdom Metazoa; phylum Chordata; class Aves; order Passeriformes; family Icteridae; genus Molothrus; species Molothrus aeneus. Next base: position 6,279,427 of record NC_089653.1, read on the forward strand.
GCAGTAACTCCCACTGTTGCTGTACTGAATTTTGGTTTATTTGGGGTGCAAAACTTGCACACAAACACTAGATTGTATCACAGCTATCCACAAGTTTTGGCCAGTGGCCAGAAGATACAGTATGTTTTAGTGGGGCTGTTTCTAAACTGCTAACTCTGCTTTAGACTTATCTGTGTTTTTCAAAAATATTTATTCGCTTGATTCCCCTTGCCTCCTATTTTTTTTTAAATCTGCTGCTGTGTGAGGTCTGGTGCTTAACCTCTTAACACCTTGCTACAGACTACCCAGGTGAAGTGTCTTTCTAGATTCTAAAACAGAATTGAGTGAAATTTGAAGGAGCAAGGTGAATTTTAGAGAATGATTTTTAACTAATGATTAATGATTTTAAACCTTCAGTACTATCACTGAAGGCTGTCTTTACCATTGATCAAATGACAAATTTTACAAATAAATGGTTCTCCAGAAGGGTTCAGAGTAGCTGCAAATACAAGCTAATGAATGCTGCTAGAATGATTTGGGATATGATGTGCTTTCCTGCCAGTGTTTTCAAGTTTTACTCTGTTAACTGTTCCTCTTAACTCTTTTCATTAAGAAATGAGTATTCTCTAACTTTACTATATATTTTAGACTGTCTCTAGAAATGAAATTATTAAAAAGTGGGATTTTTTTGGTGATAAGTTTTTGCTGCTGTTTTCTACTTGCTTTGTTAAAATAAGAGGTGATTGCTGTAGTAATAAACAGTGGAGGTGAGAGGATTTTCTTGATCGGATGCTTTAAAGAGGCAAGGGAAAAGCAAAGTGTGTGGGAATGAAGTGGGAGTAATATGGGTTAAAAGTATCTCTGGGGGGAAAACTGGGCTGATGAACTTGGGTAGAGGAGTGAGAAGTGGCTTGGTGAAAATTGAAGTTGTGCACTCAGAAGGCAGAAGGACAAGATGAGAAGCAACACTGTGTAGTACACGTTTGATAGTGTGAGACAGAAAGTCTAGACAAGAAAGTATGTTGTAGGCCTAAAATTAACCAGATCTAAAAGAGAAGAATATTTCTGTGACAGTGATTTTTAGTTCTCAGAAGCAGATAGAGGAAGAAACTTGGATATTGCCTTGGGTGTGGCTGAGGCTGAAGTTCAGAAGGGTAGGAAAGCATCTTCCCTTCTCCATTTAGTGTAACAAGCAGTGGCTTTTTTTTTTTGTATTTTACCAGCTGCTTTTTCTTAAGAAATTTCTCATAATTGGGAAAAGAGAACAATTTACTACTTTGAGTTATTTTTAAATTTAAATGAATTCTGTAATTTTGAAATGTAATGTGTTTAGCAGAGTTGTTTGGTAGTGCAGATAGCTTTTGGATAGCTTTGAGATCCCTCTGCTCTGCACAAGAGGAGACAAAAGGTGTGGTGTCTTTAACTTAGTGGTTTAGTGAATGCAGCTGAGGGGAGAAGGTACAGCTGTTATATATTGGGATAGCACAAGATGAAATAATACAATAATACAAACTGGTTCCACATTAACCTAGCTGGAAACAAAATGTGGTGGTATTGTTTCTTGTTTGGTTTTTGAGCCAAATTGCAGGAGGAAACTGAGCTGCTTCTGTGAGCTGTTGTGTTGTTGGACTTGCTTGTAGTAGCAAGGTCTGCAGGCTCAGGATGTCCTTTCTGGTGCTGTTCCAATTGACTTCCTTTTCTTTTTCCCTTAAAACCATATCATTGGTTAGTTGGTTTGTATTACTTGACATGTATTTGAACTGAAAATGAGAAGTATTCATAAAACTTAGTGATTATGTAGATAGCTGTATGTATTCCCTGAATGCTACTATTAAATACTTAATGTAATGCTTTTTGTTCTTGAGATAAGACACCCAATGTTAGTGGTAATGTTTTAGTAGCTCTCCTCTCTTCACCACAAATTCACTGCCAAGAAAACTGTCTTCTGTAGTGTAGGAACTGAATATATAATTTCAAAACCATAGCATTAAAATGGGTAATAAAAAAGATCTTGCATTAAATTTTTTAATGTGTACATTGAAAAGTGCATGTAGATGAGCACATGCTGTGTATGTGCAATAATGTATGTCCTTTCCTTTCTTCCATTTCCCCAGGTGTATGTGGAATTTGATGACCTTGAATGGGAAAAGCGAGAATGGGTTAAAGTTTATGAAGATTTTGCAGCCTTCTTGGTGGAGTACCAGCTGGTCTGGGCAAAAAGAAAGGACCCAAGCCAGACTCAGGGATCAAAAATCAAACAAATTCAATGGCCTGCATTGGTAAGATACTTTAATTGCATTTACTAAAGCATTTAATTCTCTTTAATTCTGTCCTTAAGAAACTGCCTAGGTTACTCCAGTGGTGATGGGGAGTGGTGAGCATGGAGGGGGGAGAAGGGTAAAAAAAGGATAAGAAAAAAACTAGTAAAGCATGTTGGTGTTGGAATGATGTGATAATAGTCACTCATCTTCCTTTTTGAATCAACCTAAAGCACTGTAAAAGTGGTGTCTGAGTGACATAACAGGATTAATGTCACTTTACATAGTCAAAGCATCTTACAAATATAAACTTACCAGTAACACATCTTGCTGCTCTGGGGAGGATTGAAATTAAGGTGAAAAATAAACCCTTAAGTTTTTGATACCATCAGTTTCCACGAAGGGGGTATCTGAAATTCAGGTCAGAGTTCAGAAAGATGAGAAAGGATTAATCAAGTAAGTGGTAATTGTTTGCCTGGTTTATGAGGTGATACTTGTGACTCTATTCTTTCTGGATTGTTGCCCAAGCATTTAAAGCTGTTGAGATAACTGCTAGGAGGCTGTGTGCATTTGTGAGTGCCTTTAGATATATCTGATGAGATAATCTATAAAGTAATAAACATGTGTGCCTTTTTTCTCCAGAGAAACTAGTAGTGCTAACAGAGTCTTCAGGAGAGCCAAACAGATGTGAGATTTTGGGAACCTACTGTATTGGATGGTTTTGCTTTGTATACAGTTGGGGAAGATTCCTCACAGACTTGTGGGTGAAAGGGGCTCCAACAAATCTGTGGAAATGATCAAGGGAATTCTTAGATATATTTGATAATAAGCTTAATATCTGTAACTTCACTCTTGTTATTTTAGATATTTACAGTCATAATGAATTTAGGTGATGATATTTTTTTTCCTCTGGCTTTTGCTGTATCTGTTTCTTTCAATATACTGTTCATATAATTGTCTCTGAGCACCTGATGGATTTCTTGGAATGTTGTTGTGGGATAATTTTTTTGAAGCTGGGGTAGGAACAGTCATGCTGATGGTCATGAAGCAGTCTGGTCAAAAAAGTCATGGATGATTTTGGATTGACCTTCTCCTCTTCAGTTAATACTCCTACTCAGCTTGCATGTTTGTGCTAATGTGCTTGAGTGAAGCAAGCAAACTTTCTGGATGTACAGGCTGAGTCATGGATTTGCTTTTTCAGGCAAGTTAGTATATCCTTGAGCAAGAATTTTTAGTTTTAGGGAGCCATGTTATTTGCTCTTGGAAGCCACCCATCACTCCTTGATTGAAATGGGTCTTATAATTCTGTTAAAAAGTTAGTGTCTAACGACTCTGCTATTTTACATGCTTTTAATCTCACCCTCTAGGATAGAGATCCTTCTTGGGTTTAGAGGGGGTGTATTTCTATAAAGTATTCCAGTCTGGCTGCTGATCCTGTCCCCAAGTTGAAAGTATGTATTTGCTAATGTGTGTAAGTGTTTTGGTTGAACTTTTCTCCCAGCAGACACTTTGATCAAACTTGTGCTGGTCCAGCAAAAGGCAAAAACTTCTTTTCTTCCATCACTATCTTACAAATTCTGTATTTTTTTTTAATGTTTACATTCTTGAGGCAGCTGATAGGCATGAGAAGGAAGATGTTGAAAAGATCTGCCTCCTGCTTTTACAATTAAAAAATTGAAATAGTATAGGCTGAAGTGATGCTCAAATAGGTTCAGGTCACAGTTTTCAGATGTTAAGGATGAGAAATTCTCAGAAATTCTCTCATTTATACTTGGCCTGCATACAGATGTTCTAGCAATTGTTTCCTGAGTCAAACCCTCTAGTCATCCATTCCAGAAAAAACATATTTGAGGGGAAGTACAGATCGAGGATATTAGCTGTAGTCAGAGCAGATTCTCTCCACAGAGACCTCCCAAGGTTTTGCTGTGTGTCAATAGCAACTCTGAGCACACCATGGCTTGGGGAGCAGTGAGGGTGCTCAAACTGCCATGGAACTTTTGGGCTTTGTCACCAGACTATCAAAGCACTGCGGTGGATTGGAGTGGATGAGCTCTGGGAAAGTTTGTGTGCTGTGTTTTGGTTGTGGTTTTTTGTTTTTTGTTTATTTTCCAAACAAGACTCACTAAAAATAAGAAAACATGAAAAAAGTGGTTAAAAAATTGATTTGTCAAACAGCAGTAGGAATATTTGCACTTTTATGTAAAATCCTATGTGTAGACGTGGTAATACACATATTTTGAAAAAGCTGAGTCTTGATGTAGCCTTTAAAGGACAAGTCTCAAGCATTCCCATGCACATGAACAATATTGAAAAAAAAAATCATACCAAAATAAAAAGTTTTGATACAGTTTTATTTTGGAAACTAATGTAAATGCAGCAAAGCAATATTTTAGAAAATTTTATGTAGTATTTCTCTGGGATCTTTGCGTTCAGTGGAGTGAATGAAAACTGCTTGCTTATTTCGATGGTTCTTATCACCTTCTCTTCTTCTTTGATTAATGTACCCTGTATTTACTGTATGGTATTCAAGCCTGATCAGAAGACAAGGTCTGCAGTTGCTGTGGGGCTTTGTGGGTAGTTACCAGGCTAGCTTTCATCACTCAGTTTTGTGACTTTATAGATGAAATTTCTAGAATGCAAGTTGTTTACAAATGTTGCTATTTTCAAATGCCTGAGTGCCTGAGGTGTAGCTATTCCTGAAAGCACAGCATCTATGTGTAATTGTTGACCTTGTGTAATGATGTTGTAAGATTTTAGGCTCTATTGTCAGGCTGAGAAAGGGAGGAGATGGGAAGCACTGTCTCCCGTTGTTTAGAAACTCAGTAACAGGAGAGGGGTAGGCTATCACCTGAATTCAGTTTCTCTTAAGATGAAATTATATATTTTTAAGTGAAATTCCTGCCTCAGGTGAAGAGTTGGCTGTAAATGACCCTGGAGCCCTACTGCCAGTAACATGCTTCATTGTGATGACTTCATGAGATGACTTAGAGTGGATACCTCTGCCACTGTGCAGGGCTGAGAAGGAGGGAGCAACTGCAGTGCCTCAGCTTGTGCATGCTCTAATCAAATGCTTTTTCTTCCTGGGAGCACTGGAGGACTTGGCTGCCTAGCTGGTATAATTAGAAATCACCTTGCAGCCTAAAGAAATGGCAGTAGTGATAAGCAATGTCAGTTTATGTGTAGCCTGGATAATGGGGAAAAGTAAGTTTGGTAAACAGTGCTTGTTTTATACCTTAAAGTAATAGAGATGCTTTACTGATGTCAATGCAGGAGAAACTTCTTGGCCAAAATGTTAGCATAGGAAAAAGTGAAAGTATGGATTCTGAAAAAAAGTTGTAGGTAAGTGGAAATGAGTGGTGTGCCTTCTCACATTAAGGGATTTAAAAAAGTAGTCAAGATAAGGTGTTGAAATTGAAGGCATCATTTTGGGTTGGTAAATAAGAGGGGTGCATGTCACAAAGATAGAAAAAACAGGAGTGATAGGCTCAAAGTGATGGGTTAGAGGAATCACCAGTACTTCAACAGTGAGACAGAATTGGGTTTTGAATTTCTCAGAAATAACTTTGCAGCAATTGACATGCTGAATAAAATTATTTCACCTGTAGGTAGACAAAGAATAGTTGTGTTTTAGGGAGGGTAAATTAATTTTGCTATGTAGAAATAGTTTGGGTACTGTGATGTTAGAGATCAGTGATAAAATCATGCCTATGATATAATTCAGTCTGAAGTCTCAGGAGTATGGTGGTATCCCCTCAGCAGCCAGTGGGGGAGATGGAAGTACGTGTGTGGGCAGGGTGACAAATTGGAGCCAAGGTTTTAATGTGGACTGAACAGAATGCTTCTGTGAGCTGTCAGTTTGAATTTAATTATTGCCTCTCTAATTGCACATTAAAATATCTAGAAATAAAGCGCAGAGGGAGAAAATGAGATGACAAAGGAGAGAAGCAGCTAGAGACATTTTAGAGAATAATAGAATAATGTGCAGGAAAAGTTTTAAGGTCACAGACTTACTAGCAGAGGGCACTATGGTAGAAACATAGATAGCAATTTTCATTTTTTCACAGCATCAACTGTACATGTTTTAAGTACAGCAAGGTGTGGGCTGAATGTCTTTTTCTTAATAATTGTGTTTGGGAAGAGGGTTTTGGAAACATGAATGATATGCTGAACCAAAAATTTATTATTGAAGGTCTACAGATAGGAATGAAAGAAAGACATTTCAGACAGGCATTTTAAGAAGTATGTTACATCATCTTGAAAGGAAAATAAGGGAAAAAGAATAATGAAAAATGCAGTTATGATTAAATGAGTTTAAGGTTGATAGGTTATGGCAAATCTGTGCTTTCCAGGTAAAGGATCTAGGAGAACACAAGAGGTTGGAAAGAAAAGGATTAGAATTGAATATAGAGAAAAGTGAATTCATTGAATGAGAACACAAGAGAAACTTCTGCAATAAGAAAGGAAGAGGATATAGAGCAGAAAAGGAAAATATTTTGGCCTTTTCATTTTGGAAGAAACTGGTGGTCTTGTGCAGGGTAGCTGTCAAAGGAGGAAACAGTTTGGCTCAGTATGCTGTGATGAAAAACAGGACTGGGGAATGGTACATTGGGCTGGCAGGGCAGAGCTGGGTGCCTGGGATGATGATGAGTCAGAGCGCTTCATGTGTTCTCTGGGTATGCCTTGTTTTGTGAAACATGTGTTGCCTTTTTTCTACCTGTAAACCAACTAGTGCTGCTTGTGAATTCAGTATGAATCCATATGTAGCAAATCAGAAGAAACCCTGGTAGTTTGTTGCTCTGAATACGAGGACAATACTTCATTAGCTTTACAGTACTTGCCTTGTCAGACCAACAGATTTGCCCTTTGGTCTCAACTAATATACAAAGGTCTGCAGTAACTATCACTCCCAGTTTCATGCTGGTATACAGCAAGAACTGGTTCTCCTGCAATTCTGTGTTTCTGAGGAATATCTAGATAAAAGCTGAAATACATTTTCATGAGGAGATTCTGAATATGCATATCTCCTAAGGTAGGGAGGCTGGAAGAACAACTCAACCATCCCCCGGCCCCAGTAAAAAAAGGAGCGTGACCTGTTTGCCTGTCTCTCTTGGATCAAGTGAAGTAATTGCTAAACCAGTGGCTTGAGAACAGTCTTTTCTGGGACTCTGTGCAGGGCTCTGCAAGAATACAGAGCTTTAGCCAGACTTATAGCAAAAACAGGGACAAAGAGTGAATCTTCACTGGCAGTGATGAACCCTGTTCATTGTGAGAATGTGGAGCTGATTTACAATGGCCAGTGCCAGTGGCACATGTGGGGCTGTGGGCCTTCAGTCTGACTGTCATGCTAATGAGGAGATCATCTTCAGCAGAAGAAGGAGATGAGCTTTGTTTTGGCAGCAGTGGATGTGTTTGTTCTGGTTAGATGTGAATGGGCCCAATATGTTCACGTGCTGACTGCACATTAGGATGCCTGGTGGTAAAGTATGTGAGGTGAAGCATTCCTGGATATATGGAAAAGAAGATTTGTCCTCTGACCTTATGTAGCCTTTTCCCTCCTCCCTCTGTGCCCCTCTGTCCCAGCTGTCAATTGCAGAATCCCTTGGCTTGACTGCATTCTGCTTCAGCTGGCTTGATTGTGCTGGATTATAAAGCAAATATTTTTGAAGTGCCAGTTTATTGGCATTTGTGTCATGATTAAAGAAGAAAGTGTACAGTTTGTACAACAAGCTTCTACAGGACTTCCAGATGTTCTTGAGACAAATCAAGTTCTTTATACTTGGCACAATCATGAAAAGTAGAACAGGTTCCTTGTTAATTTCTGTTTATACTGTGACACACTACCACTTTTTCACTCTCTCAAGGATTTGTTTTCTTCTTTGTCTTTATGTTCTAATTTTAGCATTTCTGAGTAAGTTTCTCTTTTATATGTTGATCCCATGGCTCAGATTGATCCCTGTCAAAAGCAGGAGCTTCTACAGATATTGCTGATGTTCCCCCTGCATATTCAGTTATTTCATTGCAGCCTCTTCTCTCTGCACAGTGAAAAATAGAGGTATGCACTGCCAGATACTATGATTAAATCCTCAGTGGACACTCAAAATACTCCAGCAGTAAAAAGAAATTAATTCACAGAGGATTACTGTGTCTATGGAAAGTAAGGCAGAGAGAAGACTTGGCCTTCTGAGTCCTAAAAATAAGTAAAAACTTTGATGATATTTCAGATGTGAGCGGAGGAAGTGCTGTAGCTTCCAGGGAAAGCAATCAAAAACCAATAGTGGTTTTTTCAGGTACTCCTTTCCCTGCATCAAAATCCTAGTGCTTGTATCCCGTGGTAATATGGGGTAAAGATAAGATGTATGCAATAGAGGAGAAAATGCTTGGAAGCTGTCAGCTTCTTGGAAAACTTTAGAGCTTGGGGAAGAGAAAATTTAAGTAACTGACTCAGCAGAGCATAAATGACCCGATTTTTGCTGCATTGTGAAAGACAGTAACATGCAGAAACAGCACTTGGAGATGGTTCAAAGATTACTCTGTTGGAGAGTACATTACTGTGATATTCCCACAGAACATAAATGTCTCAGGCAGTACCACATCCTGCCTGTGTACTTTGGCACCTGCTCCTTTTGAACTGCTGCTTACTGGGAGTCCCTGATCTCCATGCAGCCTTCCAGGGAGAGGCCCTTACCTTCCCAGGACATGCCCCAAATGAAGAGCAATGAACGGGAATCTGCCTCCCCAGATGATTTGTTATGAAATACGGGTGTTGCCCTGTGGCTTCACTCTCTGGAAATGAGTGATGGGCTGGAAAGCCTCACTGCAGTGCTGTTCTCTGCGTGGCCCTGGTACTTTCTGTGCACTCTCCACTGCTGCATTGGTTGTTGCAAAGTTTTTTCTCTTAAGGTGTTGGCTAATGGCAGCCTTCCTTTTTACTTTCTTGTTAAACTTGCACTTGAAAGCAATGGGGATGATTTTTTTTTTGTGTGAAAGGATTTAGTTTTGTAAAAGCATGCTTATGAATATAAAAAAAAAAAGAAATTTTTTGGTAGTTAAGTGCTGTGCTAAGAATAGTTCTTTATGTTAATTTCATTTATAGCAGTTATGGAATGCCAAACAAAATGGAGTATTTTCTAGACTTCAACAGTAACCACAAATGGCATAGATCATACTGGCTTGGGAGTTGCCATTTTGGCAGCTCATTTAGAGAAATTTGCTTTAGTATGTCACAGCACCCTAGATGTCTTTGTACCTCAGGCTCTTTCCTGCTAGTAAAGCACTTCCTGTTCTCCAAGGGTTGTGCCAGGTAAAAAGCCTTAGATAGTGTTTAGTGTCCTCCAGCTGGAACTGAGTGATGCTCCCAGCTGAGTGTGCCTCTGTCTCTCACACCTGTTCCAAAGTCAGATAGCAGTGAAATGCTGCTGATGATTTACATGTCTTTCTGTAAAAGTCAGATAGGAAGCATCTTGAGGTTCCATATTCAAGCTCAGCACTTGAAGCAGAGCAGTTGAAGCCACAGCTGCAGGGAGCTCAGTGCAGGGTGACTGCTTGCACATTGATATTTATAACTGAAACTGGGCTGGTTTGGGACATGGTTATACTCCTGCTGCTAGCCCAGTCAGCTACACTGCAGTTAGTGTCTGTGTATCTGAACTGTGTTCACACTTTGGCTTCAGTGTTGACCTCCTGCACAGCTTCTTTGTGTAGAAGAAACACAAGGTATGCTGGGTTCTCTGGAATTCACTTGAAAGTCTTAAGTATTTGATTTTTCTTTTTTTCAACAACATTTATGAGAACGAAATTTTCACTTGTGCTGAAGAAAACAAATTGCTTTGTAGCTGTCTAGATCATCTGCACTTTTTCAGTGAATTAGAAAGATCAGCTCTCTTTTGGAGATATCACAGTGAGCAGGATATAGGCTGCTGGATGCAGGTGGTTATTTCAGTACAGTATTGTGGAAATTCAGCTTCCAGAGCTTGAGCTTTGGAAGATGGCTCTGTATCTCCATCAGACTTATCATTCTGTCTTGTTACTGCTTATATAAATTATGAATTACATTATAAATCTATAATATCTATATCTAGAAAATCTATAATTATATATGTGTGTGTGTATTTATAGATGGTGTGTATAGAGATATACACATAAACAGAATACTTGTCTCTATATGTTTAAAACATTTAAAAAAGCCTATCTTTTGAACTATACCTGTTGAGAGTCTGTACAGTGAGGGAGGGATGTCAGCCTGGTACTTGTCCTCCATCCCAAGAGTGGCTGTCCAGATGAAGGAGAGCTGTGCCAGAAGACCTCCATCCCCACATACTACTCAGTGTTTCTCTGGTGATGGCAGGAGGAGCAGCTGGGCTTTACACCTGTCAAATCCATTTAGCAGCTAATTTTGAAAGCCACCCACTCTTCAAATCTCCACTGCTGTTTCTGTGCATTAATAACTTGTCAGCTGTGCAATACTAAAGCCCTGCTCACATCATGCTTACTTGAGTAAGATAAGTTATGGAAAGCATAATTACAATTTTATGAGCTTTGTGTTCTTCTTTCCCAGAATTCCAGCAGTCTCTTCTGTGCTTCAGCAGTTACCATGATGTGTAGTATGAAGTCTCAAAATCCAGCTCACATATAGCAGTGTGCAAAACCCACCCAAAACGGGAAGGACTTTTCTGTGCAAGTTAGGTTACAGGGCTGTGGATACACAGGGCCTGGTGCATTCCTGTTCCTCCCAGTCTCATACAGCTGAGACATTGGAGCTTCAGGTGAAATTCGTGTCTCAATAAAGTAAAAAATGTTGCAGTCAGGACCAGACATTGTGTTTTCTTAGCTGGGGGTAAAAGTTCTGTATTTTTCAAATTAAGAAGGCTTTTTTTGGTATTCTTTAGAAAGAATATCCTTCAACTCCCTCTGAATTTCAGTTATTAACATGCAAACAAGGCAACTCTTGTTGCTTAGATCTCTCACCATGCTACTACCTTCCCTTTCTGGCGCTGTGGCTTAAACCCACCTCAGTCTCAGTTAGATCCAGAATCTCCGTCCCCGCCTTTACAGAAATTATTCTTTTAGAGTACACTAAGCACTTCTGAGCTCAGCAAACATATATGTGAGAATGAAGTGCTATTGTGTATTTCTCTTATGCATTGTCTGTACCTGAATTGTATTGATCATTTCTGATTTATTGCATTTTTTTTTGTTTCATTTTGTCATTCTCAGGGCTCTGCATTTGAAAAAGATTTTAAAATGAGATGTTGGTAGTTACCTGCCATTAACAGAAATTTCTTTTGCTGGCAGATGTTGTAGGCCTTCAGTTCCACTAAAACAGGCTAAATCAAGTATTTGGAGAAAAAATTCATAGGTGCTAAAGCATTTTAAATGGGCTGTCCATGATATATTTATCATGAGCCATCTTTCATACATGGCAGTTTCTTGAGGACAGGAAAAGTCACATTTCCATAGCAACCTCAAACACTGCTGAAGTTGTTCTAGCAACAATTTGATGTTTTACTATGTTTGCTTTTTAAATATATCTTAACTGCTAAGGAGAAAACTGAACATAAGAAAGTTCAGGAACAGACTGTCAGCTTGAGGTATTTAACTTGCATGAGGAGAATAGCTGAGTAGAATCTGTATTTTGTGTTTTTATCATCCTAAACTTTATGCTAACTTCATTTTGTAGCAAAGCGATCATCGTGTGCATTTTTTTGAAAAAACAAACCCTGAAGTAGTAAACCCCCTATGCCCTCTATTCCTGCCTTCACTGTCACAAGAGCAGCTTCCTGAAGTAGTGCCAGTTCTTTCCAGGTGCATTTTTGTATGGGAACATGCTACTTTCTGCAGTTCATGTTCCACCATGTATGTTGACATGCATGTGATCAGTGTTTCTGAAGCCTTTCTTGGGTTTGTGGCTCTGCATTTGCCCCAGCTGGGCAGGAGGAATGGAAATGTTGGTGGGCTGCAGGTCACACCACTCATTATGACAATTAAGATGTACTTACTGCCTAATCACAGATGATCTGGAATTGTGAGGGAGTATTGATGGAGAGGGAAGGATAGAGGAGAAGGCTGCTGAAGGCACAGGTTGGTTTCTTCTGCTGAGCCAGTTTCCTGTCCTGTCCTCACTCCTGTCCTCACAGGTTTTATTTATATGCTGTGGGGTCAAAATCCATTTGCTGTGCACATGCAGAGGCCAGGGCTGGGAGCATATTGTTTTACCACTTCCTTTCTTGTACCCTTGGATTAACATCCTTCCAGCTGCTGGCCAAATCAGGAAGTTGAGGCAAGGGCTAGAAATGGCAAAGACACATCCAATGACTTCTTGAAAGAAAAACTAAACCTTAAACTGAAGATCCTTGTGTTTCTCTTTGCAAAGCCTCTCCTGCTAAGATGATGTTAGTCCTAAACAAATGATAGAACAACACTGAAACCATTTAATTTTTTGTAATTCGTCAGGTATCAACAAACTACTTCATGTGCTTTGTGGGTTTAGAAGGCTTCTGGTTTTCTGGCATCTGTTGTGTGATATATTCATGTAAATGGGGAAGGACATACGGTGAAACTTTGGTTTGGGATTGGTTTTTTCCCCCCTAACTTATCTGCACTTCCTTACAGCAAAGCCTGAGGTTACTTCAGCAATAGTTATTGTTAATTCTTTGAGGTGTTGTATCTTATTTAATGTACATTGCATGTTTAAAGCATTGTTACATACAGTATCTTTAATACCAGAAGGTGAATAAATGCTAAGAACTGTAAATTTAGGACTATATAAAGTCTTGAGAAACCAAAACCATTTCAGAAGAGTATTCATTAGGCTGATTTTTGTAAACAATCAAAACAGATTATTGATTAGGGGGTTGATTTTGTTTGCAAGTAATATCCTTTTGCAGTAATTAATACTTTACTAGAGCAATACACCAGACCTCATCTAACCTTGAGTAAGTCTGACTTCTTATTTACAGATAGGTGAATTATTAACACAATTAATGATATAGTGTTTATTTTTTGTCTACCAACTCTCAGAGGGTCCACCAGTTATGGGTGGAAAAAAAAGTATTGTATTCAGCTTTTTTGTCTTTTATTAGCTGCTGTTGTATTTCATTTTGACTACTTTATGGAAAAGTCTTGGTCTATTAGTTAGCCAATTTTTGAATAGATCTGTATAAGAAAAAAATTAATTATTCTTACATATAATGCATCATTCTGAAAAAATCCTGACTGAGTATTTTAATTTGAAATTTCCCATCAATTTTGAGTCTAGGACATGGGGTAAGTACCTCATTTCTTTTAATAAATGACACAAAATTATATTTCTGTTCTTGTCTCTAGTTTCAGATGACTCTGAAAAATTCTTACATATTTAATTTGAAGGGTTTTACTGAGATTTTAAATGCATATACTGAATTGCTGCAGACTGTGTGAGTGCCATCACAATAGGAATAAACTACTGATTAGTCAGGCTGATTGTGAGTGGATAGATATTGTTGGAATCACTGAAACATTTAGCTGCATCCTGAAATGAGCTGAATAGTACTTCTTATCACTGGCTGATATATTTAGTTATTTTGAAAGTATAATAATAAAACTTTATATTAATAAAAATACAGCCAAAATCTCTTTGTGTGTTGCATTTAAGTGTAACCAGCTTTTTAGGCAACTATGTTCCTATTTATTTGGGTGTATTTGCTGGAATAGGATGATCTTTGTAGGTCCCTTCCAACTCAGCATATTCTGTGATCCTATGATTCAGTGCTCTGTAAGGCTCAGTTACCAAGTTAAAGCCTGTTGGTTTTGGTTCAAGAACTTCTATTTGTCCACATATGCTCTTGCTTGTAGTAGCACTTTTACTGTTCTAAATCACAGTACTTTTAGTACTTGTAGTACTTTAGTCCAAATTATTCATTGAACTTTTTTATTGCTTCTAAATTTAAAATCAAGTCTTTTTTCCACATCATGATTACATAAAGTGCTACAGAAATGACAGGGTATATCTTCATACCTTACAGAAAGGAGAGTTTGAAGATGCACCATGAGACATTTCCCTTCAGGAATCTTGTTAGTAGTGAATTGTACATGAAGAAGCACCAGCACATCTGTAAACTGCCTGTATGATGTTGCTGGAATCAGATGCTTTACTCAAGTTTGAGGCAAGATGCTAATCCTTTTAATCCTGAACAATGGGCATCACCACCCCCATGCCCCCTTTTTGAACTATCTCCTTCTGTTCCATTACCTAGGACAGACCTAATTGATTCTTTCTAACTTCCTGGGTAGGACACATTTACAAGGTAGTGTGAGAGGTGGTAATGATTGATTGTTGATTGGCAAGTAGGGTGATAGGCATTTGTGTGCAATCATCTTCTAAGATTCCTGGAGCAGAACTCATGGCAGTTATGGACAGCTGTGGAGGAATTACATTAAGTCAGAGATGTCTTTTAGAACTGTGTAATCTGAAAAATTACATCAAACTACAATAGAATCATGTGTGCATTTATTTATTGATGTTTTTCTACTGTCTAGTAAGATGCTGTCCTGTGGAAAAAAGCAGTTATGGGTTTGAAATGGCATTAGAAGTTTCACTGACCTTCTTGTCAAAGTGATGTCAGGGTGTCACCTAGACAGGCAGAATTGAATGAACCTGCAGCAAGTGCCATCAGCTTTGCTGGTGAAGGTGGCTGCAGGCAGCAGCAGGATCTGCTCAGTCAGGACTCTGGTGCACTTGCAGCTCAGAAATGTGTATGCCTGGATCTGCAGGTGGAGGGATCATGGATTGTTTTTATAAGCCTGACTAATACATTCAATATACAGAGAACTTGCTGTGACTCTGCTGGTTTACTTCCACCCCCAAAATGTGGTCAGGCAGAAATGCAGCTCTGATATGTGCCTGAATATGCAGCAATTTGTGTTTCCTTTAAAGTTGGATAATCTCAGATGAGCTTTTGTTAGGGAGGAATTTATACAGTTTTCATACAATCTCTTATGAATAGTTTTGGTTTTCTGTCCTTTAGCTTGGAAGTTAACCTGTGTAAGTGCTGTGTACACATACTACTAGAAGGTTATGCTTCAGGAGGGCTTGATGGCATTCTTAATTGATCATATGGTTTTTCTATGCCATGCTATTTTGCTGTGTTACTATCAGAATACCCAGTGAACTGTAATTAATGACATTTTTGCACACAGCTGTGAAATTACTGCCACCGCTGTAGAATGCTGTTTTCAACATCTTTGGCTGCTGCAATTGCACAATCTTTTAATGACAGATGTACTTGGAGTTCCTTCAATACCAATGACATTATTGGCGCACTAGGATTGTATGCTAGATTATTCATTAGAATAACCATTGCACTTCTTATTGTGCCTTTTAAACTATCCTCTGAATATCTAACCTAAGCTTCCTGTCACAGTGACAAAATGACCAGTGTTGTATCCTTAAATACTACAAATGCACAGACCATGTACAAATCCAAGTAGGAAGGGCAACTATTCCACACATGCAGGCAGGGAGAGTTGGTGCTCTTGGATGTTATTTGACTGCTCCTGTATTTGCCTGATTTTGGGGATGGTGTGTAGGACATCTCACCTGCCCAGGGCACTGGAAAGCTGTGAGCTGTTCTGTGTCTGTATCACATCTTTCTGTTAGTGTTATTTTAATCAAATTTTGGATGATAGGGAAGACAAACTGGCTTTTTCTCTGGTTTTACAGCATTCTAACCAATTCCTTTTATATGTTAACGGTATTGTAACATATGTTTTAGTATATCTGTTTGCAGTGAGACACAGACAGGTTTGTTTTTGTAATCTATATAATTTTACTGTATAAAGAAAGTACAGGTCTGTTACTTGGCCATGGATGTTTTGGCACAGTGATGCTGTGAAAGGTAGTTATTTTCTATCAGGGAACTGGTTCTCTTTAACATATATGTACTTTTTTTCATTGGTATTAACCAGGATCTTAGCATCTCCATTGTGAGTTGAAAACTCTAGCTGCAGTTTGCTTTCTTGGTACAGTTTCAGTATAGTTTTTTCAACTAATGTAGTCCAGATTTTTGTTGGTTGCCTTTGTATTTGAAATGAACTAAAATATCTGTTTATCTTAATAAATGAGAGATGAAGATGGGAGGTAACAGGGAAGTCATTGCAAAATTTATAAAGCACAATAAATCATAAATACTGTTGTTATGTTGGCCAGCAATAACATTTTGACTATAAAAAGTAAATGAAGAAAACCCAGTAACTGTTTATATCAAATTTCTTAGGGAAAATAAGTCATTAGGCCAAAGCAGATACTTGCTTCTCCCTTGAAATTGTGTTTTCAACTGTGATCCAAAATTGCGACAAGCTGAAGAATATTGGTAACCATGTATGCATGTAAACACAGTAATTTTTTATTTATCAGAAATTGAGCCTTATTTTCCATTTCCAAGCCAGGCATGAGAAGATGGGTATGAATTACCCAGAAATTAACTGCAATAAGTAAGGTTAGTAAGATTAGGATTTCTTTTTCAAGCAGTGTTGTGTTCAAACACCCTTCCCATAAGAGTAGTGGAAATAAGAAGTTAAAAAAACCCCTTAGGTAAAGTGGTTTTCAATCCTGTGTATCTTCAACTGTTGTAACTCTTGGCCATTGGTTTTGTCATGCTTTTCAAGTCATTTGATCTGCACAGAGTAGTTTGGGTTTTCTGAATGCAGGGGTTTGGGTGTCCCAAGTCAGAGAGTGTAGCTTGGATCCAGCTTCACTGAATCTCCCAATGCCCTCCCCCATGCTCGCTGACTTTGATGAGTTCACCAGACCATAGTTCTGTCTCTTCTGCCTTGCAGACAAAACCTGTGCTCTCTTTGTTCTTTACATTTTACTGCTCATTGAACTGTTCTGCACATTAGTCACCCTCTGAGGGAATGAGTTTGCAAGTAGGAGAAGTTGTGGAGTGGGGAAATAATGTAGTTCCTGTCTGAGACCAAGTGATGAAATCCATTAGCCAAAATTTCTGTTTCATACTGTATGTTGAGAAAGGCCAGAGTTCTACCTCATGGCCATTGACTCAGTAGTGTTTGGCTTTGAGGTTAACAAGGCAGTTTACAGATCTGATTAATTTTTCCAGATTGATGAAGCAATGATTTTCAGCCTGTTCATAGTTCTAGGCTTAGCTTTCAATTGTGAAGTCTGTAATTATTCTTTTATTATTGAGAAATCATTCTCTTGAGTAGTTTTGTGAGAGGAGATGAGGTGAATCGTGATTTCTTATGATTCAGAGTGACAGAAAGAGTAAAGAAAACTTCTTTTCCCCACAATTTGTCTGATTTCCAGTTTTGGTAAGATTTCAGCAGTCATGCAATAAATTTGGCTATATGTTGTTCTAGAATTCCTTCGTTTGTCTGCCAGGATTACTGCTCAACTGAGAAAGGATTCACTACTTCCTGTGCCTCCAGGATGTGCTGCATGTTGTCACATAGGAGGTTGTATCTCACTGTTTGAAAGGAGGTACCACCAGTAAAAGGACAGGTGTGAAAGCAATGGATTTGTCTACTTGAACTGCTCATCTTTGGTTCCAGGCTATGACTGGAGCCTGGTTTAGTTCTCTGCTGCTGTTTGATAACATTGCAAGCAGTGTTGGTTCTTCTGAGCTGTCTGAGCTTGTACTGGGATGGAGGCTGCTGGCAGAGGAAAAATGGGATTTTGGAATTCATCGTCAAAGAACAAAAAAAAACATGGCTGTGAGGGGAGCTGGTACTCCCAGTATGTGGGAGTATGCTCTGTACTTGTGCTGTTTACCCCTTCTTCAGAGAATGACTGGGTTGGAAGAGGCCTTTAAGATCAATCTGTGCCCAAACACCTCAACAAAACCCTGGCCCCCAGTGCCACATCCAGGCTTTGTTAAACACATCCAGGGATGATGACTCCACCACCTCCCTGGGCAGACCATTCCAGTACTTTATCACTCTTTGTGTAAAAAACCTTTTCCTAATATCCATCCTGTATTTCCCTTGGTGCAGCTTGAGACTGTGTCCTCTGGTTGTGTCAGTGCTGCCTGGAGAAAGAGCCCAGCCCCAGCTGAGCACAGCCACCTATCAGGGAGCTGTAGAGAGTGGTAAGGTCACCCCTGAGTCTCCTTTTCTCCAGGCTGAGCACCCCCAGCACCTTCAGTCATTCCTCATAGGGCTTGTGTTCCAAGCTCCTCACCAGTGTCGTTGCCCTCCTCTAACCTTCTTCAGGTTTTGACTTTTTTCTTCTGTTTCAGCATCAGCTTTTATATTGAACCTGTTAGCACAAAAGACTCAGTCTCCATCCATTGCTGGTTTACTCTGTTCCCAAAGTAGCCAGAATGAGGTATAAACTAAAACCTAGCTTTCTCAGGTAAATGACTGCTAGAATATAAGGTCATCATCTCCCAAATTCAGAGAACTGTTGCAGGAGCTCACTGGTGTCAAAAGGGGGAGTCTTTGTTCTCCCTGTTCTTTTCTCTGAAGGTGGTTCAAATGATTGTGCTCTTAAACTAGAACACACAGAGCCAACTTGCTGAGATAAATAGAATTATACAATATCTGGGGTAGCTGCTGTCTCAATTTTCCCTTTGAAAGGAGAATTACTGCTGCCACAGAAGACTTCAGAAAAGAACAAGATGATGTCCACTAGCTTTTTCCTTTTGCTTCCTTGTAGTGATGTTTTCATGTTGTCTTTTTTGCCATTTTTGGAAGGAAGAATGGGAGAGAATCCCTTGCCTTGATTCCAGCTGGTGGGCTGAATAGAGGAGTGGATACTGAAAGAAGTCCATGCTTGTTTGTGCAGAGCCCCAGATTATCAGTGATGTACTTGTACAGCTTTCATCAGAGCTTTGGGAAGAAAAACTGAAAGCAGGAAACCTCCCTCCCCACTTCTGCATAACAGACTGGGGTGATGGTCACAGGCAGAGCATTGTTATAAATTCACAAATGCACCACAGTATAATCCAGGTTTGAGGAATCACTGATCCCTTTTCTGTGATGCCTACAAATTCTTCACTTTAGACACACGATCAGCTCCATCCTCCTGTTCCTCATTTTGCCGTGTCTTGTGCAAGGATCTGTTTAACAAGACTGATAACTGTAGCGATATCATCTCAGCCGGCCTGGAGATGATTCTCCATGTAACACAGAAAGAGCTTTTCATTCCCAGCCACACAACCTCTCCTGAAGTGGAGGGGTTTTAGAAGAGGCTTATCAGATTTCTGAGGAAATGCATATGTAACAGCCTTGTGATGAGTTTCCTCCTGTGCCCATAACAGATGAAAGGCCCTCTGGACCACACTTCTGAATCCTGTGCCCATAGGTTGGTTTCCCAGGCAGTGTACAGAACGTGCTCCTTGGGGTCATGTCCAAGGCTCAGAGATACAGACACTTTGTCCTGTCCTGGTTGCCAGAGCTTTGTCATAAAAACAGTTCTTAGAACTCTTCTCCTTAAAGATTTCTCACTAGTTTCAAAACTTTCCTTCTAAAAGTGCTCCCTTTGTGGAATCTGGTTCTGCAGTTTGCTAGCAATTCAGCTTCAGTAACCTTAATTTTGTAAAGAAACTCAAAACTATAATAGTCTAGGATAAAAAAGAAGTTGACATACAAATGCAGACACATTTGTCAATGTGCCATTTGTTCCTTTTCTCTTACTCCTTTTACAGTGCCTGGGAGCCATTTGGTATTTCTTCACTGTCCTGGATCCTCAGTCCCTCTTGTCCTCCTCAGCTGTGTTTTCATGGAGCTGGTACCTGCCTCCTGCTCAGGGTGCCTATCTCTCTTATAGCTCTGCTTTCCATGTGAGTCAGTCCAAGGACAGTGGAACTTTGCAGAAAGCTTTGCATTTTCTGTAGAGTACAGGATTATTAATGAGAATCTCCTTTATGTAGCCTTTGTTTTTCTCAGAGGACAGGATGTTTGATTTGTTCAGTTCCTCTCCACAGCTCCCTTTTGGGTCCTGGATGCCATGTTCCAGTATTGTCAGCACATGGTCAGTCTCAGCAGTTCACAGGACACACAGGATGCAGCTGCCTCCAGGAAATGCCTCTCTGGAGTGATGAAGGGCACATTTGCATGAGACAACTCGTGTTTAGTCACCTGACAAGGGTGCAGTCACCGTGGCCAAAATGCAGGCTTTTCCCATGTCTGCTCATGTGCCTTTGCTGCTTTGTCTGCCTGCTAAACAGGGTGCTGGAGGGCCTTCAGTGCAAGGAAGTGGGCTGTGCCTGGTTGAACAACTCGCCTATGGATCTCCTGTCCCCACACAGCTGGAGAGGCTGGCACAGACTCTCACTTGCTGTGAGTCACAGGTGGCTCTGCTGTGCTGTTCTCTTCTTGGGTATGGCCAGGATGGGAGCTGACTCCTCACAAAATCCCATTTGGGGCTGGTGGTGCAATCCCCAACATGCTGTGCTGACATGTCACAGGAATGAAATTAATAACTAATGAAATTAATAAATAATGCTCCTCTCTGAGAAGAGCATTCCCAGGAACTTCTGAGAGCTTGAGTGCTGCCACAAAGCCTACCATGCTCCTAGGATGCTGAACACCATGTTCAAGCCTTTTGTTGATCTGTTTGAGAGACAAGGGATCATCATTTGGATGGGAGGGGAATAAGTTACTTGATAAGTATAAGCAGCTCTCACAGGTCCTTGGACACAATGTGAAATATTGGCAGTTTGTGTTTTTAGTGTCAAAACCATTGTAAATTGATATTTATTATAGTATGCAGGCTGTCTTAATTTGCAAAGTTGTCATCAATTGAAAAAAACAGAGGGATGAAAAGGCTCTGAAGTAAATGCCAAAACCATACGGTGACTTAACATATCTTGAATTTATGGAGCCCAAGTTGGAGAAAGGGATCAAAAAACTAGAAGGATACAGATATGTAAATTAATGGGTATTTCTGTTTATCAAGTCATGGAGTGCAAAAGACCTATATATCTTGGTCATACAGGTGGCATGATCCTTTAATAATGACTGACTGAAAAAAGAACAGATCTAAATTTATATTCTTGGATTTCAAGTATCACTGGACAAAATTGTTGTAGCCACGTAAAAAGTACACACAATTACTTGCTGATCTCCATATTAAGAACAATTTCAAAATTTGTTACCTGACCCAGTTATTTATTGCTTTACTTACCCCAACTTACATCACTGAAAACTGCAAGTTAAACTCCTTGCTAGTGAAACCTTTTAAATCTAGGCAGCAAGATCAATTCTTCTGGTTTGAGAGTCTGCATTATACCATAGGAAGGGACTATTTCATCACATATAAAAATATCAGCTGATAGAAACACTTGGTTTAACACATAGATTTGTTCTTCTTTCAAGAGAAAAAACACTGAGTTAGGAAATGCTGATCTCTCCCTGGATTGCAGTATTTTCTTGAAAAATAGTGCAAGTGACAGGTAAGCTTGTAGCAGCTATTTTGGGGGTGGTAATAAGCACTGGAAATTGATGCATTTTTCATGATTTATTTCCAGCACTGTAGGTTAATGGAGTCAATAGTGTCTCTTTTATTGTAGAACCACATCCTGTTTGGTTGAAAAGGATGGAATTATTAGCCAAGTCTGTCTCTCTCTGTGACTTTTTTGTCAAGACAGGAACTGCTTCATGCCATGCTGTCTGACAGCATTGCTCAAAAGCTCTTCTGTCACATGTCCTCCTTTCTTCCAAAGGCACTGGCTCCTTTTCTGAGGGATAGAGATGAATGTTAGATTCTCTCAAATCTGAAGGTGTTTTTTTGGACATGGCTTTAATGACTTCAATGTCAGTGCTTTCACCACAGTCTGCTAATTAACAACCAACAATTATTATTATTCTGTAATACCAGTTGATGCAAAAGACTGGCATATATTTACCTTACTTTGGTGTCAGGCATCTCTGATGTTTGTTTTTGTGTGCTTCCATGGTCAAACTGACTGTGTGTTTGTACTAAAGGTGGTAAATTTGTAACATCCTTACTGAGGTTGAAGGGCAGGTTGCAATACACAGAATTATACCAGGTTATTTGCATGTAATATTCAAAGAAGAGCAGACTTAGAATTTACTGTCTGCTAATGTTGATCTGTTCTTTTGATTTTGGCACAGTGCTGTGTATGAATCATATTTAATGGCACAGGGAAGGAGGCACCGTGCTCGGCGAGGCAATGAGGCCGTGCTGCATCTGTTTGAGTCAGCAGCCAGCGCGTTCTGCTGCAGCTCTGCTCAGAACAGTCTGGAGGTTATTTCAGGGGACAGTGAGTCACAGCAGTGCCTTCTTCACTCATCACCAGGCTGCAGGGGACACGCAGCTCTAGTGCAATCCTCTGCGTGGTTGGAAGGGAGCGATTTAAGGTTAAAAAAGGAAGTGTTGTTACTTGAAAAGAAAAAGATTTCTGGTTATAGAGATGGGGAAAAAAAGCCCTAGAATCTGAGTAAGTCAGTGAGGGTCTGCAGGTGGAAAGATTTCCTTAATGTGCTCAAGGTCTAGCCACTCCATTTCTGTAGAACTTGCATTTTCTTTATATGAAAACAAATCTGTATGATAGATCCATAGTACTGTATCTGAATTGATTGCTTGAGCTGCCTAGATAGTTCCTTAAACATAAAACCACAGTTTTAAGTATGAAATTAATTATCAAATTAATTCTGGTTGTGGCCACCTCTGCTGTGACACAAACCTCTGAAAAACAATGCAAGTATCAGTTCATCCCCATTTCTCATAACCATTGTGGGAAAACCTGTGACCAGCTGAACAAGAAGTACTGTAATTTCTCTTGCTGAAGTGGTAAGAACGGTGAAAGCAGAAAGAGGCCAACTGGGATTGACCATAAAAAGCATGCTTCCTTTCAGAACTAAAAATAAAACCTGTGAATCCTGAGTACCAAAGCTTGTCTACCAGATAATTATGACACTCATTTACATAGTCTTTTATCTCCTTCTAGGGACTGGTCTGAACAGTCTTCTCTTAAAAACTCTTCCAGCTTCTGTGGTTGCCTTGCAGCACAGGTTTTCAGGCTTCTTAGCTCAAAAGACATCTGACAATGTAGGTTGGTTTTAAGCAAGGTCTTGTGGGTTTGTGTTGTGTGGCACCCTGCCAGGGATTTCTGGTGCTTCAGTTACAGGGAGGAACAGAGCTCTGAGCAGAACAACACATGCTATTAAGTTGTGGAAGCTGAAGAAGCTCCTCATCTCAGGCTGTCATTTTGTTTTAGAAGAGAGAGTGTTTTAGAGTAGGCGAATACATGTAGTTCCAGACAGGGGCCCCCATGCCTGCTGTTCTTCCATTCACCTAATTTGGCTAGTAAATTAAATGTGAAAGTTGAAATTAGCATTGGGAGCTCTGTGGGGTCATTGTGCTCCCACATGATGGAGTTTCTGTAATACCAGTTTCCATTTTGAGTTTAGGAGATCATAGACCAAAAGACTTGTGCTTTTAGAGTCATTGCTCAGGTTGCAAAGTCAGCCATTGAAAAACTGGGAGACACTGTTTTCCTCTATGTGTATGAATCTGAAGGTGTAAATTGTCTGTGCAAACTTTCAATCCTCTGTTCCTGAACTTGAGAATTTTGTTTCATTTTAGCTGAATAAGATTTTACCTAAAGCTGCATATGTAACGAAGGGATGACAGTATCGATGCATGATATTCTTCCTCACTCATCTCAAAATCCCCCAGTTAGTGGATAGATGGTCCACCAGTTCTTCTGTCAGTGGTGTAAGATGGTCCTTAGCTGAGGCCTATTGATTCACTATGCATTTTCCATCATTTTCAAACTATTGAGTATTTTAAAAATTTTACATAATGCAGATGATGTATTCTTCCTTCTTCCCATTACCTTTCACACAGTTATGGGAATTGTTCAGAACATGCTTATTCCTAAAAACTGAAATGTTTACTTAATAGCTAGGTGGGATAGAAGACAAATGAAAAAGTTAATTTTCTTGGAGTTCTACAAAATACCATGGTGGAGTATGTCAAAGAGCATTATATGAGTTGTAATTTAATAACTGTAGCTGCAATATAGTTGGTTGAAGTATTTCACATATCATAGACTTCAGAGTGCCTCATGTTGTTCTGCATAAAAGTATGTTAAAATATTCAGAGGATGGATTTTGACTATATTTTTGTACTAAAAAAAAAAAAGCAGCTGAGCAGATAGCATTGTAATACATGATATATGAAATGTTATTCAGGAATGGAGTTCTTCTGTTCCATCACTGGTGCTATAAAAATAGAAGTGGTCAGTTATCTTTTTAATATAAGCATCACTTTTTTAATGTTTACTTTAGGTCAAGAGTTATATAAGACTTATTCCTAGTACTCCTCAAATATCATTTCTGCTCTACTTTCCAATGCCCAAAATAGTTTTCTGGTTAAAAGGCATTAATTATGAAGATGGCTATACTTTGTAGTCATCCTTTATAAAATTTCATATCAATGATGCTGTATTCAGGTGAAACTGAAATCAGGCTAATGGAATTTTTTTTATGCCAGTATAGTACAGTTTAAGCACACATTTAAACTCTGAAAAGAAAAAATGTTTTTATTTGTACTAAAAGCCAAAGTTGGAGAATCAACTACAGTATTTGTCTTGGTTTTTTGACAAATTGGGAGGAAATTTCCCAAAATGCAAGTGTCCTCTAATAGAAGGCAGAATTCAGCAATCCCTCCCCTGTGGTAATCACATATCCTCTGAACAGAGAGAACATAGAGACATAGCTCTCCCAGGATTTCCCTGGGAAAAGCTGAGAGAAAAAGTTAAAACAATTATTATCTCAATCCCTACACCTGGCAGGCAATCTCTGTTTGTCAAAGATGCTTACAAGAAAGAGTTATCCCTTCTTGACCAATAGGTAAGAAAAGATTCCTAAAGGCCAATCAAGTCTTAGGTCCACCACTTTTTCTATAAGAACTGTGAATTTCTAATAATAACATGTCTGTTCATGCCTTCTGCTGATGTTCTCTGTATCCTTTGTCTGTCCCTGATACCCCTCAGTGACACTCCCCCACCCAGATTCATAGAAGAATCTCTGGAGGAAAGTGAAAAAAAACCCTGTTTATTCAACAAGCAGGGTGCTCACAGGCATGAGGAGACACGAATAATGTTAAATAATGAAAGCTCTCGCTGCAGAGAAGGGCTGGTAGATTGGGAGTCCTTTCTGTAGGTGTGGCTCAGCTCTCTCCGGGATCTGGAGCTGGCCTCTGGCCTGCTGTGGGGGCCCCTGGCAACATCCTGGGCTTTCAGACCGGGGAAAAGCTGAACAGTTCCAGAAGAATAAGAAGCCACAGTCCCAGGACAAACTTCTTGCCTCAGTTAACTAAAAATCCAGCTAAAAAAAGCAAAGAGAAACTCTCCGTGTCTCTCTGCGGAGGAAAAAGCTGCGAGAGCTGGAAAAGACAGCGAGTTCTCGGAGTTTTGAACAACGCTGCCAAAAGAATTCCACTGCTTCCCCCTTGTTCCAGCTTAAAGCTACAGGACTCGTGCCTGACAGGGGATACAGGAGCACAGGGTCACCCCAGGACAAGTGTGTATGATCCCCTTTCTGATCCAAAAGGATTTGCTGGGAGATACTCAATGGGATGTGGCTGCCATTAAGAATGCACTTTGCAGCTAGAACCTTGTAAACAGCTGTCTTTAAATGTTCAGGAAACATGAAGAAAAACTTTCTCTTCCTTGGCTGAAGTGTATAGGGGTCTTTGGTATGATCTTGAAAATAATATCAGTATATCTTTCTTCTGCTCAGTCTGCATTTTTACAAGCTGCTTTGTTGGCAAATATCCTTCTGAATAGCCTCAGGAAATATTTTCAAGAGAAGTTCACCCAAGGCAACGATGGAAAATGCTGTTTTGGTGTTTGTGCAGGACACCAAGGTGAGATTTATCAACTCACAAAGACTTTGTGAAAAAGTCATACTTTTTCATTTCTGTTACTTTTTCTCTGGTAAGAGGTATGGATTGCTGATGGTCCAAAGGTACTGTGTTCTTGCCATTTCCTTGTTTCAAGTCATCAGGTTTAGTCTACTGTATTTTTGATAAGACTCCCTATAAGCCTTGTCTTGCTAAAGCTGGAGGCTTTTTCGTAATGTTGTGTCTGTAAGACTATGAAAATTTTACAGCAAATTTAAATCAAGTTTTTGTATGGCAAAAATAATTTTAGTATTTTTGAGATGTTTCAAATACATGCATCAAAAGTGCTTACCTCAGCCATCTTTTTCAATTGTGAAAGTAAGAAAGGAATCAAAACCATTACATTAGCCATCTTTCTCAAATATGGGTTTTTACAAATGCAGGCTTGTTTCAGGACCCTGGAGTAACACTGACAAAGTGTCTTGTTACTTTGACTCATATCTGCTTCTCAAATGAGACAGACATTTATTTGACACAGGTGTTGACAGTGTCAGGCACTAATGGAAATACACTATTCTGTAGATCAGCTATTAATCTAAAATAACATTATTTCAAATTTCTATGATCTTGGAATTCCATGAAATGAACAAATCTTTGTCAAACTCTCCACCTTTATGTAAGCCTCTCTGTGAAGCTCTTTTTCCTGGTTTAGGGCAAATTTGAGAGGAAACCTCCAAAGGGGTCCCTCTAGAAAGCAAATTCAAGAGGCTTCTCCCTGCACCAGTTTGAGAGACATAAATCTCCTTCGAGAGAAGTGGGAAAAAACTGTTTATTTAACAAGCAAAGTATTCACAAACATGAGAAAATGAATAAAATTCAACAATGGAACCTCTCATTGTTCTGAAGAGGTGGCAAATCCAGGAATTTTCATGGGCTGTAGCTCGGCTTGCTCAGTGTCTTACCAGTCCCTCCTGTGCTAGAAGTGCCTCTGTGGGCCACAGGTGTGAGATCCTGGTGTTTTCTGGATTTTCAGTCCAGAGCAGGGCTGATCAGTTCCAAGAAAAAGAAAAGCCACAGTCCAGGGAACTTCTCTGTCTCAGCTAGCTGAAAAGCTATCTAAAAGCCAAGGAGAGCTTTCTCCTGCTGTCCATGCTGCAGACAACACGCACCGAGAGCAAAGGAATTCCGGGGGAGTGAGACTGAAGCTTCTGCACACACCAACTGTGCACCATCACTTCCCCCTCCTTTCACTCCTGACTCTAGTTTTAAAGGTGCAGAACTTAATTCTGGGCTAAACAGATGAATGGGGAGACAATTCAGCATCATAAAACCACCCCAGGACATTCTTTCATTCAGAAATGCATTGGTGGCATTAAAAAAATAATTTAGACAATGGAATAACTAATAACTAATGGAATAACTAATAACCAATAGAATAATAGACTAGCCCTCTAAAAGAGGTGTCTAAATTCTCAGTTGAAGTTTACCAAGCATTTAAGCATCATTCTAAAGAGCAGGTAGTGGTTACATGTCCTCAGTTGACCTTAATTATGTCTTGCCTTTTCCATCTTGTCTTAGCTCTAGTGATCTGCTGAGTAACAGCAAACAGTGGAAAAAGACTGAGTGTAAGGACAAAGCAAAACTTAAAATCATGTTCCAGTAGAAACTAACAGTGCATGTCTACCTGGCATAGCAAATGCAGGTGATCTTAAGGCTTGTATAGTAGAACTGTAAATGAAAAGAAGGCCAGAAGAAAATATTCTTGTTAGGACTCTTAAACAGGCTTTCTTTTGTGTTCTCTGGCTTGGAAGAGGGCTGGGGCTGGGGGCAGCCTTTTGTACAGCCATGGATGCTGGTGAGGGAGCACGTCAGAAATGACTGCCTTGAGTACCAATGGATGGCCAGTGAAACAGGGAGCAGCAGGTTCACAGCAAGCAAAAGGAAATACTTCATCAGCAGAGGGAATGATGGTGACTGCCATGGTGCCCTTGCTGCTGAGTGCTGTGCTACAGGGGTAAAAAATGTTCATGGATACACAGAGTGGTTATGGTGACTCAGGGGGAGGATGATGAAATGGGATGCAGATTCCAGCTCAGGCAGTCAGTCCATAAACTGCTGTTTGCCAGGGGCTGCTGGATCATTTTGGGTGCCCCTTTCTGGTTTCAAGGAGGGGAAGAGTGTGTGTGTGGGAACTGCTGAGACCAGATAGTG
The DNA here is from genome assembly GCF_037042795.1 of Molothrus aeneus. NCBI lineage: Eukaryota > Metazoa > Chordata > Aves > Passeriformes > Icteridae > Molothrus > Molothrus aeneus. The sequence continues at coordinate 6,307,684 of NC_089653.1, forward strand.
ACCTGGTGTGACCTGGTATCACTGCTTGTAGTCTTGTGAGAGAAGAGATGGGAATAACAGCAGTTAGCAGTTTTGTCTGCTATGATACACCACTTGAACAAGATTTTGTCAGTTTCTTTGGGAAATATTTTTTTTTCCCTTCTAGGTTTTTGATTTCTTTTCCTTTTAACATACTTTGATGTGGTCTAGTGAGCTGTGTGTGTGGTCAGAGGGGGAGTTATGCTGTTCCATTTTGATATGCCTTTTCCCAATGTCTGTCTGCCCTTTTCTGCTCCTGGAAGTTTCTCTTTATGTCCTCTTGTGCCCCTGCATTGAAGTGAACAACTCTCTGCAGTGATTTCATCCTCAATGAAGACAGGATAGATGATGCTAACAGCACAAATTTGTGAAGCTGTAAAGTAACATTTCTCTGCCTTCCCAGTTTTCCTTCCTTCCTCTTACTAGCATGAAAAGTCAATTAGCATTGTTTCAGCAGCTGCCTGGGTTGTAAACTCCCACTGCTCTTCCCACCCCCCTCAGGACCATCCCAGCTTTAATTCCATAGCAATAGCTGCCGTGGATGGCCGTGGGTATTTGTCAGCCTAAAGTATTTCATACCTAAGACTTCATAGCATGTCATGTATCTGAGAGTGGCTTTCTGATAATAAAAGTCTCATCCAAATCTTCTGTGACCAGTTAGAAGTACATTTTACCAGGAAAAAATAGCAAACCATACAACAAGACAACATAATCCATCGTTTTAAGTTTGTGATTTTCATGGTTTTTGCAGGAAATCCATGTAATCCATATGTTTGGATATGGTTTATTTTGGGCTTTGGAAGTGTGTGGTATCTTGTCTGGCCTGAATTAGTCTGTGCAAGAAACCCCTCACCTAACAAACCCAAACAATAAAGCTGTTACTGAGGTTCAGCTTCCAGGCTGTCATTCTCAGGCAGTGCTGAGGGCTAGCAGCACATGTTGTGAGACACAGAGGTAATCCAGTGTTTCAGCAGCTCCCTGATGGCCTTGAACACAGAGTCTTGTCAGCTCTGGGCACTTCCTAAGAAAGAGTCTTTGGTTGGAACATACAATTATCCAGTGCTGCTCTGTGTGCCTTGAACAGAAAAGTTGAGCTACTTGAAGTTCCTGCCATTAGTTAGTAGACATGTGCAATTATCTGTTCTGCAACCATCAGAAAAAGCAAAAGAATTAATGAAGCTTCCAGATGGAGGTACCAGCTAACCTCCTCACCACAGCAGCTGCAATAAAGCCTCCCAAAAAGGTTTGAAATCTCAGTGCTGAGAGAATTAATATGGGAAAGCAATTTTTACTTTTGCCCAAAAATGCAAAATTAAGGGTAGTACATGGTACTGCCACAATACTGTTGTAAGCTGTTTTTAAGCAATGTTAGCCCATGATCTCTCCAAGTGCACTTGGCAGATTTTTTCAGACTAAAGTGGGTACAAGGTACAAATCCAGAGATGTTTATATGGAGCTCTTGAAGTGTCTCCTGTGAAGCTGGGCTGTACAATTGCTGTGTGGATCTGCAGGCTGCTGCAGTGTGCACTGGCATCAGCACTGGATAAACAGACACCTAGAATTTCACAGGTACAATAAGTAAGCATCCACCTGGGGTGCTTTGTGATTTCCCATAGTAGTGTGGATGCTGTGATTGCAACTCTGCATGTTGAGACCTGTGATTAAACCTGCTTTTTGTCAGCCCCACCTGGGTTGCTTTTGTCAGTCAGAGCAGTTCTCATGTTTGAGGTTTCTCAGCTGGGGTGATTATCTTGTGTGATTGGAAGAGGTTACTTTGAATCTAGAGAAATGTGAAGGGCTGATAGAGGTAGCACTCTGGCCTGCTACCTCACACCTGCAGTTTTGAGGAAGACAGAATTTATTTTTTTTCTTTAATAATCCTGGGGAAAAAAACCCCAAACCTCATGTTTGGAAATGAAGTCCTGAAATGTGGTGTGAATGTAACAAATACAAGGACATCTGCTTGCTGCTTCTGAGAAGCTATAAGAGGAACCATATACTGCTTTAAAAGAGTAAATGCTAAACCATGTGACTTCCCAGGCAGGCTTGCCAGCACCAGTCCAACAGAATCCCTCTTGTGGGGAAAAGAAGGGTGCAGTTGCTTCCTAGTCTAGCCCAAGGCTTCTGGCCTTGTCGTAATGTAAAGATTTCCTCACATCAAAAGTGTGCTAGTAAAAAGGCTGTGAAGTTTTGTTACCTGCAAACAAAGGGGGGGATGCTGCTGTGTTTAACACAAATTCCCCATGATGCCATCTCTGCTTCTGCAGGAAGGAACACACTTGCTAAGACAGTTTTAGGAGCCTGGAGCAGCACAGCCATGGCCTCAGTGCAGGCTCTGGGCATTTTCTCTGCTCCTCAGGAGCTCGGTGTGGCTATTCTGTGGGTGCATGGCTTGTGTTCTTAGGGTGAAATGTGGGGTTTTGTTCCTGACTATGCTCAGCAAGGTCTCCCAGAGCTGACTGCAGCTCCTCTAGTCTGGCTTTAGGGGATTGTAAATATGTTGGCTACACGAGCCAGCTGCTGCTGCTGCCTTTGCACCATGAGCAACTCTGAGGCAAAGAGGTGAATTTTATTGACAGACTCTTGCCAATACATCACCATGGGTTTAAATCACTTTTGAGTAAGAAAGTAGATAACCTACAGTTAAGGAAAATCTGACAGAGAAGTTATTTCCAATTTATTCTCAAACAAATCTGTTTACATGGTAAACTTTGTTGTGTAGGGTATGTGGGGAAAAAAAAATCTGGTTTTTTCTTTCCAGGCATATGTTAGTCCACCTTTTAGTATAGGAGTATATAATTTTCTGAAAAGCGTGTAATCATGCTAATATTCTTCAGGGTAACTTACCTTTTTTCCTTACCTATTATGGGGGGGACAAAAGAGCCACTCATACACATTCATGAGTTTTAGCTTGCTAAATTGACACTGTAACACCATAGGCCTTTTATTAAAATAGAAAAAAAATTTGAAGTGCATGAATCTTTTGCATAGTTTTTTCTTACTTTAAGCACTGAAAAGTTAGTATTTACTGTAACTTGGTGTAACCTAGAAGAAAGCATATTATGGAATAATTTAATTTTTAAAAATAAATGTAATTATTAATTTAGTAAATTTTGATTGGTCCAATTTCACTTATTTTCTTTGTAAATATGAGAATTTGAGCATTCAGTTAACAAACATGAATGCTGCTGAAATTGATGGTCATCTGGGCTCCACTTTTATGGTAGGAAAAACTGTGGTCATTTCACACATCCCAGTGTGGTAACTGTTGTTAAAACAGATTGCCCATGGGAAATCCTTTTGCAAAACTTGGTATAAGTATCTGTTTTCTCTGGATTAAATGCTGTCTCCACTGAAGACTGTTCAGCCTTCAGGGCTGATGGCTGATATCCTCTACAAGTCAGTGTGTTGTGCCTGTTGGGCAACAGGCAGAAAAACTAACAGGCAATTCAGTAAACACCAGAGGCACAAAAGTTGTCATGAAACAGACTGAAATTGTCTAATCTGTTAGCTGATTTCTTTCTGCCAATACACAAAGCCTGAAGGAACCCAGACCTTATTAATGTTCAGGAATACTCCCCCCCAGTCCACCCCTGGGGCCATAGAGGAAAGCTCAGGAGTCAATGCCTAAAGGACTCTGGCACATAATGCAAAACCTGGTTTGATTGCTCTTAATAATCCAATATTGGACTCACCTGTCAGCAAGCAGAAATTCAATTATTGCCCTTGCTTTTTAATTCCTAGTGATAAGCAAAATATATTCAAATATATTTATTTGAGCTGCATCCCTTAGGAAGCATTCATAAGCATCAGCCTTTGCCATGCTGCGTTCTCCTCTTGAATGAGAATTTGGTTTCAAAGATGTTGCTGAGGAATGAAAAAATGTTAATTTATTGCACTTTGACTGCAATAGCCTGTGAGTATTTCAGGAAGGCATCCTCCAGTAAGGAGCACTGGTGGAAGGAGTGCTGACCCTCCACAGTTACTGTGGGCTGACTGGCTTCTGCTTACTACCACAAATCAGGTTATGGTCTTCCTTCTGTGGCACAATACCTACACCAGCAAAGTTTGCATGGAAAAAAAATTAAAAAAATCTTTTCCTCCATATATTTTTCTTATCTTCATCAACCTTCAAACTACTGTGATCCTTAAAATGTAGGTTTTTAGCCCAGTGTTAAGGGCTCTCTGATTGGAAAAGTAAGATTGTGCAGCAGAATGTCAATTCCAATCAAGCATACATTTCATATTATAAAGACTGTTAGAATCTAGAGTTCAGTTGGGTGTGTCTGTGCATCACAGAGAAAACACTTCTGAAAATAAATTGTAAGTTTTTGCATCTCAGAAGTAGGGCTGCCAGACCAAACAACAAAACAGAGGGCTTTCCCTTTTTCTTGAAAGTGATTGAAAATTTTTCTTGGAAAGGTCATAAATAAAAACCTGATAATGGAATGAGTATCTTTGTCCTTTTAATTCCTTTAAAGATTTAGAACTCAGCTAGTTAAACTTCACTTTCCAATTTCATACACCTCCCATCTTCTACAAATTAGTTTTAATGCTGATGTTATTGTTACATTTGTACACATTTACAAGTAAATTTCTCTGCACTCTTTAGCCACTCACTCATGTTCAGGAGCTTCTGCACCAACTTCCTATGAGTTCTTTTGCCCTTCAACTGAAGCACGTTACTATCCTCAAAAGAAAGGTGGTACTTCTAAATATAGAAACCTAATTTAGATTCTGCTCTGACAACTAGGGGTCCATTTCTTTTTCATTACAATGATGAGGTATTTATTGCTGAAGTCCATTGGTAATGTTACTTAGGTCACTGTAGGCAGACAAAAAGTTGCCAGTATGGGGGTTTCTGCTATTGTTCAAGCTACTATTAAAGCCACTTAGTGCAAAGCATCTGTACTTCTGCTGAAATAGCCTCAAACCTGTGGATGCATTTTTCCTTATCCCCTTTCTTTTCAGGACTAGTAATCTTACAGAGAAAGTCAGGTATAACTCAGTTTTAGAGAAACCCAGAGAGTTTCAGAGGGGGAATAATGACAGAGAGAGAGAAATGAAGCATTTCTCTGCAGGTGTGCCAGAATGATTTTGTCATATGGGAAGGTAGTTCTAAAAGTAAAGTAACTGTGCTTCTTTCTCAAAATGTTCTTAGCTTTTATATTCGTTGGAAAACATCACACTTATTTCTTTTTTTTTTCCAGAACAAGTTGTGGGGTGGTGGGAAGCAGGAAAGGTTATGTTTTTTGCTTTTTATAGGCCAAATGGCTATGTGATTCACAGCTGGGATTTTTGACCAGAAATGGGTCATTTATTTTATAGATTCTCCTGAAGTAATTCACTGTGCAGTGTTTTAGCACTATGCAGTTGTGGGGGGGAGGGAGGAAATGTCCCAGAGATTTTAGTGCTTGCTCCATTGTCGAGCTCTACTTGTGAGTCTTGGTCTGATACAGCCTCTCTTTCAGAGAAAAATAAAAACCTGTCAGTGAGAATTATTCTTCTGTTCCCTCAGTACCTGGCTTATGTAAAGCTTGGTCTTGTTACTTTGGGGCTGAGGAAGAAAATAAAATTCTTAAAAACATTTTACAGGTATGAGACTATAAAGACCAATGGGAGGCTTTGTTTTTAAATTTCCATCCATAGTTATGTCTTTAAGCTCAACTTGAGGATATCTTAAATTAGAGTAAACTCCCCTCCAACTTTTGAATACTTATAGATTTGAAGCTGTTATCTGATTTATTGATAGTTTTGTGTCAGTTATGCCTGGCTAGTTGGGCCAAAAAAAGAGTAATTTAGTTTAAATAGTAAATGAAATACTGTTACAAAAAATTGAACACGTGCAGGAGAATTATTTAAAATAGTTAATTACTACACTAAGTTGAAAGGCAAAAATAAAGGACAATGTTCTCATCCTCACATGTGTAAGTGTCTTGCAAGTGGCAAAAGTAGTCATAAGTGACACAGGCCAGGAAAGAGAGGAAGGTATTAAGCAGAACAGTGTATGAGGAGACTGCCTGGATGATTTGTGCTTTGACACTGCTGTGAGCAGGTAGTACTTGCAGAAATAAAATGCTGCTCCTTCTGTCAGTTTGGGGTGGGGGGGATCCCTGAAGGATACCTGTTTTCATTGATGGAGAGAAGGGAGTGGGGTAGAGAGAAGCTTAATCCCTTTTAATACACAAGCATTTTACAGAGCCAAGTGCTTTCTCCCACATCAGTTGCTTTGGTTTTGTGGCCCAGGTACAAAAGAAGCAGTAAGTTGTCTTTGTAAAACACCAGAGGAATGTTGCCTGGGGTTTCTAGGTGTGTTTCCTGCTTCCAAGGGGGATGTGTGGTGGCAGTACGCAGAGCTTTCTATTCTTGTTAATCCATTGCCAGCTGGTTTGTGTGTTCATTCTTTCTCACCCACCTGGTGGTTCTTTCCCTGCCCCTGTGCCTTCTCCTTTGCTTTTGTCTCCCTTTTTCTTTAGTGCTGGGTGCCAGCAAAGAGGAGCACTCTTTGTCCTGATCTTTAAGGCCACAACTCTCAGTAATCAGGAGCAGTGATTGTCAGGAATGGAAATAGCACCTTGCTTGCAAGCATTTCTCTGTCAGACGTCTGTGAACTCTTTTTTTTTAAGGCCTCTAACTGTGCCAAATTTGGATAGGCTTCCATGGGAATAACCAAAGCAGACATCTTTGACACATCCAGTTTATTATGAGGCACTGAGCTTATAGCAGAGGTCAGCCAAGCCAGCACAGCACCCTCTCCTGAGGCATTGGGAAGCAAATCTTGCTTCTTGAGGACCAGTGACAAGTGTTTGATTTGAGTGTAATTTATGGACAGCATTTGAACTTAGGTATGAGGCTGGTTCCTGTTGCCACCCACAGCTGATCTAAATGAAGGGCTGAAATTCCTTTAGACAAGAGGTTTCAAAAGTCAAGCAGCTGATAAGTAGTTGCTGTGTAACTGGTGAGTATATCAAGGGAGTTTAATGTGTCCTTTTTAAAGCCAGGGACCTGAAATAAAGTAGAGTTCATAATCAAAGAATGGTGGAGGAAACCTGAAAAATGGCTGATTTAATAAAGATGACTGAATATAGTATGCATGAAATTACTAATACTGTTCAAAAGTGAAGAGGAAGAAAGCCAGAAAAGCAGGGAGGATCAAGATGCAATTGGCAATGAGGCTGGAACCTAAACCAGATCCAAGAATTAAGGGAAGGCTGAGAAACTGCAGATTTCTTGGTGGAACTTTTGATGTTGCTGAATGGGAAGATAAGAAGGAATGAGAAAGCTGAGAAAGATCCTGAAGGGATTTGAGTGGGAGTGGGAAGGAGAGACTCCATCATTAACCTCCATGATAGGGTAAATGACAGTACATTTTCTCTGTGGTGGATTACAGATGTGCATACCATCCTGGAGAAGGCAGAGCAGATGTTCTGACAGTCCTAAGTGGAAGTATGGTACCTGGTGGAGAGAGCACTCAGGAGATACTCACAGAGAGGCTCTGATCCCAAGGACCCTGAAAAATTACCTGTGGAGAAGGTGGCTAGTGCCATGGCTGGGAACTTCAGTGTAAGGAAAAGCCAGCAGCAGCACTGCAACCTCCATTCAGACCTTGCTGTTGGCTAAATGTTTCTTTCTTGGCATATGGAAGAGTGCCAGTGGGTAGAAGACTAGACTGAAAAGAGTTCCAAGATTAAGGAAAATGACAGTCAGGCTTTGCAGCTAAGGAAAAATTTCCACTGCATAATGGTATGTGATTACTGAGAAATAACTGAAATGTTGAGAGCCTGGACAACAAAGTGGAGAAATCTGAGCTTCTCATAGAGGTCAGGATATAAAACATCCAAGTATCAGAAGGTTGGCAGAATGTTCTTACTAACTGGACTAGATGTGTTTAAAAGGCTTTGTGCTGTTCAGAAATAACTGAACAAAAGCAAAAGTTGTGCAGTAGTAATTATATAGTGGTCTAGAAAAAAAGGCTTTGGTGTAAAAAGGTCAGACTGAATTCAGTTTGGCTGAAAAGCACTTTGGAAAAAGATGACAGAAGGAGCAAAGAATCTGTGTTAGCCCCAGGGTTAGACTCAAACAGGGGTAGGGATCTTTGTATGTAGTGTTGTTAGATAAATACTGCCTTATTATCAGGTGGTTTACTTTCCTGGGTGGAGATAAGTGATAGGGCCAAGGTACTTCTGGATTTGATTGCTGGCAAGTTTCTTCCTCAAACTAGTCACTGAACCAACAGGAACAAAGTGTTACTTTAGCCTTCACTTTGAAATGCAATGAGGATATTCTAGAAAATCATTTGGGATTGAGCATTCAGTTTCCCTTTATGCTTTATCATCTGCTGAAGAGCTGGCTTCCCTCTCCCTGCCCCTGTCCAGCTCATCTGAGCAGTCTCACAGCCAAGGCATGAGTTACATCAGCAAGGTGACTCCAGTGGGAATGAGTCAGTCTGGGGTGAGTTCTGATGGATCAGGCCTCCAGAGAGAGCTGCAGCCACTGCTCGGGGCTCCTGAGCCACTCAGGCATTCCCTGCCAGGGGCAGCTTCCAGTTCAGCAGATGAAGTGGAATGTAAAATTGCACCCTTAGTAATCATGGCTTGATTCAGTTTGAAATATGTGAAAAAAATACAGAGAACTGGCTTTGGAAATCTAGGTTTTAAATCATACGGGCAAATTTAAATAAGCAAAATTGGTCACAGGTGTAAGGAGCCTCAGGACTCAGTTTCTGGAACTTACAGATATGTAAAGCTTGCCTGGAAACTGAATCCTCAGTAAAGAGTAATCCTGGTCTGTAGTTCAAAATGGAGGAATAGCCTGAGAATATATAATACAACTAATGCAGGAATCTTGCAGGCAATGAGGGGGTGGAAGGACAGGACAACTTAATTTGGGTTTGTTTCTAAAAATTAAACTTGATCTTGCAAATTATGTGAAAGCAAATAAAAATAAAGGTTTGTTCTCAAACTTCCACACATGTTTATGTCTTTAAGCTCAACTTGAGGATGGTGGTGAGAAGGATAGAGAATAGAGAATAACCATAATACAGAAATAAAACATTAAATATTTTTGGCCTAATTTTCAGTAAGGATAATGATAAATAGAGGAAAATATTAGATGTATGAGAATAAGAAAATGGCTGTTGCTACAACCAGAGGGAACTTAAGAAATTTAAAAAGTCTCGTAAGATACTCAGAGACAGAGAAATTTTCATCTTACAATTGGAAAAAAAATAGTGTTGATGGTAAGTATTTTAGCTAATTTTTCCTTCAGGGTGATACCAATCATTGGAGAAAGCAGTGCCAACATGAAGAGGGAGACAGGAAGAATTAGGCAAGCAATTAAAAGCCTGTCAGTCTATCCTCACAATATGTAGAACTTTAGAAGGCATTGCAGTGTGTGGGTGAGGGGCTGTCAAGGATTTAGGAGATAAAAGAAAACAGAGTAAACTACAGTACATCTACTTCAGAGAGTGAATTTTGTTGACCCTATGCTTGTCTTTGGGGAGAATTAATCTTCAAGACAAGGAAGGCCATTCTATGGCATTCAGGTCAGGCGTGATCTGCCAGAATCTTTCCCAAGGTCTGCAGGTAAATCTTCCTGTTCAGCTGCACTGGTGGGAATATGGAGGCTGGGATCAGAGCAGCCAGGGAGAGCTGGTACCTCCCAGCTCTCAAGAGCACTGCAATACTGCTGCCAATCTCAAGACTCTTTTTGCATTGCAGCCCTCCCAGGAACGATGGTTTGCTGCTGTTCAGAGAAGCCATGAAGTAGGTGATGTTGGGGAGAGAGGTACATGGCATAATAAAAGCAGACTTAAAGATATTAATTTGGCTATGTGTTTCTAAATACTGTTTTATTTGGGAGAGGTCAGTGACTCTGCAGATACTCCAGAATTGTATGACTGAAAAAGACCTTGAGATCATCTAATCTAAATTAAGGCAGTTAAAACTTGTTGTGTCTGCTGTAGAGATTAAGAAATTATTCCTTGCAGCATCCTGTTTTCATAACTGGGGACACACCCAGCTGTTTTCCCCTCCCAGTCTCTTCAGTCTGTATTCATCTACAGTATTTTCCAAAACTGTGTTCCTTTTATTGTACATACCTATCTTGAAGAGCAATATCCAGAACTCTGCTCACTTTATAGTACTATAACTGAGGCTTTATGAATGCTGAACACAGGTTGTACAAACATTCATATATCCCAGTATTGTGTTTATATTTTTACAGCATGATACTGTTAACTCAGTCCAGAAATTGAACCTAACCTCTCTTTTTCTATGGAATTCTTCCTTAGCCACTCAGTATTTTTGCTGTTGACTTCTGCCTACGTGCAGTGCTTTGCATATCATCTTTTTTCTTAGACCACTTGTCCAGTTTTCCTTTTTGTCCTCTAATATAATTTGCAGTCCCATCAAGCTGGTTGGTTGTCAATTTAATAAATGTAGTCTCTGTTCCATGATCTGGGTCACTAATAAATATAGTGAGTATGACCAGACCCAGTGTAGGTGACTTTGGGAACTGCACTCTACATACATATTTTGCATATTTTGACAGATAGTTAGTGGTGATTTCTGAATTTTTGGAGGTGTTTGTTTTTTGGTTTTTGGGGTTTTTTGTTTTTTGGTGGGTTTTTTGGTGGTTGTTGTTGTTGGGGTTTGTTTTGAATTGTTTATTCCTTCTTTTTTCCTGATATGCCTCTCCATTAGTTTCATTTCAGTCTAATGTGTTTAGCTTGCACACATGAGTGTCATAGGAAGCAAAGTGTCAGGATATAGATCTGCTTCTCTAGCTTGCTCTTTTATTTGGCAAGGAAATTTGCTTTGACATTTTTGATTTAATGCTGCCTTTTACTCATGGTCTTGTATCCTTTCAAGTCTTCACAAACAGACTGATTATAGCTACTGTGTGTTTCTTCCCTCTGTCCTTAATCCTGGTCTACTTTTACCAACAGCACCTTGAAACACTGTATCATGGACCCACCTAATGAAAACTTCAGTTGGCTTTGTTGTGAGGCAAGAAAATGTAATTAATATCATTCATCTAGACTTTTGTAATGCATTCCACAGTATGTCAAGCAGAGAACAATCAGAGGAAGACTGGGATTAGTAGAGTGAACAGTAAATTAGGTAGGAATGAGTTTGTAAGATGTTGGCTATGTGGTATTGAAACAGGTGGAGTGTTGTGGTGAAATATTTTTGTCTGCCAATAGCTGTTAGCACATTTTGGGAATGACTTGCTTCGTGTTTTTACTAAAATGTTTGGACTAATTCATTAAATTTGATTAAAGCACTAGATGGTGCAGAATAGGAGGAGCCCTTAACACAGAGAATGAGGGTTTTTTATGCAACTAAAATGGAATATCCTTGAGAAACAAAGAAATAAAAATGGAACAAAATGTCACTGCAGAAATCAGAAAGTGGTGGATTTAGGAGCAGATGGCAAATATAGATGAGAGCTTATCCAGGAGCAGCACTGGCAAGGAGAAGCTTTGAGCCTTCTGGCTGGTCAGAGGACTGAGAAGCAGCTGTGTGGTGTTGAGCTGATGGCAGGGGTGACTCTGGGGTGTGAGAACAGAGGCAGGATTGTGTGCCCCTGGAGCTGCCCCAGAGCCCTTTCACACTCACAGACATAATTCTGCTCATCCATGCTGGAGAAAGATCATTTGAAGCCAAAGAGGATGGAGGGGAGGAGGATGAGGATAATCACAGTGTAGAATACAGTCTAACATGACAGACTACATGGAAGTAGAAAATGCAGGTTAGTAACACTGCCATGTATGCTAGTATGGGAGGAATGAGGGAATGTAATCTATAAATAGATCTTGGAGGGAAGTACTATCTGATATACCATACAAAGGGATCCAGAAGATCCCAAATTCACAATACAGACCTGAGACATAACTTGGAAAAAAATACATTGCATTTTTCTAAAGTACCAGTAAGTTTAAACTTAGCAAAACGTTCCACATTCTGTAGAAAACTTCTGAGTGAGACGTGTTTGTGTGACCTTTCAGAGACCCTAGAGAAAGGAGATGAACAAGATCTGGATCATTTTGATTTTATCTTTAAACTCACAGCTGTCACAGTTTGAAGATAAGTGAATTTATAGAAAGCGGAAAACTTGTTATCTCGGAGAGAAATACTTTGAACGCCATCTGTCCTGTGTTTTCCTGAATGGAAAAAAAAGTGTTTGCCCATCAAGGTTGCTACTGGACAAGCATGTAGGGCAGATGTGAGAATCTAAAAATAGCATTGGGTGGGGGGAGAATCCATGATGATATCTAGGTTATTTTCTAATTTGTTTACTAGATAGACTGATGGTGTTTCAATATTATTTCAGCATTATCCTGATGCTGGGATATATTGACTAAAACCCTGTCTGTTCCATCAGACTTTTTATTATCAAATGTTAAACTTTTAACCTCACCTTCTTAGTGGCTTATGTCTGTAAGAGTTTTTTTTATTTGAGAAGTTCTCCCAAGCCCTTAATGCTGCAGATTCAGGAATCAAACCAGTGTATTAGCAAGTGTATCTGTGTAGGAGGTCTGACAGAGATACAGTATGATTATAAAATAATCATAGCAGGAGAAAATACTGCTCAAGAAAGCTAAAATACATTTCTGTGTAGTCTGACACTTGATTGTTTCTTTCCCTCCCTCACACAGGTGAGGTGAACAGTCTGGTGTTTTTATTTGAGGAGTATATATTAGCACATTGTCTCAGTAAGATGGAGCTTTTTATAAAGATAATTAAAACATGATGCACACTGTTACTTAATACTTAAGTCTTCGTGTTTGGAAATATGAAAATACTACTTTTAAGATACCCTTATGGGTAAAGTGTACAATGTTTAGAATATAAAAAAGATGTATTGCAAAACACAGACCAATGTTCCAGTATGATCTTACTCCCAACAAGCTGGAACTAAGAGCAAAAAGGCACTGGGTCCAAAATGAGTAATTCTCTCCCTCCGTGGATGGCCTATGGGAATCCATAGACAGCCAGCTAGAAAGCCTAAAGAACTGCCAAATGGGGTTTCTGCTTTTCTGGAGACAGTGCAAGTAGAAAAGGAGGAAGGAGTAGAAGTTGCAGCCTTTTAACTATTCACCATCCCTGGACCACCCTCTTCATCCCCAGTTCAGAGTATGCTGCAGACTGAATGTGCTTATTCTGCAGCTCTTACTGTGTCTGCCAAACAGTGAAATGCACTGCTCTCAGTAACAGGGAGTAAATGTAGACCACGAGGAGTGGCCCTGAGGAGTCTTTTGCTTCTCAGAAACTGAATCCAAATTTATATACAACAACTTTATTCACATGATAACATGAAGTAGGTATTCCCCTCGTTCAGCTTCATGACGTGTTCTTTTTAAATACTGCTCTCAGTTCTTGATGTTTTTTCAGTGTTTTTCTTCTTCACCTTCTGTGTGTTTTTGAGGGTTTTGTTATTGCAAATAGCTCCAAACAGGAGCTTCTCTCTAACATATCCAGCTCTGTTTCAAGAGGCAGTTCCACTCTCTGAACTGGGTTGTCCCAGCCTACTACTCAAGCGACCATTTTATAGCATAGTGTCAATACGTTGCACACCCTGGGTGTGGTGTCAGGCATGTAGGGAGCATTGGATGTTACAAGAGTCCTGTGGGGCTACAGGAATGGAAAATACCAGCACTGCTGCGTGCTCACCACTGCTGTAAGAGGAAGTGATGCCTGCAGTGAGGCTCCCTCAGAACCGCACCCTGACTCGCCTCCAGTGGAGCCAGTGGCTTCTTTCCAGGAGGAGTCCCTGGACCAAAGGGCCTGCCAGCATCCTGAGCCATCAAGAAATCTCAACTTCAGTGGGAAGCTGAGCTTTCTGTGGTGAGGATGCTCCCAAGTTGTTCTGGTAAAGAGCAAGCAGAAAAAAATGCAAAATAAAATACAGTCCATTTAAAAGACAGGAAGATGACTAAGCTGGTGAATAAGATGCTCTAGACAAAGGACAGGGAGTGGCAGGGCAGAGGAGCTGAAAAAACAGCAGAATTGGGGAAAAAAAACCCCAGTGTTCTGGAAATTCAAGTTAACAAATACGTAGGGGATAAGATGGAAAAAGGTGAGGCAGGTATTTAGGTTCTGGGTAATAAGAACAGAAAGGGACCTTATGAAAGCTAGATCTGGGTGACTCAGGAAGCAAGATGAGCTTCTGAGAGGCAGTTGGGAATGTAGTCTGAGAGGAACAGGAAATAGTAGGAGGGTGAAAGGTGGACTCCTGTTCTGTAATGGATCTCAATTAGTGGGAAGAATGAGAGCGACACGACAGTGCTGCTGAATCAGAAGAGCAGAAATGCAGTGGATGTTTAGAAGCCTGAAGCTGATTTTCTTACTAAGGTTGTTTTTCTGAAGGTGAGGCTGGAAGGAGGCCAGGTAAATGAATGTTACACTCAGTAAGTTATAGGGGAAAAGGATGCAAGAACATTGTGAATGTTGCTGATAGGACTGGAAGAAGAAAGAAAAGCCAAGAAATGAGTTGGATGGAGTTTGGCATCACTGTGATGGAAGCAAGAAGGTTGAAAAAGCATGAATACTGCAAAACATGGATGGCACCCAAGTTGAAAAGGGTTTGATGAATATTGCAGACAGTGTGGGTAAGAACATTATGAACTTGAAGCTGTTGTGCTTTATGAACTTGAAGCTGTTGTGCTTGCTTTGTAGAAGACAGAATCTATCCCAAGGTTAATGAATGTTATGGCACATTACCACGACAATTGAAAACTCACATGAAAGTCCAGAATTCCCTTGTCCAAATGAGTTGTACAACAAGCACAGAATGAAAAGGGTTCCTTTCTGCACAGAGTTAACATCAGAGTGTGAGTCAAGGGCAGATGACACACAGAGACAGGAGGTGGGAAATAGAAGGCATTACTTATGAGGGAAGATGAGGCTTCCATCAAGCAGTGCCCAAGCCATTGTCAAGGTTTCAGAGGTCAATCCAGCAGGCAGAGTTTCAAGGAGAAAATGGAAAGATGTCAGTGAATCATCTTTGCTAGTGTTGTCAGTAAATTGTTCCTGAAATTGGTAAATGAGTGATACCAGGATTGGAAGGTGCTGTGTCGGGAAGTGCAGTGTGATGTAATGGGGCTGCTGGGGGAAGAAGGAATGCAAAGAGTGGCTGGGAGTGTTTGTGACAGCATTTTGTATGGTCTGAACATGTGTGCATTTATTAAGGCCAGAAGGAAATCCAGAATGAATATAGGCTGGTGCTCTCAACTATGGGGATGGGTAGAAAAATGTGTTTTATAAGCTTTATTAGAAAGACCTGCACTCAGAAGTGAGAGAGAGCAGGTCACACATAAGGTGACATTGATGTTACTCAATTTGAGTGAGTGGCAAGGGTCCCAGCATTTTGGATCATTTAATGAGGGAAGGGGGATTAGGAAAATGCAAGTCTTTTACAGTGATGCTGGGCTTAAAATGAGACATCCACAAAGTGATGCCTGAGAGACTGCTCAATATTTTGTGTTTGAACATAAATCTGGAGTTAGAGCACTGTCCAGCAAATAAGAAAACTCATACAATTCTATTGACTACAATGATGATGATTTTTTTTTTAAGGCCATGCATCTGGTTTTTCTTTTATCACAATTATTGGTCTCCTGTTGCAGCAGGGACCCAGATCACTAACAGGACTTATTCCCACAGTTGCGTTAACAGTACTGGCATGATGAAGTAGATGGGGATGAAGTAATGGGGAAAATTGCACAGTCATGTTGATGCATGCAGCATTAAACCCCATGATGCCTGCCCAGGGAAGGACAAAATTGGTTTTAAAAGTAAATTGAAAACATTAAAAAGATAGACACCATATTTTAAATTGGATTAATTTGAAATATACTGTAAAATCAGTTAGCACTGATCTGGAGTGTATTAACTGTACTGTTGCATATGTTCCTTCATGTACACTCTTGTCCTCAGCTTCTCAATTTTGAAAAATTACTAAAGATAGCCTGGTGAAGTTTTTGCATGTCTGATTTGCCCACCTCAATAACCAAAAAAGGAGAGTTAAATGAAGAATTTGCCAAATGAACTGGCACCTGAATGCTAGTTACTGCATTTCTCCTGTTGCCGTTCCAGTAGTAATGATTGTTTCACACACATTAATTTCTCCTTTGGACTTTGGCTTCTGCACTTAAGTACAGGGTCTGAACTCGATGGGTTGCACAAATGCATAATGGGAAAGTTAATTTCTCCACTAACATGAGGCTGACCGTAGCTCTGCCCTGACACTGCATTATTTCTGCAGGAAATATCTGCAGGACTATCACTATGAAACGGTTCTGCTTGCTAAGCAAATGTGGAGCAGCACAGACAGGAAGAAGATAAGTAGAAAAAAATGCTAATTTAAATACTGAAGACCGATTTAACTAACCTTCATTTGTTTTAAAGTTCAAATATTTACTCATTTGCAATATTTGCATGTGCTCTTTCCTGGCCCGCAGCACTGCGCACGTGGGTTTCCCTGGCTCGGTGTGAAGAAGGAGCAGGGTTTGCAGTTCAGGGGGGTCTCCCCCTGCAAGAAACCCGAGGGGGTCCCGGCAGAGCCCCGATCCGTGCGCGCTGCCGCTCCCCTGCAGCCGGAGCGGCATTCCCGGTGGCCGGAGCTCCCAGCAGGGCGGTGGCACAGGGCCCGGCGCTGGCTGCCGGCCAGCCCGCAAGTGCGAGGGCTGCAGCTGCCACCGGGCCCTGCCGAAAAACCTGCCAGGCCCCTCGAGGGGAAAAATAGCAGGGGAAAAAAAAGAGCAGCTCTTGCACAACTGTGCCAGCACAACCTTCCGCCTCAAAGCAAACAAAAAACAAACTGAAAACGTCCAGCGGAGGACGGCAAAACCATCCACCACCTGGAATTTTTCATGCAGTCACTAAAAATACAAAACCTGCAGTATTGCTGTCCTCACATGCGTGGCCTGAGCCTGGGCTGGGCTGCAGCACACCGGGGAAGTTACAACTGCGATTTTAGGAAGGGAATGTTTGCATTTTTCCGTTGATTTTCATGATTATCTGTAGTTCTAGTGATTATCTGCAAAATAGGGCACGCTGTGTTACCAGTAATACATGTATCCTGTGGCAGTGAGCCAAGGCAGTAATTGAAGGTCAGGGATTGTTTGTTGAGTGCAGTTCAGTGTGCTGCCTGATTCCATAGGGGACTGGCAGTGCCAAAGAACAAAGGCAGCTCTGTTCTGCAAGCTTATAGTATGGCTTGTTTGACAGAGCTCAGGCCCAATTGTGAGAAGAAGCAAACAGTAGTGGAAAACAGTGCTAAAATAACGTGACTACTAAATAAGCCTTTCTAAAGTGTAGTAGTTTGCAAATGTCAAAACCAGACTTGGATAGACACTAATTTTAAAAATTCTTATTTAAAAATTTACCTTTACGTGGCAAATCTGTGTTTTGTTAAGAACATACACATATAAATTGTAGTAAATTTTCTAAGTAGTAATGATGTAAATGTCATTTTATGTTGTCTTAGTCTACTTAACATTAACAATTATACCAGTAGCAATTTCCTTGGGTTTTTTTAACTTCCAGAAGGTGTTTTACCACTTAGTGGATTTTTCCTGAGGATGTCTTTGAGTGAAACTCTTGGAAATAAGAGTTGCTGAGTTAGTACTCCGTGCATAGCTGGTGCAACATGAGAATTTTTTAGCAAAATCCCTCTGTGGTAATGAATTGGTGTGCTGGGCTGGGTATTAATATTCTTTGTTACTAAGTCGCCATCTATTAATAAAGCTTTGTCCAAACAGGCAAACTTGCCTGTCCTCCAGACTGTCTTGTGATTTGTATTTTAATAGTGTCTGTCTTGGATATTATTAAGGATTGCCTGCTTTGACAGTTGCACTACATACCACCCAGCTATCACAGCACCATTAGTTCAAGAGTAGCATGAAGTATGTTGAGCTCTGTAATAGGCATTTTTCATTTGTTTGCCCTTCCTGAAATAGCTGCTAAGTGTCTGGGCTCTTAAGAGAAATGGTAAAACAAAACCTAAAGGTGTATGAGAAAGAGGGGAATCTAGTGGTGGAAGTAGTGTGCCTTTGGGATGCTCAGTACTTCTTGGAGGTAATCTAAAATGTGCTTTAAAAGTTAAATTGAAGATCATACAAGTACAGAATTAAGTTTTGGAAAAATACTTTATTGATTACTTGGCAGTCTGAGTTCCAAGATATTTTCTTGTGTCGGATATTACTGATAGGTCAAGTTTTATTTCTTAGTGGTGATGAGGCCTCTGAAGGACCAAGTCTGTGAAAGACTGTCCTGCCCACTTTACAAGTGGCCCTGTTGCTGTTGGGTGGAGGATAACAAGGCACACTTCCAATCTAAAGGGGGAACAGCAAACTGCAGCCCCAAACCTGGGATAAGGCTGCATTTCAGTCTTTGCTACTGCATGACCTCTCTCAGTACTGGTGAAAGCGACTGAGGTGTTATTCCCCCCTACCCAGTGAGAGGTGGTCTGGAGAAAAAGGAAGTGAAAGGAAATGAGGTCAGAATGGTGTCACTAAGATGTTTAGTTTTTTTCTCCAGAGATAAGGCAGTGCAGCCCTACCAAGGCATGGCTGGGGCAGAAGGTGTGTTGTGGGGGAACCAAGGAGGTTAGTGAGTGGTGTTCTGCTGGTGGTGAGCCCTGAGTGAATCTGGTGAGGGGCTGTGGCAGGGGTGCCAGAAACCAGAGGAGCAACTGTCCAGTCTGGGTGGTCAGGAATAGATGGAGGCTGCTCAAGGCACTGCTGCCTCCCCGCAGCCTTGCTGCCATATAAGGCTGCCCAGCTGCCTTGAGCCAGCCTGGATGGAAGACCACTTAAAAAGGAAAATCAATACCATAAACTGTCTCTGCTAGTGTCCTTTCCAAGTGAAATCCAGGAGCCTTGCAGTTACGTGGTTTGAGCACAGGCCGGGTAGTGTACAAACACCAGGTAGCCTGGTTCCTGTCCTTGCTTGTGTGCTGTTATGGAAGAAAACCAGTTTGCTGGAGAAAAGCCTGTGGTGGGTAGAAAACCTTCCAGTTCAACTTTAATGTTTAGCTGTACCTAAGTATTTTATTTCAGAGCTTAGTATGTTATAGCATTCCAGTACACCTTTAAGCTTACATCATTTGGAATAATTCAAGATGAGAACAGAGATGTAGTCATGCATTGATTTCCCATTATTCTCATACTTTCTTGGCAAATGACAAGCCTTGTATTTTTTCTGTGAAGTGAAAAATGTACAGCTGTTTATGTTTAAAGAGATTGGGGAAAACAAATGTCTCTATTGCAACCTCCCTTGTGATTATTTTTTCTTTTTTTTTTTTCCTTACTATCCATGTTTATGTATGTGAGCTAAGCTCAAGGAGTATATTACAGGTGTTTTTGCTAAATTTCTCTCTGGAAATAATTTTCTCATTAGGAAGTGTCCCCTGAACCTTTTCCCCCTGGACTATTCAGTTGAAGTTTCCATGTAAACTGTAAACAACTAGTTAGTGGCACTGGCAAGTGTGAAAACACGTTTGTTTTTTGTTTGGTTGGGGTTTTTTTTTTTGGGGGGGGGTGTTGGGTGGGGGGTCGTCACGGAGAAAATAGGTTATATACTAAAAATGAGGAAATTGTACTTGAGGTTTTCCGCGAGTCCCCGGGCTGAGTCCCCGCTGAGCACTGTGCGCTGTTGGTGAAGCTTTTGGGCGGCGCAGGGGGGAGCGGAGCCGCCCACCGCCCTCTGCTCCGGCTGCTCCTGGAACCAAACCAGGCACTGAGCTCATGCCTGACCCGCCCTTCCTCTTTATTGCCTTTTTTTTCCCCCTCGGTTGAATGTGGACGAGCTGCAGCCCTCGCTGCTAACTTTGCAGAGCCCACCCGCGGGAGGGATGGAGAGCAGCTTTCCAAGGCCGGGCTCAGCTTCGCGGCGGGAGGAAGCACCGAGGCTGTAGACGAAGTTCGAGGTTGCGGCGCGGAGCAGCGGCAGCAGGAGGCTCCGGGCCCCCGGGTGCCTCGGCCGCGCTCCCGAGCCACGACCACACGTGTCCCGGGACTCCGCCCCCGCGGGACGTGGCCGCGGGCCGCGCCTGCCGAGCGCCGCCTCTTCCCGCGGCGTGCTCTCCTCGCCCGACGCTCAGCTCGGTGCTTCCCCGCCCGGCTCCTCCCGCCCCGGCACCGCGCACTGCGCGCCCGCCCTTATGTAAGCGGCGGCATCGGCAGCGCGCCATGACCCAGCAGCGGGGACGCGCCGGGGCCTCCGCAGAGCGCACAGCTGCGCGATAGTCCGCGCCGGCCCCACAAAGGGCGGGCGGTGAGTCGTCGTCGTCCTCCTCCCCGCCGCCTCCTCCTCCGGCCCCGCAGTCTCCGCCCCCGGCGCGGCCGCCCGGCCCGACCCGGAAGCGGCGCGGTGAGAACCATTTTCCTTGTGAGTTCAAAGGCGGAGGCGGGCGCGGAGGTCCCGCGGGCTGGGCCGCCGGGCGAGGTGCGTACCGGCCGACGGGGCGGGGGGAGTGGGACAATCCGCCGCTGTCGTTCGGGGGGCCGAGGGGCGCCTCCGCGCCTTCCCCCGCGGGATACGTACCCGCGCGGACACTTTAACTTTGCGACGGGCGCCTTTGTTTGCCCTCCGAGGCTGCTGGGGCGGAACGGGCCGCGCCCCCGGCCCGCGGGGCTGTCGCGGCCCTCGGCCCCTCTCCGTCCTATCCTTGCGGAGCGCGGAGCGGCGCACGTGACGAACGGGCTCCCGCGGGGGCGCGCGCGGCGCGGCACGCGGCCGGCGACGGCGGCTTTGTGCGCGGCCCGGCGGGGACGAGAGCGCGGCGAGCCCGGGACAGCGTGAGTACCGGGCACCTCCTGCGCCCGCGGAGGCGCGCAGGGCGGCCTGCGCCCCTCGGGAAACGGGAGAAAAGGAGTTCGGAAAAAAAAAAAAAGAGGTTTTGTGTTTTGTTGGTTTGGTTTTTTTTTTTTTTTTTTTTTTGCTTTCTTCGGTTAAGTTTATGCCGTTGAGGCGGGGTGCGGGAGCGGCAGGACTCGGTGCCGGCCGTTAACGGCGCGGAGGCTGCCGTTAGAGCAGCCGTGGGCGCCGTTGGTGCGCCCTGCCATGCGGCAGCTCCGGCGGGCAGCGGGCCCGGCTGGCGCTGCCTTCTCCCCGCGTCCCGACGGGTACTTCCTTCTGCCCCCCCCGCCGAAGGGCTGCGGGAGTTCCGCCCGGAATAACGCCTTGGCTGGAAACGGCCGCTTCCGTAGGGATTGCAGGCAGGGTAATCCGCGAATGAGGAAACCCCGTGCTCGATACTAACGTCAGACCTGCTTTACTGATTGTCCGCTCTTTCCACTCGGTAATTCTGCCTTTGAGTACAAACCATGGCAACAAACGGGCGTTGGAAGAGAGCTACAGCTGTTTCGAATGATTAAGTGTCATAAAGAAATGGTGCCGATGTTTGCGCTACTGCAGACTAAACAGCAAGGTTAGAGAACAATATGTGGAAAAGTTTACTGAATAGCATGTAAAAATTAGGTTTAATTGATCTTTTCAATTTTTGTGCTTTAAAGAGGAAGAAGTATAGAATGTAGACGTTTTAGTGCAAGAATAGCTTTCTAAATTACGTTATTAGCTCTTTAAAAGTCTGTTTGGCTTAGGGCATGAATTCCTCTAGAAAGATTTTTTTAAAGAGGGTCACTGCGGTAGGTGTGCATTGTAGGATGTGCTTTTGTGGTGTGGGGAGCAGGCTTGCGGCACAGAGTGCCCAGCTAAGCAGGCTGTGAGCTCCAGCCAGGCAGCTGAGGCAGTGCTACGTGCGGGATGAGCTGGGCAGCAGCTGCGAGCTCAGCTGTAACCCGAGCATTTGCTGCATTGAGCCTTCTGGGTGTCACAGCCTGGCAGCGCCCAGGCTGCAGCAGTCGAGGTGCAGCAGCTTCTGGAGCCCTGGCCAGTGCCAGGGAGCTCCCTGCTCGATGCTGGAGGTACATTACCACCACTCCAGCTGTTTAATTGCACTAGGCAGAGGTAGAAATGCACTGTGTGCTTGCTTGCTACTGCTTCCTTGGGAAAGTGGGTCCTGTGATTGCTATGGGGGTTTTGGAAAGGTAAATAAAGAGATGACTTGTGTTATTGGGCATAAGAAAACGCTGTCACTGGGTAATTTGCTGTATTGGTATTTGGTGAATGCTGTTGAATGGTTTTGTGATTGTTTGCTGTGAAGTGATGCTAATTTATGTCTTCTGAAAAATTATTGGAATTTCCAGAAGATCCAGAATCCAGTTTTCAGACTCAGTGCTGTGCCAGCTGCCTCTTGTAGGCAGGTTATTTCTGGCATGAGCCGGGCTAAAACCATGGCGAGGGGCAGAGTAAGAAACACCCTTTATTCAGCATCAGGGAACTTGTTAGCAAAGGAGCTAAAGAGAGAGAGAGAGAGAGTGTGTGTGTGTGTGTGTGTATTCATGGAGCTCCCTTTGGCTAAGCAGGGAAATCTGGTGGGGGGGGAAAGCGGGATTTATTTCTTTTTTTTTTTTAAGCGTCTAGTTAGAATAGTGGTAAAGCCAGATGTCACTTAAAATTGAGTGCTTGAGTCCTCTGCTCAGTTGTGGTCTTTGAGGAATTGGGTTAACATATAAAACTTCTTTTACAAGCTACAGGTTTGAAAGGGAGATTTTAATTTACAGAGGTTTAGCTTTTCCTGATTTCTGCCAGTATGCTTGGTTGTCCTTAAAGTTGTTCTCCACTTTGGGAATGGAAAGAGGGAGCATCTGCAAGGAGCTTTTCCTCTGAAAATCTGCAAGGAACTTCTTGGACCTTTTTATATATATTTTCATGTCGTTACATGCCTCATATGCTTACCTCTAATAGCTGACTCTTGCCTGCTGTGCTCTCAGTCTGTCTTTGGGCATGTATGATATGTAGTGTGAAATTCAGTTATGTCTTCCATTTAAAATTTTTCAAATCCCTAACCTATCCCAGGTTGGGTGTCTCCTTGGTGGCCTGCCTATCTCGTGGAACTGATGGAGTCTGGACTTTGCTTTTCCAAGAAGGCGTTTACTTAAGGGTGGTGTTTTGTTGTTGATAGTGGCAATGTTTCTTGATGTGCAGCTGAGTGGCTATCCGCATAAGAGGAGGTGTGTGACATGGCATGGTTTTGCTTTATTTATTTACATATTTTTCCTCTGTGCTTGTGGGATAGCCTGCATCCTCCCTCCACATGAGTATTTTGGGGGCGTTGACCTGTCTAGAGGCATAGATCTATGAAAGTAAGGGAGAAGGCATTACGTTTCTCTTCTCAGAATAATCACACAGATCTATATTTGGAGCTAGTTCTTTTAATACCACTAGGAAGATAAACCAGTGGCTCACATGTACCTTAATCTGTAGTGTTGTCTGAATCCTGAATGATAACTGCAAGGCACATTCCACACAGTTTCGTTTTAGCTGATGATTTGGTACGTCCTGTTGTTTGTAGTCGGAAACTCATTTATTGACCTGAATAATAGCTTAGAAAGTTAGAAAGAAGGCCCTGTGGGAAAAGTAGAACAGTGTGAAGGAAGACATGGGGGCAGTTAAAGAGCTGAAGGACTACAACATTGGCTTTTTCAAAGAAAAATCTGCTTGTGAGTTTGTACACTCAACACTTTGCAATTTCACGATGCGAACTCCACCCTCTCTTAACCATTAGCAATACAAGATCCATTATAGGAAAGTGATGTAAGAGCAAAGGCCCTTTCTTAGCTATTAGAGGTTAAATAATTATTTACTATTTGGACTCTGTAGTTGGAATATTATCATATACTCTTGCTCCTCCAGCCCTTTTGTCTAGTTACCTGTTGGTGGAGAGGTTTGGCTTTTTTTCCTTCCTTGTCTGAGAAAGAGTAGCAGCTGAAGTGAAACCTTAAATAAAATGGAAACAAGAATGCTGTGCATTCAGTCGGAGCGTTTGTGGAGTTTGATAGGTTTATTAGAAAGTATAATGTATCTCCCATGAAGAATTCTCTCATTTGTTTAGTAAGTGCCAGAGCTGAAGCTCCAGAGACACTTGGGTTATATTTAGCCTAATCTCGAGGCAACACCTTTGAAAGTAGGTAATGAAGCCTGATAAAACCTTGAGTGCTCTCTTAGGAGCTGCCTGCAGACTGGCTGAGGGCAGGTCACTGGCTCTGCTGCTGCCCTGCTTAGTGGCTTTTGTCAAGTTATGGATTGCTTCGTGCCTCAGTTTCCCCATCTGTAAATAGGTCGTGGTGATCCTGCCTTCCCTTGTAAGTACTTGGGGTCTCTTGCTGCAGGATGTTGCATGTGAGCTGCTATAGCAGCATTTTATAGATGTTGGTAACGTTTGCACAGTGCTCCATGTGGTTTGACCTGCCCTTGTTTCTCCTCTTTGTCTTTTTCTCCTGCATTTTAAATTTAGAATCGGTCTCAAAGGGCTTTTTTCTTTTCCTGTTTTCCCTCATTATTATTTTTGCGTCCTGTAAAATAACTTTCCTCTTATTTTTTTTCTGTCCCTCCATGTTTTTTCCCCTAGCATCCTGCATGCTCTTTCTGCCAGTCATTTCTTTTGTTCACAGATGTCTTCCTCTTGCTGTTCCTGTCTGTCCTCAGAGCAGCATTTCTCTCCCCTCCATCCGCTGGGATTTCCTTTTCACCTGACTCATCCCCAGTAGGTACATCCCCGCTCGGCTGGGCTCTCCTTGTGCTTCTGTTCCAGGAAACCCAGCCAGCAGGGAAGGCTTTGCCTGCTTGTCCCCTCTCAGGGGAGCTCACTGGAGCCATGGCGCCCTCCCTGCTGCATCCTGCTGTGTGTGCCTGCATGAGGGCAGGGGCTTTGGGCAAAGGCTGTGCCCGGGTGTCGAGGAGCCTCTGGCTCCCTGCTGCCTTTTCTCTGTGCCTGGCTTTTGCAGCAGAGCTGGGAGGTTCCTCGCTTCCTCCAGCAGCGAGGGTGGGCAGCACCTTGTTGCTTCTCCACCCAGGGGTGGGTGGGGAGGCTCCCGGCCCTGCTGCGAGCTGCCCGTGCCCGGCGCTCCGGGCCCGGGGCCGCTGCGGGCTCGCTCGGGGGCGGTGTGCCGGAGCAGCCGGCTGCTGCTGCAGGGAGGAGCGGCTGCGGGGGCGGCAGGAGCAGAGTCAGAACAGTTCAGAGATGGGCAGGGAAATGAGATGCTTGACTTGAGGCAAGGTGAACGATTTCAGAACAGGAAGCGGGGGGAGGGATTTCTCTGCAGTCTGCTTCCACTTGAGCTGTCCTTAGTATAATCACTGCTGTGCTAGCTGGTCCTGCAGGCAGGGAGAGAGGAGCTGCGGGCTGAGCTCTGTGTTTAGGATGGAATGGTGCTCCTGTACTTTGAGCTTCTGTGGTAAACAATCTTGCTCAAGCATAGTGAAGGAAAGGAAGAATGTATGGTGTAGTTCTCTTTTCTGGCTGGTTTTCCAACAACGGCACAAAGGAAAAAACGACAGAACACAAAATTCTCCTTTCTTGTATAATTAGTAACTGTTATTTAATTTTAATGGAAAAATACATCAGTATTTATACAGTTTTGGGGGTTTGATATGCTGAGGGGTTTTTTCAGTTGCCTGATTTACTCTTTTTTCCTTGACAGACATTCAAGCCCTTGGTTGGAAAAAGTGTATACAATTCAATTACTGCAGTAGAATTCCTTGTGGACAAACAGCTGGATTTCGTAACTGAAGATAGTGCCTTTCAGCCCTATCAGGTAAGAAATTTGACTAGTGTATGAATACTATCCATTTGATTTATTTCAAAGCCATGATTTTACTATTGTTTAAGTGCATTTATATGTTCAAGTTCTCTGTTACAGGAACAATTTCCTATTGGTTATTAGCAGAGATTGTTCCTTGTTCTGTGAAAGGTTATATTGGGTACTCCATTATTCTAGTTAATCTGATCATGTCAAGGTGTGTACTGTGCCACGAATACTACTGTAGCACGTTCAGATAAAATACCTGACCCCTTTAAAGGTTAACCAGTACCATTAGTTGTGGAGCAGATAGAAGATAGTATCCCTCCTTCTGAAGCTTTCATTTTCAGGTCTTTGCATGATTACAGTGATATTCCACTTACTGATTTTTGGTTCTCTTGGAAAATAAATAACAGAAAATGTTAATATCTTAAAAAAGAAACACTCTTCTTACTGTTGCCTGCTAAAATTTCCAGTATCCTTGATTTTAATGCCTCTCCATTAATTAGAAACACATTATTATATTAACGTGTGTGTATTTAAAGAACAAGAGAATTAGTGATTCCCTCCCTTGCTGCTTCAGAAGAAGGTCTAAAAAAATCTCTTCTATGACAAATAGAAAAATACTTGATACTTCAATTTGTGCTGAACTGATTGCAATTACAATAGCCATAAATTCTTCCTTATGGCTTGGATGGTACACTGTGGTGTTACAGAAATAGTACTCAGAGGCTTGGAATAACAGATGGCCCTGAATAAATGCTATGTAATTTTGTCCTGACACCCCTTCTTCCCTCCTGCTTCACCAAGATGTTTTTTTTTTCCCAGTGCCAAATACAGAGCTAGAAAAAGAGAGTGGCTGAGAGAGAATCCTAGGGAAAGGAGAGGGAGGTTCAGTTCGTGGAAGGGCTGGTGCTTTTGTGTGCCTGTGGTAGGGAAGCCAAACGAGTTGAGCATTTCTCACCAGGGTGAGGTTACATGTTATGACTCGAGCTGCTGGAACAGTTTGGCTGTGCCGCAGACAGCAGCTCCCACTCTCAGACCCTGCCTTCAGTCCTCTAAAGCAGCACAGCCTTGATTTTGGAGCAGGGAGGGGGGCACGGCGCGGGGGAGAAGCCTGGGATGTTGATGAGCTGAGCTGGATTAGCCCGGGGTGCAGGCAGTGCTGCGGCTTCCTGCACGGAGGGGGTCAGGATGACGCAACACGGAGCGGGATATCCTCCTTTGGCAGCAGCGACCTCTTCAATCAGCTGAGCCGTGGAGTGTAAATTCACCCTCCGAGGCCAGGCGCAACCTTCCCGATTCGTTTTACAAAGCAAATACTGGGGCTGCTGTCTGTCCTTTGCCTGAAATCTGTCAAGATCATGTGTCTGGTAATGCTCATTCCAGTAACAGTAATCGATCTCCTTTTGGCAGTGGATCATTTCTGATCTGAACAAAGCAAACTGAGCATAGGAGGACTGCCTTTTGTTAAACAATGCCATTGCCAGGCAGTGACATTGTGATGTTCTATCCATTTTAGGCCCTCCAAAGAATATTAACTGATAAAGCATTAGACTTGGAAGCTCCTTAATTTGGGAAGGTGCATTCAGGTTGAAGGTGCAATTTTTTAAAATATGTCATACTGTCTTGATCAGTAATATGAAATTAGCAGTGTTGACGACTTCACTTCTCAAAGACGTATTCACCAAAAATTGCTACAAAGCAGTAGCTTGTCAAAAATAGTTCCAGACACAAGCCTGTTCTCCTTAACTGTTGGCCTCTATTTTTGATACATAGAGGGCATTTCTGTGTTAGATCAGGCTCTTTCCTCCTCTCATGGAGCAAATAGTTACCTATTGAAACCTGAGATGAGGGCTGTTGATGATCTGTATCCATCATGAGTAGTTTGGCGACAAGATACTTAAATTGTTTATTTTAATATTACAAGAAGTTTCCTGACAGAGATTCCTCTAAGTACCAAGGCACCCAGAATTTGCATTTTAACTGGATATTGCTTGGATATTGACTGCAGTAGCATAAAACAGCATTGTGCTCACTGATGAATAGTGCAAAGATTTCTTTATTTGAATGGTTATAAAAAGCTTGAGAAATGTTTTTCATAGGAATTTCTCTTTGCAGGGCTGGCAATATCTCAGTGCCAAGTTTCACAAGTTAATTGTACAGATAAGAGCTTTACTGAATGATAATGTCTTCAAGAGAATAGAAACTATATGTACTAACAGTATGTTAGACAGAAATATTAGCTTTATTACTGAGACTTTTTTCTGCTCAAAGATAACTCAAGTGGGAGGATTGTTTCTATTCCTTTTGCATGCTGTTTTCTGTTAATGGTAGAAATCACATTCCTGGCATTAGTCACTTAATGTTAGGTAGTTTGTGCTTGTATTTTTTTTCTGGAAGATCTCCCTTTTCTTTGCCATAATACCAGATCCTAGATAAATCTTTGGTAAACTTCCTGTTAGTATGTCCTTTTCAAAAAAATGGTAGTTCTGCTCCCTTGTTTATTCTGGAATAGCATTGATCTGCTTGTGAACAGAAGATAGAACTGAGGAATCATTCTTTGCAGGGATGAGTTAACTTTGAGTCTTCTGAAACGTGTTTAGTTTTTTGTTCAAGCTCTCATGGCTGCACATTTTCAATATGAAGTCCTTAGAGACCATGTTGACCTAAACACTTTTTTATTGCATTTTGCTGTTAGTGCCTAAAATTCCAGCATCTTCCTGCCAAAACAAACAAAGTTTGAATTTGTGTGGGAAGACTCCATTTCTCTTCAGATATAATTCTTAACTACTGACTAATTTTTCCCATCATTACATGGACTCATAATACTGGTAATGGGCAGCAGAGGAGTATTTGGTATGAATTCTGCTCACATCAGTTCTGATCAAGAAACAGTGGTGTTTCACATAACTCTTGGGCCAAAAGGCTTCATGAATAAGGTGCTGCTGTCCAGTGTAAAGGTGACAACTGCTTAAAGCAGAGAAAACAGCACACTTGGCATCCTTTCAGACTTGGCAGGAAAAACAAAGTTTGAGTAGGCAAAGAACTAAATTACTGTCGTTACCAGAAGTGGTTCTTCCAGAACAAGATTAAAGAGACTTTGGCAGGACTTCTGGGGAATCGTGACCCATGCATTCCCATGCCATGTCTGCTCTTTGCATAAATAAACATGTTTCAATTGTTAGGAGATTCAGTGACCTTGCTAAGGGCTAGATGAATATCATTATTAAAAGTAGGGTATGCTGCTGCATTATGTGAGCCCACTTCCATGTCTTCACAAGGTTTGCTATACCAACTGTAACACTTGCCAGTGAATTTGTTCTTTACTGCTAAATGTGCGTGTGGTTCTTCTTTCGCCTTTTGTGTACTGCTTAGAATCCTGCTCTTCTCTTGAGAACTTGCTTGGATTCTGTATGTGTGGTGCCTTAAACACTAACCTACAACTTGTTTCCTGTGGCTTTTATCTCTCTTGCTTCATGGAGGATGTAAACTATATTATTCTTTATGTGAAACTTGTGTATGACTGAGTGACTCATTCATTAATGTGGGATGGTCAGACCATTTAGTCATGTAGTGCTTTTTATGGTGGTGACAAGGGGATCTTGAGGATAAAGCAGATGTGAAGGTTTGCTGTGGTACTTTGCTTAGCAATGGAATGAAAATTCTGTGCTTTGTAAGAAATAGACATAAAGTTTACAACTTTTTGATATTTTTTATATTAAATTTGTATCTGTAGGAAGTTTAGTCTTGAAATGGACATGTAGATTAGGTCCTTAAAGTGAATTCTACTTTGCATTCATAATATCATGTATGTTCTGTGTTTAAAAATTCACTAGTGTAGTAAGTTTAATAATGGCTCTTGGTATAGTATGAAAATGAACATTTCTTCCAAAAAGCTGTTTTAAGGAAAAATTAACAGTTAAGTGTACACATACAAGTGTGACCTCAATCAGGTACTTTGAACTGAAGAGGTTTTCTGTAATAAGTTATTTGTACTGTTCTCTGACATCTCTGTGTGTCTGTTTTGTGGTACACATATTAAGTTAGGCAGCAGCAAAGCTAATCATGCCTTAATTTGTTTAAGCACTGTCGTTTACTTGAAGGACTATAGATGGGGATGTGAAGCATTAAAGCCCAGCATATGGTATGTGTGACCTCATCAGAGTGGTGTTTTTGTCTGGCTGGTGTTTGGCAGTGCCCGTCACAGACACTGTTGGGCTGAAGTGTGTGATTCTGCTGTTGCTGGCTGAAGCAGCTGGAGTCAACTGCATTATACTTTGGACAAGCAAATGAAGAATAACAAAAAGTGTTTTATATTTTGGTTTTTTTCATAGTAAAATAGGCTTGTGGAAATATCTGGAAAGGCTCTGCTTTGCCTGAAGCAGTGAGTGCATTTCAGCTGTGTCTGGGTTGGGCAGAGCAAGCGTGCATGATTGATTATATACTTCCAAATATGTACAGACTGTGTGTGATAATGTATTTCCAAAGGATTCCTGAGCACACAGCACTGGAGCAAATGTGCACAGTGGAGGCAGGACAGAATTCAAATGAAGTTCCTTCACAATCATTAAATGTCCTGCAAAGGGTATTTTGCCACTCAGGGAGGAAAGTAGAAGGGTGCACAGTCTTTCAAAAGTCCTCTTGTTTATTTGGTTTAAAGAAAAAAAAACTTGCAAAGAATGAATATTTATAGTGAAATCTCTCTTCAGGCCTCACACTCTCCTTCAGAACTTTTTTTATTTTCTGGAAGACAAGCTTGGTTGCTTTAGTGTTTCAAAATGGTACAGTCTGCCTGTCTACCTCAGTGCTGAAGGTTGCAGATGTAAAGATAGGGCAATGAGAAATCCCCGTGGGAGGTGTTGCATGAACAGTGATAGGCACCTGTACTTTGCTCTTTTTCTAAATGTGTGTGGCACATCTGAATGCTGGCAGGTCAAATGTCTAACACGCCTTAAAGATTGTTGAAATAATAAACTTTCTCACTAATCATGAAGTAGGTACATCAGATACAGGAGCTAATATACACTTATCTTGATCTATTACAAATTCAAGTCATATATGCCATTAAGAAAGACTTGAGTGAAGGGCCATGGCCAACACCACTGCTCTGCTTTTCTGTTCGTTATGGGCAGACATTGGATATTTCAGACCTGGATGCCTTTGGGTTCTGTGACTTGTTTGCTTGTAGGAGTAAGTAAGCTGGGCTTGTATAGTAATGACATGTGCACATAAAAAATTCTTTAAACATCTTGAAACAGGGATAAAATAGTATTTTTCTGTCTGTATTTTAAGCACCCCATAATTATATGTGCACTCATCTTTCAAACTTCTTACTTTAGGCTTCAGGCTTAAAAATAACTACTGCAGCCGAAAATTGCTTTTCCCATAAACTTTTACCTCCACTGATGGGCAGGCAGGAGCTTTTTGGGGTTGGTCCCACCCTTTGAGGTTGCCAGAAGCAGCTCGGGAGCTCCGGGTGCCGGCCACAGAACCTCTGTGCTCCCCTCCTGCTTTTGGTTCCTCCACAGACAACCCAGGCACACACAGCTTTCTGCATCTTGAACTCCGCTCAGTGTTGTGCTGCAGAGCTGTCTCCATTCTTTCCCATGTCTCTGGACCACCCATAAGGAGTCCAGCTGGCTTCCCTGGCAGCCTTGTAAAGAGGATGGTCTAAACAGCTCGTTACCGACACTTGGACTTGAAGTGCTGGGCTCCAGCATGTGGGGAAGCACAAAGCTGGTCTAGCTAGAAGTGGGTCAGATGACTCACAGCACTCCTCACTCCCAGCAACACGTGCAGGACAGGAGAGTTTCATCCCAGCTCACAAAAGGAGAGGAATGAGGGAGGAGGGGTTGGCACCCTCCATTTGCAGAGTCAGAGGGACGAGTACATCATCTGCCCTAAGCCTGTATTTGTGCTTCTCTTTGAAGAAGAGCTTCTTGTTTGAGAACCTCCTCGTTTTCTCAGAAGAGATGGAATAAAATGGCGCCTTTCTGTTTTACCTTGATCTGGTAAGAACTCCAGTCACTTTTTTTGTCTCTCAGCAAGGTCTGGCTCAGGAGTGGAGTTCTTCAGATTTGAGAAGCCTTAGGGAAGTG
Source organism: Molothrus aeneus (assembly GCF_037042795.1). Lineage (NCBI taxonomy): Eukaryota > Metazoa > Chordata > Aves > Passeriformes > Icteridae > Molothrus > Molothrus aeneus. The sequence continues at coordinate 6,339,454 of NC_089653.1, forward strand.
AGCAGTGTGCAGGGGAGGCCATCAGTCACAGGAAGGTGACACAGTAGTGTGACTGCACCAGTTCAGGTGGAGCTGCTGAAGCTGTGGCAAGGTACACAAGGAGCAATGGGGAAAGAGTTGGAAGGTCCTTGGGATAAACTGAGGTTACTACAATGCAGATGACACTCAGATCCATAGGAAAACAGTTCTCCTTCCTTTGTCATATTCTTCCTACAATTTCTGAAAAAACCAGTTCAATGATTTGATTTCATTAATCCTACTCTAGGAGGTAGTATTTAAGTAAGTAATTAAAAGACTGGATTTCAGAATGGAAGAGATAGAAAAAACCTGCTTCTTCTTTGAAAGTGAATATTAAATCCTTTTACTAAAGTATTTTGGTACTTCTGAAAGGCCATGCTTGGGATTACTGAGTTTAAAAATCCATCCAGTGTTTCTGGGTAAAAATTTCCTGTGTTTGATCACAAGTGATTACTTTTTCAGCAGTAAAAATCCATGGAAAATATCTCTCAGTAGTAAGTGAAGGAAGCCTTATTCTTGGTTCTGTGTCCTTAAAATTTCTGTTTCATCTATTAAAAATGAAAGTTTAAAGTATTTCTCTTATGTGGTGGTCCTGACCAGCCCTGCTTCTGTAATCCAGACTCAGAGTCAGCTCCTAGGGAAGTCTGTTTCACATTATAACCAGTTGCTGCTTTGCCCCTGTGTTCCTGGTTTCCCAAGCTGCTCTTTGTTGGGATTGGGAATCCTTGGTGCTTTATGGATCCCAGAAGTGTGAATGCAAGTAAACTCTGCAGTGTTGCATGGGAGTTTGTACCCAGAGCAGGAAGAGAGTAGGCATTCCTGCATTTCAGGTAGGGGCAAACTTGAGTTTCATGAAAATGTGTTCTTTCCCAAATGAAGCCTTATCTTGAAATGATAACACAACAGCTCGTTTGGTGAAGTGCTCATGGGTTTGTTTGCTTTCCTTCCTCCCTTTGATACAATGTCCCTTTGTTCTGGCTGCAGCTCTAGATATTTTTCTTACAGAGTGTGTTTTTGAAATTACACTAATAGAAGTAATAATTTGTAGTCTGGGGTTACTGCTTCACGGGAGCTGCTCCACAGCCTTCAGCGAGCTACAGTTAGTAGGGGTTGAGAGCTATAGCAGTTTCAGGTCTGTGTACCTAATTCTTTTTCCAGGCCAGACATCTGGGGAGAAACTCAAGTAATTTTATACCAACTTGAAGTTTTAGAATTAAAACCAAGTATGAATCTTGCTATTTTCTTAGATGTTGGAATAACTTTACCAAGGGCTTGCGGAGGACTTGATGCACAAAGCATTATTTATTTTTAACTGTATACTAGTAATTACAGTTATAAAGTCCTTTTACTACTATTGTTTGTAAATACTGAAACCCCCCCTTTAATCTAGCAAACATTTCCTGTCTTTTGAATGGAATTAAAGTTAACTATTCCCTTTCTTCCCCTGTAACCTCCTCTACTTGAGTGTATCTGCTAGTATTATTGAGGGTAGTATTTTAATGGTTTTGCTGAGCAAATGAGTTTTAATCATAGTAATTTCTGTGCATGTCACTAATCATTACATTTTTTGTGATTTTAGTTGTGAATTTTAAACATGCAGTTTAGAAATTATATTTCAAGCATAGAGGCAGGGGTTTTACCCCATTTGAATGTTTTCTTCCCTTTTATTGTCTTATCACCATGTCACACCATTTTGGTATATGGGAGATAAAATCAGGTTAAAGCAGGTTTCAGAATGCATAAGACTTGGTGTCTGAATTATGGTGCTTGACAGGCTTGAGGTTTTTTTTTTCTTCTTTTTTTTTTCCTTCCCCAAGTGATGTAGTTCAATTTTGAATTATGTCTTCAATAGGAATTTTTTGGTTCTACATGCTAGGAGATTTGTCTGTGAAAAAATATGGTGAAATAGAAGATGATTGTATCAATTTTAAACTCTGAATGACTTACCTAAGTTTACCCCAGGGAATTTATTGCAGCAATAACTGAAACATCCCTGTTTTCTGATTAGCAGTTTAATCTTTCCTCTCTGCAAGACTGTTATTCATCAGTTCTATAAAAGACATATCCACTGCTTTCTCTAGAGTTGCAGAGAGCTGTAGTGTTAATCCAGCTATGATATATGTCCTAGCTGGTCATATCTGTTATTTATAGGGAAAATTCCTAAAAAGGCTCCAACAGGTCATGATGGAGTTCTCTACAGGAAAAAAAAGATAGTGCTGCTTTAAATCCTGTTAGAAATTAACTTTGAAAAGTTCTCTGCAACTAAAGTGGTACTTTTAAAATGTGAGAAAAATGAGCTTTATTTTGATCTACTTGCATAATACGAGCATGTGGGCCAACATGTATGTATTTTTGTATTACAAGAAACACATTATCAAATAAATACACTTAATAATGAAATAAATTATAATAATGAAATTTAAAATAATGAAAATAAAACATTAATGTAATTCAGTGGACTAAAACATGCTGGGATTCAAGAACATTTGGATGGTATCTGATGTATTTTTTTTCTGCCTTAAAAAAAAAGTTTAAATATTTTTATTGTTTGTAGGGATTTGTCTTCTGCCCATAATCATCATGAGTTACAGAGAAGAGGAGTTGGAAAGTTGTATGTTGGCAGAGTTCCTATTTGGTAAATAGGATTGAGGTTATCTGCAGGAGAGACCAGGTAGCTGTGTGATTGCTGTTGGTAATCTATGCTGGTGGTAGTTCAAATTCCAGAGCAGGGAGTCATTCACAAGAGGGATACACTGATGAATATCTCTAGGAGGTGGTGTTGATTCTAGGATCTGTCATCACACTGGCACGTATTGGACAGTTTTCTGCAGTTTTCTTCTGCAGAACTGGATTGAGAGGCCTTTGCTGTTCAGTAAGCTCTCAGCAGTCTTGTCAAGGAATCTGGTGTTGCTGAGTAATGCAGCTGCTAAAGGATTTGGTGGAGGTGACTGCTGTGAGCTGAGAGATGACCTGTGGTCAGTCATTTTCTGTGGTGGTGGTGGTGGTACACAGCCTTCCAGCTGCCACTGATAACCCCTGCTGTCCCTCAAGCAAGGAGCATGTGTCTCTGGTAAAGTGGTCAGTGTCTGAGCAGGCCTCTTGTCTTGGCTTGATCTCTGGTTGCCCACTAGTCCAGACAACTGGTGATCCACAGAATGTGCTTTCTTTTTAGCTTAAAGATGCTGACATCCATACAGCTTGTCCATCAGCTGATGTGATTTGGGTCTTGTTGAATACCTCCTGAAAGCTGTTCACAATTCACAGGGTGTCTGGTTCTCAGTTTAAATTTTAATATCAATGTACAAAAGAGATTTCTGCAATCTTCTTACTTAGCAGGTCTCCTTGTTAGCATCAACTTCACTCTGCTAATTGCTTGCTTCAGGGAAATGTCTGCACTTTGAGGTTTCTTTTCCCATAGTGGCAGTGAGTTGCTTAGTGACTCAAAGGCTGTTCCAGTATTGCCACATGACTGAGTGGCTTAGGACCAGTACTCCCTCCCTGTTTCTCTTGCAATTAGAAAAAACAAAATGCCAAATCAGTACAAGTTGCATATTGCTGAGATGGTGGTGATAAAAACGTGGAGCCTGCCCTGAGGAAGCGGAAGGAAATATGATTCAGTGGAAAATGAAAGAAAAGCAAATGTGTGGCTGTGTCAGCAAAATAGGAGAGAAGGTGGACATGGAGTAGTGTACATTTGACCTTTATTTGTCTGTATGTGGAGAATATAAGTAGTACAAACGGTCACCACAGTGTTCTAGGTGGAAGCTGAAAGCCCCTCTGTTTTGTGCATAGGAGCCACTTTTTTTGGGAGGTCTTAAGATGCTAGAAGATTCCTGTCTTTGGGGGAAGAGTTTGCTTTTCTGACCCAGATTGTCCTTCCTAGCTGCTCAGAGAGAGAGAAAGTAACATAATTCATGGGCATAACGGTCATCAATTTTTTTAATCTCTATTTTCAAGTGCAAGACTATTGTAGATGTCACTAGAGCAGTTTTTAGGCCAGTTTTTGACAATACTTGTCTAGCCCAGGTTTGGTTTTGGTTATCCATTGGTTGTTGCTTACTTTCCTTCCGGATGTTCATCCTGTCCATGTTCATGTTTCCCCTCTGCCTTCCCACACCAGATTGTCATCTACAGATAGACGAATAATAAACTGACTTGTAAAATTTAAGTTTTCCACGATGCTAATTTCACCTGAGGTATTGATAGTTTTATAGGAAGGCAAATACCTCTGTTGATTTTTGTGTTAGTAAGTTAAAATCACGGAGAATATTAGACTACAAGTCAGATTTCCCCCCCCGTATATTTATGTTCCTAATGTTAGTATACCAGTTATGCTTCCAGAATTGAACAAATCAGTGTGATGATGCATCTTCAAGCCTGAAATCAGGACTTGAAGAAGTGTATGTAGCCCTGATCCCTTGGTTCTCAAACCTGATAATTAAAATTTTAAAATCAGTTTCAACTCCTGAGGTAAAATGAGGAAAGGAGTAGGAGTGTGTGGGGAGGAGTATTATGCATAGGGAAGAGTGGGGAGCAGCAGAAAAATCGTTGATAGCTTTTCCTGAGAAATGTTAACTTTACTGACAGTTGGAAAATCACTATATTTGTATTCTCATCTTTTTTCCCCTTGTAATTTTAACTTCCTACTTACAGAAACATAGTCATTGCTGTTACACACTGAAAATAACCCCTAATCTTTAAATGTTTGTGGTCTGAACTATCTATAACCATTTGTCCTTGGAGCAGTGCATTCAGAGCCCCTTGCTGGGTGGGGATTAGTTATCCCCGTTGTCTGTCCTGGCCCCTGCGTGCAGGGCGAGCGTCACTGCCCAGCCCTCATGCGGGGCCGTGCCTCTGCGCACGTGGAAGCAGGGCTGACCTCGGCTCGACTTTGTTTCTGCTTTAGGGGTCAGGGTTGTGCCTTCAAGCTTGACTTAACTGGTTCAGATGTAGCCCAGCAGCTGCTGGGTTTGAATGAGGTAAATTGTGACTGTGCGCTCAGAACAGCAGAAAATAGGTCAAGTGTGGGTTGGGTTTACATAGAAAGCGCTCGCGTCGCCTCCTAAGCCTAAGCCTCTTCTCTCAGCTCAGACAAAGCCGTTTAAGGTAAACTGGGAAGTTCCAATCTCCCCAGAAAACTTTCTAGCCTTTCTAGCTTTCCAGCCTTGGTGTCTGTGGGTGGTGTTGCCCCGGATGAGGAGCGTGGAGCAGGAGGGAGGTTGCCCTGCTGGGCTCCGTGGGTTCCCAGAGCCATCCCCTCTGCTGTGCCTGGCTGACCTCCTGGCCAGCAGCTGCACTGCCCTGGCAGCTGGGGTAGCCTTTCACTTGTCAGAGAGAAATCAGGAATATTCTGCTAACCAGTGGTTTATGCGTGCTGAGTGTCTAGGAGGAAGCTGCAGGAGATCTGTATTTAGACTCATCTAAATTTGGTCATTTCCCTCCTCAGTTCTGGTGTGGTCTGTGTTGCAGCCGCAGTGCCTGCCTGGTAATACCCTCAGGGGTGTCAGTTGCTGCCAGTTTTTCTGTGTTTTAGTTAGATTCTTATCTTCTGCCACTGAAAAAAGTCTGGTAGCAGGGCAGAGGGATTCTACCAGTTCATAGGTGATGTTCTTGTTATGATATTTGGTATTCTGCCTGTCTGCATTTTGTGTGTTTTTTCTCACTCTGATGTCAAGTAGGACAATGTTAAGATTGAAGGTTTGTTAAAAATTACTGTCAGAGAAAGAAATTACAGATCAGTGATTTAATCAGTATGTCAGGTGACATAATCAGTGAAAGATGAAAGAAAAGGATTTTGCTGGTTATCAAGAAATGAAAATGAGAGAGTTGTACAGGCCTGCTTTCAAATGAGGGGTAAAAATTGGCATGAATGTGTTTGAGGCTGGGTGCAGGTACAATACTTAATCTTTTTTATGGAAGAAAATAATCAAAAATTGGCATTAGGGGACTAGTATAAATTTCAGCCATTTAGATTTTGAGAAGTGCTTTTTGCTGCTACTGTTCTGCTCTCTAAAGACTTGTGGCAATCAGTAGGGAAGTGTTGGCTTGTTTTCACACTGCAGTTCTCATACCTAATTTCTATGCAGCTGAAGTTCAGTGCAGTTGTACAAATGACTTGCTGCAAAAGGAAAAAAAAGGGTTGGGGTCTGATTTTATAGAAGCTAATATTCACTTAGAAAACAAGAACAACACTGAGGGTTCGGGACACTGAGGTTTTCTTTTGCACTGTTTGAATTTAAATGTTGTCCCTCTACCATTAAACTCCTGACAAAATACTTATTTCAGTGTGTAGTGCACACTGTGTAAACATTGTAAGCAGGACTGTCAAGTTGGTTATGTACTAGTTTTCATCTAATTCGTGTCCTAAATTATCAGAAAACCTCTAAGCAGCCAGAGGAAGCTATAGTTAATTAAGCCACAGATGGTGAGGACTAATGTGGCGTTGACCTTTGCGAGGACTGCAAAATCTACTTAGTCTTTCTCTGGAAAACACTAGCTGAAATGAGTTCCTACTGATATTAGAGAGATGTCCTTGATGCATGAAGCCAAATGCAGAGACACCATGACCAAGGAAGGAGGTTTCCCAAACGAAGGTTTGCAGGTTCCTAACGTGTGATGTGTGTTGAGATGTAGTCCTCAGCGCTCTGATTTAAGCCTTTTTAATGCCAAAAGCCACTATTTTTGTAGGACTGGCTTACCTGGAATGCATATTGTCAGTTCTCCTTCTCTTCTTCACTGACAGTGGAGAGTTGACAGCTCACTGGAGCGTGTGCACTGTCCCATAAGCAGCATGCAGGCTGTGTGACTGGGGCTAGGAGCAGCTACTGGAATCCACTTCTTTGTTCCTCTTTGCTCCAGGGTTTCATCTCTCCATGAACTCATTTCTGCCTCCCAAGCTTCTGAATGATGACTTGGAAGTGTATTTTAAAATGCTGAGGAAATTGTTGCTGCAGTAGTTTGGGTCTTGTGGGAGGAGGTAGCTGTGGAAATAAGTTGGCCTTCCTAGCACAGTCATACCTGGCTGCCCAAAATGCAAAAGGAACTTCTGGTCATTTGAGCCTTTCAGAGCACTTTGTATGGTCTTTGGGCAATGGGCAGGTTCAGCACATCTGGGGATAGCTCTCAGTGTCTTGGACAATATTTTTTTGTGGATGGAGAGCAAGGAGGAGAATTCTCATTGGGATTTTGACTTGTTTTTCTGTGGGTACTCTCTTGAAATTCCTGTTTGATCTCAAGGGAATTTTGACGCATGGCAAGTGATCTAAGCACTGGTTCACCTGGGACTCTGAATGATAAATTATTTTTAGTTATTTTATTATGACTGAATAAACTCTTTGAAAATGCTTCTCTGAACAGGACTTTCTCCTTCCTGGTTAGAGCAGTGTGATACCTTAACCTGATGATATGGTCTATGGTTTCAACCTGCTTGTTTGTATCGTTTTGCACAAGGATAAAGAACAGATAAACTCAGAAAAGCACAGCATCTTTTTTGATACTTGGGGAAAAATTTCATTCTCTGTTCATCTCAGAACTTCCCTGGAGTCGAACACATCCCCAGCAGGTGACAATGATCACCTAGAGAGACATGCAGCTGACCCAGTTCTATGGATAATTAAGCATAAAGTCCAGTCCACTGGAAGTGAATTCATTCCTCTTTTGATCTAGAAAGAAGGAAGAATATCAGCAAAGATGTGAAAAACTAGTCACAGATTGGCAAGCTGCTGATAGTCACATTTCCTCATGTGACTGTTTTCCAGAAGGGCAGGAGAGGTTATCTCAACCATATTTTTCTAGCCTATAGGTGTTTTGTCTCCTTCCCAGAGTTGCATCTAGTCATTTGTGGAGCAAGAGGCACTGCCACTTGAAGTACATAAAGAGAGCCTCCTCCAGTAGACTTGAAGAAGAATATAACAGTCCCCTTTATTTGATTTGCATCCTGATTTGCATAAGGATTTCAAACCAGTACTAACATCCTTCTGGAGGAGATATTCCAGGACTTGTGGAAAAACTAGTTTAGGAGAGGGTACCATAACTTCTGTTTGTAAAACTACTTTCAAATGAGGAAAAGTCTGGAGGAAAATCCTGCAGGGCATTTAAATCTTCTGGAGGTTAGTCTGTCAATCATGCTGCATCTGCTAAGAAGAGGAATACTGAGGGTTACAATTGCCAAGGTTCAAATCTGTAGACAGTAATTGTTCCTTGAGCAATATAAACACAGGGTAAGGAAAAGGACTGGGAACTGCAGAGTCACATGCTTGTCTTCAGTGTTAAACTGGGGAAGAGACTGCAAGTCATCAGCCTTACCTGTTGTCCTCTCCCTGCTTTTGCCAGAGTTTGTGATGTGTGCTGAGACTGTGTGGTTAAGGCCACTGCTTTATAGTTTTAACACATTATGCAGTTAACTTCCTGTGTTTTAGATATTCATATTTAAGACTACAGGTGGAAAAAGGTAAGTCATGACACACACATATTTTCGTAGATACATGTACACAAAATAGCAGAATTTTTGAAATTACAGAAACTTCTCTGTTAGTATCTTCTGCCCTACCCTGTGATTGATGTGTTAAATGTGTATTGTGTGTATATTTAGAAACTCTGGGCTCTCTTTCATATCATGCACATAATCCCAGTCACAACTGCATGCAGTTTGTGTAATGGGTCTTTGACCTAACTTGTGCCTTTTGGAGCTTATCTTTGAGCTCATCTTTCTCCAAGGGTGAGGAGATAAATACAAAATGGACTTTGCAGTCTCCTTTTCTGTATGTTCACAGGGAGCACTCTCAGCCAAGCATGCTGATGTCATGCATCTGAACAGGAGGTAGAGGTTCAAATGTACAATATATAGGATGGACAGTATCTTCAGTGTCAAGTTCAAAGAAGGCCAAGATGCTTAGGAAGGAAGTGAAATCTTAAGAAAAAAAGCACCAATGTGTGTTGCCTTCAAAAGTGGCTTAAGATGACACAGAAACTCAAAAACTTTGTGTCAAGAACTCATGAAAATAGTATAATCTTAATAGTAACAGGTTTGATTTCATGGTACTTAATCAATGTGTATAATCTCCAAATGAGGATACAAGTTTTCTTAGATGTGACTGAAGAGATTACTCACAATGTTCAAGAGCTGCACGTCAGCTGCATTTGTAGGTCAGCCAAACTCAGAATTGCAGTCCTCAGTCTGTTGCTTAGATCCAGTGCATGTGGATCTGAGTGTGGAAATTTCTGCTGTAGGAGTCTCTTGCAGCTGCTGTGAAAGACAGTGCATGGGAAGGAGGATTGATCATCACACAGCTCCAGTTTCAGGATCTGTTGAGTTCCCCTGGCAAATAATTCCCTTTTCCCAGTGGCGGTGATGTTTTTTCTCTACATAGGATCATTGCTCAAATGGATTTGCACATGTAGGCAAAATAGCCAATACTCTCTTTTAAACTGCTTTGGGAGAGGCCATCCTTGAATAAATTTTAGTTATGACTCTCTTGTGCCTCTGGTAATGCTAACAGCATACTTATCTGGTTGGTATTTTGAACCTCATGGTAGAGGTCCTGTTGATCTTCCTTCCCTTCACTTTGTTCCAATTTACATGTATTAAAATGCTCATCTTGACCATTTCTTCAAGCCAAGGCCATATCCTTTGTAGAAGCCTAAGGAAAGAGAGCAGTAATTTTCTCTATAATCAAAGCATTGATGGATTCTCCATAGTGGAGCACAACAAATCTCCAAGTGTCAGGAAGTGAATTTTGAATTGGAAATAGATATCCTGTGATCAGTGGGTTAGCAGGAATAATCTCGTCCAGATGAATAGAGGGAAATTGCTTGTGTCACTGGAGGGCCTGGCAGCAATGCTCAATTCACTGGGTGTTACTTGTATCTTTGTGTTCTGTGGCTGGAGCTCTTCATAATAAATTGTGAAACATCAAGGAACTTGCTGGAGATCAAAAAAGAAATTGCTTTATCTCAGCTGCAGTACTGATAAAACATTCTACATTTTGTATGTGGAGAATTGCACTCATTATTTTAGCTGTCTGAAGTTCTCTTGCTATAAATGAATGTTGCTGCTGCTCATGGGTTTCCAAGGCCATCTTCAGCCTGAGAAGCCACCAGGCTTTTTTTCTCTGCCACAGTCTCAAAGACAGAAATAGCAAGTTTGCTCTGAAATAGAGAAATAGGTGTTCTAGGAGTCCAGAGATGAATGGTGATTCTTAAGCCATGCTTGCAAGGGTATGAACCAGATTCTGTGCCCAATTTTTTTTCTGTTAGAAGGAGCCACTGAATATATCTTCATTTCCCAGATGATATCCTACCAAATACTGGAAAATAATCTTTTCCAGGGGAACTGATTGTAATAAACATAAAACATGTCTTATTTGAAACTACCTAATTAACAAAGGCCAACATATTTAAAAATCAGCAATGGTGTTTATCTCAGAATGCTTGTTTCTCCTAAAATACTGCTTATGTGTTACATTTGTAGGTTTGATATCTGTGTTTATGCTCAACGTGTCCATATTATTACGTTTTACAGATATGGAAATCAGATTTTTTTAAAAACAAAATTTAGTAATTATTTAAACAATTCTTTGTGCATACCTGTGAGCACCTAAGTCTCAGAGGGCATTTTTAGCTTGTAGTAAGACAGTATGAAAGTGTGATCCTATTAATAGCTTACAAGTCTGGCCACATGTGGGATCTGACATACTGTGTTCCCATGAAATAACTTCTAGCACTATGTTATGCTTTTAAGTTTTCTCTAAAAATAGTACAGGGATTTGTAGGCAATCAGTAAAATTAGCATCTAACGACTTAATATTGTATTTTAAAATACATCTAGGAAAATAAACAGAAATGTTACAAGTAAACATAACATATGGTTCTTTTTTTAATCTCTACTTTAGGACGACGTAGACAGTCTAAACCCAGTTCTCAGGGATAACCCGCAGTTACATGAGGAGGTAAAAGCCTGGGTAAAGGAACAAAAGGTTCAGGAGATTTTTATGCAAGGTAATTATGTGGGAAATTGTGTTATTTATATTCTGTGTTAGCTAGTTTAAGGCCATTACTTGTGTGGGACTCATCCCATAGCATTTGTGAAATAATGGAGAATATATTTTTTAACTTGGAAGTTATTTTTTGGAAGTATTTGTTAATACAAGGAAACAAGACTGTAAGAAGCTGTTGGTGTTTGCTTCAGACTGTTCTTAACTTGTTTGATGTTTTAGTGATTACAGCAAAAGCTGAATATCATTAGTCTGAATGTAGATATTTTATGAAGTTTGTTGTGAAAACAAGTGTGTATGAATGGCCTCCACACACATTTTGGCATGTTTAAAACTGTTCTGTGCTCTGTTAGTGTTACTGTTACGTGTGATAACCTCTCAGATACCTACCTGTCTGTGCTTGTAGCTCTTCACAGTTCTGTCACAGATGAAGAATACTTTCAGATCCCCACCCCACGCTCTCACCCCCTGAGTGAAAAGTTGCTTTCAAATCAGTTGCAATTTGTAACTCAATTTTAATGCTGGGAGGTTGCAGAAAAAGCTGTGTACAATAATATTTACACTGTAGATACAAGTTACAAGGAAACTAGTATGAATTTGAAGAAATTATTTTGGTGCCATCTTGCTGATAGTAAAAATACTGTATGCATTTGCAGCATTTTTATTAAGTTTCAGGAAGCTCTGCAGAGGAGTTCCTGTTAGTAGGAGGCAGAACCCAACCTCTGTGGGTCTGGGCTAAAATCCCCAGGAAAGAAGTTTCAGAACAAAAATGCTTAAGCAGTCATTTTGTAAATGAAGATTAGGAGGGAAGCTGTAAATAATCAGATATTATAAGGATGGCTCTGAGGTTTCCTTGCTGTCTACTCTCTTTGATAAAACCAAGATCAGAAGACTGAAAGAATATGGTAAGTATAATACTGAACTTAGAGTAAAAAACTTGTGTTTTTCCTTCTGTGGAGTTTCTCATTTGACTAGAAATGATTCTCATGGGCTACAGAAAAAGGATGCTGAAAAAATGAACACGTGGAATTGCTTAGATAGTAAGTTGGCATGTTGGTGTTAGCCCTTTTAGATTTTACTTCTGATATCATCAGATGCAATACAAGTTAATAGTCTATTGATGAAATTTGCAGACAAAACTGGATTGAGAGGTGATGCAAAATCAAATCAGGGTTATATGAAAAGGAAACTGAAATTGAGCTTGTTTATTGTATTTCATTAGAATAACGACAGTAAGGCTATTGTAAAAGTCTCTGTGTGCATTGGTACAGAATCAATAGTTGAGCAAAGCTTCAGCAGTATTGAAATAGTCATCTAAATGAGACTGCCAGCCCATCACCCAGACAACTCTCTCCCATCATCCCAGGGTCTGTATTTTTGTCCTTATAGATACAGATTCTCACACAGAGGTTTCTGTGCTTAGAAGTGCACAAATGAACAATAATATAGATGAGAAGATGTAATATAGATGTAGTAATATAGATGATAAGATGAATCTCATGCCAATGTTGTTCTCATCTGAGGAGAAGCTTTAGATCCACTTGCTCCCCTGATGTGATGTGTGACCTGAGGAGACACGTGCTCCTCACAGGGGCCTCAGCCCCATGGGTGGTGGTCAGCCAGCAGAGACTGCTGTCACATTCTCTCTGCCCAGAATCTGCTCCTGCTCACGCAGACTGTGCCTTGGCACCAACCTTCCAGTGGCTTACAGACAGCCCTCTGACAGTGCTAGCTGCTGTCATCTGGTCATGTTCTCTTCCTTTTCTCCTCCTCTCTCTTCTCTGGTTTGCTTCACCTCCTCCATTTTCTTGTTCCCTGCAATTTAAGCTACATTTTTGCTTCTGCCTTGTCTAGATGCATCTATTAAGGTTATTACCACATTCTCGTACTTCATCCTCTACAATATTTTTAGTATCCAGCCTTTTCCTTGTTTTCTGTGATGCTGAAACCTTCATACCATAACGTCGTATTTTCTACTTTAACTTTTGCAGTTAAAACAGTTTATCTGAAGAAAGAGGAGAGTCAGATAGGAGCATTAAAATCTGGTTCCAAATATTTGGAAAGGAGCATGCCAGTTTGAGGAGGGAGAATTTTAGTCAAAACCAGTCCAATTATTTACAAGAATGAGACTAAAGAAAAAAATTGGCCCATTTACCTTCTCCTTTGGGCAGCAGTCACAGCAGCATGCTTTGCAGTAGAGATTGTAGCTTTGGCAGGAAAGTAGTTTGTTCCTTGTTTAATAAAAAATGAAACTCCTCCCAAACTTGGCCAAGTTGAAAGCTTTTGGGACAAATAAAACCGGTTCAAGGAACATAGTGAAGTGTCTTTGATTTTTAACAATTAAAAGATTTGATTTCTTTCTTCCGATTAGTTTTTTTATCATTACAATCTCAGGCTGCGTGTGTAATAATCCTCCTGAAACACTGAGTGTGCTTCAGCTCTGAACATATTTTCTCATAGTACTGCACAGGCTGTTTTAACAATGTGTAGCTGGAGTGATTCAGCCAGGGACTGGAGACAAAGCCAGGCTTTTCCTGTAATGGCTGCTTGTGGCTGGGCTGGGCTGGGCTGGAGCTGAGCTGGTCTGTGTTGTGTGACTGCAGTTCAATCTCCTTCTTCCTGTCATCCCATCAGCATGGAAGGAAAAAAACCCAACCTGCTGCTTTTAAAGGTAGATAAACTCTCTTTAAAAAATGGATAGGGTAACAGCTGGAATGAAGGATGGACACAGATTAGAACAAGGAGTAAAAGGAAGGAAATTGGCATTGGATCAATGTAGGCGAGTATGGGAGAAGCTGGAAGCTGTTGGAGAAGGAAGAATGGAGCTGAGAAGACTGGGGGGGAAAGGACTTAGAAGCTAGTGGCCTGGAGTCAGAGTAATGCTAAAATGAGACAAGAAACTGGGGAGAGATGCTGGTTCTGCTTATGCAAGAGACTGAAAATCATTGTGCACTTAGCAGTAGGATGCAAGAGAGGAAAGTGGGAATGGGAAATTTGCACAAAGAGACACAGGCAGAATTTTACTGAGACTGTCTGAATAAGGCAGAGCTTTGGGACAGCCTTTAAAAGTTCAAGATGTGAGAATGTGGATGGGGTCAGGCAGTCAGAAGTGTGGGAGCTGAGCTGGAGGCGTTCTGCAGGGTCATGTGGAGTAAGGGTTGGAGAGAAGCCATCAGGAAATGTGTCCCCATGGGAACCCTGTCTGGTCCAAGACCAGAAATGTGAGACAAAAGTTTGTAGATTCTTCCTCCTTTTCTGCCCATGTGTACCTGTGATTGGCAGTGCCTGTGCTGGCACACTTGTGGCCCTTGTCTGTGCTGCTGGAAACACACTCCAGGCACCAGTTAAGGCATCAGCTCAGGGGGTTCAGGAGGTCTCAGTGTTTCAGTTGTGCCATGAATGATGTCGATGGGGGTAAGAAGGCTGCTGTGGTGTGGTGCTTCTGTTCCCAACTGGTTTAAAAATTATATAGTCACATGCAAAAAGTATTTCAAGAGACTACTTGGAAATTACTAAATAATTACTGCTTTTGCTCTTCTCTTGATCTGTCAAATGTTGACATTAAAAACAGTCCTTGCAGTAGGATACTGTCACATGCAGAGGGGATAACAGACCCAGTTGTGTGATCCTGGGTGTTTTTTACTAGAGAAAACTGTCACCTGTGAGGCCTGTTTGCTGCAGATGTTTGAGCTTGCTTAATATACTGGGCAGGGCTTGGAAAAACTGATCTTTAGGAAAGACAGGGAAATTCTGGCCTTGCCTATGTGGTTCAGCAAATGAGCAGTCTTAAATCACTTAAGTGAGGCTGTTTGTAGGTTGTCACTGACTGGTTTTTCCTCCCTTCCTGTTTGCCTGACCTGGGACCTGGGGTTTGATTGCAGAAGTAGCAAAGGCCACACAGTTGGAACTGAGCTTTGGTGGCAGTGTTGCTTGGTTATACAAAATGCCATATAAACACCAAGTGTAGTGAAACTTAAGAGTTCCAGTGATCAAGTAAGACATTGAATATGAATAAAACTGTTAATTCTTGATTTCTGGGTCTTGAAACAAACTGTAAAATAGGTACTGTATCACAATAGCTCCACATCCCTGTGGGTTTTTGGAGGTGAAATACACTGAGCTTTGCAAAATGTGTGAGGTTTCTTTGGATTTGGTATGTCTGAAAACAGGAGCTGAAGTGTTCATTGTGTGTGTGTGTGTGTGTGTGTGTGTGTGTGCTTGAATGTTCTGTGTGGCCATAGCAGTCACGGGTTCATTCCACTGCCTTTCTGCTTGCTGTAATAGAGAGAAACTCTGTGGTCACTTATGGGAAAGACTTGGCAGATGCAGAGCCTAGCCACCAAGATGTAAATCTTTTAGCCAGCAAAGCAGCTGGGCATGTGACTAGCCTGTTAGATGGCTTCTGTATAACCTGCTGCTGCCACTTTCTAGCCTTTCAGATTACTTTTCTGTGGTTGCTGTTCGTAGGCAGGAATTTTCCCATCATGTGTCATCATGGTTGCAGAAAGATTTAGTTAGATAAGAAAATTGTATGTTGAAAATGTTAGCAGAATTAACCTCAAAGCATACTTACACGGATCATTTGCTTTTCAAAATGTCTTCCTGAATCTGTGGTTAGCTGTCCATGCCATGTGCACATATATTTGCTGTGAAGCTTAAAAAAAAAGTAGGAAAATTCATGTATGCCTTTTTTTCTTTTTTTTTTTCTGCATTCCTCAATGGCTTTTTTATTTCTTCCCCTTCCAAAGGTCCGTACTCCTTAAATGGTTATAGGGTGAGAGTGTACAGACAGGATTCTGCCACCCAGTGGTTCACTGGCATCATCACTCACCATGATCTCTTCACCCGCACTATGGTGGTTATGAATGACCAGGTGAGTTGATGTGGATGATACTCAAAAAAAAGCTGCAGTAAGCTGTGCCTTGGGAGGTTCTCATTTTTGTTGGTAGCACTCAGAATCACACCAAGCTGGTTCAATTCCAGCAGGCTGAGGGTATCAGTGCACTGAAACTGCAGCACCAACTGCATTGGGCTGTCAGTTAAATCCTCCTGAAGCTGAGTATTTGTGCTGCAGTGATATGATTAATACCAGTCCTACAGTCTGTTCTGCTGTTGCTCTTTGAATGTTGAAGCCTTTGAAGTAAAGCAATCCAGTTTGAAGAACTGGTCTTCCCTGTCTGCTCTGTTGAGAATTTCTTTTCCCAAGAATGAAATCTTTCAGCACTGCAGTAATAGTTACCTTTTCCAAGCAATTGAAATAGTCACTTCCTGCAATTTATTGAATTAAGCATTTACTGCAGCCCCAATTTATATTTGCTGTGGTAGGTTTTAGTTTTATTATGGAATTTCATGTTGCAAAAAGAGTTAATACTGGTATTTTTAATGTCAGTAATGAATTCTATTTCAGGAGAATAGGGTGATGACTCAACAGTAATGGAGTCAATGACCCATCTGCCTTGAAATGACTGACAAAACCATGTGTGACAATAAAAATTTAAGACTAGTCTATTACTCAGATATATTCTTTCCCTTAATTTGCTCAAATTAGTATTCCCCAAATGTTACTTTTTTCACTTTGTGCGATGTCCTTTGAAGATATGGTTAGCATTTCCTACTTTATAAAGTATTTCTCACTAATAATGTTCAACAGTTCTAGAGTTGTTCTTTCCAGTCATTTTGGTTCTGGTAGCAGTTTTGCTTCTGTTGAAAGCAGTACTGTGATGTGCTTCTGCAGTATAATTTATAGTAGATTGAATTTTATAAAATATTTGTATATTGTAATTACTGCTTAGGGGTTATTCCATGAATAACTTATTAAATCTCAAATTTGCAGGTTAGTGAAGGGGGAGGGAATGGGTGGTGGGATACTTTTAGCTTTTTTTTTTAAAAAAATTATTTTTACAATGGCATGTAAAGACACATTTGCTTTGGTTTGACGCTGTTCCCAGCATTTGTTGTGTCATATGTCAGTTCTGCTTGTCAGGATTAAGTAGGCTTTTCTCTGATTAGTCTTTAGCACACAAAATAGACTGGTGAACACTGGTACAGAAAATACAGATTAGGCATTGTCTGAACATCTGTGGATTGTTATTTTCTCTCTTCTCTTTTTTCTTTTTTTTTTTTTTTTTTTCACATAAACCAGGTGTTAGAACCTCAGAATGTTGATCCTTCTATGGTTCAGATGACCTTTCTAGATGATGTTGTTCACTCTTTGTTGAAAGGTGAAAATATTGGAATCACTTCACGCCGACGGTCTCGTTCCAACCAGAACAGCAACACAGTTCACGTAGATACATTTATCTTTTTACCTAAATATTTTCATATATTGCAAATGTTAAAAATACATGTTTAAAGACACTAATTAACACTGCATTTAAGTCAATTAATAACAAATTATTTTTAGGGTCATTATACACGTGCACAAGCAAATAGTCCCAGACCAGCAATGAACTCCCAAGCTGCAGCACCAAGACAGAATTCTCACCAGCAACAGAGGAATACTCGGCCAAATAAGAGGAAAGGCTCTGATAGCAGCATGCCTGATGAAGAGAAGATGAAAGATGAAAGATATGATTATATAGGTCGAGGAGGTAAAAGTGGTTAATGGAAAGGGTGGGAGAGCTTTGTAAAACTGTATTAGACTGAAAATCTGATAGATGTGTTTTTATCTTTTGCAGAAAACCCCAAGACCAAAAATAAACACTTTCTTAATAAAAGAAGAAAACCTGAAGAAGATGAAAAAAAACTAAATGTGAAGAGACTGCGGACAGACAACATCTCAGATTATTCTGAGAGCAGTGACTCGGAGATTTCAAATAAAAGATTAACAGATTCATCCTCGGAGCAAAATTCAGAAAATGAGTTAAAAAGCAAGAACTCTTCAAAGATAAATGGAGAAGAAGGAAAATCCCAAACTACTGAGGGAGTAGAACAAACACTAACAGATAGACAGTCTCCATGGGATGAGGTGCAGCAGGATAAAAACCATGAAGAGACAGAAAGACTGAAGTCATCGGTCTTGGATCATCAGGAAAAATCTTCGCTCCATGCAGCGGAGCAGCCACCACTTTATGAGCAGAATGCCAAGGATCCACCTGTTCAAGAGTGTAATGCAGAAAAACATCATACTGTGGAGTTGAAAAATGAGCAGTTTTTACCCAGGCCTCCTACTCCTAAGTGTGCTGTTGATGTTACTAATAAAAACAACTCTGAAAAGGAGAACCAGGATAATGCTGCAAGTACCTTTGGTTTGCAAACAGTTCAGAAAATAGAATCTCACAGCAGTGATTTAAAGCAGCAATTTGCAAATGCAAATTTCCTTGAAGCAAGAAAACAGGAAGCCGATCAAAGTTGGGTTAGCAGTGTTGGTAAAACGGATTTGATACAACCTGGGGTTGTAAAAACATTACCAGTAAATGAACACTTAAATTCTGAAAAAGTGCAGTATGGCTCATTTATGTCTCCGTTAAACGTAGCTTCTCTAGCAGAAGAGAGTAAACTGCGTAAACAAAGTCCCGTCCCCGATTCTGTGAAGTCAAAATCTAGTGCTTCAGTTGATCATCCTAAAACAAAGTCACCTGATGTTAAGCCTAAATTCACCCAATCTTCCGATACTGTGAAGTCGAAGGTTAGTTCCCAAAACAGCCATGCTACTGGATTAACAAGGTCAGCCAATAAAACTGATCATGATTTGCCTAGGTCTAGTTTTCATCCGGTTCCAGCTAGAGTTAGTGCTCTAGAAGCTACTAAGAGTCCTCTTATCATTGACAAGAATGAACATTTCACAGTATACAGGGACCCCACTCTGATTGGACAAGAAACAGGAACTAATCACATTTCACCTTACTTGCATCAGCATAATTATCCTCTGCATTCCTCATCCCACCGAACCTGTTTAAATCCAAACGCACATCATCCTGCATTAACTGGTTCATCCCATCTGCTCGCTGGGTCTTCAGCTCAGGCTCCCTTGTCCGCTATTAACCCTCACCCCCTTAGCAGCGCATCCCACCATTCTGTTCATCACCCTCATCTACTTCCCGCAGTGCTGCCCGGAGTGCCTGCTGCCTCCCTGCTGGGCGCCCACCCGCGACTAGAGACTGCTCATGCTAGCAGCTTAAGCCATTTGGCATTAGCACACCAGCAGCAGCAACAGATGTTACAACACCAGTCTCCACATCTTCTCGGACAAGCTCATCCTTCTGCTTCCTATAATCAGCTAGGGCTTTATCCAATTATTTGGCAGTATCCAAATGGAACACATGCTTACTCAGGACTCGGTCTGCCCTCCTCCAAATGGGTCCACCCAGAAACTCCTGTTAACGCGGAGGCTTCCTTGAGAAGGGTAAGTTGAGATCCTTTCTTGATGACGTATTTAGCTGGGCCTGGTGTCTCCCAGCAGTGATTTCCTAGGTACAGATGTGGTAGTTTGTGTCACACTGAGTAATGTTGTGATGGTGGGGTTTTTGAGTAGGCAGATAACTAGGACTGGAGCTACAGCAGTAACCACTGTCTCATGGTGGATGTGTGTAGGGCGTTTTTCCAGACCTTGATTTCCTAAGAATTCTAAAGAAAGATGAAATGTTTGATTTTGATTTATGACTAAGGGTGAGGTCAGCTAGCATGTTTGGGAACTCAAGTTCACAGGCTAAATATTTGCTGCCTGAAACTGTGTACCATTGTGTAAGTGAAATATTAGGAGAAGTGAGGCAGTTGTCTTCATAGTGAAATTTCATACTTGTTCACTCAGTAATGGTGAAAGACAGAGAAGGAAGGAGTACTAAATGCAGTGGGAAGTTCTGGAGAGAAATACTCTTGCGTTTCTAAATGTTTCAAGCACACTGTACAGCCATTTCTCTTGTCTTTACACCTATCTGTGTACCCTTTCTTGGAGTGTTATTTTCTCCCCTTCTGTTTCTTGTTGACACACATCTCTGCCTTCCCATCTGCTTTCCACTCCTCTGTATTCAAGTCAGGGTGATTGCTCTGTCTGTCTGCTGAGTGTAACCACTGCAGTCTCAGAAGAGGTGGTTTGTGTTTTTCAGCCTAGTGCCCAGTGTGGTGGTGGGGTTTGGCAGGCAGACGTGGCAATTACAGGAAGGGTTTTCTTAGCTCCTGAAGGCTTGGGGTATGGCATACTCATTGCAGGCACCTCAGAGGAATAGTGTAAGATGAAGCATGTGTAGTGCAGACAGAAACTTTGGAGAGCTTTACTGCCAGCTTCAATTAAACCACCACTGAGCATGTGCATACTGATCTTTAGAGGCTTTCAACTTGGCCTAATTTGGGCAGATTTTCACAGGGACCACAAAAGGCATGTCACTGACAGTGGTCCTTCTGCCAAATTGTAAGCCTTTGTGTCAAAGCTTGGCCTTCTGAATGGTTAGAAAGATTTTTTTTTTCATCATGGGGAAAGCTGTTTCTCCCCAGATTCATTCTTAAAAAAAAGCCAAGCCATTGTGGCTAAGTCTTTCCCAAAACAGTCAGTTTGAGTTGGCCCTGTAATATGAAATGAGTTTGATCTAAAATGTGATAAAATCAAAATGTAGCAGTGAAGAAAAGCCTAAGAGAAAAAGATAGGTGGATTTATCTTTTCGTGTTGCTGCCTGCTCCACCCTATAGAGAAGTCCATTTTAAAAGAACTTAAGATAGACGTTGTTTTCACTTTGGCTGCCTGAAGAATGCAGCCCTGCATACTGAGGCACGTAGCTTTTTAATTATGTTGATATGTGGCAATTGTCTTGTGGTGACTTGTCTTCTAGCTCTTGCACTGGAGGCCTTTTTTAAATAGATCTTAGAAACCCAGAATGGGCGTTTCCAAGGTTGGTTTGCATGGATGCCACAATCGCAGAAAGGGATCTGTGTTTGAGCTGTAAGAGCAGCAGCAGCAGCCACCCTTGGCTGGCTCAGGCCTGAGCCTTGTCTCTGAGCTGAGGGAAGCGTGCCCCAGTCCCACCTTTCCCTGCTGTCCTTGGGGGGCTGTGGCAGCTCCCATGTTTGGGCTGGGCAGTAGATGGTGCAGGTGGAGTCAGGAAGCTGTTTGAGCAATGCTTGGTGCTCAGGCAGATGTTCCCCAGCTCCTCTAGGGAGAAGGTGATGGGCCTTCTTTGCATAATACTTTAATGCAGCTTACAGGCTGCTCGTGGGAACTCCCCGCAGCGTGGGAACTCCTGGCCGAGGAAACGTGCGCACTAAAACTGTCAGCACAAACCCAAGTGGCTGCTTTAAATATTCAAAAACACAGAAATCAGAACTTCAAAGTTGTAGCACCTGCAGATCTAGGCTGTGCTGTGTGCACGTGTCATGAGAGCTCTTGGCTCCCCTTCTGCTGCAGCAGTTCCCAACTGGAGTTGCCAAGTCAGAGGAGAAGGATAGGGATGGACTGGTGAGGAGTGTAGGGAGGGGAAGGAGGTAGGGATGGACAAGCACCTGAGGCTTTGGGGTGTGCACAAAAGCTCACTCTTGTCCCCCCGTCCCTTCTTGGATTGTCCCCAGCACTTGAGCCCCACTTAACAGGTGCCCTGCTTTTCCACTCTGCTGTGTGCACTTCTTGTAAGCAGGTCTCCTAAGCGGTGGGGGGGAGAGAGAGAGAGGGAGGGCAAGAGGAGAAAGAGAGCTGCTCCTGGTCTTTTCTGCAGGCTGGTACACAAGTTTCAGTAAAGATAAGAAAATAGAAACTTAACAAAGTAGTCGATTAAAAAATAGTTTCATAGATTAAGATTTACCACTGTGTCTGAACAAGGAGACCCACCTTTGGAGTGTTGAGGTACACAGCATAAAATTGGACTGTGTCTTTGCCATGCTACACAGTATGGCAAGTGTGTACATTTATGGTTTTAATAGCATGATGATGATGATCAAGCCAAATAAAAATGCCTGACTAAATAAAGCAGATTAATTAGGATTATCATACTTAATTATTTGGTTGGGGCAGGAGAGGAACAATCCAGGAAGGAGATACTTACATCCCTTTTACTGAGATTTGTCATAAGGCTGGAGATAAAGTTGCTTTTAGAAATATCAAGCCATATTTGTATTTTTTAAGAAATACTTCATGCAATTCTTTGAAGAGGTAATGGTCTTTTTACTAGTGAATTTAAGTGTTGTCAGGCTGTCATTGGTTTATTAATTTTGATGAGCTTGAAATGCTGTTCTGGAATTAACTGCTCATCCTGAGTACTTGGAAATTAAATGGTTCTAAGAATGCTTCTGAAATGTGTTAACTGCTTTGTATGCTGAAAGTCTAGAGGAGGAAGTACAGTCATATTTTATTTAGTTGGTCAAAAAAGTGACTTAAAATGTTAAATTTTATTTACTGTCTATGATTTGGTACTGAAATATATTACTTTACTTTGATCATTGGTAGGACTTGGTAGAGTTACCCTTGTGGTCCCATGATTATTTTGAAATCTGATTTTCTTTTTGTTTTGGTTGGTGTCAACAGAATACTCCCAGCCCCTGGTTACACCAGCCCACCCCAGTGACCTCAGCTGACAGCCTTGGTTTACGGAGTCACATTCCTGTGCGACCGTCCAGTGCAGATCCCCTCCGGCCTCTCAAGCTGACCACGCATTCCAGCCCGCCTCTGTCCAAAAGCATCGTAGAGCATCGCAAAGAGTAAGTGTGCCACTGGTCTCTGTGGGTGAGGGTGCATTTCTGCAAGTGATGTTGCCTTTTAGCTTCATTTTAGTTTATTCATAAATGTGGGTGCCTGTGGGGGACACAGGCTTGTCACTGTGTTGCCTTGTTGTGACTTGGTGTGGTACTTGAGCTTGTGAGTCATTTGAAGACTTCTGAAAATTGTACTTAATATAGAGGAAAGTTTATTTTGTGTTAATAGATAACTTGGTTCAGGGCATGGGAAGAAAGGTCTTCCGTCTAGCACATGGTACTACATTCAGGCTAACCTGTGTTTGCTTAACCTTTCTTCAACCAGAGAGCTGGAGAGGAAAGCTTTTGCTGAACCTTTGCGTTCTGTCACCACTGCGCCAGTGAAGAGTGAGCTGGAGCAGAGCAGAACACAGACAGCAAAGGAGAGCCATATGCACAGACATTATGCAGATCCAATGTTGAACCAGCTGCCAAGGCCACCACAGGAGACTGGGGAGCGACTGAGCAAATACAAAGAGGAACACAGGCGGATTCTCCAAGAAAGTATTGAAGTTGCTCCTTTTACAGCTAAAATAAAGGCACTGGAGGGAGAGAGAGAGAACTACTCCAGGGTAACATCCTTATCTTCAAGTCCCAAAAGCCATTCAGCAAAATACGACAAAGATGCTGAACGCTCTGTGTCAGAACTGTACAAAATGAAACATTCAGTTCCACAGAATTTGCCACAGAGTAACTATTTCACTACCTTGTCTAACAGTGTAGTAAATGAGCCACCAAGATCGTACCCATCAAAGGAAGCTTCAGGTGTATATGTTGATAAGCAAACTAATTGTCCTTCAACAGCAGCTAGTGCCCAGGCTCTCCCCTCCTACATTTCTTCACTTTCAAAACCGCCACCTTTAATTAAGCACCAACCGGAAAGCGAAGGCTCTGCAAGCAAGATACCCGAGCAGCTTTCACAGTCAGCGCAGTCTCACGCTGTAAATTCTTTCAGAAGTGACAGCAGGAGCCCTACTCAGTTGTCAGTCTCATCTTCAAATACACTCCGGAGTATGCCTGCCTTGCATAGGGCCCCTGTGTTTCACCCTCCTGTGCACCAGAACCTGGAGAAGAAGGAGAGCAGCTACAGCAGCCTTTCACCTCCAACTCTAACTCCTGTTCAACCCGTTAATGCTGGTGGTGGCAAAATACAGGAATTGCAGAAACCGCCAACTTTAGTACCTGAGCCCAAGGAAGCCCAAACTGTTTACAAGGGCACTTCTGAGCAGAATTTATCAGAAATGTGGAAGTCTAATAATGCCCCAAATAATGAAAAAGTGGATTGGCACACCGAAAGAATGAGTGGAAAGTCGCAGTCCGCTACAGCGTCTGTTATTGTGCGTCCTCCTTCTAGCACAAAATATGAGAATGTACCAGTAATGCAGTCTGCTTCCAAAGATCGAGTTAGTGAGAGATCCTCAGCTGTGACAAATCCAGCAGATTGCCTGAAAACAGCGGAAGCCAGGGAGACTGGAAGAGTCATACTGCCAAATGTGAACTCAGACAGCGCTCGCACACAGTATGAAAAGAAATTTGCAGCTGTCTCGCAGGGCAGCATTCCTCGTGCTGTCACTCCTACCACAACTATCATCTGCAGCAGCACCAAAACGGATGTCACTGCGTCGGCAGCAGTGACCACCAGCGTGTCGAGCCGGGGCAGCTCTGCAGTGACGGACTCGGTGTCGAGCGCGGTGTCCTGCGCGCCCCTGGAGAGCGCGGCCCCGAGGGCGGCCGGCCAGGGCCAGGGCCAGGCGCAGCCCCAGGAGTGCAAGGTCAGCACTGCAGCTCCGGTTACATCCGCTGCTGGCAGCGCTGCTCAGCCCAGCTCGGCGTTCTCCACCTCTACCGACTTTGTTCATTTGAAAAAGCACAAGGCAGCGTTGGCCGCAGCTCAGTTTAAAAGTAGCAATGCTGCTGAGGCTGAGTCCAACTCTGTGAAAAATCAGACATTTTCAACCTCTCTCTCCCCAGACAGTGCTATCGTCTGTAATACAATAAACAAAGCGAACTCTGTAGGCAGTGGGCAAACTTCCCAGACGAGTCAGCCAAACTACCACACTAAACTGAAAAAGGCTTGGCTAACAAGGCATTCAGAGGAAGATAAAAACACTAATAAAAAAGATAATTCAGGGAACAGTGTTTCAGAAATTATTAAGCCCTGTACTGTCAATTTAATAGCTTCTACATCAAATGATTTGCAAAATAACATAGATAGCAAAATTTTGGCAGATAAGTTTGTGAAGGAAGATAAGCACCCAAGGAGAAAAGGAAAACGAACGTACGAGTCTGGCTCTGAAAGTGGTGACTCTGATGAAAGCGAGAGCAAGTCAGAGCAAAGGACTAAACGGCAGCCCAAGCCAACTTACAAAAAGAAACAAAATGATTTGCAGAAAAAAAAGGGTGATACCGAGGAAGAAGTGAAACCAAATGGTGTTCTTAGCAGGAGCGCCAAAGAAAAAAGCAAGCTGAAGTTACAGAGCAGCAGTAACAGCAGTGAGTATATTAATCTGATTTGGAAGACACAAAAGTGTGTGAAGTCCAACACTGTTAATCCTGGAGGGTTTGTCATGTACCATAGCTGGGAAAAGAGCTAAAAAACATGCCTGTGTAAATGAGTAGGTCCTGATTTATCTGTCTTGAGGCCATTTGAAATATCCTGGTGTAAGAAATAGACCATTTTGTATATCTGTGTTAACAAACTGGTTCTTGGCCTAAAAATAAGCAGTAAACCATCTCGTTTATGCTGTCCATCAGAATTGAGCAGGCTGGTGCATATAGCTATGCAACTTGTATTGAGCTCTCTCTATATATATATGTGGGGTTTTTTTTTTTATTTTAAGATCTAATGCATTTATTTTTAGAGCACTGCTGGAGGGAAAGATTCTCTGTTGTTGAACTCTAACTCATCCTTTGATCAGAAAGCCAGAGGCAGTTCCTTGAGAGCCTGGTGCCACTCAGTTATGATTTGGTTAATTTAATGAAAGGTTTAAGGGAGAATAATTTCACACTCCTAACTAGCATGTGTAGTACATGGTGTTAACATCCCTCTTGTTTAAGGAATAAAAAAATTTAGGGAAATACAAATTTCCATTTAAATGTAATACTGTAACGTATAGCAGATTGTAACTAGATTAATCTGAAAAGAGAAACTGGTCTGCCAACGTAAGGGATTTTATTTAAAAACTTGCCTTATTTTTATCCCAATTTATTCTTCTCCAAGGATTCTTCTTTGTCTTTGGTCTGGTTAAGTATTAGAGAGTCTACCATTAAATTACTTCTTGTGAGACTTTTTAAGTACAGGTAGCAAGAAAATGAGCAATACTGCCTGTAATTACATTCTGTGGCTTTTCACTGTCTGGTGTATAATGTTACTCTTCTGGTATCTGAGAGTACTTGATCCCTGAATTGTACTGGGTGCTGAAAGTGTTGTAGTCCATGTGAAGTATTCTAGATATTTGGTCCAGTGGTAATGGTACTTTTTCTTTCTGCTCACAAGTAAAGGGAAAATCAAGGCAAACATGCCTGTGAAATCTTTTCCAGCTTCTCTTCTTCAAGTAAACTGTAAATACATGTATTTAACATGTTAAGTGCTTATGATCTTTCTGCTGTTGCAAAAGATTTTTTTTTGTGGTAAATTTCTGCAAGAGAGCTGGTCAGAGATTTTTCTTTCAAAAAGAACTTTCCACGAAGATTTTACGCAAAATCATAGTCAACCTTGAGGAGCTTTCAGGAAAGATAATGTTCCCTTGGAACAGCTGCCTGGGTTCTCTCTAGGTGGCTGGAGGTAACAGGCTGTGCTAGAGGCTCAGTGGCAGCTTTGCAGCATGGGTGGTGTGTGGATCTGCCAGGGTTGAAGAGTGCTGTGTCCTGATGCTGTTTTGGAAAGCCCCCGGGAGCTCTCAGAGCTCCGGGCTGTGAGGCTCCCTCCTGCAAAGCCCTGCACGTGCTGGGGGTCTTCAGGTGCCTACCCACAGAGCTTGAAGTCTTAGCAGCTACCAGGTGACACCCAGGATCTCTGCTTCCAAGGCAGAAATCATTGTTTTGGACTAGTAAAACCTGTACTTGTGCCCCTTTTACTCCTCGGGTTTTAATCCAGTTACTGTCATGCCTTGGGTGAGTGTGGAATGTGGTTTCTAGGCCAAGAACTGAGGCACAGGCAGTCTGTCACTTGTAAAGTTTGCACAAGTCATCTCTGGCAAAACACCAGTCTGCACCCAGGTACCAAGTCCAAAGTTAACACCCTGACCCTTTTATCACCCTACATCAGATCCCTGTTTACAGGACATGAACTTTCAAGAGTAGTGGTAGATGAAATGACAGATAATTCTCCCTGTCTGCAGATAAGAGTGGTGCCACTTTCAAGACTCCTTAAAATGAAAGCTTGGTTAAATGACAACAGGGTTGAGTTTCAAAACCTGTATGTGAAAATTGCACTTATTACTCAATAGACTTGCTCCTCATGTTACTCAGTGTCAGATCTGCTGACTTCAGTATCGAAAATAGAATTATACAGCTTGGCCTTGCAAAGCCAACAAACCAGAGTGTAAATGGATTCTGTGAATATAACTGCTATTCTGTAACTTAAAAAAAAAAAAGTTTGGAAGGAGTTGGAATTTGGTTTTAGGTTATTTTTTTAAGCTCTGCTGTTACTCATTTAAGTGTGGCTCTTTTTGCCCACACCTTCAGAAACAGAGTACAAACCTAACTTTCTTGCAGTATTGTATGTCTTTGCTTTTTTTATCAGAATGAGATTCTGAAGATGGTTTTAGTAGAATATCTGGGGAATAATACACCTAATATAAGGAAAAATGTAGTGTCTTGGGAGCTTAGCAGTTACTTAAGTGTGCTCCTGCCTGTGCAAGTTTTATTGGTACCTTTGCTTTTTTCACTTGGCTGCTGACAGGCAGGCAGGTGGAAATAAAAATGAAATACATTATGCAGGTAACAAATGTACCAGAAAAAAAAGTTGAATTCTGACTATCTTGTCTCTGATGTGTGAGGAAGCAGTGCCAGTACCTCATCTGAAACTGTCCTTCCTTTTGCAGCTGGGATACCTCGCTCCGTGTTAAAGGACTGGCGCAAAGTAAAGAAGCTGAAGCAAACGGGAGAGTCCTTTTTGCAGGATGATTCTTGTTCTGAAATAGGACCAAATCTACAAAAGTGTAGAGAATGTAGGTTAATAAGAAGTAAGAAAGGAGAAGAACCCACTCACTCACCAGTATTTTGTAGATTTTACTACTTTAGGAGGTAAGTATGCCTAATTTCCTGGTAATGTGGTGCTTCAGCTTTTAAAAATAATATTGACAAAGGACTGGCATACTTGAAAGCATGTCTGATTTTTCTGGCTCAGTCTACCCGATAAAAGACAGCATCTATTTTAACAGTATTTACATTTGCATTTCTTTTGTGGATTGACTTCATTGCTGCTTAAAAGCTTCATAGCAAAGACATCAGAACATCTGCCTGCTGTACCTTAGGCAAGCAGAAAATACAGCACATCACCATTACACAGGTGTCTGACATTTGAAGTGGGATTTTCAAAAGGCAAGCTTCACTTTTTCTGGACAAGTTGTACAACCACAGAGTTGCACTTACTTGTAATTGTTCTTATGCCAGTATATGGTGGGAATGTTGCTCAGGGTTTTATGGGAGTTTTCTGAGGACAGAGAGGAGTTGTGATCTCTTCTTTTTGGAATTAATGGCCCATCAAGGAAAACTCACAAGGAAGGAAATTTTCCTGGGGTTCAGGAAGCTCCAAGAAAGGATAAAACAGCTTCAGTTTGTGTATGGATTGTGCTGTCAATGTTAATTCAACTTGTATTTGACAAGACATTGTTCCCTAAATGGGGTTTAATTTTTTTATAATGAATCTTCAGTCACAAGACTTGATAGATCTCTAGCAATCATTTCAAGGTTGGACTCTGAATACCTTTTCTGTTAGGATATTTGCTTCCATGTTTGGCAAAATTGGAATTTTGGTTGATTTTCTTCCCCCAGTCTAAAGGAGAGAACATAAGGGTTTGCCAACATTTTTAAAAAACAGTATGGGATGTTTTTATTGTATTGTGGTAAATTTTACAGCAGTTAAATTATTTTCATTGTGTTTAGGTAGTTGAGCTTGAATTGCAAAAGACGTTCACACTTCTTTTGGAAATGGTTATTTTGGAAGCTGAAAGTTGATAATTTCATCTTGTTCATTTGAATACATATCTAAATGCTATTATTGATACTTGTAAATTCAGAACTGTCTTGATGCCATAAACTCCTTAACTGTTATAATCACATCTGTATAATGACTTGTCCTGTTTTGGATAAGATGGAAGGATTAATTGTTACCACTTAAAAATAGGCTAAGTGCAGCCAGGGTTAGTAGAATGGCCCTGGGTAGGGCAACAGGAAAGCCTTTGAAAGGTCAGAGTTTAGTGGATATAAAAACGTTAGCTTCTGTTGCTGATTTGTTCTGCCTAGAAAAATTTCAATGTAGTGTTTGAACCCTTGTTTTCTCAGTATGAGAGTAGTGGGATACAAGAATCTATAAAATAAAAGTCAAAGTGAGTCAATAGAAATCAATGTCTGCTGTCACAGACATTCTGAAAATTGAAAGTGAGAAGGGAAAGTGGGTGGAACCCAACTTCAATGAAAATAAAATAGAAAAAGAAAATTTTTCTGTCTGCAATTTTCAAGGAGTAGTAAATGCTAGAGGGAGAGAATGATGAGTGAATGGAATGGAAAAAAAGTTCCTAAAAGGTTAGTTTTAGTTTTTGTGCTTCCTTACTTATCCTTTTAACGCTGTTTTCATCAGTAGGATTTATTTTAAAATTTAAGCATTATGTAGGATGATAAGGTGGAAAGAAAACCTCTGTGTTGTAAGATATAAGCAGCAAGTAAATTGGAAGTCACAGAGTATACTGATACATGCAGTTCAACTATCTGTTTTCATTTTTAGGTTGTCTTTTAGTAAGAATGGAGTGGTTAGGATAGATGGTTTCTCCTCTCCTGATCAATATGACGATGAAGCGCTGAGTTTATGGACACATGAAAACTACGAAGATGATGAACTGGACCTAGAAACTTCTAAATACATTCTAGATATCATAGGGGATAAATTTTGTCAGTTGGTAACCTCTGAGAAAACAGCCATGTCCTGGGTGAAAAAAGACGGTAAGGAGCCCTCAAAGCTCTCAAGTGTTCTGCAGTTTTTCTTGGATGACCTTTGCTTCCTTTTGTGCAGCTCTCTCCCCTGGCTGTTGGATTTTCCTAGGCTGTTTGCTAGGAGGACATGCTGGGGAGGGTTCCTTCCTCAGTGGGCCAGCCCAGTCAATCCCCTCCCTGTGCTGGTGGCTGTGCCAGGCCAGGGCCAGGCTCCTGGTGGGTTTGGAGTAGCCTCCATTGCCAGCTTGGCCTCCAGCCAGAGCAGGCAGCTCCCAGCCAAGGCCTGTGGTGAGCCAGGTACTGAGTGCTGTCAGCAAATGGTGTTTGTGATGTGTCTCCTTCCCAGAACAGAGGAGAGGAGTGGAGCAGTGTAGGTCCTGCAGAGCATGTGCTGCCACTGTCACCTCCCCACCAAAGCTACCCTCCATCCTTCTGGCCCACAGCAGATGGGCACAGCCTGGTGGCTCTGCTAATTCCAGGCTGTATGAGGAGGAAGTGGAGCAGAAAACACGTACTAGCCAGGTCTCCTGAGCAGGCACCTCCCTCCCCTTCTGCCAGCTTCAGCTGGGCAGCTCACTGGTTTGGCTGCCCTTTAGATCAAATATGTCCTGGGGGCAGTCAGGTGAAAAACCCT
Organism: Molothrus aeneus; assembly: GCF_037042795.1. Taxonomy (NCBI): domain Eukaryota; kingdom Metazoa; phylum Chordata; class Aves; order Passeriformes; family Icteridae; genus Molothrus; species Molothrus aeneus. The sequence continues at coordinate 6,369,898 of NC_089653.1, forward strand.
CATGAGTGCATGGGTTAAAAGTGTATGCTGAAAAAGTTCTTCATGCTTGCAGGAGTGTATTTTCTGTATTACTTTAGTCTGTGCTTTCTGAATGCCTTATTTCTTTATAATGTGTTGATAATAGGTAGCATTGAAGGGGATGCTGTGTAATGGAACTAAGAGGGCAGCTCTTGATGGCCTGTTCATGAAGGATCACTTTCCTCCCCCAAAACCCACTTGTGTCTGGAGGGAAACTTATGAATGCTTCATCTATAAAGACTATTCATTCTGTGCTTTGCATTTAAATTTCAGTCCTTTTATTCTGCTTATTTTGTATTTCAGCCAAAATTGCATGGAAGAGAGCAGTGAGAGGAGTCCGTGAGATGTGTGATGCATGTGAAGCCACATTATTTAACATTCATTGGGTCTGCCAAAAATGTGGATTTGTGGTCTGCCTAGATTGTTACAAAGCAAAGGAAAGGAAAAGTTCTAGAGGTCAGTTTTTTATGAACTGGAGTATTGTATAGGCTGTTTATTCTCATTTGCTGCAGAGCTGCTGATTCACTAGAACTGTCTTTCTGTAAAGTGTTAAATTACTTCTTGTGTGTATTGGTTTCTCTTGGATCTTTTTTGCCTCCTTTTTTTGTCAGTAGATATAGAATCAGTCATTCTGAAAGCAGCTGTTCTGGGGGCTATTTTAGCTCTTTGTCCACATTTCAGTCTTGTTGTGTGGATTGCTTTGCCTTGCCCCTCAAGGTTAAATCTTGTTCTTTGGTTGAGACTGGTGCTCAGTCACACCTCCCTGTTTATGGTAACTCATTGCTGTTAAGACTTGCCTTGATTTAAATGCTTTCTGGAGTCCTCCCTCCAGAAGTGGCTTGTCATACTGATGTAACATCCTATTTTATAGTTTTATCATAAAAAAGAGAGAGAGAGAAAAATTGGGATGGTATTTAAAATGAGTGTTGATGGAAGTTTCACAATCCATAAGCCTGCACATATATGTGGTTTATCCTGTGCTCTAATGGAAATGTCTGCTTTAGTCTGGAGAGAGAGAAGTATAATCAGCAAACCTCTGATTTCTGGGTGACCCAGCTGGGTTGCAATTGAAAGGAGGAATGACTTGGAGGATTGATTTGGGCTTGGAGCCCTCAGCTGTGACACTGGAGTGCAGGCTGCTGGTGGAATGCACTGCCTTCCCTGGGAGGCAGGCATTGTGCCTGGCACAGTTCTGTGGTCAGACACTGTGCCAGGAACTGATTCAAGGATAATGCTGTTTTGAAAAGCAGTTCCATGTTTGTCATAGCCTGTAATGTCACAGATGTGAAATGTTAGTAAAATAAAGCTTAACTGTTAGGTGGCAAAGCTTTGCCAAATGGAGAGTCTCACCCACTTTGTCCCTGGCTTGCAGTGACAGGCCTCCTACACTGAAGTTTTTAGGGAGCTAATGTCAGTATTTTCCTGCACTGAGAGCATTTGTTACTGCTTTAGTGCTGGAGGCTGCTTCAGCAGCTCTTCAGGGGCTGCAGTCTGTGTGTGCATCCATCTGACGTGGCTTGGGACTCATGCCAAACATTATTTACCCTGGTGGGAACACACAGTCAGAGGCTTTTTATAGTATGTGTTAACCAGCCAGGAAAGTTTTAGCAAAATGTCTTAGAAGTTGGAACAAGCAGTATAAAGAAGGAGGCTTCTCTTCAGTTTTCTTACAGGGAGGACTTTCTCCTTTCTGTTGATTGCATTTTATGTGTGAGAGCAGAAGTACAGCAGCTTCCCTTGCTGCAGATTAATTTCTAATGATGCTGTAGGATTCATGTGAACTGTGTTGCTTCTTTGGTACTCTCTTAAAAAACGTTCAGAACCACCCACCCATCTCTATATAATAGGACTTTATATTACACCATATTTCCTGGAACCAGGAGTTGTTTTCACAGTTGCTGAATGTAACAGAGAATCCCCTGGTTTTCCCCTGCTTCAGCAGGAATGTTAGAGGTTTAAATATTCAAGATTCAGATCCTTATCAATGACTTCTCTTATCACTTTACTACATGAGTGGATGAATATGCAACCATTGTTACCTTCAGACAGTTTATGGCACCATCAAGTGGGATGCCATTTTATGACATTTCTGTGAGAAAATAGATTAGGTAGATACATACTGCTCTGTTGTCTTGATTTATTTATGTTTGTCACCAGTTGGATATTCGGATGTTTTAGGTGCTACAAAAACTACTGACTAGCTTATAAATTTAATACTTATCTGAAGGAACATTTGAAACACTGTACCTACTACAGTGTAAAAAAATAAAAAATGCTTTAAATGTGTTAAATGCTTCCTATGTTGTGTTCCTTAGTTTAAATTGCTGGAGCGAGCAAACCGGTAAAAGGCTTGGAAAAATTCCTTAAAATTAGCAGTTCAGTGAATAGGACTGGGGATGGAGAGAGAAATTGAGTTCTTTCTGCCCCAAAATCACATAGCAGGTTATTGACCAGTTGCTTGGCCAGACATTTTTTACTCTCATTCTTCTTGTGTATTTTTTTAAACATTGCAAATTTCAGGAGAGTCTTCCTTAAAGCTTTTAGAAAGCATCTTCTACCAGTTAGGCCCTTTCTGCTCACACCAATGATTTTCAGCCAGTACATAGAGACTTCAGGTTTCATGGTTGCTTTAATGTGCCATAAATCTGTGATGCAGCTTCCCTCTCCTTTGTGCCACCAGTACCTCTGGTGTAGCTGCATCATAAGCTGAGTCAGAGAGATGACTTGGTTAGAAGTTCATCTTTTTGGCTTCTCTGGGGAACTCTGGTTGAAAACAGACACTTCCAGTTGGAGTGTGGATTGTGTCAAATTAGATGAACCATAAAATCACAGCCTAATTATGTCTCTTTTCCATGGTAGGATTCATCCAGAGAGGCTCATGGCCTTAGTAGCAACTGTAAAGGATTTCAGCCTATGTTAAATTGTCAACTCAATAAATGTGATAAAAGGAATACACTTTGAAATTTGGAGGTAATTGGCAAGGGCCTGTGTTACAGATGAAGCTATTTCAGTATTGTTTAACTCTTTTCATTAATGTGAAAAGTAGCTGTTGTATGCAAGTCCTTGTCACACTGGATGCCTGGACAGCAGGCCTGTATGTGCAGAGAAATGTTTCTGACCAAAAGCAGTCTGAAAGGCCTTAGCTCTGTCTGTGTGTGTGCAGTGTAAGGGAAGTCAAACACTGGCAATCCTATTTTGCAGATAAGGAGTTGTATGCCTGGATGAAGTGTGTGAAGGGACAGCCTCATGATCACAAGCACCTGATGCCAACACAGATTATTCCAGGCTCTGGTAAGACCATATGCAAACAAGCAGAAGCTGCTTTTTCCCCCAGGTCTTTCTGTGAAAGCAGGGCCAGAGTTGTTTCTTGAAACTTCTCATTTTCCATTTAAAAACCTGGGAATTGGGTTAAATTGTTGCAAGAAGGCAAATGCCTCTGGGCAGTTACCAGCACTGGGCACATCTGATGATGGTGAGAGTGAGAGGAGTGTGCTGACAGATGTGTAAAGGGGTTTTGGGGACAGGCAGTGAAGAAATGGAGGGCCTTTTTTGTGATGGATTTGTACCTTTTCACGGCAGAATGAAACAATCAGAATGTATTTAATAAATCTGACCTTAGCTGTTAAAAGAAAATGCTTAAATAATACCACTGAGGCAAAGGATTTTTGGGGATTTGTTTTTCACTGTTGTCTGTCCCATACCCAAAAAAGAAAAGAAAGGTTTTGGTTGAGATGATTGAGCAGAATGCAGTGAGTGAGCTCATTATAATTGAAAAACTAAGCAGGAATCATAAACCCAGCTAGATTCAGATTTCTGCTTACAACCAAGTAAGTTGTCTGAAGTAGTGCCTTTAGGTGTGGTGTAGTGGTTGTTAGCACAAAATTTCTGTCAGCATTGATATGGAGCAGAAAATAGAAAACTGAAATGTGGCCTTAAACATATTAGGTAAATTCCCAGGTTATTTTAAGCTGAAAATACAGAACCAAGCCATTATTCCACGAGTTGTTACATGTTAGTTCAGGTAGAAATGAAGGTTGGGTAGATTCCATAACAAATTCAAATTGTGACATTTCCCAGAACAGGTTCTAGACTGAAACTGGTTTGAATTTTAAACTGTGAAAGTGAACCACTCATCTGGAAACAGCACAATGAAGACTGCCTACTTAACCTCAGTTTTGTTCTTCTGTGAATGCCCGTTATCAAACAGCCTTCATTTGCATGCTCACATACTGATTTTTTTGTCAAGACATGGCTCACTTCAGTCTGTAACTGATGGTTTTATTGAATGAAGCAATGATATACCCATTGAACAATGAGAAGTAAATAATTACTGGCTTGCTTGGTGTGTGCCATGCAATGGGAGTGCAGACTAAAGCTCAGATTATTCAGAAGAGTAGTGTGCAATTATTTAATTGAGTGTCTCTCTGCACAAGCTTAAAGATAAACTGGGCAGTCAGTTTGGAGTAGTTTTGAGTGGTAAATTCAGGATTTTTAATAGTTAAAACATCACTCTGTGTATGTTGTAAAGAGGGTCACAATGATTGACAGCTAGTAATGTTTTTCTCCTTAATTGTCTTTAGTTTTGACAGATCTTTTAGATGCTATGCACAATATTAGAGAAAAATTTGAAATTAAATCCCATTGTCAGTGCACCACCAAGCAGAACACACAAGCTGGGAAGCTCCCTGCAATGAATGGTGTGTCTCAGGTGAGTCTAAAATTTGTGTGTACATTGCATCTTGAGTGTTCTGATCCTGGTGGATTTTTGTATTTGAATAGTACCAGTTGCATTTCAGTTTGCATATGTGGGGGTTAAATACTGGCCGTGTCTTTGAAATACTTTAAAGTGAAGCTGTGTAGTTAAAAATAAATTTGTTCTTTACAGGTTTTGCAGAATGTCCTTAACCACAGTAATAAAATTTCTCTGTGTATGCCTGAGTCTCAACAGCAGAATACTCCTCAAAAGTCTGAGACAAATGGTAACACAAGTCCAAGGAGTGATGTGAGCACAGACAGCAAGTTAACACCACCTGAATCCCAGTCCCCACTGCATTGGCTGGCTGATCTTGCAGAGCAGAAAGCCAGAGAAGAAAAAAAAGGTAAATATTTGAAATTGTCATATCATGTCTGTGACTTTGGGGGCACTGCTGGTACCTTTCAGATGACACCAAGCTGGGAGCGTGTGTTGATCTGTTGGAAGGTAGGAGGGCTTTGCAGGGAGGCTTGGAATGGTTGGATGGATGGGCAGAGTCCAGTAGGATGAATTTTGTAAGTCCAAGTGCCGAGTCCTGCATTGTAGCCACAATAACCCTGCAGTGCTGTAGGCTGGGGACAGGGTGGCTGGACAGTGCCCAGGCAGAAAGGGACCTGGGGGTGCTGGTGACAGCTGGCTGGACATGAGCCAGCAGTGTGCCCTGGTGGCCAAGAAGGCCAAGGGCTCCTGGCCTGGGTCAGGAATGGAGCTCATTCTGCCCCTGTACCTGGCCCTGCTGAGGGCACACCTGGAGTGCTGTGCCCAGCTCTGGGCCCTCAGGCTGGGAAGGACCTTGGGACGCTGGACCCCATCCAGAGGAGGCAACGGGGCTGGAGAGGGGCTGGGAACACAAACCCTGTGAGCAACCACTGAGGGAGCTGGGGTGCTCAGCCTGGAGAAAAGGAGCCTTATCACTCTCTACAGCTCCCTGAAAGGTGGCTGTGCTCAGGTGGGGCTGGGCTCTTTTCTCCAGGCAGCACTGACAGAACCAGAGGGCACAGTGTTAAGCTGTGCCAGGGGGAATGCAGGTTGGATATTAGGAAAAAGATTTTTGCACAAAGAGTGATAAAGTACTGGAATTGCCTGCCCAGGGAGGTGGTGGAGTCACCATCCCTGGATGTGTTTAAAAAAGGATTGGATGTGGCACTGGGTGCCAGGGTTTAGTTGAGGTAATGTTAGGGCATGGGTTGAACTTGATCTTATAGGTTTCTTCCACGCTAGTGATCCTGTGTGATTCTGCAATTGAATTAATAAAGAAATAATGCCATTTGCTGTTCACAAAAAGAAAAGACACTGTTCTTTCTCTTCCCTGGTGGCATCAGAAGATCACTGGTGGAATGGCTGCGTGCTGGGGAAGTATTTTCAGCTACAGCATTTCTCACTCAGGACAGGCACTCACTCAGCTGCAGGTCTGAGATGCTGAGGGAGGCCTTTGCTTGGTCACACTGTCTGACTGTGTTTTGAAGGATGCAGTTCATCCTCTGGTGTGTTTCCAGGTGAATAAAGCACTAGTGCTGCACAGTCTGTTACCACCACTAGGAAGTGCAGGGTACTGGTGCTGTTCCTGTGTGTGCACCATGATACAACAGCGTAAACTTGCAATGATTATTTTTGTTTTAGAGAACAAAGAATGTCCTTCTGGAAAACATTCGAAGGAAGGGAAGGATCAGGATAGTTTGGAGTCCCCAAACTGTAAAAGTTCTCCTCCTTCATCCCAGAACAACGAGCAGGGCTCAACCTTACGAGATCTGTTAACTACAACAGCAGGCAAACTGCGTCTGGGCTCTACAGATGCTGGCATTGCTTTTGCTCCAGTGTACTCTACAGGAACAGCAGTAAGTCTTTACAAGATGCACAGTTTTTCTCTTAGGATTTGAAAATCTATCAGTCTGTTCTGGCACATTACAGTTAGAGCAGTCTGATAGGTGTATTGCTTTAAATACTCATTCATAATTGAAACTTCATATGCACACACATTAACATTTTATTTGTTTTTATGTGTGATGCTAATTGATACAACATCAGAAATGTTACTCTCTTTCAAAAGGAATTGCATTAAGTTGCTTTTACACTGTTTAAGCATGCATTTGTTTTCTAACAGAGTGGCAAGAGTGGAAGGACTATGCCAAACATTCTTGATGATATAATTGCTTCAGTAGTAGAAAACAAGATTCCACCAAATAGAGCACCAAAGATAAATGTAAAATCTGAAATAAAAGAAGAGCCAAAGGATGATAAAAAAAGCATTCAGGACGACTGCAGTAAACGGTACAGTGATATCCAGTATTCGTGGATCTGTGACAAGCATGTTCTGTGGCTCAGAGATCATAAAAACACCAACAACTGGAAACTCTTCAAAGAGTGCTGGAAACAAGGAAGGGTAGGTATTGAGCAGGTTGGTCAGTAAGGTGACATCAGCAGGAGCTCTGGGGAGTTGTGTATTAAAGGACAGATATGCCTAACTCCATGTTTAAAACTGGGGGTAAAAACAGGTTGTCAGGTAGAGCCCACAGATGAACCTTGTGTAGTTAAACTTGAGGTAACCAGTTACAATAAATGAGACATTTCTGTTGTGGAGTTACAGATTCCAGGAAGGGGTGACACCTTTGGATATGGGTGCTGTTGGAGAAGTGTTAACAGCTCAGTAAGGCCAAGGTCTTCCATGTGTGTTCCAGACACATGTGTATTCCAGTTCAGTTAAAGAATTTGTCTACTTGTGAAAGGATAAGTACTGATTTTTAAAAATGATTTTATTTTACTCTTTACAGCCTGTTTTGGTGTCTGGTATGCATAAGAAAATGAACTTCAGCCTATGGAAAGCTGAGTCAATCAGTCTGGATTTTGGAAACCAGCAAGCAGATATCTTGAATTGCAAGGACAGTATCATTTCAAACACCAATGTCAAGGAGTTCTGGGATGGTTTTGAAGATGTTTCAAGTATGTTCCTTAAAAATGTATTATGGTATTGATTCTGAATATGATCAGTGTTAGAAACTGCAGTTAAAAATTATCATTATGGATCTTGGGGCTTTGAAGAAACTTTAAAAAGAAAGCTGTAGGTAATCTGTTTCCAGAGAATGTGGTGGAAACTTGCACTTTGTATCTCTGCAGAATTAAGGATGCACTGTTACACTAGCTAGGTCTGACTAAGAAACTGGACAAATGCCCTTCTTACTTAACTAGCTGAGTTTGGTTTGTATCATTCTTGGGTCTTGAAATCAACTATCTCCTGTTTATGCATGAAATTTTGATTCTTGGCAGGTTTAGAGTTCATGTTTAGTTGAATAAAGTGAAATGCCTACAGTACATGAATTTTTAGTTATTTCTGTTATTTACAGAACGGCAGAAAGTAAAAAATGGAGAAACAGCTCTGCTAAAACTGAAAGACTGGCCTTCTGGTGAAGATTTCAAAACCATGATGCCAGCAAGGTATTTTGAGTTTAATATTAGATGTTCTTCAGTCAGTCTTAAGATTACTCTTGCTTTCTCTCTCTATGTAAGAGAACAAATTCAATTATATTCTTTTTTTCTTTTCTCCTCCAGATATGAGGACTTATTAAAAAGTTTACCCTTGCCTGAATATTGTAGTCCAGAAGGAAAACTAAACTTGGCTTCTCATCTGCCAGGATTTTTTGTCCGGCCAGATTTGGGACCCAGACTGTGCAGTGCATATGGTGAGTGTGCCCTGTAAATGCAGCTGTTACCTCTTCCCTTAAATGTGTAGAATATCACACATTGCCATGCTTGACAGAAAGATGAGCTTTCTTGATCACTGAATGTAGGGAAATACTGACTGACTTGGGATTTTAACAGTACTTGCACCTGGGCCATGAGAGTCTATTTGCTTCTCCATTTCCTTCCATCTTTTCTTATGCTATTGGAGTATTCTGGAGCGTATAAATGGTTACCTGCTTCTGCACAGTGATAGAACCTGTCTTTGGTAATGCTGTGTGACAAAATACTTCATGAAATATCATGGTATTCATAATTCTGGTCATAAATTAATCTCATCATATTTCTCATAATTTATTTCGTGTGCTGTACACTCAAAAACCTGTTTAGAAAAGGTTGATTCCCTCAGACACTTTGTCTGCTCCTTCTTTTGCCAAGAATTTTGTTCAATTCTGTTTTACAAATAGGACAAGAAATGAGTAGTAATTTGTGACACAGTGACTTTGGTTTTAAAAGTTCTCCAAATATCCTGTGAAAGAGGCATATTAACAATAGTGATAATGGCATGGGTCTGAGAACTGAGTCATTAATGCCACTCTGAGGTAACACTGCTCTAAGGCCGTGTTCCAGAATGTCCTTTTGATTTAAGAATGTTCATTTCCACTTCTTAAAACTACAATTAATTTTCCTCTTTGGGCATAATTTTGATTAAGAACTCTCTTACAGCCAGACATAAAAGTGACGGATTTGATAACCTTATGTATTCATTGTACCTGTATTGCCTTTGATAACCTTGTGTATTCATTGCCCTGAACAACCTGAAGGGTTGAAGAGGAATGGAACATAGTGGTCAGGAAATGTCTCTGACTATTCTGAAACATTTTGTTCTGACACAGATGCTGTGTAGGGACAGGTACCTGGGCTAGGAGAGAATCTCAAGGACTCTGTTAAAAAGTAATGTTTTCTTGTTTAGCAGGTGAACCAGAAACATGTTTTTGATTTGTCTATCTCAGTGATGCCAAGTATACTTCAGAAATTTCTTCACTGTTGTTACATGTTCTGATTTGAATATGCAATACAAACAAATCTTAATTTTATCTTGTAACGTAGGTGTGGCTGCTACTAAAGACCATGACATAGGAACCACAAATCTCCATATTGAAGTTTCTGATGTCGTGAACATCCTTGTTTATGTTGGCATAGCCAAAGGAAATGGAGTACTTTCCAAATCAGGTAATGTAATCTCACTCACTGCAAGAGGTGTAGATGGACTGAATGTTCTGCCCCTTCTAAAATTGACACTGTTCTTTGGAAGGCAGATCCATAAGAACTTGCTTACAGCTGGGTCATTCTTTGTTCCAAGGGTTTGCACAAACATTAATTCTGTATAAAATACACTGCAGTTCATGAATTATCAAATGGTATTTCAAACTCTTTCCACTTTTTCTGCCATTACATATAATTGATGCACCATTGCTGTGCTGGGGCTGGCATAGCTAATGGAAGTGCAGGGTGGAGGATTTTCTCTAGAAGCTGTGCTGGTTCTAACAGTTATGTCAGGATGATGTATTTGCCAAACCTTCTGTTTATGCTGCTTCTTTGGATGCATTGTGCTTACTCTATTGAATTTGGGCTGTAATGCAATTTTTCAACACTGGAGAGCTTAAATTGGTGTATGTTAGTTGTCTCTATGAGGTTTATTGCTTATGTGAAGCAGTCTTTAAATCACTGAAATAGTTCTGTTTCTTTGCCCTTTTTCTTTTGTCCTCTTACTCTGTAATCAGCAAATGTAGATTTTGGGTGTGACTAATAGAGCTGCAGTAAGGTTTGTCTTTCATTTGCTTTGTTTTCACTTGTGTATGCATGGAGTTAATAGCAGCAAACTTGAGCATCCTGGGAGAGCTCTGGCTGCAACAACAGCATGCTATACACTGCTTGTGCTGACTGCAGGAAAACACCTCTGTCATCTTTTCCTTTTTTGGTACCAGCCCTGCTTGTTTATTTCAGCTAGGAGATTGTGTTCTGTGGAATTCAGGAAATGTGAAAAAGTTCAAAAATTAAAGGTATTTTTAAGGTATCCATGGCATTCATGTTCTAGTAATGAGTTACAGACACTGAACAGAAAGATCACCTGGTGGCTTCTGTGGTATTCAGCAAACTTCCATCTGCTCAATCTCACACAAGAATTTTGAAAAGAAGATATTTAGTTTCTGTGTTTTTTCTCCTTCTCACATTTAAAGAATATTTTTGTTGAACCTTAGGAGTTTTGAAGAAGTTGGAAGAGGAAGATTTGGATGACCTTTTAAGGAAGAGGTTGAAAGATTCAAGTGAATTACCTGGTGCTTTGTGGCACATTTATGCTGGCAAAGATGCTGACAAGATAAGAGAGTTTCTGCAAAAGGTTAGATTTATAACACATCATTTATAAATATAACCTAAGTAATTGGTTAATCAACAGGGGCTGGCAAAAACCACAAACCCCACTTCAATGTTAGAGAAGGGAGGAAGGCAAAATTATTTCCTTTATAGCACGTAAAATAAACTATACTTGACCTGCTGCACCACCAACAAATAAAGTATGTAACACATAAATTCACTTTGTAAGAGTGACAGGTGGTCTGTAACTGAGGGCTTAGGAGGGCATCGAGATCTGCTCTTGCCCTGCTCCAATACAAAAGATAATTTGTGGGATGGTTTTTTTCTGTCACTGATCCATTACTGTATTATTGCTGCTGAATTTTTGGTGAATTTTCCCATGCCAAATCCCCTGACCTCACCACCCATGGGCACCAAGCTTTGCCAGGACTGTGTCACATCAATCAGTCAGCACAGGAACGTGGCTGGGCTCTTGGTGAAGGTGGAAGCAGTGGGAGAACACCCCCAGGGGCAGCAAACTTCACCTGGCTGTGCTGCAGATCATCCTTCAGTGGCATGTGGTGATCAGAACTTAGAGCCACATCAGAACCTTTCAGGTTGTTCCTAGGATGAATATCTATCAGTGCATTAATTGAGGCATTCCATCTTGGAAGCAGTTTTCTGTGCCCTGTCCTTAGCACATTTGTGCGCTCTGGAAAGTGGCCTTGATAGAAGACACAGAAATACCAAAGTATCACTGAAGTGATTGCTCAAGGAGGTGTCTTCACTGTCTTCTTCTGTGAGGAGAGATCAGATGAGTTTTAACTGGCTGCAGCAAAGGGGTCCCTAAACAAACTCGAGGCCAAGGGCTCTGCTGTGAGCAGGGGAAGCCCAAGCAATTCAGCAGTGGAGATTCCCTTTGAGAGTAAAGCAGTGTTACTGTACCATGCAGCTGTCCTCCAGTGACTCAAACAGTTGCTCTTTGGCAGGCTGAGCTGTGGGGAAAAATGAGCACTGGTAAGTAAAACAAAGCTAATTCCAGGAGACGATGAATTATTCAGCAAGACTTTTTCTTAATTCAAAAAGTAGGTGCTCATAAATTAGATGGTGCCTTTTCAGTTCAAAAAAGAGAGTTGTGAATAAAGTCATGAATGCAAAGGAATAGGTGGACATAGAGAGGAAATGCTGAATACTCCCTCAGAGCACTTGTGAAACTACAGAGAATAGCTGTGAAACTATTTGAGCAGCAGGTTTAAAACAGCAGCATTTAGGATGCTGTGTAAAGAAGTTTGTCATTTGCTACCACAGTTAGCCCTGGTATCCCAAGTGAGCTGTGTACCACCATGTATTTTAGGAGTGGTGGTATTTGGGAAGTATTGAATTGGAGATTACTGATGAGTAATCATTGGGACCACTTTGCTGCTGCTAAGATATAAAATCTCAGTATCTTGTTAGAAGGGTGATAATACTCAAGGAGGGTTTCAAGTTCTGCATCACATAATTACATTCATTTAATAAAATAAAAACAAAAATCTATGTTTCATGACTCATGACAGGTAGATTAGGTTTGTGTTCTTTATATGTAATCACTTTTTTCTTTTTTAGTGACTCGGATTGATTTAGAGTAATATTTGTTCCCCCGTGGCTCACTTGATGAGAAATGGTTGTGCCATTCCATTTACTGATTTCAGGAAGTATTTTTATGTGTTCATCATTTTTTTCTGAATACCTTCATAGGGTGGTAGGGAAGCAGCTTCTTATACCAGTGTGGCTGAGGTTGGAAGGGGCCCCTTGAGGTCCCTTCTGTCCAGCCCTGTGCTCAGGCAGAGTCATCTGGAGCAGGTTTGCCAGGACTACAACCTTTGGCTTTATTGGCTGCTTTGTTCCTGAGCTAAGGTGGTGATGTTGTGTGTCTGTGTCAAAACTGAAGAAGGTTGTAAGCCTGAGGAACTGGCAGCACAGGAACTCCTGAGCTCAGATTTTATTTTCTGGATGAAAGAAGTCACACAGAGAAGCATGTTGCTTATTAATAGATTATTGTGCTGAGTTCTTTAAAGCTCTGCACTTTGGAGTGGGACTGTTACAGATGTCCTCAGTTCAGTGAGACTTCCCAGATCCTTTGGGGTTGTTTTGAATCCCTAGCCAGGTTGGTATTGGGAACTGAGTGACGTTGCTTGGCGAGGTGAGCATACATAAAATTGATCAGCAAAAGGTTTGGTTCTTTTGGAAGTTATTTGGGATGTTTTCTGTACTTAACAGATAGCAAAGGAGCAAGGCCTGGAGGTTTTACCAGAGCACGATCCAATCCGTGATCAGAGTTGGTATGTGAACAAAAAACTTCGCCAAAGACTTTTTGAAGAATACGGAGTAAAAACCTGCACAGTTATTCAGTTCCTTGGTGATGCTATTATTCTACCAGCAGGAGCACTTCATCAGGTAATGTACATTAAGTTCAAGACATACAAAATGAATAACTTTTTTCCAAAGACATGGATACATCTGTGCTCAGTTACATTTTATTTTTTATTAGTATCTGTTAGCATGTAGGAATGTAAAATAAGATATATCTGCTGGTGTAGCTGACTAGCATACAGCAAATGGAATGCTTTAAGGATTAGTTCTTTTTTTACTTTACAAATGAACAGACTATTATTAACCATTGTTTTCCACTTTTCATTTCTGTAGCAAATTTCTAAACAAACTGAGTCTAGTTATGGCAGAGTCAGGTTAGTAATTTTCTTCTTCTAAGCCAGCAGTTAACCTAATTGAGGAGGGGCAGGGAGAGCAACTTGAGCAGGTATGGATGGAAAGCACCTGGATGTCAGGTGTCCTTGTTTTTGTCCTTAGCTGTAGGTGAATTGTAGTGGGCGTTCTGGTGTTTCTGTAACAGATATTTGGTTGTTTTTCCATGCCACATTTAAGTTCCTTTTAACACAGAGGGTACATCAATCACCAGAAGTCATCATTGTCTCTTCAGCAGTTTTTCTTGCTCTGAGAAAGAGTGATCTCACCTTTGCAGCAGCTGGGCTGATCTAATCTGTAGTTGGGTAGGAAAGGTGCAGCCACTGGGGCAGTTCTGGAGAAGCAGGATGAATTTGTGTTAGTCAGCCTCAGTTGCCCCTGGCATAAAGGGTTATTAGTTACTTGCCTTCAGGCCTTTTTCCCTCACAGCCTGTAAACTGCTGCTCCTTGGTGGAAAGAGGAAGAAAGCTCAGTTGTTTAGGTGAGACTTTTAGGCCATTCTAGACTTATTTCTTTGGTGCTTCAGCAGGAAGTGGAGCTGTCTGGCTTGCTGTCTTGCCAGCTGTCAGGCACCACTAATGAGGTCCTTGACTGTCAAGGAATGAGGAGCATCCCCACCCTGCAGTTGGTTGTAAACCATTGTGATGTTGAAGATCTATCATTGATCTCCCTGTGGGTTCAAGTGAGGCCAAGCCTTTCTGAAGAAGGTGCTGTTTGGTTTCCAATCTGCAGATCAGCTTCCAGCTGTGGCATAGAGGAAGCAGTGGCTCACCATGTCCCTGTGGCCAGGGCAGTGGAGTTTAGTGGGGTTTCCCCTGTGAAAAACTGACAGGGGTGTGGTGATGACAGGGGTCATGTCCCTGCTCTGTCTCTGGCTGTGTCTGTTGTGGGGCACTGAAAGCCCCTGGTACCTTACCTGGACTAGGCTCCTCCTCATCCCACTGAGTTTCTGGGTGGGCTTGACATGGTGGTACATAGCTCTGGATGGTCTGTGGGGATTTGTTTTCTGCCACAGGAAAGGAAAGACCCAGACAGCCCCCAACAGACCTTGCTGACCCAAATGTAGGGAGGTGTAGGTTGCCTTCCCCCATACAGTGACTCTCAGGGCTTGATGTTGTTTCACAAATGTGGAGGAACATCTGACATTGTTGCTGTTCTTGGCTCCTGTTAGGCTAAAGAAGTTGGCACTCCCAGAGTCATGTATTGCATCCTCCAGCAGCCTTACTCTGATCCCATGAAACAAGAGAGATCTATCCCAGATAGGAGAGTGGAAGGGAACCCAGGGGAAATAACAAATGTCCTGGGAAATCTGTTCTATATAGCATGTGCCATTATATAAAGCCATACAGAATATAAAACATGAAGTAGTGGGACTGTTCCAATCTTCCCTCTACTTTATATGTTTAAGGACCAAAAATAAGACCACTCTTATCTTTATCTCCTTGGCTTTAAACTGGAGATTGTGTTTGAAGTGGTAATGTTGTAGCTTCTGGCACCAAGGAGTTAATAACATGGTGTTTTTAAACCTTAGTGGGTGAAGCTGAGAACCTTTTCATCTTCAGTAAGAAGTTCCTGTGAATCTGCCACGTAGGAGGAAATAAAAGCATCGTGTTCTTTCATGTATGTGCATAGTGCTCTCTGTAGAGATGCGTAAATACTGACCTTAGGGATCAGCAGCAGCACTTCAGAGATACAAAGCACATTTAAAAACTGAAAAATAAGTCTGCACAAGAATACATACCATGTTAAGTTTACACATTAAGTGTTTCAGATTTACATGCACATTATGAACCTTTTAATTATTAAAACTGGGTAAAAGTTGATGCTATATTAGGTGGTAAATTAACATTTTTATTTGCTCATGAGTAATGTTGTGGAGCAGAAGGAATCAGACTGAGGGCTGGAGCTGGGGAGCCTGGCTGCCTGTGGTCACTGCATAAATGTAGTTCTGACTCTTCCTTTCTGGAGCCAGTTAGGATTGTTGGCACACTGCTGCTTCTGACGTGCTGGTCTAGAATTTACTGCCCTAACATGGAGGAGGTTGTGTGTATTTCTTCTGTATATTGTTTTTCCACCCCCCCCTCCCTCCCCCCAGTTCTATGGATTCATGTCTGGCTTTTTAAAGCTTATTCTTTACATTTCATGGCAGCATGTGCATTCCTCTTGCTTCCCAGCTTTCTCCCCCTCCCTGTGTACTTGCAGACAGCAGTCACATTCTTCTTGTGAGGGCTGCAGCAGGCAAAGTCAGACTGTTCCCGGTGGGAGGGGAGGGACAGCCTCTCCTGTGAGCTGTGACGGGCAGGGCAGCCTTGTCTGTTCCTCTTGTGGAGGGAATTGCTCTCTCAGAAGGAGAATCCAGAAATAGATACAGTGTTGGACCATCACCTCTGCAGCTGCTTCCCTGAATGCTCTGTGAGGGGCATCTCCTTTCTTCTTGGCTGTACAGCTGGGAGCTCAGCAGTGTCCCTGGCTGCTAATGGCTGAGCCTTGTTCCCTCTGGGGCACTTGTGACTGGGAACTTCCCCAGCTAAAAAAGGGTGTTGGTACTGGTCTTTTGCAAGATTCACTCTTTCTGCTGCTCCACTGTGGGTTATGCTGTATCATAGACATCTCTAGGGATGGCCTCCCTGGTTTTAACTTGGTAGCTCCAAATTGGTAAAATATTTTAACTAAAAAAAAAAGCTAGAAATACTGGAGTCAGTAATTGAAATGCGGTGTTCAGGCGCCCTGCAAAACTTGTTCATAGTGGAAAAGTGATTATGATGTTGTTTTTTATAGAGGCATTATCTTGATTTAACAGCAGGATTATGCATTGTACAATAACTCGCTCGCAGGTAGTGTGGCATGCTGGCAATGCTCCGATAAGGATTGTCGGATAAAGGTCTGGGCGTTGCACATGCACAGCTCGGGGAGCTCAGCCTTGCAGGAAGTGGCTGATCCCGTGGCCATCAGGATGGCTGGGTGGCCCTTTCTTCCCTGCCCACTCCCTTTCCCTGTCCCAGCCCAGGTCTGAGGCTTTTCCAGCACCGCAGGCCCTCCCAGGCCCTGCTGGAAGCGCCGGCTCTGCGTGGGCCGGGTGTGGAGCTGTTCTCAGTTCAGCTGGAAGTGGCACAGGCGTGGGAGTGCTGCACTCCTCGCCCCACAAACCTCAGGGGAATCGTTGCTAAACGTTTCTGTGTGTGTGTCACTGCATCAGCTTGTGTTATAAATATTATAAATAGAACTGCCTGGGGCTGTCAGCGGGGCATTCCCATGCTGAGCACCAGAGCAGCCGGGTAAAATCTGTCCCCGCAAACTTTCACACGGATAAGACAGGCCCTGGAAGGGAGGGAAGAGCAGACTTCAGGCACAGCAGAATTAAAGGTCTGAGGGAAACAAGTGTTTCCTATTCTGCCATGGAGGGATAGGGAGTCATTAAAACCTTGTCTTAGTGAGGAGAAAGTGAATGAGTGGTGTGGGATTTGCATGGGCTGGCAAGGAAGCCAGGGGCAGGTAGAGACTTGAAAGAGGTGGGAAGCCTGTGAGGGAGGGGAGGGGGCTGGAGCTGCTGTCTGCACAATGCAGAGGTGCCTCACCCCAGGCTCTAGGAAATTCCCTGAGTGCTGGTGGGAGCCTCGTGCTGGCACTTCTGCAGCTGCTGCCTCTCTCCTGGCTTTCTGCTGTTTGCAGATGGTGTGGCATCAACAAACCCTCCTTGTGTCCAGAATTAGTTCTGTTTTGATGAATTCTCAGGAGGAGGGACCAGCACTGCTTTGTCCTTGATGATGATGATGAGCAGTCAAAAACCCCATGTGCAACATGACTGCTGAGCTGGGGGTCACCTGCTGGGATTTCAGCTGTAGAGAGGGAGCTGCTGTGTAAAATCAGACTTGGGCAGGGGTTTTGGAGAAGAAAGAAAATTTTAAATTAAGTCCTGTGCCCTCAACTGTGTAGACCCCAGTGGTTTCTTTGAATGTCAGGTACCATAATGGAATTTTTAGAGTGTGCATTTAGAAACTCTAGATTTTGCTAGGTTTCACTTTAAAATACACAGATCTCTATCAGTCCTGCGCAGGGTGGGATGGAGTGTTTGCTGGAATGGCTGAGGCTCTGCCTCCCTGCCCCCAAGCTTTGGGAATTCAAACTGTTGCACATCACAGCTTCTGTGAGGAGCTGTTGGAGTTTGGGGAAAAGAGGATTTTGACTGCTGAATTACAAATTACAGTGTAATTTGTAAGGGTTTAGGGGTGAAAACACAATTGGTTCTGAAGGGAGTGAACTGGAGTTGGTGGTTGGGTCACAATGAGGAAGCAATTTCCCTTTCCCCTGTCCTCCAGGCACGACCTGGGTGGCAGGAGATGGTGTCTGTTCCTCAGTAGTTATCTCATGTCAGTAAGAAGCAATGTTCAGAGAAAGAAGAAGAGTGCTCTTTTCCCCCTACTTCTCAGCCTCCCCTTTTCCCTGTTGATGGTTGTTTCTTTCAAGTATCTCCACTGGCAGTTCCTTTCCCATGAGGTGCCAGCTTGCAGTGTGTGTGCGTGGCAGAGGAGCCGGGTCCTGCAGGGCAGGGCAGCTCCAGGGCTGGGCAGGCTGAGTGCAGCTGCTGAGGGAGGAGCAAGGCCTCAGTGTGGGATTTATGCTGAGCACGGGCAGCTGGGCAGCCTTCAGAGGTGCTGTGGCAGCAGCCAGCCTAGATAAGGCAGACACATAATTGCTCTCTACCTGTAAAGGTGCCCTTTAGTCCCATAAGGCTCTGGTTAAGGCATCTCAAGGCCCACTCTTTCCTCAGGTACCTCTGCCAAAGAATAACCCCAAATACTAATGATCATCTCTTTTTGTTATTTTGGATAGGTGCAAAATTTTCACAGCTGCGTTCAAGTAACGGAAGACTTTGTGTCTCCAGAACATCTTGTACAGTCATTTCACCTAACGCAGGAGCTGAGGCTGTCAAAGGAAGAAATCAATTATGATGATAAACTGCAGGTAGGCAATGAATGCTGCTCTGGAAGGGGCTGGGAAGGCAGGGTGTGCTTGGGCTCATTGAAATGCCGAGCAGTGTGTGGAGCTACTTCCTTGCTGCTGTTCACACAGAATAACAATGAGCAGCAGCATGAATGCCAGGGCTGTAAATGACTCTGCCTTGAGCTGCTGGCTTTATTTCACATTACATTTTAAAATGTGTAAAAAGCTGTTCCTTTTGCACAGGCTCGATGAAGCCTTTCTTTTTTCCATCCACTAAGCTTAGGGCTCAGTCCTAAACTTTGCAGAGTTCCTCGGGTCATAGTCCTTACTGAAATCTGTCCCGTGTTCTTGCAGGTTAAAAATATCTTGTATCACGCAGTTAAAGAAATGGTGAGAGCTTTGAAGATTCACGAAGGTGAAATGGAAGATATGGATGAGAACTGAGCACACTCTGCTTTTTGGAGGTAGCGTCACCCAGAGGTTATTTCACCTGATCTGTGAATGGTAAACACACTAATTTAAGCTTCACAAACCATCAGTGCCAAGAAAACACAGTCATCATATTTACTTGTTAATGACACTGCAACGGTAGAGCTTCAGATCACAGCCACTGTGATTCCATGTTCCACTTGCAAACAGTTGAGCAGCGTTCTGCTGTCTGTATTATAATGTACATGAAGTTTGTGAAATGTCAAAGATTTAAGATGATGTATTTATTTTTGGAAAAAACGACAAAATTCTATGCTATATTGTTGATCAAATGTAAATGTGACTTGTACAGTTTGCTAAAATAATTCAGATCTTTTTCACTACATTGAGACAGTTACTGTGAGAGTAGGACACAAACACCAGCTATTGCCTGCATTTGGGATCTTGCTGAGTCCGCACAGCAGTCATGTCATATTCTGAAAATTACTGCCAAATAATTGTAAACTTTGTAAAATATAAAGTATATAAAGTAGATATTAAATACAGACACTTCAGTATTTTATTGAAGCTATTCAGTGTACAATTAAACGTTTTCAAAAGGTGTAATTTATTTAAAAATTGTCTCATTTTGGTAAAATTTATGTGAACTTTTAAAGCTTAAATATTAAACTTAATATGCTATGTAAATATATACATATATACATTCAATGATGTATTTTTTTAAAACATTGGCTTGCTTTAATTTGTTAAAAGTGCAAGTGTTACACATGCTTTGTACATTGAAGTTGAAAGGGGTTTTACATTTTCCATTAAAATGACTTTGTCAGACGTCGCGGTGTGGGTTTGTTTGTTCGCTGCTGCCAGGGCAGCCGAGTGCTGCCCCCTGCGGGCCGCAGCCGGCACTGCCGGGAGCCTCTGCCCCCGCCCCTTCCCTTCGGGACTCGGCACCTGCTCCACGGGAAGGGGAAAGGCGTTTCTGTGCAATGATTGTCTCCTAACAGCTTGCCTTTGATCGCTCAGGTAATGCTACAAAATAATGGATGTTTTTAAAAATTTATTTTTATGGGTTTTTTTATTTAATAATGATAAATGTTAGCAGTTGAGCAGAATTCTAGGTTTTTGAGTGAGTTTGAAAAGCTTCACAAGAAGTGTGCTTCAAGTTATTACAATTATTCAAATACTTATATTGATTATCAAATGCTGGGCAGAGCCAATGGCCAGCTCCTGAGGTGTCCAAAAGGGGATAGTAATTATCCTGGTTACAGTAATGACCCTGGTTACTGCTTCCAGTCTGACACATCTGACTGGGTTTGGGGTCACCAAAAACCCCAAATCCCATGTAAGTCACCTTTCAAAATAATAAATCACATTCCAAAAGTCAAAATATTTAGTTGGCTTGAAAACTTGAAATTTGTCAAGTTGCAGAGAAATACCAGGGAGTTAATGGTGCTGCACCTAACAAATGCTTCTTAACTTTGTAGCCTGTTCCATCCATTATCATCTTTATTCTTCCCTGCAGCATTAGAGCATTGGCTGAGAGTGGAGGATCTGCCACTGTATATTTGCTTAATGAGAAGTGGACTCTGGTTGTACATACTTTCATTTTTTAAGTTCAAGATATGTAAATACTTTAATATTTCCTTCTTCAATTGAGTTTTTTTTTTCCATGTGCCTTACAAGTATGAAATTATTGTTCCTGCTGCAGAGTCCCATTGCCCTTGGTTCTTTTCCTGCAGCCAAGAGCAGTTGCTGGCCCTGGGCCATGGCTGCCATCACTGCTCACTCCTGTGCTGCTGCTGTGTCTTGGCAGCTGAGTGGGAGGGCAGGGCTTGGTGTCCCCTGAGTTAGTGTCCCAAAGTGTCACATTGCCACGCCTGCCCTGGCCAAAGCCATGGGTTTTGTCCTCTGCCTGTTCTCCAGTGCCTGTACAGCTGACAGCACCTGTGCCTCGAGATCTGAGCTTTGGTACCACCCTATGGCCCCACTGACAGCTGCCCTGCCACCCCAGAGGGCTTAGAGACCTGGGCAGGGGTCCCTGGCACCTGCCTGTCCAGCTGAAGATGTTCTTCTCTCCTTAAAGGAAACTGGAAGAGTGACTAAACAGTGCCAGAAGTTGTTGAAGTTCACAGGTACTCCAAATACCACTAAAAACACCAAAAAAGTTGTTTAAGTACTTGGTGTAGCACATTCTGCTTAGTACCTTCAGGTTTCTGGCTCTGTCACAATGAAGCCAAGCTCCCTGCAGGAAATGGGAGCAGGAAGTGGTGCTGGTGTTGTGCTTGTGGCTGTGAGCGTGACCAGAGGCGTTCACAGCTCATGTCTGACACCAGAGGGGTTTGTGGGAAGCTCTTTTGTTCTCAGGTTAGTTTTTCCCTCTTGACCTTTTTCCATGTTCTGTGATGTGTTTCTGGGCATGTTTTTCCCATCTTCATTTGCTAAAGACTCTTGGGGGACTTCTGCTCTACAATCTCAACTATTTTAATACAGCCAAAAGTATCCAGTGAGATCAGCTGAAGCTGTTGGAGTGCAGGAATGCTGTCAGCTGCTAGAACATGGATATGAAATACTGTGTGTCATCTTTTGTCACCTTCCTGTTGAGCACAAGCTCTGTCTTTGTCTGCTTTGCTCTCCATGAAACTCCTCCTTCTTTCTCCTTTCCTGTCATTTGAAAGATCACACCTCAAGAGTCAGCAAAACTGTGAGCCCTGTTCCCCACACCCCCCTTTCCCTCTTTTCCAGTTCCTTATCATCATCTCCATCCTCAGCATTGCTGTAAATGGCCACAGCAGTTTCTTTCCTGTTGGAACTGCAGAGGTACCTAATGAAGAATAAGTTTTTAGCAAAGAACAAAGCAGGGCTGTGATGACCTGAAGTATTTCAGCACAGATGGCTCCTGCATTTATGGTTTAGCAGAAACAGAAATTGCTGGAATTGCTGGCAGGGAAATGGTGGTCCCTGTTAGGGAGGTCAGACTAGGGGTTTAGAACAGTCTGATTTGCAAATCTATTTATTCTACTCCCAGCTTCATGCAAGTTGCTCAGATCTCTGTGTGTAGGCCAACTCCCATCTGATCAGCCCTACGTTCTCATGCTCTCTGACCTTTTTGGTAGGTGGTAGTTTTGTTTGTGCCCTCTCCTGTGACATCCTGTCAAGCCCTCTTCTGCTCTCACAGCTGACAGCCTTCCCTGCCCTGTGCCTGTAACTGGGAATTTCCCTTCCTTTTTCCTTCCACAGCCACCACTGCCTGTTCTGCTGCTTTCCAGAGCAGGATGTTTGTGCTCTCCCCCACATCCGTGCTGGATGAGCTGCCTCACCCTGTTGAGATTCCTGGAGTTGGTCTCGGCTGCGCTTTCCCCTGCTAAGCCCCAGCTTTGTTTCAGGCAGTGTCAGCTCTCGCTGTGCTCCTGCTTGGCAGCTTTGACCCGTGCTTTGAAGGCTGGAGCGCTGTGTCTGTCCCGCCGGTGTCGCCGTGCTCCGTGTGCCCCCGCAGAGCAGCAGTGCTGGGGGCGGTCCTTGCCTGCAGGGGCCACCACCGCCTTCTGCTCTTCCCATCTCAGCAGGGTGGCCCAGGAAACTGCCCCGGGAGCAAATGCCCTGTGGCGTCAGCAGCACACACAAACCGACCTCTGTACTCCTTTCATCTGTTCTCATCGGTTTTGAAAAGGAAGTCACCGTCTATAAATAGCTGCTAGGAAAATCTTGCCTCATAGCAAACTGAAGATGTGATTCACCTGATGTGTTGTGTGCAAATAGCTGCATTTTAAACAAGGGCCTTTCTAAAGGTAAGTGGTGGACTGAGGGATTTTTGCTGTTATGCTTCAAAGTGAACGTTTCTGGTACCTTCCAAACATACCAAGGCTCTATATTCTTGTCCCAGATGCCTGTTTCTTTTTCCAGTCCCTGGGTCTGTGGTACCTTGGTGAAAATAGAGAGTAGGGTTTAGTAGCTCTGAGGCAGGAAATCCTGTATTTTCACAGCTCTAAGGATTTCATATTGTTTGATCTCAATAATACCTTAAGTCCTGCGGCAAATGGGCCTGAGGGAACACTTCAAATGATTACAAGACAAAAACCCTGAGTAAGCTGAAATTACTTCTGGAAAAAACAAACATGAGAAAAAAAGAAGGTGGAGGAAAAGATGTCCATAGCTCTTAATTCTTTAGGGAACAATGAACTTTTTATACAATTGAACTCCACAGTCCTCATACTCAGGCAGGAAGATGTGGCAAATAACATCCAGCCTGTACCTGACTTGTGGCAGCCACAGCACTGCTCTGATTGCTGTGGAACAGTTTGATTTTGTTTTCTACTGTTTTAGCCCAGCTCAGTACAGGATGTTATTAGCTGTTGTGGCTGTATTTGCTTTTCTCCATGTACAGAGCTGGACTGGAAGGGGTCTCAAAAGATCCAACTTTTTGTGGGAAAGAGAGTCTAGATGAGGTGTAGCTCCTGTCACTTAAAGCAGTCATCAGGAACTGCAGATGGCTGAAGAGCTGCTGCTGAGAGGACAGTAGGAAGGAGTTCACTACCAGAGTTCCTGAACATGAAAATGCTCTCAGAGGAAGCAGTCACAAAATCCTTTTTTTTCCCCTTTTAATAAAAGCAAAATGTAAAACCCAACACTTCTGTATTTTGTTTTAGCCATCATTTTAAGTAGCAACTGGTAGTGGTGAAGTCTGCACATTTTATTCTCAGGAGACTCCACATTGCTTCCCAGTTGCCTTTCTTTGGTTTCTCTTTCTGTGGTGATACAGCCAGAGATTGGATAATTACACTTTCTTTTGGCATAGCATGTGTTGGCAATATTCAGCAGGGCCAGTATTTCTGTGTGCCAAGACAAGGGTGGTTTCTGTGGTTAAAGCAAAGTCTATGAATAGAAGTCAGTGTCTGGATGTGTATTTAAAATTGGTTCTTGGTGAGACACTTTGAAACAGCGGACCACAAGATTCTTTAACTCTGTCCATTATAAAACAATGCAGCCCAGACTCAGCACCCCGGGAATGTTTCTGTGTGCTGTGCCAGGCTTTGGTGACGATCCCTGGGACAAAAGTGACTCACGGCTTTGTTGTTGCTGCTGCAGCTCTCTGCACGTCGGTCACCTGCTGCATTCCCGCACCATGCCTCTTCCTTTTCTCCCTCCAGGCCGGGGCACTGAGCCCATCCCATCGGTTTGGCGGTGAAAGAGGCGAGGGCACGGCCAGAGAGGGGAGCGGGCCCGAGCCGGGCCCCGGGCTCCCGCCAGGTGGCGGCCGTGGCTGCGGGATCCGCCCGGACACCGGACACCGGCCGAGCGCCGCGGAACCGGGAACCGCGCCCGGCCACACCCCGCCCGCAAGCTCGGTAACTTAGAACGGTTTGAAATTGTTGTGACACAAATTAATTGCTGACAGCCATGGGAGAAGAATTTCCCTAGCTTTACTGCTATGAATCTGTAAAACCTGTCCTCTAGTGGTGAGTATTCTTGGTACAACCTACCTTTTTCCAATGCACTGAGTAATTGCTTAGCTCTGCATTCAGACTGAAGAATTCCTTACTTTAAAAAGTTCAGGATCACTCATGAGAGTGGAACACGCTCGTGGAGTTGGGATTCAGCAGGAGTCGTGTTGAGTAGGCAGACTGCAAGAACAAACAAGCACTCGCATTGCAGGAGATAGAGAAGACTTAACACCACTTCCAAAAGTGGCAGTATGGAGTTTTGCCCCTACTTGGCCATCCTTCCCACAGAGAAGCAGCTTCTTTCAGATCGGGTGTTTTGTTCATGCAGCTGCACATGAAGGGACAGTTTAGCGTTAAAGTCAAGAAGGTAGAGCTTGCAATTCCCAAGCTCCCACCTCTGAAGAACCCTGACTTCAACAGACCTAAAAACTGCTTCCTTCTCTAGCTGCCATTTGCAGACACCACTGACATGTCTTGTAGTTAACAACCCTGAGCTACCACCCCAGCAGTGGCATGAGGTAGGTGCTTACAGGATTTTATTTCCATCTTGTGAGCACATTCTTTGCTTTATTTACATGACTAGGAACAGCATGCTCCTCTGCCTTGTTACCTGGAATAGTCAGCCAGGCAGGGGCCAGCAGAGACTGGCACTTGCCCTTGGTGGGAGCAGTGAGCTGGGTCTGACCTGGAACAGGTCACCTCCTCACAGCTGGATGGGGCTGTTTGCTCAACTGCTCCATGTGAAAAATAACTTTTTTATTTCCCCAGCAAGATTAGATTTAATTCAGCACAAGGCACCTCTTCTAATGAACTTGTCTTACCTCTGTTTCTATAGACTTTTTCTAACCTCCAGTCCCTACGCTCCTTCAAGCACAGAAGATGCCAGGTACACAGAGGTAAGGGGAGAATTTGCATAGCAGTAAGGTGTTCTTGCTGCACTTCCAAGTCTATTCTGGAAGAAAAATGCACTCTTAGAAAGCAAGCTTACCTTTTAACAGCATAAGAATAACTTAAAATGCCGTAGCTTGCAATACTGAACACTTCACTAATCAGTAACAGCTGAAGGTAATTAATACCTAACTACACACAAAAACACCCCTTGGGAAAGCCCCAGCTGGGCTCCAGGGCAGGGGCTGAGGCATGCTGGAAGGGACAGGTGTGAGGAGGCTGCACAGCCCTGCCCAGAGCCAGCACCTTCAGGGTGTGTGCACACCCTGCTCAGACCCAGCACCCTCAGCACTGTTCCTACAGCTCCTGCTGGGCTGTGCCCCACAAAATCCACGGAGCTGCTCTGCTGATGCTCCAGTACTCTACAGGGCTGGAACCCAGCTGTCAGCCAGGTCATTCCACAGGTGGGCAAGGCCCTCTGAATTCATCCCAGCTTTCTTGAATTTGCTGGATGATGTATGTGGAAGCTCAGCTGTAGGTGTATCCTAACACTTAGTACAAGTACTAACTTGTTCTTTAAACTTGGCAACATTTGTACAGATGTAACAGACAGTGTCAAAACACCTTGGTTTTTATTTTCCTATCCTTTTTGAATCAGGTTAAGCTGTAAACAATTTCTTTTTCAATCAAATACTGCCAGCTAGAATTACTTCCATTCATGCATCACTGAAAACAAAAAGGGTATTTTACCTTAAGTATGGATTTTTCATTTTAAACCATGTCACTGTATACAGAAACCAATAGCTAGATTCAATGCACCCTGATTAGTTATGTAAACAGATAACCCCCCAAAAAACCCACATCGACAGAACGAGTAAGTTGGTTCCTTCATAGCATGGAAATTAAAATCTCTCCTGACTTGAGGTTAACATGGTCAGGAACACAGAGTGTGGCACATAAATCCATCTAGGAGGTGTATAAATTGCACTGTATCTGAATTAACAAAGTTATGCATAATGAAATGCACAGTTTAAATTCATGCTAGAAAGCATTTTTCAATATGAAGTGGCAGCCAACTGGCAACCATAACAGTTAGGTTCTGCACCATCATTTATGGCATTATAGATAACTATTACATATAGCATACTTAAAAACCCTGAAGGATTGTGTTACTTGAAACATTCTCCAGGCAGTCATTTGGTTTGAAACATTGGGAGAAAGATGAAAGAGATCACCATCTTATACCAACTATGGTACCTTTAACTTCCATGAAGTCAATCAGATATGATGTGTATTTCACAGTAACAAAGTTGCTTAATGCCTTTTCTCCAACAGTAGGATTGTGGTAAATGTTTCTGCCCTCACATCACCATTGTCCTGGTGGCTTTCCCTTTTCTCAAGTTTGGGTAACTACACTGAGCACTTTTCCTGGTTTTTAACTATTCATCAGTCCTTTCAGTATATCATCAGAGAGCTCCAGCAGCGGGAGCTCTGGGGACGGGATGTCCAGGGGGGGAAGGTTGGGTATTGGAATGTCCTTTGCCTTCCCAGCAGTTGTTGCAAACTTCTGCCAAGTTGCAGCTGAAGAAGCAGATTCCGAGTGCTGCTGCAGACCCCACAACTCTGACTTCTCCACAAAGTCAGTGTCTACATCCAACTCCTTGTCTACTGGAGATTTTTGGAGTCTAGCTCTTTCTGCTTTTAACTGCTTATTCTCTCTCCTTAATCTCTCGTTTTCAGCTACAAGAGATTCTATGAGCTGCTTCAAATCTGCAATTTTGGTTGCCTGCTCTTCTATTATTGTTTTGTCATCTTTTGGCGCTTTACTCCCAATACATGCTTCCACTGGCTCCTTTTTTTTCTGAAGCAGAAATAGAAGTGTATCTGGGTCCCTGTCAAAGACACCCCGAACATCCTGTGAATGTTTCTCTGTGGAAGAGCTGTATTTCTGAGCAACAGGAACCAATATGTTTTGATCATCAGAGTCTTCAGCAGATGGCCTGTAAGAAGTCTGAAGATGTGCGGCTGCTTCCTTGTCAGCATTCTGCTGGGCTTTCAGCTTTTCCTCCCTCTTTGCCCTTTTCCACCTCTCCTGGATGAGCAGTAACTGTTTCATATGACTATCCCTTTGTAATTCCAGTGATAGCTGAGCCTGAGTAAGAACAAGATTAAACAATTTAGTTGGTGATCCCTAATGCCACCCAAACAGTCACAAACATTGAATTACATGTGTGTAAATATTTACATCAACAGCATCACTGCATGCCCAAGGGGGGAGCTTTTGTTATTCAGACATAAGTCCAACAGGAAGTGCTCTCTGCTTGTACAGTGCAATAGATTCAGATATGTCAGATTTAGCATAACTACTGGTCTTTTTGTTTGTAAGTCACTGACCAGGCTGCAATACCTCTGGGCAGAGGC
Organism: Molothrus aeneus; assembly: GCF_037042795.1. Taxonomy (NCBI): domain Eukaryota; kingdom Metazoa; phylum Chordata; class Aves; order Passeriformes; family Icteridae; genus Molothrus; species Molothrus aeneus. The sequence continues at coordinate 6,397,552 of NC_089653.1, forward strand.
ACCCAGAGTTTAACTGACCTATGACCAACACCAAGAAGGAAGAGATTCACTTGGCATGCACAGCCACACTCTGGCTAAACAATGCAAACTTTTTGTACGTTTCTATGATGTTATCTGTGTAGCTGTATCAATAATACCCAAATGAAGCAGCAAATTGCTCCAAGGCCAGGTATGGCCCCAAATGATTCAGCCATATTTAATGAAGGAGGTGGCACAGTGGTTATGAACTCACCTGGATCAAAGACCATTTTTCTACAAGAATGACCCATTGGAGCAAAGACAGATGTCTGATCTCCAAGGGTTATTTATTTCATAATACTGGCTAAATTCAAAACCTGCTGGTACAAAAGTACTGAGCAGACTACACTACTACACTCACAGATAAACATGCAATGAATAAGAAAAAATGTCAGGGCTGTTGTTCTAGAGATCCCCCAGTCAGGATGCATTAAGCCAAAATGACACACTGTAGGTGAGATGCTTGGGTTTTTGTCTCAGCAAAATACTAACAGATGAAGTTAAACATGACACTAGTTTTGTCACATACTTGAAGATGTCTGGCAGACTAGAAAGTTGGAGACCCCTTGGATGGGTTAAGGTTTCTCTTGTCCTTGGGAAAACTCTCTAGGAAGATTAGTATTACCACACTTGTGAAACTCCTGGTGCAGTTGCCAAGGGTACAGAGAATTTTGCAGAGGCTGATGGCCAGGAGGGGTGTGATCAGACCCAAGGGGGACCCATGGGCACACCATGGGGCTGTGGCTGGTTCTGGCAGCTGCTGTGCTCAGGTCTCACCTGCTCCGACTGGGTCAGCTTCATGGCGTCCGTGAGGTACCCTGTGGGACAGAACATCATCCATCAGCACTCAGGGCAGCCTAGGAACCCTGAACACCTCCAGAAAAGCTAAGGAAAGCCTTCAGACCTGTGTGCTCAACCCCACATAAAGGCAGCAGTCTAGAGAAAAGTATTTACAAGTTACAGTGGCTGGAAACACCTGCTGTTTTTCAGAAGTCTGAAAAAATTACTGTAAGACCTTGTAGTGCACACATGGTCTTACAGTAATTTCCCATGGTATCTTGTTGGCTTGGGTCACTCCAGTTTGTTTTTAGAGCAGCAGCAATTTCCAGAAAGACTTTGAACATATCTTAGTGCTGAAAATGATGATGTATGAGAAATTCTCAACCAAATTTGGAATGATGCAAGACAAAAGCAAAAAACATTCAGTGTATTTTTGGCTTTTATCTTGGTATATGAAGTGGAAGAAAACAAAAAGTATGCATTTTAGAATGTAAGTGCAATCCCTCATCACTTTGAGTATTCATAAATACCAAAGAAACTATTAGTTTTTCACTTTATGGGGTTTTCTGGTATTTATGAATGGAGGCAGAATGCCTGGTATCTAGGTTACCATGTTCAGAGCAGCCACTTACTTTGTCTCCACACAAGCCCTGTCACTGAAAATGCCCTACTTGTTGCACCAGTTAAGACCTCCTTTCTTCTTCTGCCAAAGAGCTGCACACTGTCAGAGTTGAGGGATCCCAACACAAAAAATGAAGCAGGACTATTTAAATGGACAGGTAAATGCACAAGATCTCACAGAGGAGAGGCTGTCCCTGCAGAGTCAAGGTCTGTGATGCAAACTGCTGTTTTGCTTAAGTTCTGGGGAGCTTATCACCTGTTCTTAGCTGCCTTGATGCAGACATTAGGAAAGGCAAGTTTTGTACGCAAACATTTGTTCTTTACCAACAGAGAAAGCACTGTGACCTCGCCTATGAAAGCAGTAAAGAAAATGCAAAGTATAAAGTGAAACTGGCTTAGAGCAGGTACACAACTTCAGTCTCTGCATACCACAAGGTGTTGGCTTCATCTATAGCCAAGAACTGCCTTCACAGTGATAATCACCCCCAATCTAAACAACTTTGGAAATGTCTGACTCTAGCTGCTCACATGAGAAAAAAATGTTTTCAAAAGGGTTCTTGGTCTAGACTGAAAAACAAACTGACATTTTAAAAATATAAATTTTGCAAGTAACGAGGCATTCTACTTACACAGCATCACAGAATCTGCTGAGCTGGAAGGGACCCAGCAGGACCATCAAGGCCAGCTCCTGGTGCTGTGCAGGACACCCCAAGAATCCCATGTGCCCAAGCATTGTTCAAATACTTCTTGAACTCAAGATAGGCTTGCTGTAAGCAAATCTAGAAACTGATTTTAAGAGCTGAAATGTGAGAAATAACCTACTAACCAGCAGCTTTTTTGTGACAGGAAATTGCTTCTTCATATTTCCCCGCTGCCAACAAGCGGTCTGCTTTTCTGCTTTGCTGGTGAGCCTTAAAATGAAAAAAACAACATTACATCGATGAGGGTTAATGGACAAATAGTTATACCTATCTTTAAAGTAATCAATACATCAGAAAAACCTGTCCTGATTCCAGTTCTCAGGCTTTTAGGCTCGGATTTTCACTCCCTTCCAAGCTTTGTAATTGGACTTCTTTAATAGTACCTTACAAGAGTCTGTACTGGTAAGAACTGAAGTTTGTTAATGCAGCAAAACTGGTGTGTACACAACAAAATACTTTTGAAGCTTTTTTTAGAAAGCACACGTTCCCCTTTCTAGGCAGGCATTTACCATAGCAATGTAAAAAGAACACCAGGCCAAAAGAAGTTATGAGAAGTATTTTGGACCAATTTACCTGGCAGAATGCAAGATATTTGAAGTGTGTTACATCCTACAGCTGATTTGATATTTTCTGCTGCCCCATGCCCAAGACATTTTGCCTCTTGGGTGAATAACTTGCCTTTTTTTTTTGTCTGCAGCTTACACCAATTAATGGTTGCAGCACAGCCATAGTTAAAAGTATCAAAGTCACGTTGTTGCTGTACAGCATTAAATCTATATGAGTATTTGTAAACCACTAATGTAAACCACAAACACAGACTAAGGTTGTTGCTGAAAGCAAACATTTGATGCAAGTATTTGCATATGTTTAGTGAGAAACTATTGCATAACCAGCACTGCAACATTCATGAAAGCAAGTCTTTTTTGTCATTACTACAAGACATGGATTTTATGGCCCTTCCTCCAAGACAAGCTGTGGAATGTGAAATGCTACAAGCACTAGCTGGTGAGACTGTGAGTTACACACACTGTTCAGGACTGCTTTACTACATGTTGAGCTTGAAGTAAACAGACATCAGGTACTGATACTTACCTGGTACTGATATTAACATCCATTTAAAATACAAGTCCCAAAATGCAGGTCAGTTTGTCATTTTTTCTGCCAAGTGGAGTTATGCCCTACAGCATTACAGAAAGTTCAGTATTCTACCAGAATCTTAGCAGCTCTAAGAGAACACCACAGAAGAGAATGACTTGTAGAGAAAACACCTGTTTGGGCAACAGCTGTTCTTAAGCAATCCCTGGCAGTTACATCACTCCATGAAGACATTTGGCTTTCCTAAAACTGATTTCATATGCTAATATGCTGTGTTCTTAAAAAACCTAAACCAAAACCCCTTGTTTCTTCACAAGAAATATTATTTACTATATTCTTCTTTCTCACCTTCACTGAATTCTCAGAGCATTGTTAGTATTTCCCATTTATTCTGAGGTTAAATAATCTCAGAAGAGGAAGTATTTTCCTATTGGAAAATCATCTGTTTTATGGCCTTTTTCTAGGGACTCCTACAAACAACATATGCCAGAAAGATAAACTTATTTCCCTTTGATATGAACAAACAGTATCAGCACAGACAGAGCCATCTCCTTGGTTATTCCTAGCAGCTTGTCCCATTACAAATTAGCTATGTCATGGACATAAAAACACCTGAGCTAGTTCTTTGCAAAACAATTTTTCAGTAAATTAGTATTGATACAGCTGCTTCTGCAAACTGCATGGGTGGGTCTAAAAAAACAGGGAAAGAGGAAATAGAATAGCCAGAGACAGAACTGAGAAGGCAATTCAACAAGTCAGAGGACAAGTTCCATCTACTAGTTTTTACATATGAAAATTGGAGTCCCATTGTTTTCAAACATTATTCATGTATGTTTTAAACTGCTGGAGTGTGATCTTACTCAAATCACTTAAGCACATGCAGAACATCTGAGGACATTCAGTTCTTATTTGATTGAGCAATTAAATTATTTCCATTCTCAATTAACTCCCAGTGAAGCTGAAGGTAGTCTGAAGAAGTTGGGCTGAACTGTGAATAAAATTAAGAAAACAAAAGTCCATAGATGTTGACAAAAACAAAACCTAGGGTCCTTTGATAACAAAATCACAATGCCTTTCTTGCTCTTACATCAAAATATACATGTCAGGCCATCTTACTCTGATGCAACAGAATTCCCAATGGAAACAACACGAGCCACACCAGGAAAAAAAAAAATCACTTTTCAGCACAGCCCTATGTGAGAAAACTAGCTGTTTTACAGTCAGTCATGGGCAAGGAATTCCTATTTTCCTATCTTTTCTTGACAGGTTGACAAGAAAATACTTGCCATTTATTCTAACCTGTGTCTGTTCTAATTAGTTGATTGTGGAAAGATCAAGGAATTTCTCCCACTTTCACATTAGCTTATTTATCAAGAAGCAATTGGAAGAAATTAGTGGTGCTGTTTCCTAGCAGCAAGTGATGAAGCTGCAACAGAAGTACTTGGATGCTTACTAGCCATTATCATGGATGAGCTTCTACATCTTATCTACTCTGCTGGTTTGTTCTGAGTGCTCAGTTACCCTCAGCCATGCAGCTTCCACCATTGCTAGCACATCTGTTTTGAACTCAGAGTGGCCTGTGTCCCATTATAAACTGGCAATGGAAGAACTGGTCCTCTGTCATAAAGAGAAGTTTACTCTCAAGTTTATCCCTGGTCTGATGTCATGCTAGAGGAAGGTATTTACACAACAGCTCTGGAGCTTCAATGCTGGTTCCCAGCAGATTCAAGCAGGATTGCTTTGACCTGGTCTTGCTGCTTGTATTACAGAAACACCAGCTGTTTGACAGTGGTGGGTCTATAGATCTGATTTCTCTTTTCTCTGTCCTCTTCCACTCGCAGTGCTGGAAATTAATTTATTAAGAAGTATAGAATTGAAAAGGGGAATCAGGCTGACAACTACTTTCAGATTGTCTCTCCCAATCCTGATGAGCAGGAATTCCCAGTAGGCAAATGGACAGGTGTAACAACTTAACTCTTGTAATAGGAAGCAGGTGTGAGCGAAGGATGGCCAAGCTATAAAGCTTCCTCACCTTGCTCCAGTATAATTGGCTCTTAAGGGATTTGGGTGATCCTTACTGTGTGAGTTGGAGCATTCTGGGCTAACTGCAGAAAGTAAGTGAGATATTTTCCATACCCTCTGTAAATGTAGTTGAGATGCTGAGGGACAACACTTGTTTTAGTAAGTTTTACTGCTATTCTGGGAAGTGTTCCTATTGGATCTTTCTACCTGACTAGCCCAAATTGTTGTCTATATAATCTCTGAGCAGAAGAGTAAAAGCCCAATCAAATAGTCCTCTAGAACCGCAATGAGGGTCTTCTCTTTATCAACAGCTTTCTTTAACCAAAATTTAACACTTCACTTTTTTGTTGGTTTGGTTTTTTCTCACTATAGACTAATGATGTGACTGCAGGCTGTGAGGAATGAAGCCATAAGGCCCACTTGCCAGACCTATTACTGCTCCCTCAGAGGAAAAAATAGCAATGTTGTCTTTCTAGACACAGCATACTCTTACAACTTAAAGGACTACCACAGTGTGATCCTGGCTTAGGTTGTGGGGATAAGGAAGGAAAGCTGCTACTCTTCCCATACAGCTCTAGTTGATGGTTAGCTATTGTGGAAAGGAGCATAACAGGAAAAAACCTGTTTGATTCAACAGTATAAAAATAATGTTCCAAAAAAAAAGGGCAGATGAAGTACACATTTTCAAACAAAGCAGGCCTACCACCCTCCTCAGAGCAGTCATTTGCAACAGTGCTCCTGCAGCTGAGACAGGTATGTTTTGTTTTTCTCTGTTCCACTAAGGGGAGCAGATCTTCACTGGACAAAGCCTTGCACAAGATGTTAAGCTTACAGACTTCTTAGTATATTACAAAGGACTCACCAGAAAATGATGTATTTTAATGGGATTATGGAGCACAGATTACAGCACTTTACTTAAAATGACAAAAGCAGGAAAATCCCAGCTGCTAGAATAATAATGGCACCTGATGAAAGTTTAACTGCAAAGAAGTTTCTGTTTGTAAATGTTTTAAGTGAAATCACTGCTTGATGCTGCTATCATCTATTTTATGTTATGGACTGTGCATATCAGTTATTATTGCCTGAAAAGATTAATACCTGTGCTCTCCTACTGCTGAAAACAAGGGGGAAGGGTTTTTTTGAGAGATGAAGGGATTATTTTAGGATTTGTTCCTTAAGGCTATAGGTCTGATTTCTCTTTTGAACAGTCAAAGTGCACACTGCATTGCTGCCCTATTATCCAGGAGAGTGCCAAGTGTTTTCCATGTGGGTGTTTAGAGCAGCAGGCCACAAAGGGTGGGACAAGGTGGGGCACCGTGGCTCTCCCCACCCCACACACACTCAGAGGCTACATCTACAGGAGCCTCTTTCAAAGCCATTCTTACCAGGAAACACTGAATTTAGAAAGGTTTGAATGTGTATGTCCTCATATGCAGTGAAAAAATGTAATGAAGAAATGAATACAAGTGCAAAACTTGATCTGAGAGGTCTAAGAATAAACTATGGCCATTCATTTACTAAAAATAGTGCAACCTTGATCAGGGTGTCTATGTAAAAGGCTTGTATTCAGTGGCAGTTGCACTAAAAGTAAAAATAGTAATAGAGTTGTCCTGTAACTTATGCTAAATAATGAGAATATATTTGCAGTAAAACTAAAGAAATGGGAATGGTGTAGTTTTACCAAGTGAAGCAAAGCCTCCATTTTTAAATACTTGTATTTTGTAGAGAAAGATGACTACAGGTCAACCAAAAAATGGCAGAACCCATTGTGGTTGTTCAACCAAGACCACTAGTCACAAGTTAGCTCAATTTTCTGTTTTTGAAAGCCTGTATTTAGCAAGGTTGACAGAACAATGACTCAACTGTGTAAATTATAGGTTAGTGTTCCTATAGAGCAAAACAAGTGACACTATCATGAGTGTTGATGTTGAGAATACAGATCCACTTTGAATCACTTTGTATTGAATTGTAAAGATGTCAAAGTTCACCTTGCATGTAAGTAATAGTATTAGACTTTAAATATATGGGCAAACAAGCAAGTAGCTGTTTAGGCAACCCCCATTAATTGACTGAATAGCTCTAATTGACTATGCCTGTGTTCCCAACCTATTCCAAGTTTCAGATAAAATAGTTACTCGGAGTTCCTCACCATGCAAATGCAATTAGAAGGTCTGGAATGAACCCAACTTGCATTCATACTGCTTGGGTTAGGTGGAGTCTTCAAAACCCCATCCAGGCAGAGCTGCAGCCCTTTCCCTGAGCACCTGCACCTTCATTAAGGTGTGGTATCCTTTTACCTAGTGCACAGTCAAATCAACCTCATTCAGCTCCTTTTCATCCATTTACTATGCTAAAAGCACTAAATGCTTCAACTTGTTTTTCAGAGCCATTTTCAGACTCCCAGAATGAATTAGGAAAAGACAGTGAGATTGAGTTCAGCCTGTGACTGAACACCACTCTGTCAATGAGACCATAGCACTAATTGTCATGCTGGTCTTTCCTTATCCAGGGATGGTGACTCCACCACCTCCCCAGAGCATTTTGTGTGCCTACAGATCTCAGCTCCTTTGGCTATGTCCCTCTTGTCCTCATTTATAATGTGTCACAGCTGGTACTACACAAGTCTTGCTAACTGAAGGTTGCAAGATGAGTGAGAACCATTCCACTGCCCTGATAAACACAAAACCAGTCTGGGTTTCTGTCTGTATGTAGCCCTAAACCACAAAGCTCAAGCTGTTACAGCAACTGAGCTGCCTCTCAATAGAAGCATCTGAACCATTACAACAAATTGTCCAGTAAACAAGCTTCCAAGACAAACAATTTCAAAACAAGTGGGGCAGAAAGGCTTCAACTGTGCCTTCAGTCTGTCTCACCAGGCTTCTCTGAGATGGCTTCATTTGTGTCTTTAATCTGCTGGTCATGCTTACTCAGAGCTGAGCTCTGTGGCTGGGTGAGAGGCAAGCAAGGCCAGTGTGACACAGCAGAAAGGCACTGCTGGTAGGTACCCAAACAGCACAGGTACAGTGAGGAAATAACACCTGCCAACCACCCAGTGCTTAGCTAATTATGTTCTTGACTGGGAGCTGCTGCAAGTTGTTTTATGTGCCACAAGGAACAGTTTTGTGTTGTGCTTTTACAGCAGTTAGATGCCTGTACACAACATTGTCCAGCTTCTCCAAGGTGGCTATTACTGATCTGGCTGTTCAGCTGAGTATCTGATGCACCTCCAGCCACTTCACTCAGATACCCTGCAGCCTCTGTGGATTCACACCTTTTGGTTCTTCCACACTGTGGTAAAAACACATTTTGTGTTAAGCATGTCTGTCTAGTGATACTTCCTCTTTTGTTACCTTACAAGCTTGCTCTCTGTAATTGGACTTCAGAATTGAGTCCATCTGCCTTTTTTTTTATTGTTTCATTTTACACTGGAAGGTGAAGTATAGCAGCTGACAGGTTAAGACTGAAAAAAAAAATCAAAGAAAATAAATGGGGTTCCATGGATGTTTCTGTAGATTAACATAATATTCCTGGTTTTCCAATGAAAATAACAGAAGTGCAGGCTGGCATTAAGTCTCAAACACATTAACATGTGTGGCTTAAATTCTATGGTCTCTAGTGAACTTCTGTAGATGTTTTCTATTTTCTCCTCCTACGCTTCCATGTTGCATATTACCCTGCTTGTTATTTTGCCTTTGTGTGGATGTAGTATTACCTCATTTTGAAATAATTAAGTAAACCATTGATTGGCTTGCACTGGAATGGTTGCTACTGATGGCTAGCAGCATTAATATTAAAAGCTTTCATTATATGAGATTCTTGGAATACACATTTTGTGCTGTTCTCACTCCAGCTATTGGTCTGTGCTTTCTGGTTTTCACTAAAACAGCAGCTCTTCAAGCTGGGTCCTTTATGCTGCAGGAAGCTTAAGAGATGACAGATATTAACCAGATTTTGGATTGTATTTTATTATAAACCATACAAATACTACTACCTTGCAGGAAGAATACAAGGTAGCGGTGGTATAGCTCCTTAGCTACAGGACACTACTGATCTGTGAAAGTAGAATCTGCAGAATTATCAAGTCCTGGGTGTCAAACCCTGTTTAAGGAGCAATTTCTAGTCTCTTCCTGAGATTAATACTATTTGCCTCACTTTTACTGTGTTACTTCCAAGCTTCTGATGGTCAGCAGTGTGTGGTTGTGCTTCTTAAGTTGAACTTTTGCTCCTACACCTAAGGGTAAAATTATGGCTGGACGTGGGATCAAAATTCTTTGCCTAAATCAGAGGGCAGTAGGAAGTGCCCCTATAGCAAGCAGTACAGAGAAGCTCTCAAGATGCTCTGTAAAAACATGCAGTGTTCATAGAAGACTTATTTTCATGCTTTTACAGTGTAAGTTTTAATTTGTAAAAAGAATGTTGAGGTGGTTTTGATCTAGATTATGTGTGAAATAAGTAATCAGCTGGCGTATGGCTGCCTGCTGGTGCAGGGACTCCACTTGCTTCATGCTGGTTTTAAGTTCCGTGGCATAACCTGAAAATATTTTGTGTGAGATTGAAAAAGACTCCATGTTTATTTTAGGGAAATGTATCTTTCAGAAGTTTCAGAAAAAGAGCATAATTGAAGCCAGGAAAATAGAAGATTTGGCATTAAAGTGTAAGAGGTGGGGTGTGGTTGGTTGGTTGTTTTTGTTGTTCTTGTAATTGTTTTTGTTTGGTTTGGGTTTTTTTGTGGTCAGATGAAGTAGCCAGGAAAATCAGGACAGTATCCATGCTTCCCAGTAACTAAGACTAGATGCACCAATCCACTACTAATAGACAATTTTTACAAGACAAAGCAAGATTCAAGTACTGTGGTAAATTCTAATGAATAGCCTTAACTGACAGAAAATCAGTTTTGTGAAAACATCAAGCTGTGATATATTGGAAGAGGGAAAATATCTTGTATTTAATCCATTGATAGCAGTTAAATAAGACTAATGATTACTGTATCACTTTGTAGTTTAGGTGTTGGGTGATTTGGTGGCTTTGGTTGGTTTTCCTTTTTTTTTTGGTATAATTTCCTTTATTTTTCTCATTGGTATATTTGGAAAAAGTTGTGCTTTTCCAATTCATTGGAACTAGATTTAGGTAAGAGAAGAAATTTATGGAAAAAGAGAGTGCAATAGGTAACACTGGATAGTATCAAAAACTTAAATGAACATCCTTATTTTGGAGGTTGGCACCTTCCCTGAATGATGTTGTCAATCTGAAGCTCCACAGCAGGGAGGGGCTGTGAACAGCAGAGCTTTGCAGAACTGTAGTTACTCCTTCCTGCTCATGTCCTTGTAAAAACCTAGGCATGCTCTAACCATGGCACTGAACCCAATCACCCTCTTATCATGAGGAGTTTCCATGGTGTTGACACAGCCTCAATGGATGTGCACTCTCCTGTATATGATGATCCATGACTATATTGCACAGCAGTTTCGAGAAAAGTTTTTGTATTTCAGGACACTCTCAGGCAGTAGGAACATATTCACAGCCAAATTCATAATTGTGTGTATGGAAGTGTGTAAAGCAACTCTTTTCCCTGTATCATCCATTATATCCAGAAGTGTCTTGACCTTACTGTCAGCCTGGAGCTAGACAGGCATGGTGACTGCACGCTCCTTTTGTGGTTGCAAAGTCACAAACCAGGCTTTAGTCACAGTCATGTCGCTCCTATAATCCTTCTAAGTGGTCTCAGTAAGAAACATTACTGACTGGTGACATTGCCAAAAAAGTTGCTACTTTCAGACATTTACTAGTGAATATACAATTATAATTTTCTCTTTAGAATCTTATGAACTACTATCTACTTTTTAAAAAGGTTTTTACAATGTCTGTGAAGTAGCTATAATTTAGCCCTCCTGTTTTACCATGCTTCAAGTCTTCCTGACTTTAACTCCACGATATCAACAGGTTACAAGAGCTTTCCTATTTCCTGCTATCCTTATTTCAGTTAGTCTTTCAGTAGACAGAGTAAAAAGTGAAGACAGTATGATGCTGACATACCCAATTGGTTCTGCACCACTGCAGAACCTACAGATCTGAACAGACCATCTTCCTACTACCCTGTCAGCCCTAATTCCATCGGTGGTCTGCAATGACAGCTGTGTAAATCTTTCTGAAACTAGGGAGAGCTACCTAGAAATACCTGATTGACTCTGTAGGCAATGATTTGTCAGGGCTGACACCATGCTGGCATAAATAAGCTTTGGTTAAAACCTAAACTGACACCAGTCTCTGAGGTTTGCATGGCAATGTCTAAACAATTCCTGGATCTAACTCATTCCTGGAAGCAATACAGCTGTATTCTCAGTGTGCAGCCTCTGGCTAACTGGACTGCTGGACCCAAACTTGTTTTCTAAGGGAATGCTCTGTGTATCACCACATGGCCAAGCTACAGCTTTGGTAAAACCCACAAGGCAGCAGAGAATTAACTCTTCTTGACCTAGATCTTGTCTATGGGACAGAGACCTGACAATTCAGATTGTTTAACATCTGATTAGCTTTTGTGAAGGGGTGATTCTTAGACTATCTGTGTTTCAGTTCAGGTTCCTTAGAAATTTAGTTTAAGCAAAACAATTACTGATTTAAGGTTTTAAAGCATTTCACCGTCTGAAATTAAAGGAAGCACTTAGCCAATACCAGGCCCTGACAAGCCTCACGGTTATGGTCTGTGTCATCTAAACGCTTCCTCTAGACGCTTCCTTCCTGAGCTGCCGCTGTCCCTCGCTTTTGCAAGGCGATGTCCCCACACCCCTCCAATGTAAACATGCCACGACACGCACCCGGCCGCTTCCCCTCTCCGCGCCGCGCTCCGGGCCCGGAGCAGCGCTGGCCCCGGCGGGACCGGGCCGAGCGCACCCCGCTCCCTCCCGGAGCCGCCGCCGGGCCCCGCTCCCGTCCGGGCAGGGCCTGGCCCGACACCTGAACAGGTGTCTGGGGGGAAGAAGGGCGGCAAGAGCCCGTTTTTTTGTTCAGGTCGCGCCTCTCCGCCTGCTCACCCGGGGCTAGGAGCCGAGCGGTGTCACCCTCTCCCCGCTGTCTGAGCGGCGGGAGCAGCGGCGGCACCGGTTGACCCGACGCGCCCCCCCTTCCCCTCCACTCCCCCCCTTCCCCTCCACTCCCCGCGCTCACCAGGTTGAGGGGCCCCTCCATCACTTCCATGGACGGCGGGGGCTGCGGGCACATGGGCGAGGGGCGCTCGCCGGTGCCCCCGGCCCGGCCCGGCGCGTCCCGGCCCCAGCGCGGGTTGTAAACACGGCGGCCGCTTCCGCCCTGCCCGCGAGAGCCGCGCGCCGCCTCGCGAGACTTCGGGGCCGCGTCGCCAGGGCAACGGGCGCCGCGCGCGCCGCCCGCCCTGAGGGCAGAGGGAGCGGTTTGAGGGAAAATCGGGAATGGAGAAAGAAAAAAGAAGAGGGAAGGACATGTTAGAATCGTAGGATATACTGAGTTGGAAGGGACCCATCAGGAATATCGAATCCAATTCCCGGCCCGCACAGGACACCCCAGAAATCACACCCTGTGCCCAAGAGCGGTGTCCAAATGCTCCTTGAGCTCTGTCAGCCTTGGGGCCGTGACTACTGCCCTGAGGAGCCTGTTCCAGTCGTCAGCCATCCTCTAGGGAAGAACCTTTTCCTGATATCCAGCCTAAACCTTCCCTAACTCAGCTTTATGCCGTTTTCTCGAGTCCTGTCAGTAGTCACGAGGATGAAGAGATGAATGCCTGCTCCTCTGTTTCATAAGGATGTTGCAGACCGCAATAAGGGCTCTCCTCAGTCTCCTCCAGGCTAAACAAACCAAGCGGCCTCAGCCACTCCTTGGGCTTTGCTGCTTATGATCTTGATTTAAAGTATTTCAGCACTAATGGTTGTTCTGTAAGGATGAGTAGTCTTACAGAGAGGTTTCTAATCCAAGTTTGTGGTCATGTATGCACGTTTATCTCAACTTTAGAATGGCTTTTGACAATCTTCTGTAACAGCACTGTATGGGAAGTGTTGAGGTATGATTTAGATAAATAGAAACGGAGAAGGACCGAAAACTGGCTGAGCTGCCAGGCTCAGAGGGCTTGCTTTCATTATGATCAGTGGCAGAGTTGCACTGGTGTCCAGTGACTAGTGACATACCCCAAGATATGATACTGGGTCCAATATTATTTAATGCCTTCATTATCAGTATTACTTAATGTCTTGCACCACCCTCCTGCATGGAATACTGATAATGAGCTTGCTGGGGTGAGAGGATGTTTGTGGGGAAAAGAGCCCCCAGCATGACCCATAGAGGTTCTTAGTGCAACACCAGTAAAATAAGTGCCTTTTACAGTGCAGTATGGAGAGATTGTGTAGAAATGCGCATGAAAATATGAATGTCTGGTCAAAACCTTGCCTAGCAATAAGTGATGTGGCTCTCAAAGAGTAAGAAATTGTTGTGTTTGAGTTGCATCATATTCTGGGCAGTATCAAGTCAGCATTCCCAGGTCTTTAATAAATGTCAGGAGGATATAATTCAAAATAATGGCTGTAAGCCAATATAAGGCTGGAACTGGCTTGTAAATTCTGTGTATAGTTGTACATGCACAACAGAAGCTAGCTGCTAAAGTGTCAGTCTGAGACCTCTGAAGATCTGCCACAGTCACTGCCACACAGAAGCTTTAAAACTAGTATGAAGACCAGAACTGGGTGAGTTTAATTAAAATGCTTTAAAAAGAGAACTATCTTGCTCACATTTGGCTATACTCTTACTATTCTCTGACTTCAAGTTACTGTTACAGTTCTCTCTTTAAGAGAATACTTATTGAGGGGAATAGAGCAAAATGTGAGATAATAAAAAAGGCTATGCTACTAAATGCTTCTATCCCATGGAAGCTCAAAAAACATTTTAAAAGTTCTAGGTAGAGGCTTCAGGGACAGACACCAAGGGCTGTGATGAGGAGTGAGTGGGGTTCCTGTGGGGAAAAGTTCCCCCAGCAGAGTCACAAAGCAGTAAAAGTGCAAGGGCTCCTCATGGCTTTTCATTGCAGGAGTGCATGGAAACAGGTGACAATGGCAGTGGTGCTAAAATTGCCATAGTATGTGTATGTGTGTGTTAACAGCACAGTAGCGTCAACTCTCCTACATAACAAGTGATAGAATAAGAGGAAATGGCCTCAAATTACACCCAGGAAGGTTTAGATTTGATATATAGGAAAAATTTATTCACTGTAAAGGTTGTCAGGCATTTGGTACAAGCTGCCCAGGCCAGTGATGGAATAGCAGTCCCTGGAAGTATTCAAAAAACTTGTAGGTGTGGTACTTAGGGTTTATGGTGGACCTGGAAGTTTTGGGTTAATGCTTGGACTTGATCTTTTCCAGCCTCAATGATTCTGTGATTAGTTATTCAAAATACACTGTCTTGAGAGGGACCAGTGAAGCAGGGCACTGAACATGGTGAGGGTCGTGGTCCTCACAACTCTGCTTTGTGAAGACCAGAGAAAAGTGTGATAGAGGGATTCTGTGCAACTTTGTCAGCTGGAGCAAAGGGTGCCATGAGTTTGTATAATAGTCTGAAAGGGGAAAGAAGGCAAGAAAAAATAGGGAGAGATAGAAGAAGGTAGGGCTGAAGCTGAGACGTCTAGAAGATAAGAGGTGAAAGAGCCAATTAGCAGCAAGTGAAGAAGGTGCAGAGCTCCTTTGTAGCTGCAATGCTCAGCGGTGAGTGGCGTCTGTGGGTCGCTGAGGGAGCCCACATGGCCTGATACTGCACAGCTCTCGACTGTGCCTGTGCTGCAGGGAGCAGCCCTGCAGCCTGGGAGCGCTGGCGGGAGTTTTCCTTCTGACATATGCGGTTAGACAAGATCGTCTCTTCTGGCAAGGAGCGTCCCAAAGACAGCTTGCCAGTTCCCATTTTCATTTGCAAGAATTTATCTATCACTTTGTTTCATTATGTATCAGCAAGTCAGATCCCCTGTAGCCCAGAGGAGTTTTGGTCTAGAGCGCTTTTATTGGACAGGAGATAGGGAAATTGTCCTGTATCAGTTGTTAAAGGCATAGGCTGGCCTGGGTGAGGGAGAAAGGGTAGCTGGCACTTCACTGTCAGCATTTACACTCAGACATGAGATGATAAAATTGAGTTGTTTCATTGTACTGAAGCATTGTGTTTCCCTTCCTTTTAGCTCATGGACACACCCTCATGAAAAAGCAATATTTAGTAATATTTAGCAGTTATCTGTGGGAGTATAGTACCCATTTTGACCATCCCACTTGGTCACTGTACCTCTTCACAGTGACAAGCCCTTCTCTAATCCTTAGCCCTCTGCAGTCTGGCCTTTTCCTCTCTCTTCTGGTTGTACTAAAAAGGAAAAAGTTTGCCAAAGGTCTTTACAGTTGGGCACAAAACTTGGTTGCTCAGTTGTTAATGAAGTTATGTTGAATTTCAAGTGTCACAATTTACTGATTTTCTTGCATGTAAACATCAGATCTTACACTTAGCTAGCTGATTATCCTTTTCCATAGTGCATTAATCCAGAGGCAGATGTTGATGATCTTGTTAAACACTATGTAGGATGAGATTTTCAATACCCTGGCAGTTAAATTGCATACTGTCAAGCTGTTATTTCTAGCACTTTTACTAACTTTTTTTTTCATCTATTGTGATGGAACTGGAGATTTTAATTTATTTATTTATTCAAACTGTATTCCTGATCTGTTTGTGTATAATTTTTTAAATTTTGTATAAAATATCTGACTTGTGACAGGTAATTGCATAGCTGGTTTTTGCTGTGTGCTTATCAGTTATCTCTAAGTCATACCAATTTGCTAAAACAGATCGTTAGGTCAAACACTTTTGTAGAAACTAAACAAACTAGTTCTGAGAAATGTTTTCCATTACTCCTGCTGCTGGCTGAGGGAAGACAATTTAATTTATTGGATTTTAAGACACAGTCAATGTTCATTTCAAGGCACATTATCTTCAGTGGAAAAAGGAGTAAGATGCTGGGCCAATTTACCATTTGTGGAATGGGAGCTAAAGGATTAAGGGCTATTGTATCAACAGAATAAAGGTTTTAGAGGCTGTGTTGTTGAATCAAGTTGTGTGGAGTAGTACTTTTTGGCTTTAGCAAAATGAAAATATAATTTTCCCCTGGTCCTTCAAGAAGCATCATGTTGCAATGTCCTGCAATGGCTGCAGAAAGCAAGTAAAACCTGTAACCTCATCTTTGTGAAATTAGATTTAATGTGATATAATGATGTTTGTTGATGTAATGTGATATAATGATGCTCCTTCAAAAAATCTAAATTTAGACGGAAGTTTTTTTACTTAGAAAATAGTCTTGGGGCATTTTGTGGATTTTTGTCCAAAATACCAAGATCCTGGGGTGCTGAATGTCACATATTTATTCCAGATGGTGTGCCAACCTCTGCTGTGCTGCTCTGAAAATGGCCACTGTTTTCTGCCAGAGTCTACAGAGGTGATCCAAAAGATAAAAAGTTGCCCTCTGGAAAGAAACAGAACCATAGTAAGTACTCTCCTACATTATCTGCAAATTTATCAATGAATACAGATTGGTTATTCCTTTTCATTACCACCCTTTCTGTGTTTTGCATGTTTTGCCCCTCCCGAGGGACTGCATGGGAATAGCATGTTGACTATAAGTATAAATTAAATGTTTGTGTAAAAGAAGAACTATTAAAATGTAATCCTGGGCAGGATGTGCCTGTCAGCAGGAAGCTTCCTAAAATACCCTGTGTTTTAAGGGTGGAATTTTAGAGTAGGAGGGGAGTGTAGAATTGCTATTTACCTGTCTGATGCTGCTTTTGACACACATGATGAGCCAGCTTCATTTGACTGTCACCTCCTTAGGAGGCAGAATTCCTCGGCCCACACTTTGCTCAGCATTGACTACTTCTTTATTTACTCTTTGTGTCTTTGCATTTTATCTGGACTGTGCATTTTCAGTGAAGCTCCAGTTAAAGACAGGCTTCTCAGTCATGGCATTGTAGGAGGGCCCACAGAGCCTCCCACACAGTGCCTTCCTCAAAGAGAGATAGGGATGTCTGATTCTTTGAAGAAGCACTTTAGAAACAAAAGGGATTCCCCTATGCCTCTGACAATTTTTTTCCCACCACACATGTACAGAGCCATCAAACTGATGGGCCTCCTTCCATTTGTCAGATTTTTCAGAATAACCAGATTTTAGGATTTCCCCCTGGATGTGCTGTGTCTCTTTGTGTTGCCTCTGGGGAATGCCTGAGAGGAGCTGTGGGTGAAGGAGACCTTTGACAGCTGGGGCTGAAGGAACCTCAGTCAGAGGACTGGCAGGTTCAGGACAGTGAAATCTTGGAGAAGGTGTAAACTAAATCAAAACCTTTCCCAGTCCCCTTTACCCCTTTTTGTGTTTATTTGGATTTGCCTTCTCAAGGTCTTCAGTGACCTTTTCCTTTATTACTGACATGTGGTCAGCAATAAGAACCAAAAGAGCAGGTCATTAAAATCCATTGAAAACTTGCAGTTACAATGCCTTGGCATGAGAATTTTGTCTCTGAAAGGACTTGAGCACAGCTTAGAAATCAGCAACCACAGTTTGGCACTTTTCTTAGCTACCAGAATAACTGACAGAATTTGAAATCAGTCAGATTTGCAGGGAAGAAAAAACTGGTGAGTTAAAAAACAAGAACATAGCAAGACCATGTCTGAATAAATTTCCAGTCGTCTGTACGTAGACCATTTATTGAGAAAGATAAGAGAAACTAAATTTTCATAATCCTGATTACATGCAGAGGATTGACCCAGATGCATGATTTTAGCTGTATTTATTATATTTAAACACAATGAATGCCTTCACATATGTTTACTGAAATGAGAATCCACAACCACTTAAATGCCTCTTAAATATTCCTGTTTAAAAAAGAAACTATTGGATTCATGCATACTAAGAAGTAATGTATATGGCTGTGGTGTTCTAGAATTAATTAGGTCTCTTATTAGTTTTAGAATCAAGAAAATATTTTCTCATTGCTTGCAGAATAAAATAGTTAAATCCTCTGCTTAGATCTGAAAGTAGTTTTGCCCACAGCAATCAAACTGATATTTTCTTTATAGCTCATTCTCTCTGTAAGCCTTATGCTGATTTCATTAGGCTTTAGATCAGGTTCCAAGTAACTAATTATATTTATAGTGTGATTTCTTTGCTCAGAACAACTAATTTAGTTAAAGGAGTTGGTGGGAATGGTGAAAGGTTAAGTAGTATTCCTTTGCATTACTTTGTCCTGGTGCAAAATACCAGGAAAACTTTTGTCTTTGTGTTTATAAGCCCTCAGTATTAAGCTGAGCAGCAACCTTCCTGTTTTCAGGATTTTGTGAGAGCATAGTGATGAGCAGTTGATATACTGACTTTTTCTTTTATATTGAGTATGGCTGATACATTTTTGGCATAAAAAGTAGGGTCAAAAAACTGGCCATCTGAAAGTGATGAGAAGTCAAAATGTGAGGATTTCCATGTTTTTCACGTATGCTCATTGCCCCAACTCTCTTCCTAACATTTCTTAATGCATTTTTCTCACACAGCTCTACTGTAAAGCCACCACCCTGCCTTTCATCACTTTCCCACTCTTGCCACAAATCCCCTCTCACCTACAACCCACAGGCCTGCCCCTATTTCCTCAACTCAGACCTGCTGTTGCACTCATGCTCATCTTTGAAAGGGCCTGTGCTGCATCCATGCTTCTGTTGCTGCCTTCCTAAACACTGCCACAGGCAGCTGAATGATGCTTCTCTCTGCTGGCCCTATCCACAAACGTGAAAGACCCTTTCAGCTTTGGTTTTGGGGATTTAAAACAGCTTGGACAAAAGTAGGTTTGTTCAGCAGCTTTACTTTGCTAAAGGATATGAAGGTTCTATTTCTGCATCACCAGCACTGATTCTGATTCTCTTTCTCTAGACTGGCTCTCTTATCCTTACTCCACAGCTGTGTTTCTCTGCACAGTACATTATTGCTTTCCTTGCCCTTAGAAATCAACATATTTTCAACATACAGTGAATATCGAATATCCAGAGTGCTCAATCAAAAATTTTCTGGATTCTTTTGTTTTTCCTCTCTGAAACTGTAATGCAAAGAAATAGGCTTATTTCAAGTTGAATTTCTGATAGAAGGTCTGGTATTTGACACAACCCTGTAGACTACAAAGCAATGTTGGATCATTAAATGCTGGATTTTGTTAACATTCTAGTGGAAGCCTGCAGAATTTTGAAGGTCTGAGCCATAACATTATGCTCTAATCTAAAATGTACTGAGAACCTTGAGTTACCTTTTCTTTTTTTTTTCCCTGGTATGTTTCCATTCCTGAGAAAAGCAAGAGCTGCAAGACTGACTTAGATATACTCATTCAATTAATCAAGTGAGAGTGAATCAAACCTTTCCAGGCAATTTTGTTTGAAGTGTCTGCACTCTTCTCTGTATCGCATGAGGTGCCAACACCAGTGGGAGTTTGCCTAAGGTAAGAGCTGTGGGTTTGGGTGTATTCTTCCATTTTTATTAAGCCTTACACTCACAGGAATTTTGTGCTTTTTAATCTTGTAACTGTACAAAACTTATCTGAGTATGGAGGAAGATAACTTAGTGAATTGCTTTAATTGTTCTCATACCTGGTCACATTAGGTGTTATGAGCTAGTCAAACTTAAAAAAATTCCAAACCCACTTTTATAGCAAGAAGATGTTTAACTGAAATCCTTGTGCCATACATCTAACCAGTAAACCAGTAGCTCAAGTGAGCTACCAAGATACATCAGTACTACCTGCTTCTTCCCAGTTGGTCCTTAATTTCATTGTATCCATTTAAGCCTTGTAACTTCCTTGTCTGCCTTTATTATCTGTATGGTTTTCTTTGAAATCCTTCATATGGAATGACTTCTAGCAAAAAAGCAAGTTGTCAAAAAAAAAAAAATCCAGCTAAACACATTAAAAATTTATTGCTCTTAATATTCAGAGTATAGCTGCAGAATTGAGTAGTATTTATTTGCAATGCAGTAGCACTGAGATTTCCCATGCTGGTAAATAATATAAAGCAATCTTACACCCCCTGTAATCTTTCAAAACAAGAAAAGGGGCTGAAAGTGAGACTGGGACATGAAGAAGACAACAGCAATTTGGAAAGGTCTTGTGGCAAGTATGGTGCAATGCATTCATTTATGAATACAATTAATTATTCAGTTAAGCAGGACTTGTATGCTACTTCACATAATCAAAATTAGATCCAGTAACATCTGATATCTTGGCATGAGAGTCTACCAAAAAGGTGGTAATGTGACAAGACTGTCTCCCTTTTTAAAATATATAAGGTACAAACAAATGAGAGAAGAGACCTGTTTAGTCTGTACCATGGGACTGAAATTCTACACAAGGATAGTCATAGATTAATTCACTGAAAGTTTTGAATTAGCACCTTAGACCTTAGCTCCTTATTTCGAGGAGCTCTCAATTCTTTAGAATAAGTTTTTCCAGGACAGGTTAATACTTGAATTTTTTTGTTACAGTCTTTCAGCTAGTACTCCCTCCAGTACTGGTTTCTAGAATTCATCATTTAGCTTCTAAAGAGGAATGCTCAAAATCAGAAGTTGAATCTTTCAGTTAAGAGAGAGGGGACATGGATGTTCAAGGCAGACAATGGATGACATAAGCAGATGCCATGTGAAATTTTACTAGAATGGGAAATCTAAGTAGATGAATACAATTAGATCTCTCTCAGCTTCAAACACAGCAGTGAAAAGACAGTTCAGTGCTTTATTTCCTGTCTGTCAGTTAAAAGTGCAATATAGAATTATGGCCAAATACAAATACCAAATTTTCATATGAACATGTGAACTACTGGTGTAAAGCTGGAAAGAAAGCTGCAGCAGTAGAGGCACATTTTCTGGTGTTCCAGAGTGAAACCATCTTACATTTGTAGATCTAGGCTGTGAACATGAACCCCCGTTTGTCTCCCTGCACACCTTCTGCAAAGCCACAAAAGTGTATTTTAGGTAAAAATGAACAGACCGAGTGCATTTCATGTGCCTGACACCCTGCTGCTCAAATCAGAGCAAGGTTTTAAATACATTGGGCTAATTTTTCCCAGCTGTAGTGGGAAATAATGTTTCTTTTCCCTACACAGGCCATCATCTTTTAGTAAAGGCCCTTGTGCAGAGTATATGTTAATCCATGCATTTTAAAGAATGAGACAACTTGCAGTATAAAAACCCAAAGCATTCATATCAGTTACAGACACTGGAATACTTTTGATGGATCTAATATTCAGCCTTTGGCTGGAAGGCAATTTTGAAAGAACCAACTAGTTAAACTTGAGATACTTCTATTTCCTCATAAGATTTACTTCTCCTCCTTAATCTGTAACTCCATAGTGAGTTTCTCTAACCATCAATACGACAGTACAGCAATATTGCCTCATCAGTCATGATTTACTTAATGTTTTCTGAATTTAGTAATATTTGATTAAAATTTAATGTGAACATATCATATCATGCCACATATATTATTGCATCCATTAATCAGGTAACCATAATAATGAAATGTCGGAAGATTGGATGAAAAAGGAGCTGAAGTCTTTGATATATGTTTGGCATGGGTTTGTGAGTGATTAACGAAAAGATATCCAGTCAATTGTGTAAAGCTTCATTAATATACATTTACCATCATCTATGTACTGTATCATCAGATATTTTTAACCTTAGTTAAACTTGATTTTTTAATTTACTGCATGACACTAAATATTAATAATCCTGAAAAATATATAGTATTCTATTAACTCTCATAATGCCAGAATGATTCATAATGTGTCCTAATGCTTTTGTAGCAAACTATGTACTAAAAATATGGTCAGAGTTAATGGATCAGTTTTGTTAAAGGTGGAATAACAAATGCTTTATGCATGGCTCTATAAACATCAAATTACACAATCTTATTAAAATAAATGTAAGTTGGTATTTCCATCTACTTTTTTAATATGCAAAGTTATATATGACCTAGTCTAGCAAAGCATCTACTGCAGTTTGCTAAAGGAGATATTGATAACAGTGACACCTGAGTTCATACTCATAAGTATTTTGTTAAACATATGAAAACCAAAATCCAAGCCAAAGTCGAAATCCTTTGGCTTCAGTTCATGAAGCAGGATTATTACATGTTCTCCAGGTAAACTTTGACAAACATGTCATTGTTTTCTTGCTAGTTGTGAAAGGAAACAATTGAAGCAATAATCCTACAGCCTGGATCCATGTAGGAAGTTCTTTATGGCGCGATGGATCTTTTCAGGGCTGTTTGTCATGGCAGGAGTGCACACGTGGCTCTTGAGCCGTGTGTGTTCTTGCACTCAGGGCTGGGCACAGAACAGATCAGAGCACACGTGCCTTGTTGGTACCAATGGCTTGCAGTGTATTCATTGTGTACAATATGGAGCATCCTTGCAGGGTGTCCTGGAAGTACTTGTTGAAAAGCTGCAGCTGTTATACATCTGATATTTGTCTCATATCTTCTCTCACTTTTGGTAAGAATTCAATTTATTTAGTTTTCATATATTGCTTACTGTGAATCATAGAGAACACAATCATTTTTTTCACTGCAGGTAGCTAAGTACATGTTTACCCTACAACAACTTCAGAAAGCAGATGTCTTCAGAATAGTTTCAGAACAGTGTTGCCATTTGTCTTTTAACATGGCCTGAGATTTTGAAGTATGTTTGGTTAGAAGCTGGATGCTGATCTCTAAATTGAAATATTTCCTCTTTTGAAGGCTGTGGGAGATCACTGTTGTGTGGTGTTGATCTGTATAAGCACCGTGCAGTATATTGGCATCCAGTTTATATTTTTACCCCACAATGTCTTGTTTTCAGCTGATTTAAGGATGCTCTCTTCAGTGGTGTCTAGTGGGCAAAAGCTGACAGCAGTGTTTGGGTACTTGGGTAACAGCTTAGTTCTGAGCAAGGTGGATGAGTGTGCTCATCAATCTACTGATAAAGGGCATGAAAAACAGTCAGGCCGGGATGTATGGCTCTTGTAAACTAAATTCAGCCAAAATAGGTCTATGTAGCTGCATCTGGTACCTGTTCTGCTAAGAAATGTGAAATCATGAATTGAAGGAAAAATTGAGGCTGGTTACTACCAATTTAGTATTTGTAAGCAGTCTCACTGGATGCTGTACAGAACCTGCTTACTTGGAGATTGACAGAGACATGAGTAAAATAATTATTATTCCACCTAAATATAAAATGATCCACCTGTGCTGGCAACATTTTTAATACATGCTTTATAAAAAAATTGATGTGAGTGTGCAGGCTCTGTATCATGTTGCATTACTTATTTTACACCACCTAGTTCACATACTGCCTTTGGCAACAATAGGTCTCAGCATATATCTTGAGTGTGCAGACTAGTGATGAAAAAAATGCATTGTGTACTTTCATTATGTACCTGTGAAGAAGAATTAAGAAGACACAGGGCACAGAATTCTTTCTTGGGCTTAGGTGGACTTTTGAAAATGAATTTGCTTCTGAGCTCCTGTCAACAAGAGTAACCATAACTCATTTTCTGTGGCTGTTAATCCTGCTTGTGAGGGGGTAGGGATAGTCATTTTCTTTGTAGTTGAAGGCAGGAACAGCATCATAACAAATAATGACTTTAGGATAAGCCTAAATGGATGAAGTGCAATTGCAGTTGTCCTTCAAAATTAAGAACGGTAGACAAAAAAATACAGAAAATGTGATCTAAACTAATATTTCTTTCAGCTTTTGTGGAGTGCTTTCTAGCCTAGGACCTGTCAAGGCTTGCAAATGGTAAGGCAATGGATTTTGAAACGTCTGTGTTAAGCAGTTATTTATTCACTCTTTTACAGGTGGGAAAATCAGAAATATACAGAAATACAGGATACAAGTGCCCCTTGTATACAGGTAGCAGTAATAGAACAGGGATTGAACCCCAGAGACCTGTGGTTTACTTTTAGACACTGCAGTTCATCACTGAAATAGCACACTGAATATACCATACATTCCCAATCTTTTCAGTAAAGCAGGCTTTTTTCCTACACACTCACAGATTTCATACAGGAGAAAACCCATCAGAGATTTGGTGATTTTTAAACAGTGTTTCCTCTTTTCATCTTTAGTTACAGCTGGGCAAATGGTGTCAAGTGTAGGTATCGAAAGCCATGGATGGGAACTCCTAAGAGTATGTAGAAGGATTCTATTTTGGTAATTCTTTTTGATGAAAGGCATGAGAAGAAGTTGTCTTTGAGAATGTGACAATTGCTGCAGTGCACAAAGTTATTTCCTCCTAGTGGCATCTGTTTTCCAGGAGAGAAAAATGCTGAGATTATGCTACAGCCTGAAGCTCTAGCATGTTGATGAGGTAGAAGGAGTCCAAATAAATTAACTGTTGTCAGACTCTGATTCCAGTGACTGGGATTTTATGTGGTTGGGGGAAAAATGGTCTTACATATTTGGAAAATTGTAGTCTGCTTTGGCAAGAAGGAAAGTGAGCAGATCAGAGCCTGTTTCTCATGTCATTGAAGCGTTTGAGGGCTTGCCTTCTGCTGAGATGGGAGAGAACTTTCTGCAAAATTAAAAGTGTTTGTTACATCTATCTAAAATGTGTAGCCCTGTTCTTGATGTAAGATTTGCATGACTTCAATCTGCTCTTCTGGCCTAGGGAGGTCTGCCTCTAGCAGTTAAAGGAGGTTTTTTTCAGGAATGAACTCTGACAGTTCCTTGAGTTTATGGTGCTGAACAATGTAAATATTGATGTGGGACTTGAGGAAAAAGAGCACTGTGAATTTGCCAGTGCTAACGTCCTTGCCCGGTCTTTCTGCAGCTGTCTCTGATATGACGACTGAAGTGTTGCAAATACTTTGTTACTCCTTAATATTATGGTTGCAAAAAAGGGAGGGGGGATTGTTTGCAGCTGACTGCATCTTGGAAGTTGATAATTATTTACTTGTCTCCACGCTTCTGTATTTTTATATTCATACCCAGTGTGTCTCTGATGGGCTTATGAGAATGATGGGCAAATCTTACACTAGGATTTGGATACGAAGACGAACTCTGAGTTTGGAATTTCCATTTTTATGGACTTGCACCTTTTCAGTATGGTATGGGAGAACCTAGTGGTGCTTTAAGCACACGTTCTCCTCACTCTTGCAACAAACTGGGAGAGGAACTGCATGCATCATAGGTCCTTGTGCACAGCATAGGTAGGGCTTTAGGTAGGTGCTGTAAAGCTTTAGTTTGTTTATGTGGAAATGAGGGTGCTGCTCTCTGTAAATCAGGGAGACCAAGGTGATGGAAAATTTCTTAGCAGAGTGATTTAGTTGGGATAACTGGTAGATAACAATTCATGCTGCACATTGAGAGGCAGCCATTGAGAAATTTCTCTCTTCTGTAGAAACACACAGCCACTCAGTAGAGATTCGTTTGTGCAGCACTGAGCTGAGTTACAGTACCTGAGATTTCGCATGACAAAAGAATCTTGCTGTCAGACTCCCTCTGCTGAGCTGCTGATACAAAGGGCTGTGGGAGGCAAGTAGGAACACCAAAGAGTCTTCAATTGTTCTCAGATAGCTCTTCACAGAAAGGTCTTCCCAGAGCTTGCTGCATAGAAAGCACAACCCACACATCATTGTTACTCATTCGTTCAGTTTAAGAGGCTTGTTTTTCACAGATGTGCTCTTCCTGTTTGGCATTTGTAACTGAGGATTGTTGTTAGTTGTAGAAAAGTGTCATCCAACTATAAACTGAGATTTTCAGCTGATTCATGAGCCCCTTTGTTAACTACAGGATAAAAAGGAATATGGTTGAGTGTGGAATGTAGGTTAAGCTATTTCTACCCCAGTATATTATACTGCACAGGGAGGGTGAAAAAGAAATCTTAATAGTGATGCAAAAATTCCCTCCCCACCTTATATCAAATAGAATTAGTAAAACAATTAGAAGATAGAGTTAATTTCTATATGTTAGCCTGTATTATTCATGTGGAGCCTATATATAGAGATGTGTATGTATATGGATTTTAAAATAATTAACCAAAATTGCTGTCCACAGTAAGTAAAGTAAACAATCAGAATGTTTGAGTAAGGCTTTCATGTCAGAAAATTGGCCAGGCATGCTAAGAAAGGCAGTAAAACTTGGGAGAAGAGGAGAAAATGAACTATCTCAGAATAATGGGACCAGGACCATTCATGTCTGTATAACAGATAATTTGTGGAGCTTGAAAGTTTTTATTTCTACATTAATACTACAGCCTTATAGGATAATCACAGATAAGTATCTGTTTATTGTTGTTCCTGGGAATAATGATCAGATGTGTGTTATTTCTGCCCAAGTTTTCTTCAATATATACTTATCATCTCATGTCTAGCTTTAGAAAAAAGTCTAGATTAAAAAAATAGTAAAAATGCCTTTTGAAAGTGATTTAAAAATAGTTCTTCATACTGAAGAGCAACTGTGAAAACACTTCTGAATTGGAAAAACATCTTCCTTTTGGCATATGGATGAAATGTGCTCTCTCCTAGTCACATCTGTATCTGGCTGGGTACTCCATCTCTAGGAATTTACACTCTTCAAAAACAGCATTAGGTGTGAATCTGGCTGCTTGTCAGAAGGCTATCCTTGCTTAGGCTTCCTTAGATCAGTGAGTTTTTAAAAAGTAAGGATATTTTTTAATGCATAAGTATTCTCCTAAAAATTGATAAGCACATAGAAAATGTTAACTATCAAAACAAAAAGGATAAATAACAGCATTTACCAATACATTTGCAGCAGAGTGAGAACCCAACACATACCTCTGGAAAGTTGGTTTACTAAATTAAGTGCAAAATAACTCTTCTGAATTATCTAATTGTCTTTTCATTCTTAAGCTTTTGGTTTATTGTTGCAAGATTTTTTTTAAACCTACAATCAAGGATCTAATTTCTGGTACCTGAGCATTGGCTCATATTGGAGAGAAATATCTAAAGTGGAATCAAATTTATTCACTCTGTAAATTACAGCTGTATTTAACATTGAGTGTTCTGGTATTCCTGGAAGTCTTCCTTTTCAGTGAATTTATGACTAAAATGCCAGCAAATCAGTTTTAGTGGTGTTGATATGATGTGTGTTCAGTTGGAAAGAATGAGTGGAAGAGGGAAGAGACATCTGGATGGTGTTACTTCTGCAAAGAAAATATATATCCTCCATCATAAGGCAGAATGAAGCACCAGAGTGACTTTTCTGATGCTATGCAAATTGTGGCTGTCCTCAGCACATTCAATTTCTGTTCTGAAACATGATTTTTAAGATCTCTTCACTACCAGGTCCAGACATTCCACACAAGGTTGCTCCCCTCCAAGATTCTGAAGACGATGTGGCTCAGGCTGAGATTTACAGGGGTGAAGCAGCTGGGTGCTGTAATCTGCCTGGCAGCTGCCCCCAGCCAGTGACCTCCTGTCTGTCCTGGGGAAGACATGCTTCCCAAATGGAAGACATGCTTCCTTCCCAAATGGCCACAATGTGTATCTGGTCTCATACCAGTGTAGTGTAAGGAAATAATCCAGGTGTGCTCTCCTGCCTTCAGCCCACAAACAGAACGGCCGTGGGACTCCTCACCCTCAGATCAAAACATGAGAACTCTCTTTGCATTAGCTTTTCTCACAACGACTTTGCCAAATGTGCAGAGCAACGGGGAGCCCTGAAGCAGCCTGTCTCCTCATCCCTTTCCAAAGCCACCTCCTTAAAGATCACCTCATAATGGGGACTGATTGCCTGTTTGATCTTGGTGAGCCTCAGTTTCACACTAAACCACACAGATGCCTCAGGGGCCACCACAGAAGCGCGGGTGATGAGGGGATATTAGTGTATACCTGCATTCCTGCACAGTGTCTGCTGTGTAGTTAAACACCTTAAATAACCCTTGGAAATTATTCTGGCTGTATTAGAAAGTGGTAGCCTAGCAACTGTGGGGTTTTTTGGTTTTGTGGGTTTTTTTTAAACCAAACAGTAAAGGAAGTGAGTTCTAATCCTCTTGAGGGTGCTGTTTATTAAAATTTCCACCATGGAAATTAGACAGTATCTTCCTCTTTCCCAAAACAATTCTGAACTAATTACAGCAGAAATATTTCTTTTATTGAAATGACAGAAGTGAAGTGACAGAAATAGATGTTAGAGACAGTAAACAAAGGGGGTTTTTTTTCCCAGAAAACTGGAAAATACATGAAGTTTGTTAGTGCATCTGTTAAATAATGCCTTTAGGAGGTTAGATAGGAGAGGATACAAACTGTTTAAATGCTCTGTATAATGGGTCGAGAACCCATAAAGAGAATTAGGGTGCCTTGTAAATGTGTGGCAGCCACAGCATCAAGGTTAAATGGAATTGCCCAATCAGCAGGGTGGTAACAGGGAGTTGATGTTCTTAAACCCATTCTGGACTTTGCTTTCCTGTGGTTGGTAAGGGTTGAATTCCATGGGAAGTGCTCTGGGAGTAGGGGAACTAGATGAGCATGAGTTGGCATTGGGGTTTCACCATCTTAGGTGCCCATCTTAGAAAAAGAAAGTGATACAGTTTGTTGTTGTTTGGTTTTTTTTCCCTCCTGATGAGTATGTGTGTTCTCTCTTGCTCTTTTAAATATTAAATATCTTAATATAAAGCACTTCTGCAAGGTGTAGGCTTCGAAGTTCTTCAATCCATTGAAGAACTTATCCTGTCATAGTATCCTTGACTTCAAAAATGCTTCTGGCTTTGGGGGAAGTGCACAAAAAACTACAAGTAAAGTCTGTGCTTTACTGTGCTGCACCCTGAGATGTTTCCTCTGCAGACAAATTTGTACTTGGCTATGTATCTTGAAATTTGTAATTTCACACCTGAATTGATGATATTGAGTCATTTTCACTATATGTGCAAGGCATTAAAAATGTATTTTGTTAATGATTACTTTCATATTTGTGACATTGAAGCCAATTAGAAGTCCTTGTGTGGTTTTTGTATGTTTGAGATGTCACTGATCCTGGAATGGCACAATTTGGTCAGTTAATCACTGGTTTTTATATTTTCCTTCTTTTTTATAGTTTTTTATTGGTGTTCTGTGGGGAGAGATAGGATAGAATTGAGCTACAGGCTGTGGGATGTGCCTGCAGAACTCCCTGGCAGCACAGGGAAGTTTGTCTCCACCTGACTTTGGGGAGGAGGTGCCACATGGCAGAGCCCTATGGAGAGGAGCCTGTGGAAGCTGACAGACCCCTGAATAGCAGGTGATCACCCCTACAGGGACATGAGGAAAGTGCTGCTGACATGGCAACGTGTGACAGGCTGCTTAGTGAGACTTCCCATATAGGGAAATAGTGTGTCTTGAAGAAGTGTATGAAACCAGCTTGTTTCTTTGGATAAGCAATTCAGATTCCCTGCCAGTCTGAGTCCATGTCTCACTTGTTACTGTGCTCCCTATTGCAGACGTTATCCATTGAAATTCAGTTTACTAACCATACTATAACTGTTGCTTCCTCACAATGGTTTTGCACCCATTGGAGAATGCTTTAGGGAAGGAAATGCCAGAATAAAAAAGGGGGAGAAAGATCAGTGCTTAGAGGTCCCTCTTGACCACTTTAATAGAGATAATTGCAATCATAATATTTATAGTAAATATGCTAAAAAGCAGTAGTAGGTTAAAATTATAAAATTGCTATAACTATCTGATGATAGCTGAGCTGTGTCCAAATGTATAGTAATAACCTTATTATTCTGAAAGCTTCTCTTGTACCTAGGGTGCCCCTTTCCCCTCCACAGCATTCACAATGTGCATCCAATATCAATGCAGCAGGTTTTTGGACAGAAGGTAAAGTAAGGGTAGCTGTGGTACTGAAATAGATGTGCAGTTGTAACACAGGACATGGTGGCATGCTCAGCTGGGTAACCATTGCTCCCTGGACAGTGGCAGACCCTGCCTGGCTCTAGATACCCACACATGTGCCAGGCCAAGGCACAAAAACTGTGTTTCATTGGGAGGACTTGACAGTCTCTGGGCTGGGAGGTGAGGAAGGGCACCAGAGGGCTCCTGGAGAGTCTCTCCCAGCTCTTGCCAAGTTGTTGAGTTGTGGTGCCACACTTGCATGTGTGTGCCATAAACATATAGGGTGTAAAGCATTGAAGGCTCTGGCAAAATACCTGTGCGGGTCTTGCTGTATGTAATGCTCCAAGGCCGAGACCTCACAGGCAACTCGTGTCTCCAGCTCATCTTCTGCAAGGCTGCAGTTCAGAGAGAAGAAATTCCCAGAGTGTTTCTGCCTTGCAGCACTGCAGATAGAGCAGGAGACTGTGTGGCATGATGCTATGGCAGGGTGCAGTATCCAGGGGAGCTGTGTGAGGGAATACACTTCCCAGCTCCAGTGGAACAGGACAGTCCCTTTTATTGTGTGATCTGGCAAATTACCCACTACAGGTCAAAACAGAGGGTCTGCATTTGCTGGTGCTTAACTCTAAGTGGTTATAGAGATACAAATGTTGCTATGAATACTCCAAAATAGCATTAAAACTCCTTAGTATTTCAAGCCCATGTTGCTTAACTAACCCCTTGAAAACCCATGCCCAGGGAAAAATTACTCTAAATCTCCCATGTCCAAATTCCAGATTTGAGTGGAAAGAATTACAAAAATGCATGCAAATGTTTTGGATTAAAATGGATTTTTACAGTGAAGCCTTACAATTATTATAAAGTAACTCCTATAAACTAATCCATTATTTTAAACTAGTTTGCAAACAGAAGTAATGCAATGGCCCTTGCTCCAGAATCAGAAAATGAATCAGAGATGGTTTCTGAAGGGCTTTGCTGTTAAAGCTCAAGGACCATGTTCCATTTTAATTGGGAGGAAGTTGATATCAGGTACCCTCCCTTGAAAAGGCCCACCACTCAGCAGGACAAGGATACCTGGCTGTGTATTGCTAAGATGGAAAAAGAGAAATCTTTTCTCTCTCCCTTGGCAATGGTTTATGGTGCTTACCTGGAACAGGCTCTTCCCATTTGAACATCTCCATAGCCACACACTAGATGAGAGCACAAGATTAAAGCAGAAATCTTGTTCTTCCATCTCAAGAGACAATCTGCCATCTGCACAGCTTGTTTTCATAATACAAGCATAAGTGAAATTTTGTAAATGCTTTTCATTTCAATAATTAAAAGTTTATGTCGGTGAAGGAAGACATTTTTAATAATTTTGCTTTTAAGGCTGGGAAGGGGAAGAGGGGAATATGCCAGAGACCAAATGGCTGGAATTTTTGTGTGAGTAAAGGAGACAGGAAGGATTTGATGGTTCAGCCTTATCAATGTTACAAAACATGGGGCAGGTGCTTCTAGTAGATGGAAACAGCATTAACTCAGTAATGATCAAGTAATTTTTTAAGGGGACATGAAGTAGTGTAAATGTGACAGAGAACCACAAATGTTCTCCTTGCAAATGTTTGAACTTGAGAGGTTTCTGTAGTTTGAACTTCAGCAGACTGCATTCAACTGCATTACACACAGTTACAGGGCAAAGTGAACTTCATTACTGAAAGGTGTCTTGGCTGTCTGTCTCAGTAATGACTTAGTCAGCCTTGGATTTATCATATAAATACCTCTTGAGAAAACCACGTGCCATGTAATAAAAATGTTCGATCTAAAACCACACACTGGATTATAAAAGAAAAGGTTTGTGTCCTTGAAGAGGCTGTGAAGAACAGAAAACTTCACAAATTCTTGTGTTTAGCATTACTTTTTAATATCCTTGCATTAAAAATGAATGATTACTTTTTAATATTACTTGTAGCCAACTATCCCCTACCGTATAGATAAATTTCTTGTATGATTTTATTATATGCTCAATAATAGTACCTATAAGCTCAGATTTCTTTTGAATATAAATGATTGGAAACAATATCTACCCTAAAGCATCTTTAATGTCATTATAGATGGGTAGGAGTAAATTAAGCGGTATTTAGCCACCAAAGTCTTTAATTTCATTGCATTTGAGTAGGAGTTAGACATTATGAGGTCCAATTAAAAAAGTCACTAATGTTTTTACATCTGAGTAGGAGTAAATTAAACAAAATCACTCCTGAGCTGCTAATATCATTTTAATTGAATGTCATTCAGTTTCTAACTGCTGTTACAACACAGTAGATAATGAGTCAAGCTCAACAAATCTTCTGAGCTCCAGGTGCCATGGCTACTAGGGGTGAGGGCAGAGTTTAGGGATGGAGAGGGAAACTGTTGGAAGTTAGGAAGCTGACAGGAATGATAGCAAGCCTGACATCTCTTGGTTGATGAGACCCATGTTCATCTAAAAATATCACCCTAACAAGAGCTAATCTAGCAAGGCTGCAAGCCAGGTCATTATTTCTAGTGTTCAGACATAAAAAAAAAAAAAAAGGCAAAAAAAGGGCATTTATCCAGAAGATGTGATTTACAGAGTGAATGCTAGAGAGGCTAATGCCATTTATTCACACCTCATGAATAATTCATTGTTTGATTTAACGTTAGGCTTGATGATGAGACAATGGTGAAACAATACTAGACAATATATAGATTTACACATGCGAAAATATAAAATCATATCCTCTCACAAGCATTATTGTTTGATCTGTAACAGATAATACTGCATTTTCCTCATACATGGAAGTCTTTTCACTTTGGTAAATAGCAGGTTTAAGACAAGCTGTGGCACTTCGTATAGTGACAGTTAAAGAGACTAGAGTGAAAAATACCCTTCATTGTAACTGAAATTACTATAAAACAGTA
This sequence comes from Molothrus aeneus, assembly GCF_037042795.1. NCBI lineage: Eukaryota > Metazoa > Chordata > Aves > Passeriformes > Icteridae > Molothrus > Molothrus aeneus. The sequence goes on from NC_089653.1 coordinate 6,430,568, forward strand.
GATATTTTGCCCTAAAAACAGTTCAAGCTGTTACACAATGCTAGGCTTCCATCTGGAAAAACTACAGGGTTTTCAACTCACTATTAGTTTGTGAGCATCAGATCTGTTCTGATGTTGCTCAATGTGTACATGCTTCACTGCTCAGAGCAAATATTCCTTTAAAGTGCACCTGTAAGACCAAGAGACCAGGGTTTCCTGACTGAAGCTCAGTCCTTGTTCCAAACTCAAGCTGGGTGTTGGCTTCAGGTGTAATCACACACTTGTGTATAGTCACACCCTTCCTTTTGGCCTGTGTGATAGGTGTGGCTGTGGTCTCTGCAGAAAAGAGTGAGGTCAAAGTGCCACTATGGTCTGTGTGTTCACATGTATCTGGTGCTACTTGCTCATGTTCAGAAAGTCCCATCAACTCTCTTGGCTATGTACTCAAAATCATAGAGGGGGAAACTTTTAGTTCTGACTGCTTCTTTCTTTTGTATGAGAAAACTGGAGGAAGATAGCAGATACCGTAGACCTGCCTTTTGTCTTACCTCTCTGCAAGACTGAGGCCCCTTCCAAAGCTGTGATCCCTACACCTTGTTCCTCCTCCAAGGGTAGGGAGAAAGGTGAAAGTGCTGCTGGAGAGGGAAAGGCACTGCAGAGCTACAAACTGTCTTTTCCCAGGGCCCTGAGGATACCCTGCTATAGAAGAATAGGTTGCATGTAGCCACAGCAGCATCCTTTTCCTCAGGGGTTCTGCTGCAACCCCTGTCTCCAGATAACAGAATGTACCAAGGCAGCACAGAGTTGCCACAGGAGAGAGATCTTGTGCCTCTCCAGGATGGACTTTCCTATATTCTCCATCCTAAAGGTCAGTTACTTAGCCCAGGCGCTGCTAGGTAGATCTGAGCTATATTCCAACCATATCCTTTCTGTCATATACCATTCCCTAATTTTTGCAGAGAGTAGCATGGATGTGAGGAGGTAACTGTAGAACCTCAGTGGTGGGATAGGAAAGCTACAATCCTTTCTTGGCTGGAAGGACAGATTTCCCAGTGCCAAGGGCACTGCCTTCTCAAATATGGTGCTTTGACAAAAAAGACAATTGTCAAATTCTGCTTCTTCCCAGGTGTTTCTCATATTTAATTGTGAGATTCTCCATATACTCTCTCAACTCATGCTATGTGTCATTGTGTTCTGCTTTTATTTTCTTGCAATAAATGGATGTCTGACAAGACATTCTGGACAGCTTGAAATTAGTGAGTAAATTAAAGAAACTGTCAGTGGATGTTAGGAGGGAGGCAATCCACTAGACTCTGGTGAACTTCTCAAATAAAAATCTGGAGTTTGTTAGCTGTTAGTTTCAGAGAGAGAAAGAGGATGGGAAGTAAAATTGTTCATTAAGTAGGTTTTGCTTTTAGAGCTGATTTTCAAATGAGCAAATATGAGCAGAAATTCCTGCTTGGGATTCAAGTCTGGCTGCTTTTTGCATTCACCTTCCGTGATGTGGAACACCAAAGAGCCCCAGTGCTGAATTTTGGTTCAGTGTTCCCAGCAGGCAAGAGAGTGAGCTCTGTGAATTAAGACCTAAAGCTTTCATGCAGGGTGTGTGAAGAAAAGTTTGAGATTGAGCGTGGGCTAAACTCTCTGTGTAGATGTGTTATTGCAAACATGCTCTGGGACATGTGGAATTATATTGTTACTTGGGGGAACAATGATGAGATGTTTTGACATAGCCTTTTGTCTTTTCTGTGTAGATTGCACTGGAACATGTTACAGCTTGTTTTAACTAATGTGCTACATAAGTTGGTTGTGTCTTGTGTCTGCGAAATTCCAATGGTAGCACTGCAAAAATAATTACTAACAAAACTCTTACAGCATTTACTTGGGGAACTCCTAAGGAACTTAATGACTTCTGTCATGTTAAGATACTTAAATAGGTAGGATTTTACTTATTGAAGAGCAAGGATATAGACTTTGCTTTGGGATACCTGTTTAGTGCCCTGCCTGTGCCTAAGTGGCAATTTGTGAAACATTTTGCATCTGCACATGAAGTCATTCCACTTGATCTCTGTGTCTGTCAATCACAAAACAACAAAACTTTTTCAAGAGGTCTAAAGACTACTAATTCAGTATTAAAATATAAGACCTGGATCTTATTTCCTGAAAAAAAAAAACTCATTGCAGTCTTATATTGCCATTTTTCTCAATCTTCCACTGCACTTCCAACCTCCCAGAGTCCAAGGGGTTTGTGAATTGCACTTAGAAGCACTATGGAATTGGGATGCATTCCTGGGTAAGCAACGAAAGTCTGTCACCCACAGAAGTATTACTAGGCTAGAAGACATCATGGCTGATACTTCTGCTTGCAAAGAAAGCAGTTTGCTTCAGTAAAGAAAGTTGTCACAGTGTGACAGTAGAAGATAAAGTAATAAATGTTTTCAGTTATTTTTTTTTCTCCTGGCAATCCTGATTTGAGCACTTGCTCCCTTGAATTTTGTTGGTCAAGCAAAGTTCCTTAGCTATTCAAGTCTACTCTCTCTGGTTTAGCAGTCCTGTTGGAGATTTTTATCTTAAGCTTAAGGAGGTTGGTCAAAACCATCTTTCTTTTCAAATGGACCAATTTAAATCAAACTGGATATGTTTTTCAAAATTTTCTAGTTGTAGATGGGGTCAGGCATGTCTAATGTAAATTTAGTTTACTAATGAGTCTGCCTTTGCCTCACATTGTTCTTGTAGTCAAGCCCTTACTTTCCTATCTCAGAAATATTTATGTCCTTCATAGCTGAAAAGTCAAGTTTTACTTGGTGTCTGTTCAGAGCCCAGTTACTCTTTCCCCTATGACTGAAACATGTAAGCTATTCTCCACATATAACAAATACCTCTGAAGTCTGTGGGCACAAAATTAGGTAGAAGAGCTCTTGAAAATGTATCTGGTCTCAAATGAGGAACTTTATTTTTTTTCTCTAACCACAAGTTATGGAATTAGTTTGATGGTAAGAGTTATGTTTACAGTGTCCTTAGTGCTTGCTTTGAAATATGTCAGTAAATATAAAAATCAAACTACTCATTGTATTAATCACAGGTGAATCTAGTTTGACTGTTTGCAAATGGCAGTACCTTCAGTGCTAGCTGAAGATAGGAATGCTGATCTTGAGAGAGCTATTTGTTCACAAAAATCACAGAACTGGGTATTTATGCCCTCTGCCCAGCCATGGCCTACAGAAAGCTGAAACAATGAGCTACCGGGGGCTCTGTGCTTGAACCACCTCCCCTGTAAACTAATGTGCTGGAGTTGATGAAGTTATACTCTTTGTGAGTTTTGCACAGTTCTGACAGGTGACAAAATCATTGCAGTTTGTGATCCATGTCATCTGCTGCAGGCATTCACTGCATGAGTCTTTCAGAGCACTTCTAGTTGGAGCCACACGAGGCCAGCCTGGGTTTCACCTGGGCTCTCTGGGTCTCTGTGTGCTTTTGAAGTGCTTGGGTTAGAGAGAAACCTGGACCATGAAAGGTCTCTATATAAAGGACTCAGAGCTGGTCCTTTTAAGGAAGAAGAAGGACTGCCCACCTCCCTGCCCCATGCTTGGGCATGGCAGTGCTGCCTGTGACCCATTGTCCTAGCTGAGTCTCAAGGAAGAAGAGATGTGACTTTGCCTATTCAAGCAGGTAACAGTTCTAGGTGGGACCTTGTCTTTCTTTAGGGGTACTGGGGAGAACATGCACACACCACTTCCATCCTAGATTTGAGCCCAGACAGGCAAATTCTCTGCTTATGCAGCTGAAGAAAGATGCCCTCAGAGTACAATTTATGGCATTTAAGTCAGATGCTTAAAATGAGACAGTCTGTATGCATCCTCTGTCTGTATTTTGTATACTAATCTGAAAACCTGGATGGTAGGAATGTAATGCTTTCGAAGCCTGTGGGCAAGACTGCCTAGATATCTGCCTATTCACTGCATGGATACTCACACAGAAATCCTCTGTGTTGTCTTTCATCAGCTCTGCCAGAGAACAACAAGACTGAGAACTTGTGAAGTTTGCTGTTCCTGCATCTCTGTCTTTCCCAGGTATGCAGTCATCAGAACTGCTGCCCAAACAGGATTGTTTTGCTTACCATCTTACAGGATGCCGAAAAGCAAAATTTTGCCTCTAATTAGTTACACAGTGTTTTCCTTAGCAGTTAGGAGTTTTTTATCAGTTTAGAGAGTTTGGTATGACATAGTGCTGACTTTGGTTTGAGTATCTAATTCTGTATAAAAGGAACAGAAGTGTTTTGGGTTTTTGGTGCATTTTAAATGTTGCTTCTATGTACCCCTTAAGATAAAACTGCAAAATGACCTTTTAAACCTCAACAAAGCAGTGTAAGATATGGAGTAGTGCATTCTGAGTAGAAGTTAGACTAAAATTCTTTAATCAAAGTCCAGAGTGCATGATAGACTTAAATAGCACTCTTTGGAAAGCAAGTAATGAGCTGGACTTTCACATTATTTTAATTACTTGCATAGGAAAGTACATACCTATATTTGTGGTTATTTTCTCTGGGAGCATCTCAGCTTTCAGTCTATGTACATACAGTCTATGTACCTGTGTAATAAACATGAATAGATGCTGGCAAAGGGACATCACAGCACAAATACCCTTTTCCTTTTTATGAGGTTTAGAGAGACTCATTCCTGTCCAAACCATTAAAAGCTGAGTTCAGGCAGTCAACAACTTAGAAGAAATGTAGCTGTCAGAATGGGTTTCAAAATATACTCTTCCCATGTACAACACACGAGACTTAACTGTTCTGTCATCCAGGTGCAATTGTGGCTGTGGTTCCCTGGTAGAAACCAAGCACAATGCATTGCTTTTAACATCTTGTTCTGAGTATCCTGGGTATGTTTAGAAAATGTTGGTGCCAGCTGGCAGATTGTTGGTGAGGCTGAATACATGAGGCTTCTGCTCTTGCAGTGTCATTGCAGCTCCACAATTCCTTCATCCATTTTTCTGATTTCTGCAATGCAAGAGATTTGCTTTGCATGCACCTTCACCTGAGTTTGCCAGGAGTGCTTTTCTGTATCAAACCCCACCTTTGCTGCAATTTTTTATTGCAGGATTAAAAAAAAATTCACATTAAATCAAAATCATGCAACTAGTTTCTTTTTTTCCCCCCTCACTAATTGCTTTTACGTTAGTCTCACTAATCCATAAGTGCCAGTAGTCTCTGAGATACTGGATCTCATTTAATTTCCAAAGAAGCAGAAGAGAGCTAAAACAAGAAAATGTCACAGCATAAACAGACAACAGAAGGGAAGAAAAAACTAGATAAAACAGTTTCTTATCCTCCTACTTTACATTCATTCACTCAGCCATATCACATGTAACATCAGAGCATTCTCATCTTTTGAAACTTACTTATCACTCAAGAAGAGTGACAAGTTGATCTCCCTTCATGTACATAATTGTGCAAACGTCACAGAGCCTGAGGAGAGAGGACTCTCCTCCTGCCCAGTAACCATTACAGCTTTAAAGGTTAGTAGAGGCAGTCAACATTATTTCAACATTTTTCCCCAGAATTGAGAGTATAAATCAAAGATGGTTTGTTTGGCTTTTTGTTTTGGGTTTGTTTTTGTTTTAAGGGTGATTTTTAGAACAGTATTGGTTAAAAAAATACAGAATAAAAGCCTTGAAACTATGGAAATATTTCTCTGGATTTTTTTTTAAAGTTAAATTTTTAGTCCAAGTGACTTTTCATTTAGGAATTTAAATTGAGTTTTAAAAAAATCAAAGTGAAATGTTTAAAAAATCTTGAAGGGTTTTGATTGACTTAATCAGTGTTGTATCTGGATCTCCATTTGTGGAAAGTTTCATCTTTTTATTCCGATTCCATTATTTTCTAAAAATAGAGGGCATATTGAAGAAACTTGAGTATTATAATTTGAGCCATTGAGAGGAAGAGTTAATACTCTGACTTGAAATTATAGTACCCCATTTACTTGAAGAGGTAGCAAAAAAATTAAGATTTTGCACAAGTTCTATCTAGTTCATACGTGTACTTGGTTAAAAAAATCTTAGGTTATTTATATAGGGAATTTTAATGAGAAAATAATCAGAAGATAATTTCCTTGTTTAGTCACAAGCCCCTTTCAGCCAGTGCTATCTCAAAATTTTTATATTTTTGAGAAGTTCTTCCATTAGCTTCCCAGGTTAGCAGATTTGGATTTGCTCTTAAGAAGTGAGATATCTTTTATTGTTTCCTATTGGCTTAGTCAAACATGAATCCATTTTATCCATCCCAATCATCGTTAGCCTAACCCCAAAGTTATGTGATAGCCTAGGTTAAAAAAAATGTAGCTAAGGATCACTATTTTGAAGTATCATATTTATTAACTTTGACAAATGCACTAGAACTTCTGATTTCAATCCTTGACTTTTATAAATCAATATTAGTAGCAATATTTTTACAGTTAAAAAAATGTGCTGTTTGAAACAAAAATATTCTATTCAAAACCAAATGTGATGTAAAAAATGTAAGATATCTGTTTTGAAAATTAAGTATTGCAAATTTCATGATTGAATTAGTTTTCATTCAAAAAATATGTCAAGATTTTGGCATTTTGCTTTTATTTGAGACAGAAACTGTTTTAAAATCTTATATTCTCACAAAATGGAGAAAACATTTTATTCTAGGTAGAAATTATAAAGGTAGTGAGGGTAGCTCTTTGATTTATCCTTCCCAGAGGCATTGACTTAGTGGATGAGTCTAAGAGTGAAAACTTAAGAAATATTAGAAACAACCAACATGGACAGTTCTTTATCTGGACATTCATCTCTGAACAACTGTGTAGTGGAGAAGCTCTTTGGCTCACACCTGCTTGAGGCTTACCACTTAGCCACTGTTGCTCTTCATGTTTTCTAAGCTATTTTTCCAAATAATTCTTGCATAGAAAAGTATTCTGTTGCCTGAAATGATCATATGAGCCTGAGAGAAATGGCAAAATCAGCCCCTGCTCAAAATTTCTGAAGTGAAAGTGAGCACAGTTGCTGATTAAAGCCAAAGGTAAATTCCAGAGTATGAGAAGAAGTGTAACTCCTAGTATAATTTTGAAGGTAGTTGTCTGAGTGGATCTATAGATTGAGGAGTTTTTGCCTGCTGTGGATATACATTCATTGTAGCAGAAAATTATTTTGTAGTCCAATTGTTAACACAATAAAACTGCTTGAAGAATCATAACTGAGGAGAATTGCTGAGCACATACATGAGGGCAGATCCTTCTCTTCACAAGCCTTTGTGCTCATGGGGAGAAGCCAGCTGTAGTGTAGTGCTAATGACTAGCTCACTTTCCTCATATCAATATAAATAATATCCATGAGAAGTACTCTGCCTTTTCATTTCTTTTGATGATTTGCCTACATGGTGGGTAGCAATGCCAACCCTCTTTCCTCCAGGCCCCAAATGGATGGTCCCCACACAGCTCTGTAATATAAGAGTCTGTCATGGACAGGATTAGGCCATCTCAGGCAAGGAGAGACTTTTGTTTATCTTCACCAGCAAGAAGATGTTTGAAAGCCCCTCAGCCCACAGGCTGTCATACTGACATTCAACCTCATCCTCATCTTGCTACCCTGACTGGAGGGTTGGGCTTCTGGTCATCCTACAGCAGCTGTAAAACAGCAGATGAACATGGGATGGGCATCTTTATTGCTACAGGATAAAAGACTGCTCCTATAAAAACTGAATATTTACCTTATACCTGGGAGCTATTCGAGGCATTAAGCCCTTCACAGGAACATTGCAAATCCAGCCAGCTAGTTAATATTGCTAATATTTTTGAGCAGGTCTGCTGAAAATGGTGATTATTTGTACAGTAAATGAATAACTGAGAGGCTTGCTGTTTTAAGTTTAGAGCATATTTTATGGTGTAATGGTTTCTGACAAGCAGTGTGAAAAAATGCTAAATTGAAAAAGGCAATAATATATGGAAGCTCACAAATGTGAGTGTCAGTGGCAGCAATTTGTTCTTTCTTGTTTGCTACCCAGCCACCTCTCATTATGTTATTCTTCATGTCCTAAAGTCGACCAATTCCAGGAACAAATCAATACCAGGGAAATCCTTTTGTCTTCTTCTAAGGCATAACATGTAAAGAAAGCTCAGTCAATATGTCTTTTAATAACATCTAATGGAAATGCCTGGATTTCCCTTCATGTTCTATAATTAATTGAGCTCCTTGCCACCCACAATGTATAGTTGTTCCCCTCTATATTCTCTTTTGGCCTAATTGTCATTTGTTTTTCTGTTCGATTTGTCTTCAGCTTTTTTTCTTTTTTTTTTCTTTTTTTTTTAAATGGTGTTGGATGTGCTTTGTGCTTAGTTTTATCTTCCTGTGCTTTTGCTTCTAAATGTCAGCATAATTTTTCTGCCTTATAATATCGGAGAAGTTATAACCATCAATCAGTCCAATAGAAGAGCAGAAAAGATTAGATACCATTTATCTGTATTGGTTGCCCATTGTAATGACCCAGTGGACAACATGAACAGATAATCTGTTGCTTTGATGGAAACTAATTATTCTTAAGAGTGACAGCGTCGAAATAGCTTTTGTGACATTGTTTTTAAAAATGATGACTACCCAGTCATTGCTAGTGTAAGACTGCAATTTCTGTGCTGTTTTCCCTATATAAGCAGCAGGAAACTTAGATGGTTTTTTCTTTTTTTTTTTTTTTTTTAAAGGAAAGAACCCTATTTGCAGAGACAAAAATATCTGACATCCCATGTAAAATGCCTATTAAATTTAATACAGAAAACACTGCTCTAGCTGCTGAAAAGTAAAAATGCACTGCCATCTTATTTCTGTTGCATGTAGTTGATCTTGTTGTTCTGTGAATATGAAGCCTTTTTTATTTTGACAGCTAATGGTTCTGCTAGTGTACTGTGCTGGCATTTCACCTCTTGAAAAGAAAGTTTCCTGAAGCTAAAAATATATGTCTAATTGAATGATGGAATTAAAAACAAGTGATACAGTTAAAAATAGCTGTTTCCATCCTTTCCAGGCACATGTAAATCACACAACTTTTACTCTGTGTCAGTTAAAGGACTGGGGGGCAAAAAGGCAAAAAAGCAAAAACTTTCAAGAGCTTCCTTAAAACTTGCCTGTATGAGGACTTGGTAGATGGCAGGATTCTTCAGTGTGTCCTGAAATTCAGTACATGGAAGCCATTGTTGTCTAGGGAAGCATAAGGAAAGAGTCTGGGGAGTGGGGTCTCCTCACTGGGACAGAGTCTGTGACCTCAAATCTTTATTCAGTTACAGGGCTGTTGTGCCACGTCCTGGCTGGGCAGTGCTTGCATGGCAGGGGTCACATGCCTTGGCCAGACAGGAGCTGCCTGAGTCTCCTACAGCTGCTGCTGAGCTTGTGAAACTGCTGGTCCTTGGGGCCAAATGGGCAGGGGAGGTGCTGTTTGGGAGGTTTGCACTTTGGGTGTGAGCTGGGCAGCCACAGGGCTGGTGATGTTCTCACTTCCAGAAGTGTGCAATGGGAAGCTGGAAGTGTTTTTTATCTCTGCTGTCTGGCAAATTATTGACATGACTGAGAGGAAGTAGAGCAATATTCCTGTCTTCCTAAAGAAATGGAGGAGTATACTAAGTCAAGAAAGTTCAACTGACTCCTCCTGGGTAGATGAGTACTTTGTCAGTACTGTCATTTTATTTCTCTGCTCTGTGGGATGTCTGGACACACTACCTGGCCTGGTCAAAATGTCACCTTGGCCATTTGGTCAGCTCTGATGTGACTTAATCTCACGTGGGCTGTTGTAAATCAAGATGTCAGATCCACTATCCTGCAAACCCATGCAGCTGGGATCATGGAGCTTGGACCTCTGCCCAGCACTAAGTGCAGGTCACCACAAAAGGTCTGTGCTCTTCTGTGGTCTTGGCTAGTCCAACCACCACTTGAAATGGCTGAAGAAATTTGAAGGCTTTGAGGCAATATCAAGCATTGATTGCTGAGCCCTCCTCCACACTTCTTGGAGGGATGGGAAAAGGAAGCTCAGAGGTCAGAAGAACTGGCTGATTAATTTGAACAATAAAAACTGATGCATACTGTGAATAACAGTACTAGACTAGATTTGTTTTCATGGGCCCTAATGAAAATTTCTTACTTATATGGTGGTTTGGGAGCAAGAAGTAAGTATAAAGGTCTAGACTGCTAATGAACAAATAACCTAAAATAACTTAAATGCATAAAATATAGCAGAGTACCTATGAATCCTTCTGAAGTATCTGAAAATTAAATTGTGATGATATTTCAGGATGAAAAGAGTCAATGGTAAAGAAAATTTCAAGTGGTTCTGCAGTGAACACAGCACATTTAAAATACGTATTTTAAGCAGCAGACTTAGTTCAGTGTGGCTTCTGCAGACAGTTCTCTGCTGTTTAGTCCAGTCCACCTTTTCTTCCACAAGTGTCTCTTCTTCCCTCTGCAAAAGCAATATAAACTTATGGACTAAGGAATTTTGCTTATTGCTAGAAACTGGTTCTGCATGAATTCTCAGCAAGGTTTGCTTTAATCCTGTGTATATTTTATTAGAAATACACTCAGTAGAGACATCTCTACACACATCTCAAGTGTGCTTTTGTGTGTGAGTATGCATTTTTTAAAAATTCTCGTAGAAATTCCACCGTCTCTTCTTATGCTTTTCTTATTCTTAAGTTGCTCTGGAGGTAGAGCCTGTGTAATCAGCCCTTTTTAAAATACACAAAGCAATCTGTCATCTTCTACACGGCATTTCAGATCTTTCCAAAGTGTCTATCTTAGCATCACTGAAAGGAAAAAACCCTGATGTTAAGAACTGCCAAGTTAATGGTTAATCAGTGGTGTCTGGTCCCCATCCATGGGACATCTTGTAGAACAATCAAGCCTTGCTCTGTCATAGTCCCAAGCAGTGATTGCCTCTGCATCCTATGAGACATGAGGCACTAGGGATGAAGATGGAACACCTCAGTAGCTAATTAAACAAGGCAACTACAACCAAAGTACATGCCTGAATAAATAGGCTGGAGTACAGAATCTGTCAAGCTGATCTGTCTTTAAGTGCTTTGCACCCTTCACTGTACCTGGTTGAACATTAACATCCCAGATTTGCTGATTTTCACCAATATCCTGCCACATGCAGAGAACTGGCTGAAAGGAAGCTGGTATTTTTTGTAAAGTAGCTCCTTGAAGCATTATCCGAAAAAAGACATCAATCTTCACTGTTGTAAAGAAAGAGCACAAGATGTTTTAAACATTTTGAAGGCAAAATGCACTGTCTGTACTTTCCTATTTCTATTTCTCTTCTACTACTTCCTTGCTCACTGGGGATGTATGTTTTTATGAGAATTCAGAGAAGGAGTATCATAAAGAAAGTGAAGGAACAATGACAAAGCAAGTGCTCTGCTCTTCCCTGCCTGTTCACAGATTTTCTAACCTTGTCTATAGCTGAGCCTTCTAAAATTATCTATGCATTTCAAGGGTCACCAGGACTTCTTTCCAATGAGTCAATGAAGAGAATCATGCAAAATAAAAGCAGGAATAAATACAGGAGGAAAGCTTTTCCTCAAAGCATTTTATCTTCTTCTCCTGATCCTCTCTGCATCAAAAAAAACACATATGCAAAATATAAAGGAAATAACCAAAATATTTGTTAGAAATATACATTAAAAAAGGATGGGGAGAGTTGATACAGTTGAAACAATACAGATGTAGAAGCAGGAATGTGAGGAAAAACAGCACCAAGAAGCTACTGCTACTGAGGTTGTGAATAACAATCTTCTCTGAGCGAGGACAGCAGAGATCACAGAGTGGTATTCCAAAAATCTGTGGAAAAGTCTGTGCTGTAACAGAAAGATGTCAGTGTAGAGAAAAAAATATTTAGCAAATTTGGCAATAGTTACTGAAATAGAGCTGCAAATGAAATTTTCCTTTCTCTAGAAAAGGTTGCACCTTTAGAATAAATTATCTCCTTAAATGTATGCTTTGACCCTGGACAAGGAACTGTGTAAAGCAACTGGAATATACAATACTGGGGCTCAAGACTCTTAGATTATTTTGATAGGAAGATCAATTCTTGTTCAGAGTTAGGAGTCCTCAGAGTAACTGGAGATTTTGGAAGGTTTGGGATGAGCACTCAATTGACATGGGCAGACTTTGTTGAGAATTGGTATTGACTGTGCCAGTGAAAGCGTAGGAATGGTTTTGAGTGGAAGATTTTGAGCACCTATTGTGAATTTTAAGGGATAAAAACAGTTAGGATAAAACTTGTGCAAATTGCTGGGGATAGTGTACAGGTAGCTGTCACAAGGACCTGTTTGATGTGGTTGAGGAATGGAACAAATATGGCAGGACAGAAGTATAAAAATTCTAACTGTGCACACTTTTGTACCAGTGTTCCTAGGAAATACCAGCAGTCTGGGCAGATAAAAGTTCTGAAAGTTTGTGAGTGAGACTGGGAACCAAATTCTGTCTTCAAAAAGGGTTTAGGCCACAGAAGGATCTGCGTTATCTGAGCTGAAATCAGGATGTCATATGTAGAGTGCACAGCTAGTCCTTGAGCAGGGGCTGGGGTCCAAGCCTTGCTCCAAGTATTGTACTGTAGCTCAGATGTGTACTTTTCTCTGGTCCCTTTTGTAAAGCAGCTTAAGTAGGAAAGCTGGGAATTGCCTTTTCTGCCGAGGAGGTGGGAGTGATAGAGGCTTCTCAGGTGCAGCTGAACACATTTCAACCATTTGGCAATTGCAATCATAGACATGCACATTATTACATCAAAATCACCAAGTGCACCTCAGGTGCTGAGGAGGAGTGTACAGAAGGAATAGTCTCTACATTGTTTCTGCTGAAAGACACTCTGAGCAAGTCATTCTCTGGGCACTTTGACAAGATCTCCGTTCTATAATGATGGAAGTTCCTGGATGTTTCTGCCCCCAAGAAATTACTTTGGATTTGTTTAAATGTCTTAGTCTTTAAATGTCTATTTCTATTTATTTTTTTTCAAAGCGAAGATATTTCTAAAGCTCCATTTGAGACCTTATATAGAAAATGGTAGGAAAATGGAAAGCTAAATTTTACTAAACCATGGGCCAAGGAAGTATACTATAAAATTACTGACATAGGCTGAAGTCTGGAAGTGCAGATGTATCCTTGCAATAACTTTCATTTTAATTGTCTGTTTCTGTTAAATCAAAGAAAAAAATGCAAATTGCCGTGAAATCAGAGTTAATTTATATTCTGTGTAGCTGAACTGTTTTATGAATGTTTTCCCCTACAAAAAAATGTCTTTTGAGATATAGAAAATATTCACAGCCGTTTTCAGATACATGGAGATATTCCCACTTTCAGTACAGTAATTCAAAATGGAAAATGTTCTAAATGAATCTGAAGCTGAAATAAAAGCATCTGGGATTTGATTTACCCCAGTAATTCCCCTTCTCCTCTTTTTTCACTATTGGGAAGAGGGGAGGGGAGAGGAGAATCCCAGAAGCAGAAAACCAAACCATCAAAACTTTTTTAAAATTTAATTTGTTTCAAATCTTCTTTTGTACCTGTGCTAGATTCCTAAAATTAAAAATACTCACAAAGTAAGTGGAAAAGGTTTTACTCCTACTGACATTTGAACTTTGCTACTTGTTTCTTCCAAAACAAACCTGGCAGAAGACTGAGCCAGACCATCTCTGTTCAGGAAAAAACACTTTTCAAATCAGTTGACGTATCAGCTGTGGTTTCAAAGGCAGTAAGGTGCTTAATCCCCCTCCATCTCCTGGCAGGTGTGAAGATTTACCTAATCATTCTGCATTACTGTAAATAACTGGCCAAACCATGATTAATAGAGAATTTGTCCCTAAGGCTTAATCTTAAAGCAGTTGCAATGCAAGTGCTATAAGAAAAAGTGATGTCCCAGTTGTACACTGGAGCTCAGTTTTGGTCTGAATACTGAATGTGCAGAGTTTGGCTAATAGCAGTCAAAGTTTTCTCGTTATGTGGATACTCACTGAAACACCTAAAGTAACCCTGGACTGATAAAATTAGAAGTGGAATCAGCAGAATGCTGCAAGACAATATTTCATTTCCTGAAAATGTTTTTCTAGTTAATAAACATCTGCCAGAAAGGACTCCGTGGGGGCAAGAGCATCTAAAAATACGGAAAATTTAAAGAAGTATTCTTCCACATTGCTAATGACTTGGTCAACTGAGAGTGTGAAACACAGCTCATTTTAGTTTGTTGTTAGGCAAAACATGCTTGATTCCTAAGTACAGAAAATATGAGCTTTTGATATCACTAGTTAGTCTAATTGACTCATCTGAGTCCTGTTTGAGCTCTATGATTCATCATTTTTCAAATTAGTAGGGACATAGGTAGGATAATATGTGGGTATAATCAGTAAAACATTTACAATGCTTTCCACTGTAATGGATTATCCTGTCATTTACAGTATCTCTTTTTTTCTGCTATTATCAGGGCTTCATATCCCAATTAAAAGCTTCATTAATTCATTCTTGAGGAAGCTGCCCCTCTGCATTACTGCTGACAGCTGAAGGAAGTGTGTCAGCTTGTTGTGCAGAGCATTATTTGCTCGAAGATGGCAGCTCACTTTAGCACAGACATCCTCCTGCTACACAGGAGATACTCAAGTGTCAAACGTTTTCAGGCCATCCATCTTCTTTGGCCATTCCACCCACCCATGCTCGAGCCACGTCCACCAGTGCTGCTGCCCCTCTCTGCCTTCCCTTTGTCATCATGTCATTGTCAGTTGTTCAGTTTATTCAGTGATTAATCATCATTTGGAAGCTTCTGCTGGGAGTAAACAGAAAAGGGGGTATTCCTGCAGGTGGTTTCTCTCTGATTAGTCAAAGCTACAATGGCTGGCTGCTGAGCCTTTGTTTCGGCTTCTTCTGAAGATTGCATGGGGTTTTTCCTTACCAGAATCTAACTGGGCTGGTAACTGTGGGGCTGCCTTGGGTGTCCCACTGGTGAATGCTGAGAAGTAGGCCTATTAGGCTCAGTGAATTTGTGTCACTCCAAGAGAGGAATCAGCTCTTTTGCAGAGATTGCTGGAGGGTTTTTGTAAGGAGTCCCTTGCTATACGTCCAGACTAACCCTGGTACAGGTTTAAAAGCAGAGCTTTTCACTATTCATTCAGAAACACCTGCCTGGCTGCTTTGTGCATAAAGGATAAATTGTTGCCTGGAAGATGAAGGCAATTCAGCTTCTCATGCTTCCTTTGTATTTGCACCAACTATTTGACGAAATCAAGTAATAATGATTTTCAATAACCTTTGAGAAGTGAGAATGATAATATTCAAAACTGTGGAAAACAAGGGAGCTCTTTTAAACTTTGCTTATGTCTTCTGCACAATGGTCTAAATGCAACTCTTTCCCCATCTAATAAAGCATGGTTAATTTTGCACCTCTTTGGGTCACATAAAAAAATCATATAAATCCCATGTATTCTGTCTACTTCTGTATTCCTTGACAATCATACTGAACTTACTGAAACTTATGCTCAGTTAGAATGGTTGATGACAATAACAGCTATGCCATGGTTTCAGATCTGTTGGCTTGCCTGAGTATTAAATTGCTCTTCATATTTCTCTTACAGATTAATATTTCTTTTTATGCTGCAGCAGCTTTTAATGTCATCAAAAGGAGACAAGATGAATAAGATACGTGTGGGAGGATGAAGCAGTGGTCACTCAAAGTATCCTGCTGTTTACTCTGGCTGCAGAGTTTATAGTCCCTCCCACAAGGCAGCTGGCACTGGGCTATGATTTTAGTACTTGCATTATTTGTAATTCACAGCCTCCAGTGATGAAATGACAAACTCTGAGCATTCAGGTAAATGCAGCAGCTGTATTCTGACAGACAGACTCGTGAATGTGATGGGGTAGCTCTGAGTGACATGCTGAAAGGATTCTGGGTTTGCATGTTTACTGTTTGTTTTATTATATGCGTAAGAAAGGGTGGATGGGTGCTAGCTGTGGGTGGAAAAGGCTTGAAGGGCTGTGCACACTTACTGAAACCTGAAGATGCAGTCGGTAGCTTAGGTGGTTGTATGTTTAACTAAAAGCATTCTCAATTTTTGTGCAAAGAAAAGGCCTTCTTTTGGTGTGTTTGACCAAATCACAATGTGATTCTGCTCCACCCCTTCTCCATATGTAGGAAGTGAGAGGCAAGAAACCCAAGGCAAGCAAATAGCAGTGGTGAATGGGATAGCTTTGAGAAGAGTTTTGTCACGCAGACCTGCTATTCTAGCTCTACTGGGTACAGCCATAGTGAGCATTCCTCTGCCTGGGAATGATTCTCCGGGGGTGTTTCAAAGAGTGAAGAAGCAGCCTGCATGGCCTTTATTGTCCCAAGGCCTAAGCTGGGAGGACATTTCGGGGGAGGGAGGAGGGATAGGACGGGCCAGCAGCCGCATGTGTAAGTCTGTCCATGGTCCCGTGTCCACACCAAGTATGTGGGCATGGGTGGTAGGTAATGTGCCAACAACTGCTGCTGTAAGCTGCACCAGCAGCTCTTCAAGTCTGCTGAGAGACTGAGCCAAATGAAGGGGGAAAAAAGGGGAAAGCAATCTTAAAAATCATTAGGATTTTGAAAACAAGTTGTTTGAGTTTATTTGCCCATACTTCTGAGAAGGGTCTAGTATTTCTCACTAAGGCTAAATTTGCCACCTAGCAGAATAAAAAAAATGGAAATAGACTTTTCCAGAATGAAATGCCTCTAAGAGGGAGCAGCACCTGTGGTAAAGCACCAAAATCCACATGGCTTTTAATATCAATACAAGACCTGATAGTACTATTGGCTGTTGCAATGAGAGGGCTCACCCACCTGGCTGCATATGCAGAGCCCTCTTAGAGTTTGTGTCTGTGAAGTACTCCCAGGGTACCTGCACAGATGGGGATTGTGCATATGCTAATGGGAACCCTTTGGCTTTTACAAACCCACATAATTGTTCAGCCCAAAACAGGAGTCTTGGACTAAAAGTCAAGCAGGAGGAATCTTGAGAGTCAGGTCTTGACAATCAGTAAGACTTTTCTTGCAGGAGTTGCCTGAGTCACATGCAGAAGGAGCCTTCTTTGGCCTTCTTTGTATTTTGCATTATCAGAAAAACCTGTCTGCAAAACACTTGTCACTCATAGTATTCATGTTTTGCCAGTTAATAATTGACTTGTGCTATACTCCAGCAGTTTTAGTCTTTTGCAACTGTTTTTTATTGTAGTACACAAATTAATAAAAATTAATAAATAGGCCTAGAGAGTAACAAAACTTCATAGAGACTTACAACAAAGTGCTGTAGAAAACACTTGAATTGCTCTTTTAGAGCTCATGTGGGTTCTTCAGATAAAGTTCACAAAGTTGCCTGCAGTTTGTTTTTCATGAAACAGAAGGAAATGACAAAGCTGGCGGCATGGGGCAGCTGTTACAGGATCCCTCGCCCTGCTGGTGCTTCCCCTCCCTTGCCATGCCAGGGCCAGCACAGAGGAGAAGCAGTCAGCAAAAGGCAGGAGCCAGGGACCCTGGGGATACAAGGGACCTTCTCTCTTGGGAGCAGCAGGCATCCTCTCTTCTCTCCCGAGGCAGGAGCCTCCAGGAGGTGTAGCCAGAAGTCATCCTGGCTGTTGGGGTCACCAGCAGCCTGTGAGCACGGGGTGCATTCACTGCTACTGCACCCAGCTCTGTGCTTGGGGATGCTGGCCACTCCCCAGGGCCAGGAGCGGTGCCTCCACCCCAGGGCCAGACAGTCCCTGCAGCCTCAGGAGCTGACACAAAAACAATGGCTGAGTAATGCTTTTGTCTTGGATACTTTATAACATTAACATTTTCCTTTTATGATTATTTTTGTTTACTCAAATTCTACTTAGTGCATCATAGAACAATGTGACTATGCCTTTATACTATTGTAATGATTCTTGTCTTTTAACCAAGTTATACAATCAGGTAGACTTTGTATGCAAGCAGAGGTTTTACATTTTTCAATGAAAGGTAGGTTAATTTTAAAAACACGCCAATTAAGTTGGTGTGTTGTCCATAAAGGGTGTCTAATTTGACAAGGTTTTATTAGAAAAATAACATTATGTTTCTGATTGAAGATGATACTGTGGAATTTTTTAAAGGCCTGATTTAAAAGAAAAGGACTTAAAAACATAGAAATGAGGTATCAGGAAAAGAGAGATCAACAAAGCAAGCTGACTACAGGCAGGAGATACTAACTTAAAAATAGAAAATTATTATTACATTAAATGCACAAAATGAAGTATACTCTGGCTTATGTACAGGGGAACGTGTACATACTGAGCAATTTCAAAAGTTTCTGTTTTTGTTTTTGAGGTTTCTGTTAATTGATTAATGCTGTTCATATGCCTGGTATTGTACAGTGAGCTCTACCCTGTTGATAATAGCACAGCCCCCTCAATGTAAGAACTATACTAAATTAGCATATAGCTGCAGGTGATATGGCATCCTATTTTTACACAAATCAAATATGCACTCTGATCCATCTATTAGGTGCTTTTCCTCAGACCTCCTGTCACTGAAGCCATTTGGGGAACAGGGTTTGGTGCTGTGATTAATTCTAGTTCAAGCAGCTATTTTTGGTGTTTGGATATTTCCTATAATGCAGAGCCCAAGACTTCACTCAGATGAAATCTGAACTGATCTGGTCACATGGGACCTGTATCTGAAGGATACTGGAATAGTAAAGGAGTATCATGCTTCAAAATGGAAGAAAAGCCATGCATCCTAGTCCCCTCAATTTTTAAACATGATCAAATGAAATTATTTTACACACACACACATGCATATCTATAATATATAGAGGAATATTGTTATGTGCTTTTGTCAGTCTGGTGAGTGTTTTTTAGGTATTGAGAGCTAAACAGTAGCATCCACATTCTATCCTATCTTTCCTATAGTGGTATGCTTTTTGAAAATAAGATCTTTTTGGAAAGACGGTTTAACTGGTTTTGTCCAGATAGACTTCATGAGTTGACTTTTTGTGGCAGTGGTTCAACAGTGCAGCTACATTATGGGAGAGCTGAGGGTACTTAATCCTCTCACCTCTTACTCTCAACCAAATTATACATTGTAAATGGCACTGAGTTTGTCACAAATGGGAACATCTCAATCAATATACTGAAAAAAGAAATCATTTATTAATATTTTACTTCAAGGATAATTTTCCCCCCAGTTATTTTCATTGTTTCTAGCAATATCTTTTATGATCATAAACCCCCAAGAGAGCTCATTAATGTGTATTGTGTGCATCAGTATATAAATAGCTTCTACTGTATGTAATAGTCAGACCATTTTTGTGGGATGCAGCAGGCAAATAATGTTGGTTGTCTTTATTCATTCGTACAATCTCACTGTTCTCAAAGTTTATATTTATGTGTTCTCCCTGTTGAAGAAATTTTGATTCTGGTGATGATGGCAAGTACAACTTTTGGTTTCTCAAAATAATGAAGGAAAACAATTGGTTCACTAAGTATTGTTAACTATATGATACTGGAATTTTTAATAGAAGTATGATAGGGATAAAAGTACAAGGCTTGTTAATTAAGGGCAGTTACTTTCTTGGAACAAGAGAACAATGCAACATAAATGTGTGTACAAAAAATGTGTCCCAGAAATGATTTGCAAATGTGCTTATTTGTGAAGAAAAGGAATTGTATTTAGCTGAGCCCATGGAAGACTTTGAACTGCATGAGGACTATTTCTATATAATAAAATACTAGAATATTAACATAGAAAAATAGAAATAATTATATTACATAGAAATAGTCCTCATGCAATCCAATAAATACTTCTTCCTATAATGGTGAAAAGGGAAACACACACAGTGACTGGTGTCTCCTTTCTGACCCAGTAAAACTGATGAAAGTTTTTCAGTCAAGACAATATCCAAATAGAAAATAGAATTTTGTTCAAAATTGTATTTTCCTTGTGTAAAGGATACAGATTTTGGTGGGAAATTTTAATGAAGTGTAAGAATTTCAGTGCCTTGGGTCTGTGTTTTTGGGGTTTTTTTGTTTGTTTGTTTTTGTTTTTTTTTAATCAGAACCCCTAATTATACATCTAAGTCTTAATTTCACTATTTTTTCCCCCTTCCCTCTGTAATGACTTTTCAATGTACCTGTCTCCTCAGACTTCAGAAGAAAAGACAGAGAAAATGAAATTATTTCTCATTCTGCAAATCTTAGCGGTTGATAGTCATAAAAAAAGTATTTTTGCCGCTCTAGGCTCAATGTCCAGCTTCTAGGCAAGATCTCTACCCAAACTGGACTGGCCTTCAATAGTTAAGAATCTAGAGTAAATAAATCTAATAAAACTGAGAGAATTACCCAGTTAACTAAGAATTATTCATATGAATATATATTGCAGCTTGAAATACCGTCCCTCAGCTGATAAAATGTTTTATAGCAATGATCATAAAACCACATGTCATTTCCTTTGTTTATATCTTTTTGAGCTTTGAGAACACACTCCAGAGAGGCTGAATTGTGTCTCCTGGAATGACAAACCCACACGAGCCGAGCGGTGTCATACGATAGGTGTTTGAAAGAGCGGAAATCTCCCGGATCCTGCTGGCAGCGCCGATGCCAACGGCGTTGGCTGGAGGTGTGAATGTTCCTGCTGGAGCCCTTGTGCTGAGAATGTGCTCCACATGAACAGCTGCCCTCCTGGCTCTGCAGCACAGCCGGCCTGCTGAAAGAGCTGCCACAGAAAGCTCAGAGAGAAAAAATCACATAAGCATTATTTCAGCTGGAAACGACAGGAAGAGGTGCTTCCCGTTGTAACTGTAAAAAGTATTTGAATATTTATGTAGGATTTATGCTCATCTCTATGAGTGGGGGATTTATATAGATTATTTACCGTACATAAAGAGGAAAATACCCCAAATATACTATTATGTTAGTTATTCCTCCACAAGCATCCATTTTGCAGTTCATTTTCCAATTAATCTTTACTGTCAAACAAATGTTATTCTCCTTCTTCATTCCCAGTGGTAACTTCCATCCTTTGAAACAGTTTTGCAATGGGTGAATTAATGAAATTATGTTAGGTGATTTTGTTGCCAATATGTACCTTGTATAAGGGCTGCTGGGATCCTTGCTATTTAAGAATGACCATTTAGAAAAGGACAAAATACAACAGTCTTCAAAAAGATTGTTTTTGTGGAAGATTATAACCAAGATGCATGTCTGAAAGACGGAAAATGGGAGATAAAGACATGGCAATGGTTTGTTATTGCTCCTTTCTTCTCTTCCCCAGTTTTAGACTTTTAGTGTGGGCCCTCCCCAAAGCTTCCTAAAGAAGCTGAGCTGTGAAAGATGGAAGTACTTCATGTGGATAAAGGAGTTAATTACAAAACAAGGAGCAAGAATAAATTATTAGGTTGCTCAATGAAGAGACATCACAGGAGAGTTCTTTGGAAATGAGTGCTAGTCCTGGGCTGTTCTACATCTTCATAATCACTTGTAAGGTGAGTGGTGGGGTAGTGAGAGTATTTGCTGATGTGACATTATTAGGACAGTTAACTAAAGATATTGAAAGAATAAAGGTTTTAAAAGGTAGATAGAACAGTTTCATCCTATAGAATGTCTAGGAAATTAAAAAGGGGGATGACATTCAGTACAGATTAAATTAAATTAAGGTACATGGGGAAAACACCTGATGCTGCATGCACAGTAATGTGTTCTGAATTGCTTACTGTCATGATGGCATTATCGCAGCTCTTGAAAACATTTAATCAGTGCTCAGTAGCAGGCAAAACCCACACAAAATTAGGAAAAGAGCAGGAAACAAGGTAGAAAAACAGTTTGATCATTGCAGTTAACCATGAGCTCAGTTGAACAGTTAGCACTTCTCTGCACAGAAGAGAAGGAATTGAGACAGGGATTATAGAAAGCTGTAAAATCCATAAAAAATTGAATTGGGAATTACTGTTCCTTATCCCCTATACAACTCCCAGGAGCCATTGAAAAAAACCCCTCTGGCTGTGGATTGAAAACAAGCAAAAGAAGTAACTTCTTCCCACAGTGTGCAGTTAAACTCTGGAAGTCACCACCATGGGATGCTGTAGATTGTTATAGGCTTACATGTTCTAAAAGCAATTAGAAAAATCAATGGAAGAAAATTCCATCTAGTGAAGTGCAAAGGTGCCCTGCCTGGCTTAGGAAGCTGCTATGTGTACATCCACCCTGTGTTACCTTCTTTCTGACCCTCTGCCACTGGCCACTCTGACACCTGACTCAGGGTGGTTGCTGCTGGCAGGTGGTGGGTATAGCTCAGAAGGTGAAAGAAGCAGGTTGCCTTTCCTCAGAGCTCTGGATGTCCAATTACAGCAGGTAGGAAAGAGCTAAAAGGTGAGACAACTTCTTGATGCACTTTCAGAAATGAAGTGGTTATTCTGGGAGAAGAAATGGAGTAAGATACAGTGAGAAGGGAACTGAGAATGTTGAGAATCATCTGGACTATTGATGTTGGCTTTTGCAAAAATGTATCACTGCATTTTCACAGAGTTACCTGTTTGAGGCATGTGAAAATTGCTCCTGCAAAGAGCTGAGGTGGGTCATAACCTGCCACAGGGACCATGGCATGGCTTAGAGCCAGGAGTGCCTCTCCTCCTGTCCTGCACAGATAATCCTCAGCAAGAGGCTGACTTGTCAGGGCTTTTTGCATGGACATAGGACTGACTTCCAGGAGTAGGGTTTGAGTTCACAGTCACATTGCCAATGAAACCTCATGTGAGTGGAGGTTTGCAAGGCTGGATCCACAAAGAGCCTGGTGGACTTTGCTTATATTCTTATCTGTTTAGGTAAGGACTATTTCATTTTAGTCAGTTTATTATTCAAGTTTATATTTGTCTTATAAAGAACAAGAGTTTTGCTTTAGTCTCTGAAGAAGAATGCAAATAGGTGGGGAGTGTGTTTTTTACATATTGAGTATCTGGTGGCTTAAAGGTTGAGCTCAGTTGCATAACTTGAGGGCTGTATGTCTTGATGTACTGAACAGTTAAAAAGAAGTCATTGTTTCTGATCTTTCCTTTTCTTTTTTTCTTTTTTTTTAAGTAAAATTCAAATTTGAAATATCTTTTGAGCAATACTTTGAAGTACAGTGTAGCTCCCAGAGGTGGGTAATCTTCATGCTAATTTACTATACAACAATGTGCATTATTAAAGCACATATGAACAATTCATCCAGTGAATGAAGAAAAATTATTCCAAATTATTATTGATGAGTTAATCAAGATAGCCATGTCAACTTTCTTTTGTCCATTAATGTGAACAGTATTTCACAATCATCATAATAAGAGCCAAATGTTAATGGCTGAGGTAATCAGACGCTAATGAAGAGCAGTGAAAACTGCTCTCTTTAAATAGTTTACAGTTTTCCTAATCACTGGAGTGGTCAGTTGGTCCCATGATTCTTCATATTTCATAATGTATTCCACTATCAGCTTTTTGTTTTCACTTACTTTTTCTTTCTTCAGAAGGTGAGTGAAAAAAAAGAAACATAAAACTGTGTAATAGCTAAGCAAAGAAAACTGTTTTTCTAACATGAATCCTTTCTAAAAGAAAATTATTTTACATCTGGAATTACAGGTATCTGGGAGCTTCATCTGCCTTTAATTTTTGATTTTCATAAAATTCTTTCGTTGAAAATAATCACTGTAGTTTTTAAGAGCTCAGCACAAGCTTAAACCTCATCCAGCAGACAAAGATCCTTGACCAGTTTTGGGGAAGAATATTTTAGCTGCTATCTGTGTTTCCCAAGTAGTGATCCACAAAGAGGCAGTTCAGGAACTGGTTTGTGTGACTGATCCTGTGAGTAAATTTACTCAAGTGGCTTTTCAGGTTTTATATCTTTCTCCTTGCTTGTATACTTGTCTTTCTCTCCCTGTAGTATCTGAGACTGTTCTTTGAGTATGTTTTCTCCTTGAGTGTAACATTTTAAAAATTAATAAAAAATTATATAATTATATGTCATCTTAGGTTAACAAATTTGCCAAATGCTTGTAGTTCTGACTGGTCCACTAAATATCTATCTAGCTTCCTCCTTCTTTTCCCAAGGGATGGAACTTTCTGTCACCATCTTATAAAATAGAGACCATTGGTATAAAAGATGTAAAGCCACTAAACTAGAGCCACAGAAATGTCCTAGGTCACTGCAGTGGTAGTAGGTAGCAATAAAAAGGGTAAAAGTAAGCTTGGCCTGGGTGAAAATGCCTTCCTGAGTCTGGTGTTTCTTTACAGTTCTCTTCCCTGGACAAAAACCTTACCATCCATAAGTTTCTGATTTGATGGATTGCTCTGAGGGCTAGAAGGAGTAACTTGAATAGTTCAGTTACTCACAGTTTGTAAGGTGGGACAAACACAATGTTGTTTTGCTGTGCCACATATCTGCACCAATTCTGAAGACATTTGGACCAGGACATGGCGTCATTGAGTCATTCCTCAGGCTGCCAGGGACCAAGCACCAGCCAGGGAACAACTTTCCCTCAGCAGGCCCAAGCTCAGCTATTTGCCAGGAGACATTGACCCTGCACTTGCACAAGGCTGAGGTGTCAGAGCAGAAGGTAGAAACCTTCTGCTTCTGCTGTCAGATACATGTCGAAGCCATTTGCCCTTGAGGGGGACCACTGGGCAGGAATACAAAATCTCCAACTGTTTAGAGCCTGCCCAGGCTACAAGGAGGCAACAAACATTCCTCTTTTTGTTTAAAATATTTTATCTGTTTTTCAGACTAAACTATTCAGGAATATTCTTGGAAATCTGGGGGAATAGGAATTTCTGGGGATGCATCAACTTGTCAATAATTACAGGAGCTGTTTCCTGTGGCTCTTACCTACTCCAACAACCTGAGATCATAGAGACAGTGTCAAATGAGAAATGAGAAGGAAAATCTGACAAGGTGTGAGAAGCCCCTATGCAGATACTAAATGTACACTGTATTTTGTTCTTCCTTCCCCAAAGAGAGAACCTCTTGGATTGTTCAAATTACCAGTCCTGTAATGTAGGTCACAAACAATCTAACAAATAAAAAGTAGAGGCAAACATTTCCTTTTAAGCTGTTCTAAACTATCATGAATATATGTCCATGTGTACACACCAGTATGGCATTGAGAAGGCCAGGGGAAGATGCATTTTTCCTGTTAGGGGCTTACCAGTAATAACTTCTCATGTTTTGTTAGCTTCTATTGCTAAGCTGAATTTGTCATGGTGCATGTGCATTTAATGTGCTCTCTAGGGAAGGAGGGAAAATGCAAGCAGTTTTTGAAAGTGTGGTCTGTCTAAGGCATAAGGCTACATGTGACACCAGACACTGTCACACACACATCAGAAGGCCCAGCTTGTCCTGGCTTAACCTTCAACTTTTGAAGTCAAGCTATAGAGTAGAGGTAGTTTTGTAAATTCAGAATTCCTCCTATGCTGGGTACTGCAGGTTTTAGTTCTCATTTTATGTCCTGAAATGACATGTTCAAAACACAGGATGTGGCCTTTCCCAGAGTCTGGTGGGAGTGAAAATCAGATCTGGAGCCAAAGCCAATGGTTTAACACATCTGTACTGGAAAAAGAATATACTTTTATGTTATAATCATTTGATATACTTGTATACTGTATACCCAAGAATAAATTCTCTCATGCTGTTTTATACAATGGTAAACTTGGGATGAACTGCCTTAATGGGAATTTCCTGAGTTTTAGTATTGGTTCTGTCACCCTACTTATCCTTTCTTACTTACATACTGCTTCTTTTTTTTTTATAAATACATTATGTTATGTAAGCTATCAGTAGGATACTCAAATTATCACCTGGGTAAGCTTTTGTATCCTTTTTATCTGTTCTTCTTTGCATTATCTGACCTTTAGAAAAATAGTATTAAAATACATTTTAAGCTGTTCATAAATGATTTTAAATGAATTGTTTACTAGATATGACATTTGCATGCAGTGTGAGTTACTTATGCATGTGAAAGAAGAGATTAAGAGAGCTGTTTATATTAGGCATACACTATCACATTTATGTTAAATGTCCACCTGCCATCAATGGCCTTGTAAGACCTTTGATGTTTGATTTACAGGTTACAATCAAATTTCTTGCCCATTGCTGTGCTGTTGATGGTTTTACTTTCAAAACCCTTGTTACCTTGAGGTAGTTTTTTGTGAACTTAGTCAGAGATGCACACCATGATGCTGAATTCTCTGTGAGCTGGTTATTTCCACCTATTCATGGGCCCATCTGGTTCCTTCAGAGGCTGCTGCTTTGGGTTGAACCAAAGCTTTGCTTTCACACACTATATGGTATAGTTTGTGTAAATGTAAATATTGTTCAGCTCTCATGCTCTTAGGAATCAATTAGTCAGTAGCAGAGGCATATCTTGCCTCAGAAAAGGAGGGGGGGCAACAATGGTGTTCTGGAAAACAGCACCTGATGCTGTATTCCTGCTGGAAGTTCAGTACCCTGAGCTCTAGGAACAAAAAGCAGGTCTCCAGCTTCTGGAAGTGCAGCCCAGGAGATAAGGCAAGCCTGCACAGAGTATTTCATGCCCATTCCTGCAACCCCTGTTTGTATCTTCATGCATGTTCCTTCTCTGTTTGGAACAGTCTTGTTCTATTACATAGCTACTCAAACATGGCACATGAGCAGTATGAGACTGAGTGTGCATGTGAGAAAGATAGAAGTAAAATAAGGTAGGTGAAAGCCCTCCCAAGCTTTTTGGATGACTCCAGTGTCTTCCATGATCAAAATCATGTTTACAAATTGACACAGCTTCTTCCTTTCTTTGGGGCCTCTATCATCAAGGTGCTTATAAAAACACACAGAATTCAATATTGGATTTTCATATATTTCTGTTATTTCTGTGCTGGGCTTGGCAGATGTTCCTGTGTACCCATTCAGTCTGCTTCCATGCATCTTCTTCAGACACTAATGTGCACCATATAGTCCTTGTAAGCGTGTTGGCTCCCATTTATATGCTGCTCTCATTTCTTCTGCTCCCCTGCCTCAAACCCCTTCACAAATAGGGGTACAGTGATGCCCAGTATCTCAGAACTCACAGTATGGGAAACTTCATACTTAGACAAGTGTCTTTGCTACAGCCAAATCCTCTGCCAGTTTTCTTTGGCTGTGATTACACTAGAGCTTGGTGTAGTTGAGAAATATGTTCTGTCAAATGATTCAGTGGTGTTTTTTCTCTCTCTAAAGGTTCCTTTTTTTTTTTCCAAAACAAGAAGGTAACTGGTACAGGGAGTACCACTGACCATCAAAGCATTTGTGCTTCGTGGCCTTACCTGTTGGTTGATGTTCATATGTCTTTGCTGCTTTGATTCAAGGAAATACTGGGATTGAATTTGGATAATTAACATGAAAAAGTCAATGTCAAGACCCATTGCAATGAAGAGAGAGAGTGTTCTTATTCGCAGGGTAGTTTCTCAACAGTCTGGGTTGCAGAGAAACACTTTCCCTCCTCAAGTTGTGTAGGTTATGTAGTCATGAGGAAAATAGCTCAATGGTGATTAATTTGTTGATTTTTTACACTGGTTTGTTTTCCAAAAGAGTTCCTAAGAAGGCAACAGAACTGTCATTTATCCTGTTCCCATCACAGTCTTCTAGCTTAATTTTTCATAAGTACCTGAGTAAGCTGTTTTTCATTCCTGAAGTTCTGTTCAATTACTTCAGCTGAGGAAGACTGGCACCTGCTTAAAGCTGCACCTGGTAATGCCAAAGTTTTCTTTTTTCCTTTTTTTTCTTGAGAGTGGGATTACCCTGTCTGGAGGATCTCCCATCTGGCTGTCTGCAGCTTTCAGCTGGCTCCAATGGCCATACCCTGCTCCAGCTGCATCTGTGCAAGGTTTGTCACTGTAACTTCATTGTGCTCACCTGCATGTCATAGAGATGGGTCTTAAAGGCCTCATTTAGTCCTGACATTTAAATGGATTCTTCCTCCTGACTATGAGGACTGGCATACTGCTGGACTGGTATTGCTATAAAGCTGTTGGCCTCCCTTTGCCTGGCAGAAGGATATTTTCCATTTTTTCCATGTAAATGCAGGTGGTTGGCCTTGCTGAGACTGCTGCATGGGGACATCAGTGGCGAAGTTTGTCACTGAATCCTGAGGCTGAGGATGAGCAGTGTTGGGAAACCTGAGCCATCAGCTGTCTCTTCATTTAAGAAAATTGTTCCAAGTTTGTTGTAGTTCCCCACTGCAGAAAATTAATTAGTTATGAAATTAAATGCTTAAAAGGGTTATTTCAGGGCTTATAAAATCTGTATAAAACCAAATAGGAACAATTCAATTTTTTATATAAAGATCTTCTTCCAGGAATATTTGATCTCTTTACTACAATCCTCACTATTTCCTACATCTCTGCTTAGGGAAAATAGAGTCCTAAAATAATAGTTTCAAATCTTCTTCACTACTCCTTCCTTTTAATTTCTTTTTACTACGTGATTGTGTAGTTCCATGAACACAGCATGTTAACAACATGACACTGCCTTCCAAATACAGCTTTGCTGAGGGATATTTTCTTCTGACAGTTGATATTTTGGTTTGTTGCTCCTTTGGCCCTTCCCTTTGGATCTGTGGGTCTTTTCTGCCAGCTTTGGGTAAAAGGAGTGTGTGTTTGTATGTGTGCATGAGTGTGCATGCAGGAAGGGGGGTTGTTCTCTTTGGTACTGCTGTGTCAGTATAATGGGGGTTTTGTTATGGGTTTAATTGATAAAATAAATGTCTCCTCTTTGATAAAAAATACTGCAGCGTTTTTTAAAATTTAGCTTGCAATTTAAGACACTATGTTTCATTAATGAAAAAAAATATTTCTAGTGATAGCATTTTAATTCCCTTCCAAGTGCTGTGGATTCTAATTCTATAGAGTTAGGTTTTAATAAGATGATACAGCTTTTCTCTTCAATGACAACTACTCTATTTTATTGTTCAGTACTGATCTACATTTTAAAACAAACTGAATACCATGGTTTTGAACAAGAAAGAAATACCAAAATATCTTTTATGACTTCTTTTTTTAAAGCAGGTAACTTTTTGAAAGGCTGTATTCTTGAGTCTCCAAAATATTTAAGTTGCTGTCATGTGAACTCCTGTGAGAGAAGGAAGACAGAGAACTCAAGTGCCTCATTCTTATAGTGTGAAATGAAGTTTGTGGGTGGACTTTTCACAGAGCTGCATTATGCTTTGTCTCCATGTGACATGCTGGTTAAATGGACAGGACAAGCCTTTGTAGTTTTGCAATGTCCCAGTGTTCTTTAGCACATAAGAAGAGTGCAGTATTGGTGCAGCTGTTCATAAACTGGTCATTGAAAACCTTGTTCAGGGCAAGACAGAAAATGCTACATCAAAATTCTGAATCTGAGTTTTGAAGATGCTTCTGGCAATGTGAAACACTCCCTTTCCTTAAAAACATGATTACCTCTAATCCTCGTTGTGTGATACTGCAGATGGAGACAGTACTATGCATCTATTAGCAATTCAGATACACAGGGCTGAGGTTGAAGTTTTGATCTTTTATGTTCTCTGAGGATCTCTGAAGAGTATTTTTGGCCTGGGGGTTTTACACAGCCCTATTTTGTGAGAAGTGCTGAGCTCCCATTTCTTTTCTTTCTGCTTTGCTGAGGGTGGGGCTCTGAAAGCCACTGCTGAAAACTTCAGTTGTAGTTTGTCTTTTTGAAGTAGTTGCATTTTAAGTACTTAGTGGGCTTAAAGTATTCTAATTTCTCTGGTAATAATAAATGCCTTCCTTGAACAGTAGAGAGGAGACTCGCTAACTCATGTAAAATCACACTCCCTCCCCAGCTCATGTAAAATCTCATACCCCAGGGTACCAGAGCCGTTCTTCATTGCTGACCTGGACACCAACCTCTTACTTTAGGAAGGAAGGAAGGGTTTGGACTAAACTGAGAACTGGAGATGTTTGCTGGAAGGCTGGAGTGTATGAACAAATAACGAGATGTTATCTGTTGCAGCTGCCACCTTCCCTCAGGTGCTCCTGTAAGTTTTTGCTGTTTGTAGAGGCCCACAGAGCTGGTGCCATGCAGGGAGAGCAAACTGAAGGGCCAAGAGGATGTCAATTATGTGCTCACCTGAGGGGTTCCAGATGTCCTGGAAAACCCATATAAAAATGCTAGGTTTCATCTGATACCATCTCACATTCCCTGCCCAGGTTGTGGGGTGGGGGAACACCACTTTGTGGCGTTTTAACCCTGATCTGTTGAAGTCTAGATGCTTGTCTGGTACTTCTGTGCTGGTGATTTTGAAATTTCTGTATAGTGAGGGTCTTGTTTTCTGGGTTGTTGTGGATTGTATCGTGATCATTGAAATTCAATATAAGAGGACAAATCTGTCCTTGCTATTATTTTTTTTTACTCGTGGTTTGTTGGTTTAGGAAGCAGCTATCATGGAACAGGGTGAAAATCTCAATGGGCATGTAGACCACATTCATACATGTATTTCCTCTGCTGGATGTGTACAAATATGTGATTCATGAGATAGTTTCTGTTGCACTGGCTGCTGTATGAAAGATTAAAGCTGCGAGTAGTTTGTTTAATTAATTCCACTGTAGCAGAGCCCGATGCTAGTATGTGACCAGAGGCACAGAGACAAAGGAGGGTCTTCAGAACGTGTTAACTGCGGGGCAGCGGGGGCGGCTTCACAAAGGTCACAGCAAAGAGCCCATCCCAGCTCGGGAGTAAGTGATCTCCCTGCAACAGAGAGCAAATGCTGCTTTCACCTACATCAGGCTCTTATTTGCTCACCATGTGACAGTACAAAAGAGAATCAAAATTAGTTTATATATTCATTCTTTTATTTTTTCTTTTCCTTGATGACTCCCTGTCATTACTGAAAACTAATGTGTTTTCCAACATTAAAATATTGGATGGGCTATCAATATTCTAGTGTATGCTTTCATGTTCAGAATGTGGAAGGGGGTTGCTAGAAGATAACATCCTGTATTTAATTAAGTAGCTTGTATATACGTGGTAGTTTTCAGAAAAATGAACTGAATAATCTCAGGATATTTCAGAGTGCATAGTATGAAATGATATATTGCACCATCCTACAATATCAATATTTGTTATTAAAGGAAATCTTAAAAAACAGCAACAACACCCCCAAATCATGATTATTTGATAATTTTACCAGTTAATTTTCTCACATCTCTGTATTTTGGTTTTTTTTCTTGCAATCAGAAAATAGTGTGTACAAAAACTCCGTTGGTTCTTTTATCTTTGCACAGGGTCACCTGGAATGATCTCAGCATTTTCATACAAGCAGCAAAGAGCTGCTCATTTTAGTGTCAGACTTGCTTTCTGGCCCAACAGGTACTGGATTACATGCTTAGGTTCTATTACTGTCAATTGTATATTTATAATCTTTAAAGCACCTCCTTTCAGAAGCAAATTAAACTCCTTGGACAGAATTTGTAAAGTTATTGAGGTTCCTGAAATGCAGATCATTTCCAGCTGGGACTTTTTAAACATTAATTGGGACTCCCATATACTTCTAAGAATTCAGGTTAGTACATTGCTTGCATCTTTAGGCCAAATGAGGCCTCACTTCTTGAGGAAAGCATTTAGGAAATGCTGTCATTTGGAGACATGTCCAAAAGCATGCAAATATTTTGCTGAGTAAGACCAGACTTTAAAACGTGTGCTTTAGTGTTTTGTGTCATTTGGCTGACAGACCATGCTTTCACTTCTGGGGGATGTGTGTGCCTGGCTGAATTTCAGTTCCATGTTTCCTGAATATGCAGGCTCTGAGCAGAAAATGGTGAACCTTACTGCTGGCATCAATGTATGAAAGGAAGGTTTTATTACAAGCTGTCACCCAAAGTCCCTTAATGTAACCACTCTGCTGGTGAGCCTAAGCTTGTCTGAACTTCATAAGCAAGCAGCTTTAGACTCTGGGTTTTTATCATATCCTAAACAGTCTGAGGTAATCTCTCAGATTCTTATGTAAAGACCTATATAAATGCTAAACATTCCCAAAAGTCTGTCTTTGTGGGCATCCTTGTTCCTTGCCGAAAAAATGTCATTAACATATTTTATAGAAAAAGTAGCCCATCTTTGGGTTTTTTCCCCATCTATTTCTTTCTCAGTCATGAGAAGAAAATCAACCTCTTGATGACCAAGGTATGTTTACATGTGATACATGTCATGATTTTGGAGTTCTTGGCACAGCCAGGGCAAGAGGTTTAGGATTATGAACAGCTTTAAGGTTCCTCTATTTAGCAAAAAAAAAAAAAAAAAAAAAAAATCTGCTGCAATATCTTTAAAGAAACTGAACTATTCTAGCCTCATGTTGACATTAAGAGTATGGATTAAATTTCTCTAACTTTCTCCCATTTTGATATAATTTGGGAATATTTAGAGTTGAATATACTGCCATTGGAACTTTGCAGTCAGTGTTTCACCACAAAGGTATTCGCTGTTAGAAGACAACTTAGATCTCGTTCAGAAGCACATTGCATCCACAGAAGTGACAATTTGTTAGAATTAATGGAATTTGTTAGAATTAATTTTAATGGAAAATCCTCCATACAGGAAGATGAGCAGCTTGGTGGCTGAGACCTGTTTAGTGCCACAATGCACATGCAGGCAGCAGCCACTGCTCAGCATGTGCCACATGCAGGGGGTCAGCCTGGAGCTCCTCTGACTCAGGTGAAAATGCAATGTGTGCAGCAGCATCCAGCATATGGCAGGTCAGCCTTCTCCCTTGACTGAAGGAGCCTGGCCTGAGAGCACAAGCATTGGCAGTACAAAGTTTATATAATGCACAAACAAATTTTATTCAATTATGACAACTGATTGGTGATACAGCTATTGAAACACTGAACTGGGGATTCTGATTTACTTGTGTGAAGATAATCTGTACATCAATCCAGCACAATCCTTGGATGAATAGTTATCTGTAAGCCTGGGAGT
Organism: Molothrus aeneus; assembly: GCF_037042795.1. NCBI lineage: Eukaryota > Metazoa > Chordata > Aves > Passeriformes > Icteridae > Molothrus > Molothrus aeneus. Next base: position 6,463,503 of record NC_089653.1, read on the forward strand.
GTCCCTAAGGAAGTATCAAATGGGGCATTTGCAGAACCATTTATAAAATCTTGATAGTACTGGTGATGAGAAATGAGGAAGCATCCTTGTTGGTGGAGACACATGATTGGGTGCCTGCTTTTTGTGTTTTTAGAAAAGAAACAAGCAAACAAACTGTGTAGGGTAGAATAAAAGTCATAGTGGTAGAAAGACTCAGCCGAAAACCTGACATTCTTCTGGTGTTCAGCAGAACTCATAACAATAAATGTTCTGCTGCAGTGTGCCAGCCATTGAGGGTATTCAGATCAGTGGAGGTAAGATTCATAGTCCTGCAAGAAAATTTATAATCATGACAAAAATGGAATGAAATCCAATTCCCCCCCTTTTTACGTATTTTATCTTGAATTGTATCTTATGTGACAGGACTGCAATTAATATCTCTTGGAAAACAGAAGGCTGTTAAATTGGCCTTGTTATGGTTGCTGAGGTGCTGTGCTGCTGCTGAAAGGGATTCCCCCATTATCTGTGTTTGACACATACTCCTAATCAACCAGGCCAATTCTGCTTTATCAAAGGTCTGTCACATGAGGGGAGATAATATTTATTCTGACTTGTACTAGCATAAAAAATGTGGGTTGCATTGGCAGATACACAGCCCTCTGTCAGAACTGGTCACACAGAGCATTTATTGAGGTGTTCCCTTTATGCAGAAGTGATTCCAAATACAGCCCACTTCACCTTTCACCACTGGGGATCCCAGGTCATTCCAGTTTTTAAAACCTCTTCTTTCAAGGACTATTTATGAAATTAAATCTCACAGCAAGAAGTGTCAAATGGCAAGAGTAATAACAATTCTGCAATTTCCTCCACACTTTATTGATGAAAAAGAAAAAATCTGTCAGCCCTACGTATCCAGTTTGCTTTGGAAGCTTGTTACCAATATATATACTCTCCTTTCTGAGAGGTGATAATATGTGTCACAATATTACCTCATTTGCTGAAGATTTTCTGAACACTTGGTTTTGCTCCATATTGATACTCAGTTTATCAGGGATAACAATTTTCTCTGTTTACAAACTGCTCATAGAAAATGCATGAGTTTTAACTATTTCAGTCCATTTGGTTTAGCAACACTAATAATCTAACTCAAAGCTTAAGAACATCACCTGTAAAAGGCTTGCACAGATAGTTTCATACTATTGCGGTGTTAAGTGCTCAAAAGAAACATTTGTAGCTGTAATGCAGCCTCATATGTTTGCATGAGAAACCACCTGCCCCAAACCACAATCCAAATGCTCTCTTATTTACATGTAAGAATCTAGTGTCTTTGGATAAGACACTAGATCCATACAAATTACATATATATATGTGTGTGTGTGTATATGTATGTAGGTATAACCTATACAAATGCTAGACATATTTTTGATTTTTCATTCAGCATCTCTAACCAGAGGAGGATGCTTCCTTGTCTCCAGTAACACAAAGCATTTTCTGATTTGAGGGAAAAGATAGGAACTGGGAGGAAGGGCAATTGACAGAGCTCATGCCAAAAGTTGGAATGATGCTGCAACACCCTGCCCAGGACCAATTGCTGGAAGAATGCCAGAGAGTTGAGGCAGAAGGGTGTTGTTTTCTATGCAAGCCATTATTTGGTTGTTTAAAATTTTCCTTTTCAGCAGTACAATTTTTTGTATTAGAGAACACCGACCTACATGTTGCAACAGACCTTTTGGTACAGCAGTGCCAACATCCACCAATATTGGCAGATACTTCAGACACTGAAGCCAGGAGAAGACAAGTATCCTTCCTCCTCAGGAAGAGGTGTGGGAATGTGCTTGCTGCAGAATTTGCCCTCACGTCAAGCAGGAAGGTGAGGAGTTGGAAGGGTGCTGAGCCCAAAGGAAAGCAGATACTGTCTTACAGGTGCCTGGAAAAGGTTTTGCAGCAGAGTCCTTCTGAGCACAGCTTTGTGCCAGGGCCCTTGGCCTCCCCCTTCCTTTTGTTCTGGGGCTGATGGCTGAAATGCTGATGTCCAGGAATCAGATGATTTCCCAGTCACTATTCTGTTCCTGGAGAAACTGCTTCTGCTAATGAGGGCCTTATGTTTCTGATTTGCTTCACTATGCAGAAAAGCTTCTATTGGGACTCTAATTCAGAAGATAGTAGTTGTCTCTTTCTCCAAGAGATTATTTGAGTCAGTGAACTGGGGCCGAGAGATTGGGTCCTTTATTTGCTGTTGAGGAGAAAACGTCCCTTCTTTCTTTCTTTCTTCTTCTTCTAAGGCAAAAAGCTCTTTAGTATTTCTCTTGTCCCACACAGAATAATGAGGGGATAGTTGTATTTTACAAATGAACAGAGACACAACACTGCATTCAAAAGACTTCAGTCTGATTGTTCTTAGGTACAGTGTGCAGAATGTTGAAATGTCATATGGAGACATCATATTTTAAATCAGTTAGTCATATCTTGGAAATTATTAATGCAATTTTTAGTCAAAACATCCAAAACAGATGAAGCTAAAACAAATTGAGGTTTCTGATCATGTAGATAATAATCTTTCCTTTTTTGCATGCTCATCTTCCATGAGCTCCAGTATGGGGTGTACTTCTAACACTGTGTATCTTGATGCACAATTAACAAGCTTAGTAAAATGCCAGGTTTGTTTATACATGTCTACTTTAGATTTATTAGATGAAATATCCTGAAAGTCAGTGTTGGAAACAGAAAGCATGGAGGTAAGTTTTTGATGAATAATTGGTTGTGAAGTTGATGCTTTTGCAGACGTAGATCATCAGTTAAACAAACATGATTACAGATGACAAAATGGTCCTGGTGGGGTATTCTGCACCCCTTGAAACACAGCCAGTCCCATTTGCACAAAGTTCTTCCAGACTTGTAGAGCTGCTGCCTTGTACTTGCAGTGATCTGCTGCACCATGGCAGTCTGGGGCAGCAGAAACTCCCCAGGCACTGCTGTGCTGGGAGCAATCAACACCTGCACCTGCAGTTGAGGGGAGGAACTGCTCCTGCCTCCAGCAGGGCTTGGAGCCAGAGAGACCTCTTAGTTATTTACAGTACTCAGAGCTGACACCTACATGAACTGGAGTTTGCATGGATTATCAGAGCACAGCTCTGCTTGTGCTTTCAAATTTTCATTCATTTCTGTTGCACAATGTCTTAAGCATTTTGCAAGATGTGGCAGGAAGGATGCAGAAACACGCGGCCATGTTTCCTGCAGTAAGTCTGTCTTTCCCACTGTAGTGGACTAAGGTCTCAAAGGGAAAGTCCAAGAACTGATAATGGCTGGAAATAATTCAGTTACTGAAGACTGAGTGAGCAAATGCTGAGAAAATTGTAATTCCAAGCACGGTCTGATGCAAGAGGTTGATGTACTGTAGGCACTTTTTAACATAATTAGCAAACAACAGTGGCCAAATTCTTTCCTCTGAGTCTTCCTAATCTGAAGGAAAGAATGGAAAGAAGAATCTTGCATCTGCAAGGCTCAGAACTGTGCATTATTCCAAAACAGTGGGGCTAAAAATACAACTTTAAGTGTTTTAGACAAAGATAAGCCTTTAAAGAGTCTTTCATTTAGAGATCTGACAAATGAGAGAAACGGAAGTTAAGCTCTCTGCTTGCACTGAGAGCTGATTTCTTGAGGTCAGTGACATTGGGGTCAGTTTTAGCTGATGGTAAGGAACTTATGTTTTTTTAAATAATTGCACAGAGGCATCTCAATATTTTATTCAAATAATTTAATGGAACCAAATTAAGTGGTTTATCTGAAAATACTGAGGCAAAGTATTTGTGTTTTGAATGTTAGACTGTAGGAGTCAGGCTGGTATTTTGCCAGAAAATGTGATTTTGGGGAATTCTGTGGAAATTTCAAGAGATTATAAACAGAAGCTGACTAGCAAAAGGTATGAAATCCAATGTTTTTGTCAACTGAAATATACTTATTTAAGGAATACTAGAGACATCAACAACTGAACAGTGCAGGGAGTGGGAAGGGACACTCCTGTTTATCCTTTAATCCTCCTTAATTTCCTTCTAATCAATCTAAGTATCAAGCTGACTGATTTCTAACTGCACCCAGCAAAAAAGAGACTTGTTTATTTTTACTCTTTAAATTTTAAGCCTGGTGTGGATTTTTTGAGCGGAATGTCTTTATGGAAATTGGCTATGCCAATGGACATAGAATTTTTGAAGGATGAAATTCAAAGAAGTTAGACTCCAATGCAGCACCTTATCTAAATATTCCCCACAGTTAGTTACATATTCAGCTGACTGCTGCTAAATGAATAGCTCTCCTGGAAACACTGTCCTTACATTTCAGAATATCAGAAACGTTTTCTGGTTTAATTCCTTATACATAAGGAAAAGCAGAATGTGTTCCAATAGGAATAGGAGAAGAAAATGGGATGCACGTGTGTGAGAAGTTTAACATATGTGTAAGTGCTCAAAGCACAGCAGCCTGTACTAATAAAAATTACAGATTTTTAAATTTTCAATTGCTTTTTCACTCTGAATGGTTGTTGAATGGCTTTCTAGTCTTGTTTGGAAATACATTTTCTTTTTAGAGCTTATACAGTATTTCAGACTGCACAAAATATTCAGTTCTTAGCTGTAGAGAACAGGTCATTATGCTGGAAAACTACTCTGTCTGCCTGAGTTTTCTCCCAGTTTCTCTTAGCTATTACAGACAGCTTGAAATTCCTTCCTTTTTTGCACTTATGCCTGTCTTGCATCCATATTTTCTATCCTATAGATCATACTATATTAAAACAGTGTGATTGTGACAATATATCAATGTTATTTCAGGAGTAACCTGGTTTTTAATTTTCTATTAATAGACAGTATTTTTATAATAAGTTTTTTTTGGTCTTTTTTCTGGCAGTCATTATTTATCCAAAATTGTGAGGAATTGTGAAAGATTTTGTGTATCTCCAAAAGGGTAGCCCAGTGCATTTTTATTGGCTCTAGGCCTAAACTTCAGCAAGTGTGTGATCAAGTATACTGGAAAAATCCTTTGTCTATTGCTAAACCTTATGAAATTATAGATCAAAAGAGTTTTCCTATCTTACAAGGACTGTGGTACCATTCATGGGCTGAAAATGACTGTCAAAGTAATAAAACAACTACTGTTGTCAGGGAAAGATTAAAAGCAGCAGCTGGATTGTACACAGTCAACTTGAAAATCTTTCTCTGGGAAGGTAAATGCTTTAGAAAATGATCTGGCTTTTCAGTTGATATGCCATGATTGGCAGCCCTATAAAATGGCTACTGACACAGGAACTTACAAAAGAAAGAAGCCTTTTTTCCCCAAAAAGAGCATATTCTGCTTCTTGCCTTCTCCCAGATTGGACTCTGCATTTGGAAATGAGATGTAATGCAAGTGTCATGGTGATGATGGCTGCCAGCCTTTCCTCTGTTTTATCCAATTTACCTATTCCAGTTTTTTTTTCCCTGAAATCATTCCTGCTGTCAGTTTTCTGCAGCTTGTGTTTTAACCTATGCTCATTTTACTGTTTTAGTCTTGTTCCTCGAGTTCATTGGTATGTTTTGCAATTCTCCTTAAATTCAGTATATTGCCACATCTGTTTCCATGTTATTTTTCCAAGACCATAATCCACTGGAACAGTACCAAATACTTTTAATCTCCATTCAGATTCTCCCATTATTCCTGGTATAGAGGAGTGAATATTTTTAATTGTCTCCATACCTCTAGCCATCCTGCTCCTCAAATTAACATGTGTGCAATCTTTGAAACTTTGTTTATGCAAGGTCAGCATTAATGATTTCTTTAATTAGTTCCTTTCTTTCCATTTAATTATCTCTCTTCTTTCTAGCCATCCAGACTTTCTTGTTCTTTTGAACCAAGTAGATTATCTTTCTATCTGTATCAAAAGATTTGGCCATCTGCCTTCACTTGGTGATTTTTCCCAGATTGTCGTTGTCTTTGGGGTTTTCTTTCCTGGTATCTTTTTGATTTATATCTATTTCTTAATGTCTTCCCTCAGATATTTCTCACTACATAACATTCACTTGGAGAGTAGTTTATCTTTCTTACATCCTGACAACACCACTGGAAATTAACTCAATGGTTTGCCATTACTTTGCCAAAAGCTTTTTCTCCCTGCTTTCTGATTCCAGCTCTCCTCATGTTGTAATTTTGGGTTCCACATTCCCCTGAGAGCATTGCTGGACCTCTCCTCACCTCTTCTTGGCCAGATTTTCAAATATAAGATGTGTTTGTGTTGTCTTCCCTTAGGATTATGTGCAATGGAGACAGGAAATGGACAGCTTTGTTTCACTATATCCCATTTTCCGTGCACTGGTCTTAAACCCATTTATGTGTTTGGCTTTTGTGGGTCTTAGAATGGGTGTGTGTTGCATAATTGGTCACATCTCAAAGCCACTGGTGGTGGCCCTGCCAGGCCTGCAGCATGCCCAGTCTGTGAGCAAGTGCAAGTTCCTCTTGCTCATTCACATTCTGGGCTCAGCACACACTGCCCCAGCTTCATGTAAGCTCAGCAGTGTGCTTCCTATCTGTGATGAGGATGGGAAACTTCAGCTGAGAGCCAAAATCTGCTGTTCCTTCTGATCTTTTGTCAGTGCCCTGCCTGAGAAAAACAAGCTCCCACGGTAGGTGACAGTTTCAGAAGGAATGGTGTTCAGGAGAGGTGCTGGATGCAGCCCCTGGCACAACAGCAGGCACTGATCCAGCCCCTGAGCAGTCACCCTGCTGCAAACTCCTCTGCCCAAACCTACAAACAAACTGAGTGCCTTCAGCTTCTTCTGTGGCTCAAGCTCTAACAGCAGCACCAAGCCTCACCCCTGCTGACCGTGGACCTTGAAAAAGAAAAGAACAATATCTGAAGTTATTTTTCAGATCTTTTTGAAGGGGAAATGTAGATAAAAGCAAAGCTCTTTGTGACTGATTTTTTTTCACTATCTACTTGAAAGGCAGTGGGTCAGAATTAAGGCATTTTTGCTGCGGAGGAAACGTGTGGGATGTTGGCTGCAAGCCAGTAGCCACTAACATCCCCGCTGCACCAGGAATACTTGAATGAAGTGGGCGTCACCCTCGGGAGAGCAGGCATTTGGTAACAGACTACCTACATCAGAGGAAAACCTCTTCATTGAGATTCAAGCAGTAAAAATACTGAATGAAGATAAACGGGTTTGGTAGATTCTTCTGGGGGACAGTGAAAATGGAAGAATTATCATCCAGTCTGGAAGATCATCCTCTAAGCTCCTGTGTTTGTCAGGTCCTATTCATCCCGCAGAGAAGAGATCCATACAGTCGCTGACTTTTCTGACAGTATTCAAGTTTTATCTTCCAGTTCTGTTTCCTCAACACAAAGAATGATGAAATAACATCTGGAGCTTTCAGACAGTAGTCCATGCTATCGTCAGTCTTCCAGGATTTTTTCCCAAAACCAGAATAAAAATCTGAAGTGTGTCAAATGCCTCTATAAAATATAATTTATTCGGACACTAATTCTACTTGTGTCCAGCTGGATATCCACTGGGAAAAATAAAAGTAATTTCTAGAGTTTTTTTGTATCACTAAATTATGAATCTGAATGATCAAATAGAATATTCCCAGTGTTATCATTGTTATTTGTTGTAGTTAAACTCTCCTGCTGAGTCAGTCACCAGTGCTACCCAGTCAAAATATGAGCACATTTCCCTTGGATCAAGTCCATCATCCCAACATGATATCTATGAAACAGTTTCTCTTTCCACCTCCAGCAACATGATAAGTAAGCCACAGATATTTTTTTTTGTCTGAAACTGCAAATCTTGTTTCCAGTGTGTGTAATGTAAAGGAGATTTCCATCTTATTCCATCACTGAATTATTAGAAAGTAATATATTCATTTTTTTCAAACACAGAAATTACACCAATGGAAAAAAGGAAGGCAGCATTTTGGGTAAGTGTGGGCAAAGGAAAAAAGTGGCTATAAGAAGACTGAATGGCTAGAATAGAACATCCTAAATATTTTTAAAAGCTCTTCTCCTTGTGGAGAAAATAAAGAGATCCTGGATAAGTGACAAAATTACATCCATGTAAATCTAAATTCTTACATGGTAATAATAATTTGGATTTTGGATGCAGTTGTGCATGTTGCATCTAATAAGACTGAGGTTGCAGAAAGCTAGGGGATCTATGACAGCTAGGTGACATGGATGAAAAATAAGTGAATTTGAGCAGGATTTGGGAAAACCAGACCCATGAACCGGAGCAGGTCTACCAAAGTAAGGTAATTATTGGTTTCAGTTTTACTATGGGTAATGGGTTTGTTTTGACAATCTGCCTTTCAAATTCTGGTTTTGGAAATGACCTGCACAAGGTATTTGTGGGCAGTTGATTTGCAATGTCCTACCCCCTGGGCAGAAAGCCTGGGGCAGGGGAAAACAACTTTAATGCCTCAGGGCTGCACAGTTCCTGGGGCTGGCAAACTGGAAATCACCAACCAACCAACAGAGCAGGTCTGGGTGGGTTGATGGCAAAAGTCTGATAGGAATCAAGCCGGAAAGATTAGGGAGAGAAAGTACTTGCTAGAGCAAAACTAATTGTTGGACTTAGAATAGGTTGGAAAAGTGAATTCTGGTTGCAGCTTGAAAAAAGGTGTGAGGCTGACAGGTGTGTAGCTAAGAAAAACTGGGAGAAAACTCAGGCTGCAGCCAGGAGAGAGAGGAGAGCCCATGGACTGCCACATGCCATGGAAGCAGCAGATGCCAGCATAAATGGGGACATGTGTGAGAAGACACAGAACAGAGCTGGGAGTCAAAGTCTGAGATGAGGAGAAGGACCTGGAAGAAAGCTTAAAGGCAGCAAAACGGGAAAGAGGGAAGGAATGATGGAGAAGGTTTGGATGCAATATTGGAAGACACTTAGACATTTCAGCAAGAAAAATGGTCTGAGGGGTAACATGCTCAGGAAAATGGAAGAAGAATATGTAACTGTAATGAGTTCTTCTGTAAAGAACCCTTCTTTTTTCTGAGATCCTGGGGTGGCAAGCAGCAAATTAGCAAATCCTCAAAATTAATTTGGAAAGCAACCACACTATCTACTCTGAGAGAAAAGTTTAAACTGTCTAACAGAGTTTTTTGTAAGGAAAAAGAAAATGTGCCGGAGGGTTCAGTGTTCTTAAGACCAAGTGATGAACCTTTGAAAATAGGATTTTATAATGGAAATGCAGAGATCATTAACTATTGTAAGCACCTCTAAGAATGACACCTCTATAGTAAATTACATTCAAATTAATATAAAACTGTAAAGATTCTCTGACAGCTTTGATTATGTAAGTTGATTTTAGTAGTTAAATGTTGACTTTCTATAATGCATTCTCCAAATATTATACTGAATGCTGCATCATATATAACAATTACCATGTCACAGTGCTATTTTGTGTAAATTAAATTATTGACAGCAATATAATTTTGTATTCACTTTATTATTTTGATCCATTTTTCTGTCAAAATATACAATGACTCTTCACTAGATTTAGAAACCAGAAAAACTCTTTAGATGGTGAAGTATTATTCTCCATACATTATTTTTCCTTAGCCTGTAATGAGTTTGGGGAAGGAGGGGGAAGCAACATTTCATTCCTCCTCTGACATTGTGTGTGTTTTTAGACACGTTGTCAACTTTAAATTGTGTTTCAATAATTGTGCTTATCAAAAAGTCTGCAAAGTCCATGGCAGGCCTGGTCAGGCTGTCCAGGCATGTGGCAGAGATGGTGTTTTTAGTGTGCTCCAGCACAAGCACTGTCCTCAATCACAGCATGGAATATAATGTGGTTATGAGCATAGGTTATTATTACAGGTTGGAATTGATCGTCTCCAAGGTCTTTTCCAACCTAGCTGATTCTTTGATTCTGTGTTTCTATGATTATTCAGCCTAGCTTTAAGGAGATTCTATTGTACATCCCAGGTGAATACTTCCTGTTCCTTGATATCACTTATGAGTTAAGGTGAAAAACATCATCTGTGTGGAGCAGCTCTTTCTTCACACCTTCTTTTCCTTTGTCCTTCCGGGGGCTGGGGTGTGAGTATGGCAACAATGATTGTCCATCCTTGGATGCCTGGAGAGTGCTTGCAGGTTGTGGAAAAGGAAAGGTTGTGGTTTTAACTACTTGTAATGCAGCACTTAGAGTTTTCTCATTCACCTTTCCACAGATGCACAGCCTGTTGGCTCCTCGTGACCTGCACCACACTGGAGTGCAGAAATTGGAACACAAGCTCTGTCTTTCTGTTGGATCTCAGCTCTTCTCCAGGCAAGTACCCTGACCCCCACTATGAAGACAGCGCAGCTGGCTCACTTCACATAAAACCAAAGCCTTAATCATAAAGACATGAGGAGGCACTGAGAGTGACTCTGAAACATGGTTTTGGGTGCTATCCTGTGAGACTAAAGAAATGGGCTGAGATGCTTTTAGGCAGAAAGGAGGACTGAAACCAGCACATCACATACCATGGGCAAGGACTCTAACCCTGGGTACAAAAATTCCCTCCAATCTGAGTGGTGGTAGAAAGGCTCAGAAAATGCTCATTTTCTCAGCTTGTGCAGACCAGGGAGGTTGGGATGCACATCTCAGTGGGCTTTAGTTATGGCTTAGGTACAACCAAGCCATAGTTATATCCTATGTCTGCTCAATAATAAAAATCAAAGACACATTGGCACCCCTGAGAGCCTGGGAAGCAGTTTCTGGTCCCTGGGCCAGTGAAGCACACTTGTTTGTGGCTGTACAGCTGTGGGCTAACTACCTCTTCAGTAAACTGGCCCAGGTCTGTGCCCTTAATGCCCTGTGAGCCTTAAACTAAAGATTATTTTTCAGATGCTCTTTGCAGTTTTTATTCAGCTGAGCATGTGGAATCAAGGGGACTGAGAGGAAAGCTGCAAGTTGCCAGCATGGTAGAGATAGTACAGGGGTAACTGGGAGGGTACTCTGAGTTCACCATTTTTACTAGTGCTCTCTAAATATGCCAAAGCTCATTTGTCCTCCTGTATAAATAAAACATGCTTTCTATGCTTTCTATGGCAGCACAAAATTACAAAAACTCATCTAATACCGATCAAATGCACTTAACTATTGCACATGCACTTAATTCAGTATGAAATTGTTATTACATTGTTATTTCTGCATGCACCAATTCCCTTGTGCTCAGTTTTAAGGGACAGAAGCCCATACACACTTGGCAGTCTCTCCTGGGAATTGCTGCTAATGCTGAAAGTAGATGTTGCTTCTTAGCTTGGGTCATTCATTTTTCCCTTTGCTTAGGCTGTTTGTTGTTGATCTACACTGCACATTCAAGATCTGCAGTGTGGTGGCAGTAGTAGTAGTGTGAACATGGAAAAGAATCTGTTTGCTTGAAGACTGATCTGTTTTTATATTAGTCTGGTAGAAAGCATTAGAGTTCTGTCAGCCTTGCCCTCCTAAGATACTGGTATTGACTTATATTCTGTAGGCAAACTGAGCTTATTAACAATTATTACAGACACAACTGCTGAAGTACCAAGTCAGAATGACCATTTCTGTTACCTGGAACATTTATAAAATGCCAGGAATCATCAATGGGTAGAAGAATCACTTTTTTCTAGTTTCTTGTCTAACATTTATAGCAATCTCTCCTTTGTGTGCTTAATTTGTAAGGAAAGATCTTGTCTTTGCACTTTTCTGCATGTAACTTCATGTATCTTCCCCTGTATGAAGCTGTTTGACACACAAACACATTGCAGGAGTAGAGTTCTAATAGAACCAGCTTCACTTGGGAGTAGACAAATAGACTTGGGTCTTTCTAAGGCACAAGCTAAGCCTTGATGCTGATTTTCTTATTTGGCCTAATTTCTTGTTTGATCTGCCAGTGTGGGAGTTAATTGTATAAACAGAAATATGGGAGATAGGGAGAAATACATTCTGTGCTGCCCTGTTCGGGTGGCTCTGTTTCTTGCTGCCTTTGTTAATGTGTTGCTTACAGCAGTTTAAATGGCAGGGGGGATGAGGAACAGTTGCTGATGAAAAGGAGTTAATGTGAGAAGACACGAAGAAATCAAATTGCACGATAGGAAATTGTTCTTCCCAACATATTTCTGTGCTAGCCCATAAAAGTGGGACTCCATAACAGTACCCTGTGCCTACACCAGGAACTGCAATGGCATTGAGTTCAGGTGTTAAACAAGTATATAACCAGGTTCATCTAATTTTGGCATTTGATTTTAGGCGGCAGTCATTCCTCTTGATGTCTGAGAGCCCAGACATTGTGGTGATGAGCTAGATCTCTGTTAGCACCTCAGGTTACTAACCTGGAGAGAGGAACTATGCACTAAGGGAGGATTTTAAGCTACAACACAGCAAACAAGAACTAACACTTGATTAAGTTATCCTGAGAGTTGGGAAAAATGAACCTGCTGGGCAGGTATTCCCTAATGATGCTGTTTTGACTTTACTAGCCTGTCTTCTCAATGTATCCTCTATTTATTCAAAGAAAATCATCTGCTCCTCTCAGTTATTTCAAAGTAAAGTCACAAGAATAGCTTGTTCCCACTCTATTCCAAATATAGATGTTGGCAGCAATTGCTTAGATAAGGGGGAAGGAAAGGAACTACCAAGGAAGAGGAAAGACAGCAGGAAGAAGAGGGAAAAGAGAGCTGAAAAGGTTGGACAAGGGAGTAGAGAGAGACATGAATGAGAAGGGAGGTGAAAGAACAAGAACAGTATATCACAGCAGAGAAAACAAATCAAAGATAGCAACAAACTCCTGTGAAACAGGTGGAAGCAGCCCAAATATAGGATGAAAAGGACTATGCCTGCCCTCAGGAGTTTTAGCCTTGAAAAGAAACCAAACTGTAAATAAAATCATGTCCATTTTTTTTTATTCACTCAGATTGTAGGGGTTACATGATCAGAAAACTCAAGCTAACTTATGCCACTTAAAAATCTGGCCCTAGAAATGTTAAACAAAACATGTTCCTTATTTTAATCTCATGGGGGGTGGGTGTTTGTTTGTTTGTTTGTTTGTTTAATTCTCTGCTGCAATAAAATTTGCTGTCTGTTCTGACAGAAAGCCATCCATTGGGTAACTTTGCTGAAAATGAATCTGAATCCCTGTGTCCTAAAGAATTCACAGTCAGGATGGTCTTCTGGTGAAACTAGAACATGTAGACATACCCTCAGGAGCAGAAAATAAATGCTGATAAAAAGTAAGGAAAAGGCAGAACCACACAGATTGACTTACCCAGAGCAAAGAGCTGAGTGTTTTCCAAGGCTGAAGGCAAACTTCTTTAAGACAAAAACACAGAAAAATGACACATAAATGGAAACAGGTTTTGAGAAGTGGCACATAGAGCAAATGCAAACGAGTGCTTGGAAATTTAGAAGTCATGTAAGTGGCTCCAGCTTCCTTGGAGGGATGGGAAGTTTCTGGGAAACACCCCACAGAGCTCTTCTCAATCTCTTTGCAAGAAAAGACTGCTTGGAAAATGATGTTAGAGGTTTGTTTTCCCTCTTGGTTTGCTGGAGAGAGATGTTATACCTGACTTTACACATCACTTGAGGATAAAAAGGTATGGTCAGTGCTGAAGACACTGTTTCCTGTAAACTGAATATGTCCAGAAACTCTTCTGACAGGCTTTCTAAGCACTCAAACACTAGGTGATGGGACCAAGAGAACTGAAAATGTGACTCTTGCTACCCTTGTTTTATTTCAGTCCTTCAAGGAAGAAGACCACTTGCATCATGAAGGCACGTGCTCGATCAGTCTCTCTCTGGACTGAAGGCCCAGCCATGGGACAAGGCAGTATTTACACAAAACACAGGAGGAGGCACACTGGAGCAGGAAATACAAGGGTAAGTGGAACTAGTTTCAGAAGAAAGGACTGGAAAGTACAGCTTTGCAGGCAGACTATCACTATTTAGAAACAAAGTTGTCATTATTTTGAGTCTTGTCTCATGAATGACATGTGTATCCCAGCAATTTTCACAGTTGAGAAAGCAACTTTTTTTTTTCTTTTTTTTTTCTTTTTTTTTTTCTTCTTTGTCCCCCCAGCAAGCAGCATGCAGAGCTGATATTTTAGCCTTTCAGCAGGGATGCCGCTCTTGTGGTTTGCTCCAAACACTTCACACATCGACACTGTTGGGGTTGTGGCCGGGATCTCTGACTCAATAGGGCTAGAGTCTCTCTATAGGTAGCACGAGTGTGATGAAAACCTTTAGGGGTGCTGTTATACGGTAAAAGAGCAGCAGAACTCAGCCCAGAACATCGCTCTTCGCTCTGCTGCTGTGTCCTCGCTGGCTCCCGGGAGCGCCTTTCCCCAGGAGAGGGCAGTGGAGCCGCACACGCTCCCCGCTCCCCGCTCCCCTCCCGACAGCGGCGGGAGCAGCCGTTCCCTCGGGCGTTCCGTGGGAAACTCATGGGGTGAGTGGAAGTAGGAGCACGGATTTTATACATATGCTGGAAAGCGTGTACAGGAACGTCCAGGAAATGTTCTATGTATTTAATAACAGGAATAAGTTTTGAGCAAACAAGTTTGTTGTTGCTTTTATTTGACTGGAAGTTTTCTCTGTCACACATACTTGTTCACAGCCACACGAACTTAAAGTAGTAGTTTATTGATTCCACATGGGTTTATTTAATTCCTATAGACCGAATTAGAAAAAGTTATTGACATTTAAATAACCCTTCAGAATGCTGCTACTGCTATCCTAAGCCAAGGACTCACAAGAAAGTTATTTACTTATTTCAAATTTACAGGCACTCATCCTAAGACAACAAGCAGCCTTGGCTGAAAACCACAGAGTGGTTTCAAGGTACTGTAATTAAGGGTAGACTGGGATGCCTTCTCTGCTCCTTAACCATCCCCTTCCCCTAGCATGCCAGCAGGCAGCCAGATGTTTTCTGTAAGTTCTTGTTTACAGCAGGTTTCCCTGGCTGGATTCCAGGTTTTGGTGACTGGCCAGTGCAGACTAAGAGCCTATATCAGGCCTGTGAGGGGCAGGCAGGGCAGACTGAAGGGAAGTGGCTTTTGCCAGCAGCCTGGGAATCCAGCAGACAACCTGGCCAAAACAGAAGGTGAAATAGTAAACAAGCATTTCTTCCTGTGAGGACATGACAAATCTTTTTCCGGTGAAAAGGGGTAAATTTAGGAAACTCTGAAATTCAGCTTTGAAGAGAAGATTTTCTCTTTTACATGAAACATTAAAAACCCACCAACCCCAAAATGTATCTATTCCAGATTTAGGACAGACATTCTTTGCTGTTGTTAGGGTCATTCATTTCCAACCTGTAAACAACTCCCTGTTCCCAAATGAGTTCCTACTCCCTAGGGCACCTGCTGAGCTGGGGCCACCTTAACCCTCCTGAAAGCAGCAGGATGCAGAGTGGAAGCTGCAGGGTGTGTTTCCCATGCAGGCCTTTTAGCACAGGAGGTCGGGTGAGTTTTGCTGCAAAAGCATAGTAACCCCCTGGAGAGATGACTCAAATGTGTGATGCTAAGCTGGTTAAATGTGTTGCCAGCTCCACAGATGATAAACTGCCTTTCCTTCCTCAGCCACTCTCAACTCAGGTACAGAGACAAAGATGATTTTGTTTCTACAATTCCTATCTCAGGTACTGGTGGTAGAGAATGACTGCAGGAAAATATACCCCCAGTGCAATGTCAGCTAGCAGCTTGTTAAAAGAGCAAATACAGTAAATCCAAAGGGGCCTGGTTTCAAAGAAGTTGGGAGTAGGAGAGAAGTTCTGCCTTTCAGCTCTGAACCATCCTCAAGCACTGCTATATCCACTAAGAGGTCATGCATATTCAAGGCTCTTGGTGTGATTGGGAATTTGGAAATTTTCACCAACAATCTGTCTGTCATATGAAACCACACTGTTTACAGGAACCACAGAAATCAGTAGGATATTTCTGCATGTAAGGGGCACTGACATCAGTGTGAGCTGGACAGTCCAACCCTCAGAGTCTGCTGTAATCAGCCAAATGGAGATCAAAGGTACAAAGCACATGCAAAGCAATACAGCAAGGATATCTGAAAAGGGCCCAGAAACATTTGAGTTTCATCTGTCAACAACTTCCTGAAACTGAGCATTAAGTATGCTTCCATCTTGCCCCATGCCAGATCCTGCTGCCATTGAGACAAAGCCCCCATTGAAAGATGTCAAGTGATTTGATTGTCCCTGGAAATTTATTCCATTCTTAAGAAGCCTTTTAAAATTAACCAGCCAAGTCAACTACAGTAGTATTCCTCAGGTGAAGTTAAATTTTGTGTCGGTCTTGCATTCAATCCTTTTCCATAGTGGAAGAACATTAAATTAGCCAAGTTAGTTCAAAGCTAGAGTTGATTCATGAGGGGATTAAGGTGGGGTGTGAAACCTTGGTTCTCCTTTCTTCTGTGTGCAGTATGATTTAGTGTTATCTGTTGGCATATGGTATTTTGAATTATTACAAGATGATGTAGACTATCCATAAGCCCTAAATCTGAGATATCTGCAATGTTTTGCAGTAAAGGAGGATACTGCACTTAGAGTTACTGTTTTTCAAATTCATGTAAAGTAACTCACCCCACTGCACAACAGATTCCAATATTTTGTTCTTTCATAGTAACGATTAGACCAATTATAGCTCAGCTGTAACAGAAAGGTACAATACAATTGCTCCTACTTCTCAGTCAGATTTCCCAGAACCTGTCTCTCTGTCACACTTTTAAATTTTACTTTTAAATTGAGATGGTTTTTTAAATGAAAATATCTAGAATCCCACTGAAAGCTTGCTTTCAACTAAATCTCATATGTCAAACTGTATTGGCTGTACATTAAGTGCTAGAGAGGACTGGTAACAAAAACTTATGTTAAAAACCACTGTTACATATTTACTAATTACTGTGCATACTTCCCTGATCAAGGCAAATATCTAGCTTTATGCCTACTATTCCTTAGCAAATGCCCCTAAAACCTTTATTTTTCCAGGGATGCTGCTGTCTAATCTGGACTCTGTGGTGCCTGAACAAGTAATGAACCTGGAGCATCACCAAAGGCCGTGATCTGGAGGAACTGAAAGAGCCTTTCTCAGCTGGGATGTGAGGTGTGGCATGGATGAAGAGGTTCCTGAGAGACACCGTGACAGTGCTTGGGAGCCAAGGCAGAAGGTAAGTCTATACACCATAGGGATCCCTGAGCACACCCCTCTTCTATGGCACAGGCTGTAATGTGTTAGACCTGTAAACATTGGTATCTGCAGTTAAAAATGAAAGGGAAGAGTTTTTAGCCTTCCTATGTATTCTCTGGCTTGCTGCTTTGGAACAGGAATGCACTGTCATAATATCTCTCATATGTTGCCATGTCTTGCTGCTGCTTGGGTTGTCAATGGGTTGTTTTTTTCACTGCAGACTATTGAAGAGGGGCCTCGCACGCTACAGACCATATGTGAGAGTTGCTTTCCTAAATGCAGTAATAAACAGCCACGAGATGAAATATCCCCAAGTAATGAGATTAGTGACACGGGATACAGCTTTCAAAAATAATTACATCTGACACCCTCATCAGCAAGAAGATGTAGGGGCTGCAAGCTCTAAGCTTGGGAACAGCATATGAAAGATTGGCTTCTCCTGGGAAGGGAGGCACAAGGGAGGTTATTTTTAGTACTTTGGAGGAAAAAAAGAAAAAGCCAGAATTTAAGCACTCTTTGGTTTGATACCCTCGTTATGGAGGAGATCACGGAGAAATAAAGCAAAAGCGGTGGTGGAAATGTTACTGAGGATGGAAACTGTGGGAGCACGAGGTTGAACTGAGCAAAGCGGGAGCGGTAGGGTCAGAACGGAACGAGGTGGGGGGGCACTCCTGTCCCCCTCCCCGTCCCGTCCTCGCTCGTGCCCGCCGATACAATAACAACCCAGCGACGGCGGAGCAGGCGGTTCCGTTTTCGCGACGGTATATATAGATCAGACACTTTCCAAAACAAGCAGCGCCGCCGAGTCGCTCTGTTCGGCGGCTCTTTCCACCCGTAATTCAGAAAGAAAAAAAAATTATTTTTTAAAATTACTTTTTCTTTGACAAAGGAGAAGCTCTATTCCGTGAATGCGGCTGTTTCCTGACCCGCGCCGGTTTGCGGTTACAGGCTGCTGAGAAAGTGAGCGGGGTCTGGCGGGGCGGCCCCGGGACCTCCTCTGCTTTTCCGAACCTTTTAAAAATTTCCGGAACAAGCCCTAAAAGGGCAGGCGGGGCGGGGCCGGATCCTCGCCTTTTTAGGACAAGGGCCCCGCCACCGGAATACCCCCCTGGGCGGCGCGGCGGGCGGCGGCGGGGGCCGAGCGGGGCCGGGGCGGGTCGGGGCCGCCCCCGCGGGGCGCGGAGGGTGCGCAGGGAGGGGGGGTCGGGGCGGGCGCGGGCCGGCGGGTCCCGCACGCGGGCGCCCACGTGACCGCCGGGCCCCGTTCCTCAGTCCTTATATGGGCAGTGACGTCCCGGGCATTCAGGGGGCCCCCATAAATAGTTACCGCCAGACTTGTCCTCCAGCGCGAGCTGCGGCGGGAGCGCGGCGCTCCCGGGGCACCGCGGGCACCGCACCGCCGCGACGGGGCGGCCGCCCGCCCGCACATGCCGCGCCGGCTCCCCGCCGTCCCCCCGCGCTGGTAGTGGGAGGCAGGGGGAAGCGCCCCCTCCTCTCCCTCCCCGCCCCGCCCCGAGTGCCCACCGCCGGCCGGGAGCGCCGCTCCCCCGGCCGCCCCGCTGCCCCCATGATGACCGCCAAGGCGGTAGACAAGATCCCGGTGACCCTCGGTGGGTTCGTGCACCAGCTCCCCGAGGGCATTTACCCGGCGGATGACATCTCCGCCGCGCTGCCAACTTCGGTCGCGATCTTCCCCAATGCCGACCTGGCAGGGCCGTTCGACCAGATGAGCGGTGTGGCAGGAGGTAAGCGGAGCTCTCGCAGGTGCGGGCCGGGCCAGCGGCGGGGCGGCGGAGACTCGGGGTGGCGGGCGGGGGTCGGACTGGGACGGAGAGCCGGGACCCTCTCCGGGGCTCTCCCGCCGCCCGGCCGGGTCCCCGCCGCCCCTTCGCGGCAGCCCTACCTCCGCACCCAGCTCGGGGGGGAAAGTTGCAGTCGGCTCGGAGCCCCCCTGCATCCGGAGCGCAACATGTGCGCGCCGCAGCCCCGCGCTGGGCCGGGGCGGGCGGTGGCTGGGACCGGTGCCGGTCGTCCGGCGGGTGGCGGCGCGGAGGGCTGACCTGCTCCTTGCCCCCCCAGACGGCATGATCAACGTGGACATGGGCGACAAGCGGGCCCTGGACCTGCCCTACGGTGGCGGCTTCGCCCCCAATGCTCCGGCTTCCCGCAATCAGACCTTCACCTACATGGGCAAATTCTCCATCGACCCGCAGTACCCTGGCGCCGGTTGCTACCCCGAGGGCATCATCAACATCGTGAGCGCGGGGATCCTGCAGGGGGTCAGCACGCCCTCCTCCGCCGCCTCCTCCGCCGCCTCCTCCGCCTCCTCCGCCGCCTCCTCGGCCACCGCCGCCTCCGCCACCTCCCCCAACCCGCTGGCCGGGGCCCTCGGCTGTACCATGGCACAGGGCCAGCCAGCCGACCTGGAGCATCTCTACTCGCCTCCGCCGCCGCCCTACTCGGGCTGCGGTGACCTGTACCCGCAAGACCCCTCCTCGGCTTTCCTGCCCGCCGCCGGCGGCGGGGCACTGCCTTTTCCCCCGCCGCCCTCCTACCCCTCACCGAAGGCGGCGGCGGCCGACGGCGGGCTCTTCACCATGATCCCCGAGTACGGAGGCTTCTTCCCGCCGCCCCAGTGCCAGCGGGAGCTCCACGCCGGCCCCGACCGCAAGCCCTTCCCCTGCCCCCTCGACTCGCTCCGCGTCCCGCCGCCCCTCACGCCGCTTTCCACCATCCGCAACTTCACGATGGGGGCGCCCCCGGCGGGCGCCGCCCCCGGCAGCGCTCCCGGCAGCGGCGGGGGCGAGGGTGCGGGCGCCCGGCTGCCCGCCGGCGCCTACAGCCCGCACCACCTGCCGCTGCGGCCCATCCTGCGGCCCCGCAAGTACCCCAACCGGCCCAGCAAGACGCCGGTCCACGAACGGCCCTACCCGTGCCCCGCCGAGGGCTGCGACCGCCGCTTCTCCCGCTCCGACGAGCTCACCCGGCACATCCGCATCCACACGGGCCACAAGCCCTTCCAGTGCCGTATCTGCATGCGGAACTTCAGCCGCAGCGACCACCTCACCACCCACATTCGCACGCACACCGGCGAGAAACCCTTCGCCTGCGACTTCTGCGGCAGGAAGTTCGCCCGCTCCGACGAAAGGAAGCGGCACACGAAGATTCACCTGCGCCAGAAGGAACGAAAAGGAGCCGCCGCCGCCGCCGGCGGGTGCCCGCAACCCGGCGGCGGGAGCGGCACGGCCGCCCTGGCCCCCTGCGCGGCGCGGACGCGGACGCCCTGACGGCGCGGGACGCGCAGGACCCAGCGCGGAGCCGCCGCCGAGCGCGGCGGGCGCGGAGCGGAGCGGGGCCCGGCGGGGCGCGACGAGCACCTGGCGGCGCCGCGGGGCTCCCCCGGGCCGGGGCGGGCCGGAGCGGGCCGGAGCGGCGGGTGTACATAGGGTCTGCGGCGGGAGGATGGATGCATGCAGTGCCGTCGTGGTGAGGTGTCCTTGGTGCCTTGTGTGGTGTAGAGCCCGGTCCCCTGTCTGCATGTGGGGGGTGCCTTACCGATCCGCTCCGACGACAGCGGCGACACCGAGACCGGAAAGTTTTTCCCTCCCTGGTTTTAGTATGGCTGTACATTTCTGCCTATTAATATTGGGATTTCTTTTTTTTTTTTTTTTAGAGACTATATTTTTGTACGCACTGGTTTGGGGTTTTGGTTTTGTTTTCCTTTTTGGTGACTTGAAAGTGTTCCGTTTGTAGTAGGACTTGGGACAGGATGTAAATACTCGGGCTGGGACCGGCGCCCGTGGTCGGCCGGCACCCAGTGCGCCGCAGGTAACACGAATAATGCACAACCACTAACGGGGGCTGGAAGGAGGGGGGGGGGTATCTTTATCTTTCTGGCCACTCTGTAAATAAACTTTTCGACAATAGGGTAGGTGCTTACAAAGTTTATAAAAGACGACAAATAAATCTCTTAATTATGCTAAATTGACATCTTTATTTCCGTAGGTTCCCTGGCCTGACCCAGGGAGGGGTTGTCCCCCGCTCGTCCCCGACCCGCGCCGGGTCCCGGAGGCGGAGGGCTGCGGGGCAGCCCGGTCCGGCGGTGCGTCCGATGGGCGCACCGCACCGCCCCGCAAAGCCTCGGCGTGGAAAACCTGCGGCCTCGGCCCCAGCGTACAAACACTCGCTTTTGGGCGCGGGAATTTCCCTCGGAGACGAGAGACGGGATAATATTAACCAGGGAGCGGGGTGGGTTTTTTTTGACTCATTCTGTTTTGTTCCGCGGTTACGATCCGCCCCAGGCAACCTCCGCGAGTGGGCTCCGGAACAGTGAGTACCGCCGCCCCGACGGCCGCCGCTC
Organism: Molothrus aeneus; assembly: GCF_037042795.1. NCBI lineage: Eukaryota > Metazoa > Chordata > Aves > Passeriformes > Icteridae > Molothrus > Molothrus aeneus. Next base: position 6,485,016 of record NC_089653.1, read on the forward strand.
GGGGGAAGCGGCTCCCGGCGGCGCGGGGCTGCGCGGGCGGCGCCGCGCCCGCGCTCGGGGGCTCCGCAGCGGCCCGGGGCGGCGGCGCGCACCCCCGCGGCACAGCCGGACTGTTTTTGCTGAACCCACATGGCCGCAATATCGTGCCTTTTTTTTTTCCTTGTAAACTTATTTTGGTTAATGTTTTTTTAAATGCTATCCCGGCCTCGGCCCACCCTCGGATCCTGCCATCGGTGCAGAGCCGTAAGCGCCGCGCGGGCTTGCCCCTCTGCCACGCAGATCCCTGGTGCGGCCCACACTGCAGAAGTGAGCTGTGCAGGATGGACATCACTAATGCCACAACCCAGAAGAGCAGGGCGAAGGGGTTAAGTCCTTTCTCGGTAGTTCCCAGCCTCTGCTTGCCCAGGTGTTAGGTCCCATAGTGCAAAGCCCCAGCAGCACCTGCCTTTCTGTCTGATAGAAATCCCTGCTTCCCATTTTCTGGAACTCATGCCGGCTTTTGGGGCAGCTGCTCTTCCGTGGGAGCTGAAGTGACATGTCTGGTTCTGAATCAAGACAGCTTTTAAAGTTGGGCATGGACCAGCCTGTGCAGGGGAAGCTGCGCTCACTGCCCCGCCATCCACCTTAGCAGCACAAGTAAGCCTTCACACCCTGGTTTGCAGTTTTGCCACCTATTCCCACGTGGTCCTGGCCCCCAAGAGACCACAGCCTGCTGCTGGAGGGATGTCATAGAGAAGCTGCAGCCTCCTCAACTGCTGGGCTTCTGCAGGTACCGCCACAGCCTTGGATAACCACAGCTTGGTCACAGCCAGAGCATCTTGAGTGAAATTGGTATCTCAGCCACCCAGATACACAATCCAAGGTTCCCCCTGCACTGTCCAAACTACTGTCTCCAGCCATGCTACAAAATTAAAACCCAAATCAAAAGCAAAAATGATATGAACAACATTGAAATCGTAAAGGAGGTGAACTAAGGAAACTGCTGGTGATTAGTGTACGGCCACAAGAGCACCTCACATGGCACAGTATCAATGGTCCTACACTCCTGTGTGTGCCTTACATTGAGGGCCAACTTCAAAAGCAGCAATAGTGTACGTGCCTGGATTTGCCTGCAGGATCTAGGCTGAGAATCCAGTGCTAAGCATCGCCTCCCAAGGAAAAGCCGGTCCCACTGTTCGGACTGTCAGGCAAAAGAAACCAGAGCTCGGTACCGTGTTTGGCTCAAGGCTGTCTTACTTGTGAAGGAAGTAATGACCGGTCACTGGTGAGATATCCTGTATTTATTCTACAATTCAGCAATAACATTATTTTGCTGTTGTGAAAACACAATAACTAGACTGCAGAGAGAAGGAATGGCATTACAGACTTAAACCTTCCGCTTAACAGATGTCCAGAACATACGAAGTAAGTTTCAATTAGTGAGTAAGCAAAAAGTTACACTAAGAGGCTTTTTTAAAAAATGCATCTCAGGTTTTCTTTGCTATTTTTCCAGCTTTAAATACTTTGATGCTAACACCTTAATTAAAAAAAAAAAAGAAAAAAAAAGAAAAAAAAAAAGAAAAAAAAAGGTTTTGCCATGGTTAACAGCGCTCTGCAGCGTGACCATGCTGTCCTCTTCAGAAAGATGCATTAAATACTGTCCCACTAAACGTCTTGACTAGGTTTTACACATGGAGGAAAAAAATTAAAAACTCAGCAGAAAGACCTAAGGGGAGGATAGAGCAGATAGGATATAAAAAATGCTCACTGTCGCAGTTTGTTTTTCCAGTACAGCTGTTTGCATGCACCATGCTATCTTCTTTGTGGACTTCTGAAAAAGGATAACTGTCTTATGTTAGGCTTGGAGAGAGGTAGAAACAGGCTGTAACACAGGGAGGCATTGCCTTATAATTAATGACTACATTCGATCAAGAATTGTTAAACATTAACTAATGCTAAGCTGCAGGGGAATTCCAAGAAAAACAGGTAAGCCAGCTGCAGAAATATCAGACACCTTTAAGTGCTCAAAGAATAAATGGAAATCGCCTGAAATAATTTCTACCAATTTTTCCTTGCAAAAGAATTAATCCATGCATGCATAATGCTCACTGTATATTACGTTCATTCTTTCACAGGCCAGGAAAAAAAAAAAGCAGCAATGCCATATCAGAATCATTTAAAAATTCACACATACAAGCCACTGTACAGGAAAAACAAGTCTGCTTTTATAAATACACAGAAAAGTAAAGCTAGTTGTGAAATGATTTCTGGAGCCAGCTGGTACATCACTTAGGAGGTCGCGTTTTCTTACTCAAATTCTCAATCAGGACTAAGATGGCCAAGGCTGCCCTGGACTGGGTTTGTGGTATGAAGTGTGCAATAGGATGAACAGGCACGAGACCAGTCCCTGCAGCACAGATGGGGCACTTCACCTGTAGAAAAACTCTCTTCTGTGTTAGAAAGATTGCATCCCCTGCTGTGGACAAACTGCATCTCCAGACCGCTTCCATCATAGCAAGGCAAAATTCATGGTGTCTCTTCTACTCTATGTTTATTTAAAAGCCTTATGAAAAAGTAGTCTTTATAAATAGTATAAAGAAGGAAACTGCAAGGCTTCAAAAGCCCAAAGCGTTCACATATAAAAACACAGACCACGCTTTAAAGAGAAGACATCAGGTCAAATCTTATCAGTACCTAGGTATGCGCTGCTGTATACTGAGGGTTTGCAAATACGCCATGTTTCTAGAATAGCTTCCACAACAGTGGATAGTTGTTTTTTCTCTTATGATGCCCAGTTTCTGCCACTGCTGCATTAGAGGTTCCAAGCGAGGGTAATCAGCAGCTGCCTCCTTCTTGCTGAAGGAAGTATGCATAGATGCACTCAGTAATTCTCAGTTGCAATAGTGAGATCTTGTATATGACACTTAAAAGAACTGTTGAAAAATAACTCTGAACCTGACAGTGTCCATTTGGAGCAGTAATTTCCGCAACTTCAGCTCTGGGGATTGATCACTGGCATTTACTGGAGGAGCATGTCCTGGCTCAGAAGTTGTTCTGGATTTGTTAGTTACTAGTAGGGTACAGCTCTTCTTGAGAATCGCTCTGGACACAGTCCCCAAAGGCTGTAGCCAGACCAAGCCCCCTTCCCAAACTCAGTGGATACAGTCCCCTGGTCCCGTGGTGCCAGCTGGCTCAAGCAGAGGGAGCCCCACTGGGAAAAGCCGGGGTGCCCTGTGAAAATTCTTATTGCATTTACTCTCCCTTTGAAGCCTGAACCCCTCTCCCTGATGCGTGGCTCTAACTATTTACACAGGATGCTGGAATATTTCCCCGACCCTTCAGCTGAGCAGCTTAATCATGCTGCTCCCGCACATCGGCCCCAAGGGCATAAACACGTTCTGGCGCTTTATTTCCCCGACTCACGAAGCCCGCGATCAGAGGAAGGCTCTGACCCACGGCGCTCCCGCGAAGCTCCAGCCAGCACGGGACACCGCGTCCCCGCGGTGCTGCTGTCCGCCGGGCTCGGGGAGCGGCCGGCCGGGGGGCGGCAGGTTCCCCTCTCGGCGGGGCGAGCGCACATCGTCCCTAGCGGCCGCCGCCCGGCACGGGCCGCCGGCGGCGACTCAGAGGCAGACGCGAGGCCCAGGGTAGGGCTCGCCCCCGCACCAGAAGTCGGCGGCCTGCGCGGTCTCCATCAGCCACACCTCCCGCGGCAGCGCGGGCGGCTCCGCGCCCGCCGGCGGCCCCTCCAGCAGCCGGTAGTAGTGGCAGTCCCGGCCGTGCTGGGGGTCGTAGGGCGGCGCCAGGATGTCGAGAAAGGCGGCAGGCCCGTCCACAGCGTCGATTTGGTGGAGGTTGTCGGTGTGCGGCGAGAGCAAGCAGGGCGGCGAGGCGGGCGTGTAGTGCTGGCGGGAGCGGAAAAGGGCGCGCAGGCACGGGCCGCCGCCAGCGGCGGGGGGCGGCGGGGCGGCGGCGGCCGCCCCGGCGGGCAGCGTGTCCATGCAGGCGATGCGCAGCGTGCCGTACAGCACCTTCAGCATGCCGTTCATGCCCGGGTGGTCGTGCAGCGGGATGCAGGCGCCGCTCCGCAGCAGAAACACGCCCATGCTGAAGTTCTCCGTCTCGCAGATGTGCATGTAGCTGACGGGAGGCACCACGCCGGCCCACGGCGGACCCCCGCCAGGCGCCGCCGCCGCGGCCGACGGCCCCCGCGGCGCCAAGTGCAAGTCCTCGGCGCGCACCTCGTCCAGCAGCTGCTGCAGGCGGTGCAGGTTCTCCCCGAAGGCTGGGCCCGCCGGGCTGCGGAAGGTGATGCGTGCCTGCCGCGCCACCCGCTGGATCAGGGAGGCCATGTTGTCCCGGGGCATGGCGGCAACGGCCCGGCCCGGCCACGGCGGGCGGGGCCCGGCTCCGCTTCCGCCACCGCCCCCCCGACCCGCCGCGCAGCCGCGCCGCCGCCGGGCACCACGGGGCTCGTAGTCCGGGCTGGGGCCCCGCTGGGGAGCGTGGAGGAAGGAGGAGGAGGAGGAGGGCAGCAGAGGTGAGGGGGCGCGGGGGGCCGCGGGGCCGGTTGGCTCCCAGAGCTTGTGGCGGCTGCCATTGCGCGCTGAGGGGAGACGGGCGTGAGGGGAGACGGGCCGGCGGGAGCGGCCGCTGAGGGGCTGAGGGGTCCCGCTCCCCGGGGCTCTGGCACGGCTGACCGGAGGCTGTGCTGGGGCCGGGGAAACCACGGCAGTGAGTTGCCCACGCCATGTGTTTCCTCCCCACCACTGTGGGGGGCTGAGGAAGCACAGGAGCAACTTGTTACTTGGCTTGTAGTTAAGCCAGGTAAAGCTGAGCAAGGTAGTGCAGGTGCAGTGTCCTGGGCGTATGGCAACTGCCCATAGACAATTCATACTGCTTGATATAACCGTGCCATTTAGTTAAACTCATCAGATTCGAGTTTTGTGGCACTGCCTCTCTCATTTCAGCGCTGGGTCGAGGTCGTGCTGTACGGCACGTGCTGTCCTTCATGCATCTCCTTATGGTCACTCCTGAGTGTGATTGTGTCTGAATTCGTTATCTTTAACCACAGGTGAACACCGACGAGCACACAGAGTTCCAGATGCCGATCCTCAGAGAATCCATGTGTAACAGAAAGGATGGATAATCTTTTGGCTCAGCTCCTGCCTGGTGGAGCCTGCATGTGGTTGTTTCAGGCTAATGTACAAAAAGGGTCCTGCATTTATTCTGCCAGGTTTTTATTTAATTTGTATATTTGTGGCAACAATCCTATTACTTTCTTTCTAAGCGGCATGGCTGTACATAGCAGATCATGCCTAAAAATCCTTTCTTCTGAAGTCAGAAGTTAACCTGTTAGTGCTGGGATTTTTTAAACAAGGTTAGGCTCTGGTCAAAGAAATATATAGGCTCATTCCACCTGGAGTTCAATTACTTGCATGGGTGTGCAGCATTAAAGTACCATGGTAGGTCTAGGTTCTGAGAAACTGCTGAATTATCATATATTACATAATCAAATATGACTTTAGGGCCTGCAGCCTGCCAAGTTAAAATTTTTCATTTTAAAGCCAGGTAAACCAATGTATTTTCTTGATTAAAGGCAAACTGAAGTTGTAAGATATGCATTAAGCTTAAGTAAGCTACACATGGCTTTACAGTATTCTTACACATTATCACAGAACTTTTTGTGTTGGAAGGGACCTTAAAGATCATCTGATTCTTGAAACATAGCACCATAGCACCATGGGCAGAGATGCCACCTGCTAGATCAGATTGCTCAGGACCCCATTAAACCTGGCTTTGAACGCTGCCAGGGATGGGGCATCCACAGGATCTCTGGCCAACCTGTTGAAGTGTCTCACCACCCTCATGTGAATGATAAATACTCTACATGAATCAGAAATACAAGTGTTGTGACATGTGATGGCACAGTAGAGGATGAAATACTGATGCTGTAGACAAAGGTGTGTCTTGGATCTTTTTTTCCAAAACTACTTCCTATAAATAAATTTGGTGCACAGAATGCAAATTCGGGTCATGGCATAGTTGCATCTCTCTCCACAGAGAAGGATGTTCCTTTGACTTGCTGCTTTCAAGTTCCACCTGAAGCTGCAAAGCACTGCAGTCTTGAGCTCTTTGTTAAGTGCTGAGTGATTTGCCTGTGCCAGCGTCGGGAGCACAGGGTGAAGATGGGGTGTGTATTTCTGTACCTGGCAGGAACAGGTCTGTGTGGCAGGATGCTTGGCATGAGGGAGCATTATCCCAAGGGGAGAGGGAGAGTCTTTAAAGGTCTGTGAGCCTTTCTGCATGGGAGTGAACTGCTGAGGACACTTAGCTGTTGCATTGGGTGGCAACTGGCATTATGTCAGAAGCAGAAGGATTGGAAGGCTCCATGTTCAGTGTGCTCTTCTATTCAGCCCCATTCACAGGGGCAGGCAGTTTAATTGTGAAGATGTGCACTGGAATTTTTGGCAGTATCAGTGATAATGATAAATTCTTTATTGCCCACCTATTTGTGTCCTACCCCAACAATTGCACTTTGCTTGCAAGTGAGTGCTAGAATACTCCCTTTTGGACGCACTGATTCTTTTTCTATGCAGCGCAAAAATCAGATCTTTTGTGGAAACAAATGCTTGGTGTTTGTTATACATTGTGTGCTTGGAGTAACTTGCAGTTGAAGGAAAGATCAGCAGGGAAAAGCAGGATCCTGCGTCTGAACTCAGCTTGCTCTTGCCTTGCTGAGTGGTATTAGGTGAGTTTCTTGACCCTTTCACTGCTTATCACTCTGTAAACCATGAATCATAAGTTCTACGTACAAGGATGTTTATTAAGATTTTAAGAACATCTTTACATGGACAATTCTGGTGCAATGTTAAAGTGGGGATGAGGTTTATATTTTGTGTAATTGATCACCTTATGATCACCAATGTTTTTAACTGCTGTATTGATTGCTATTTCTAAGAGATACAGATAAAAATATATCAATGTTCCAGTGAAATCCTGTATCACCCCCACATTTTTTCAGTGCAGTGATATTCAAATAAACCCACAAACCAACCTCAACAGAAAAGGAAACTGTCCAGCCAGCTGGCAATTAAATTGACATGTTTTTTCTTCTGAAAGGCCATTTTCTTAACTGGCCTCTAATATCTTGAGCATATGTGAGAAAAAAAAATCATGGTGTAGTTGCTTGGCCAGGCTTTGGGACTGCATTGCATTGGTCATGCAATGACCAAAGTTCAGCTGGAGGTTTTATCGTACAACCAGTGAGCGGGAGGTCAAGTTTGGGTTATGGTTTTGGTCTCCTCCTGTGTTTGTTTTGTTTCTCCACACACTGAAAGAGAACCAGAAGTATCACAGCTGCTTTCTCCTGCCCAACACCACTACTTTCAGTCTCCTCCCCTTTCTACCTGGACTCCAAACTGTGAACAACTTCTTGCTTCTTTGTTGCTGTTACATATTACAGCTTGTGAACCACCCTGATTAATTCCAGCTTTCCTTTAGGGGTTGCTCCCCATATCCTCCCAATTTCTTTTGAGAAGTTAGAATTCCCTGTAATCATCAGATAAAACCATCTGTAGTGGATGAAAATGTCAGCTGCTTGTGTAGCAAGTCAGTGGTTACCTATTGCTAACTGTTGTGTCACAAGGCCAGAATGTTTTACAAGATTCAGGGTTTGGATAAGCAGTACAGAAACCATCCTCTGTTACAATGTTGCCAACAGTTGCAGATATTTACTTACATGGGACAAAACCCAAGAATCTGTCCAAGAGCATCTTTGCACTGTTCCTGCCACTGGATCTTCAAAGGTGTATTTTGTTTTGTTGTTTTAATAGCTGCCACCAATTGAGGAGCTAGATAGGAATGCTGGCCAAACGTGACTCAGATGAGAACAGGACTAAAAAGAGAGAAGACAAACAACATGTCTGTAATATTTGCTGCCTCTCCAGTAAAGCTTATGTAAAAGAAAGTTGGTTATCAATTTTTCATCAGAGAATTTATTTATCAGTAGAAACACAGGGGAGTGCTAGATATGACTGCACTGAAATCAAAAGGGGAATTAGGTTCATATATATACCAAACATCAAGCAGATCTATGCAACATTAAGACTCCCACCCACCTTTACCATTTCTTTACTGAGATGCATCCTGCATCCATTAACTGCTGGAGAGAATCCAGAGGAGGCAACCAAGGTGATGAGAGGGACAGAGCAACCCTCCTGTAAGGAAAGACTGAGGGAATTGGGTTTGTTCAGCCTGGACAATGGATGGCATAGGGGTGGCCTAACTGTGGCCTTCCAGTACCCGAAGAGAGACTGCAAGAGGGGTGGAGATGGACTTTTCACTGAGGCTTGTAGTGACAGGACAAGGGCTAATGGGTTCAGTTTGAAGGAGAGTAGATTTAGAGTAGATATGAAAAATGTGTTTACTGTGGGTATGTTGAGGCCCTGCACAGGTTGCCCTGGGAGGTTGCCCTGAGTGGCTGCCCCATCCCTGGAAGTGTTCAAAGCCAGGCTGAACTGGGCTCTGAGCATCCTGGTGTAGTGCAAGGTGTCTGCCCATGGCAGGGCAGTTGGAACTAGATGTAGATGATCTTTAAGGTCAGTCCCTACCCAGGCCATTCTGTGGATCTATGAACCACATAATTCACCCCTTGCTGACTCTTCATGTGTTGTAGCTCCTCAGTTAAATGCACTGTTTCTATGTAAAGCACATCATTAATGGGTTTTATTGACAGTTTGCTACGGAACAGCCTAGAGCAGGAGTTGGAGTGACTCAGAGTAGGAAAGGCTGTGCAGCATGCAACTCCCTGTGCATGAATTTGCAGGAATAATGAGCCTTACTCTGATCATCTGAGTTCAGCTCCACCAACTTGATGCTTTTGACTGGTGTGAATCAGGTCTGTGCTGGTGTCTGTGGTGCTGCCCAGGTTAGCTTGTGGTGGTGGGTGCTGTGAGTTAGCCATGGCCATACTCCTTCTGAACTCACTGGCTGTCTAGGGCCAGCCCTGGCTGTGAGGAGGAGGGAAGCTGCTCCCTTGAGGGAACGCTCTGTCTCTGTGCATGTCTGTTCTCCCATTATCACTGACCTCAGTGCCATATTTACTTTTACCTGCTGTGTGATAGGTGCAGTAAAAGAGCACTTTTGTCTTAGGCTAGGGTGTGGTTCCACTCTCAGAGCCCAAGAACTGGCAGTAGGTAGCAGTAGTTTGGTCACTAACTCTTCAGTCCCTGAGGGTGCCAACTGTGGGACTGCCACTGCTTGTGCTATGGTAAGTTATGCTATGTTATGCTCACACACCAACTCTGGAACAGCCTTACTAGCAAGGTCTAAAGTAATCTGTGTCAGTGGCTTAAAGAGTTACTGCTGTGCTTCTGAGTCACATTGCTCACTCATAGCCTTCCCTCACTGCCAAAAATGCATCAGCATAGAGTATCTTGATGCTAAGCCTTTGTTTCTCACAATCACGAGTGAGGACTGGGTATGGTTGTCACACAGGTCAAGCCATAGTAACTTAATTGCCTTTGGTTATACATGTAACACATTATTTTAAGAATCATTTTTCAGCAAGAGAGAGAACTACTTAATTTCTTAATGACTTGGGATCAAGTTTATCCCAGTGGGGATCTATATAGGGCTAATCAACAATGACAAATTTAAGAAGGAAAGAACAGCCAAAGAATATTTTTCAATTTTAAATAAATAATAGATATATTTTTTTCATGGAAAGACTTAGTGTTCAGCAGCAAAAGAGGTTTATGGTAAAACTTAGTGGGTAAGGTATTAAGTGGGATGGAAATTTCTTCCAGTGTTTTTAGGGTTTGTAAGGTTTAGGTTAATTGGTAAATCCAATAAAATCATTCTCTGTCCTATAGGTAAATGGTCTGTGTTAGATTCCATGTCTCTGTGAGGAGGAAAGAAATTTTATTCAATTGTTGAAGCAAGTGAAGTGGACTGAGGGAAGCAGAAGAAAAAGGCCAAGAGCTGCAGAACTGTTACAGCCACCCATGCATAGCACTGTTCTCTCTTTGAGAGAACAACCAGTGTCTGACTCCTTCCAAATCAAAGAACATCAATTAGAAATCATTAGCAATTAGTAGAGAAAAACATCAAGGAAAAAGAGAAGGAAGAGATGCTAGCATGGGTGAAATGGCAGTGAATGAGGTCAGGGGGATGTTCCAGAGAGGCAGCATCAAGAGCTGAGTTGGTGTGGTGCAGGGACGGGGCAAGGAGGGAACAGGGAAGTTTGATTCCATGACAAATAGCTGTTAAAGGCCTTTGGAAGATCAGTGCAGTGTGTAGGCTGGGTTTTGAAGTGTGGGTTGAAATGATGATATAAAAATTTTAATTTCTTTAAAAATTAAGATAGTGGTGGTGTGTTTGAGGACAAAGTGACCAGTCACAAGTTTGGAAATGACTCATCTTTGCCAGAGCCAAAAACATGACCTTTGCTGGTTGTGGTTTAATGCTCAGAATATTTATGTGACCACATGCCCTTTTTAGGGTAGAATAATATACCTGTCAGTAACATGCCACTTCTGCATGTGTACAACTTGGGATGATGGAGGATCCATCATAAAGTTGTCAAGGTATAATGGCAAGCTAGTTCAGATACTAAATATCTTTATGTTACTTTTGCATTTCACAGCATGGTAACAGAAGTGTGGTAGATTTTTCTTGGAAAATTAGAATGAATTCCAGCAGAAACTGATGCAGGAACTCTACTTTTCCCCTGAAAACTAGCTTCTACTATTTCCCATAGAAGGATCAGGGCCTAACAAGCCATACATCCTTCTTACTGTTGGTTTGGGTTTGTTTTGTTTTTGGTGTTTTTTTTTTTTTGGTTTTGTTTTTTTATCTCCAGAAAAACAAAATTCTTCATGTTTCTGTGTTAAAATGATTGGAAATTAAACTTAGGGGGATATAGCATGTGATTACTTTTTTTAGATAGGATTTTCTTCATAGCTGGGTTGGACTGAGTTTTTTCCCTCACAAACCAGATGGTAAGTGATTCAGTACTTTTAGCAGTAGAAAAATGATTAGTTTTCTTTCCTCAGTAGTTGGTGTGAATGTACTTTTCTTTATCTATTTACATATTACATAAACACATTTTGCCAGCATTTCTGTACATAGGTTACAGTCCTGATCCTGCAGAGAGCCTTGCACACAGGAGTTGACTTGGCTCATGTAGAACTATTTGCATGGAACTCATGACAGTGTTGTAACTGTATTTGTATCTTTATGTTTGTACTTAAATTTACAGCACTGTATGAGGATGCCAACACAATTTTAAGTCCACAAAACAATTGTGTAACTTTGCACATTTTGCTTTCTTTTCACCTAACCAAGTAAGTCTCTGATCTCTTCTGCTGTGTTCCTGTTATAGGCTGTAGGTCCTTGTGGCTTTTGAGTTCTGCTAAAAGCTTTGTCCTTATTATACAGTGTAAGTTCTTCCTGGTGTGCAGGGGGAGTGAGGTCCTCATTCATGTAACCTTCTGGACTTGTACTGGTGCTTCTCCCTTTGGAAGGGATTGCAGTAACAGTGGCAAATATTTGGGAGAATATAAAAAAAATCACATGAGTACTTGATTTATCAGGGTTATCTGCATGTATATTTGTTGGTGTATTCATAGTGCTAAATAGAACATATGTGTAACCCGTATATGCTGTGTCAGCATATTGGAGGCAGAAGGCTCTGAAGCTGTTACTAGATTTACACTCTAGGCAAATACTGTATTACAGTATCCAGTCACTCATTCCCCATACAAGAAGGTGCAGGTAAGGTTGTCCAAGCAACCTGACTGATGTCCTTTCCAAGCACTTAAGAGCTGTTTTGTAAATTTGCTCTGCTTTTACTGGAGCTTTACCTGGGAATTAAAATGTTGAATGCTTAGTCTCTTACTGCTGCTTTATTGAGATGATAATACTCCATTTCAAACACAGTGACCATGTTTTCTGTTTACAAATCTGGCTGTACACACTTGGAACACAATTATCAGATTCCCTTCTGGGTTCCTGCCTCGTGTAGGTATGCTCTGGTTGAGTCACTGGGGGATTGTGCACAGAGAAGCTGGCTCACCCCTTGCCTTGTTTTCCAGGCTTACCAGAGAGCTAAGACCCACTTATTAGCATTTTTTCTTGAAAAATGTGACAACCTTCTGCTTCCATGTATTCTAATAGGGAAAAAAAGACATGTGAATTAGCATCAGAGATACTGTGCTGTGACACGTCAAGTTTTTCCCTTCAATTAAATTATTCAGTGGAAGGGTGTCAGAAGGAGCTCCTTGAAACTAGCACTATTTATTTGGCATGGATCAGTAGTCAGGCTGGGGTGATTCAGTGTGCCTTGTATTTGTGAAATAAGTTACTTTTCCCTTTATTCAAGGGAGGTATTTGGGGGAGTTTGCCTCTCAGGCTGTGTGCTCACACAAGGTGGCAGAAATCTGCAGGACACACAGTGCTGCAGGATGGTGCTGCATGGGGTGCTGTGTGCCTCCAGTCTGAGGTCAGACTGCCTGATGGGAGCACCAAGAGCTTGCTCAGCCACAGCTCTGTGTGTGTTGCTTACCAAGGGCTGTACCTTCATGAACCTCATCATGGTCACAAATGCACACATTTCTTATAACTGGGAATTGCTTTATTAATTACCAGAAAGAAATAGAAGCACAAAGCAATGGTGATGCACTTCCAAACACTGTGTCTGTAGAGGAGCAGAGCAGTGACTCCTAACCCAGCTGTTGTGGGCATGCAGAGCAGTGCAATTGAGATTTCTGTTCTCTCAGGCTGGCTGTGCATGCTCTTGTGCTCGTTGTAATGGACTGGCAGCAGCATGCTTGTTTCCCAGTGCCCTTGTCCTGGTGCTTTTATAAAGTACTGGAAATACTGAGGAGAGTTTCTTCTGGTTTCAGTTCATAATAGGGAACGTTGTGTACAGTTTGTTTGCTTGATTGGTTCATTTTATTGTGTGTAAATACACTGTAGAAACAAATTTGCCTTTTGTTCAGTGGTACTCAGCTAGTGTCCTTCTGGTAAATCCAGTGAATTAAGGGAATAAGTAATGTGCTCTGGTCTGTCAGTGAAACAGAGTCCATTTAAAATTAAGACCATGAGGGATATGGTGAGGCTGCAGAAGAGTTAGAAGAACAGTGAGCAGAACTGGTGGCCTGTGCCACAGAACAGAAACCTTCAGGTCACATGTGCCACAGGCACACAACTCACTGGCTATGTAAGCTGCCTCAGTGAAAAAGGGGTGGTGCTCTCCCATGTATGATATGAAACTCTGGCTCCACTGATCTTAAGGAAAATGACAAGGTTTTGGGGCAAACTTGGACAAATGAGAACAGAATCTGGCCAACTGTTAATAGCTTTTTGTATTAGAGGCTGAAATAAAGTGGCTGTGTATGCAAATAATTGTGTAAGCCTGACTTCTGAATGACTCCCAAAAGAAGAATTCAATATTTAATTGTTGGAAATACAAACTGTTTGGCACAAATCTCCTGGTTTGGCTGAGCTATACTTGACCTGTGACAGAGAGAGCAAAGGTGATTTTAAGTCCTGGGATCCCAAGGGGCCAGTGTGTAATGGAACTCAAGTCAGAGTCAGTGTGTTGACTGCTTTGTAATTACAGATGCTTATTTTGTGTACAAAACCAGTTGATTCATTATCTTTTATTTCCATTATCTCATCTCAATCTTTATGTGTGAATCGGAGCTATTTGAGTTCAAGGGAATGGCATATAGCTAGAATTAAAAAAGGGGCTTGATAACAAAAAGTCGGTTGTTCTGATATAAAGATGTTCTGATGTAACCAAAATGATGAAATTGGTTAAATCTATCTGCAGAAACTGAAAACTGTGAGAAGTCTAAGAAGTCCAAAATAACCTTTCTTCTACTCTGTGACCTGCATTTTTTGCAGTATTTTGACCCATGCCTTGGAACAAGGATAGTTTAGCTCTTAGAATATAAGAGACAATTAGAATCAGCTGTGATGCTGTAGCTTAACACTGCCACTCTTCAGCTGTGCTTCAGGAACCAGCTGAACTCCAGGAACTCTGCTCTTTATGCAGAAGTCATGTGCTGAAGATGGCTTAAACCATCCTCATTTTGTTAAATTCTTCACCTGTGGTAATCTCACCATAAGTTATCAGCTGTCCTCATGCCTAGAAATGTGGCCATCCCATTTGAAACTGGAGAGCAGAGAATGTTTTTCCTGGAGCCAAGATCTGTAAGTGCTTTCAGCTTTGAAAGAGTCTCCAGTATTTGATAAAGTATGTTTTACTTGCACAAGCTAAATATTGCCACTTTTTAGTACAAGTCTTGATGGTGTGGAGAGATGGGAAATTTTATTGGGATACAAGTGTGAGCCCAGAGTTGATGGGGTATGTTTGAAAGTAGTTCCTGGCAGAAGTTACACTGGCTGAGAATTAGGTGCTCACACTCATTCCAGTTGACATCAGTGGAAGATGCACACATGAAGTGAAAGTACTGTGTGGCCTTTAAGCTTCTGTTCCTGTGGTACATGAGGTCTTATAATACACAGAAGAAAGGAAACATTCACTTTTCCAGGTAATTGTTACGGAATGGGTGTCTGATCTATTTCAGTCTCCTCTGTCTGGGGAATGTCTCCATGACTTTAGTGATGTGCTGTGCATGCACAACAAGGAGGCTTTTTGGATGGAATTTGTAATGCAGGACTCATTAGCTGATGATAGTGGATAATTTTGAAAGAGATGAGTACAGCACTTGCTGCTCACTTAGATCATAGAAATAACTTGAGGGAATATGTTCACCAAACTGAGATGTTCTCTAAAATGCTTGTAACAGGTTACTTATGCTTCTGTATGTCAAAAGCAGTAGCTTTTTCTCCAAACCAAACAGAAAATTAGATTATCTTCTTTTTTAATTGTACAAGGAGTAAATGTGAAAATTGTTTGGGTTATGTGGATATTACATAAGGGTCACCAGTGGAAAATCAGGCCCGGTGCTTTGTGTGTTTGTCTAAAGCAAGTGGCATTTCCATTTTGTTTCTCAAGACCCCTGAAGTCTTGCCTGCAACTGTATCAAGAATATAGTCACTCATTCTCCACCACCCAGAAAAATCGCTCAGTCAAGTTTCCTGTTGGTGTGTGTGTCCTCCCTTTGGCTGTTTGTTATTTTAGATGCAGCTCTGCGGGACAGGAACTGTCGGTCAGTGCACCAGAGCCTGTGGGCACTGCTGAAATAAAGAGAGCAGCTTTTCTTCCACTCTGCTGCTTCATGTTAACTGAGGGCTGAGCTGGAGGGCTGGTGGTTTGCTTTTCTAGGTGAACCCAGAGAAGCAGGTGGATTGCATGAGGAGTCCTGCATTGCTCTGGCTGGCTCCCAGTGTGGCTGGATACATCAGAAATCCCAGAGCTTCTCAGCTCTCAGCCCTGTCTGTGTGTCCTACAGCACCAGTCTCCAGGGAACTGAGGTTACTAGATTGGAGGATATGAGTTGCATTAAAAAGTCCCAGTCCCCAAGAGTTTAGGAGTGATAGCAGAATAAATACTTATTACTTGCTTTCATGTTACATGGCATGGGACTTGCTCTTCCTTGCAGATGACTTCTCCAGTGCTGTTTGGATGTGCCTGCTGCTCTGTGATTGCTCCTAAAGCCTTGATTTGACAGCAGCCTCTGGCATGCTGTGGGCCACCAGATCTGCATAGCAACAGACCCGCCAGTCTTCCTGCAGAGTTAAAGGAATTTTGGAGAAAATAAGTGAGTCAAAAATTTGCCATTCGCTTCTGTGGCAATTCCCTGGATTCAAAGTGTCCCCTGTCTCTGGCACAGGTGGGCAGCAGGCTGGGGAGGAAAGCAACACAAGTTTTATTGTCTTAATGCTTGGGGCTGCT
Organism: Molothrus aeneus; assembly: GCF_037042795.1. Classification (NCBI taxonomy): domain Eukaryota; kingdom Metazoa; phylum Chordata; class Aves; order Passeriformes; family Icteridae; genus Molothrus; species Molothrus aeneus. The sequence continues at coordinate 6,500,866 of NC_089653.1, forward strand.
GATGTCAGGTGCTTTAAGTGTAGGGTTTTGAGAGAAGAATTGTAGGTGAGGGAGAAGCATCACTGTTAAGTGAACTGGAGGGATAGTACTTTGACCTCTTGGAACATAGAGCAGGCTGAGGAGAAGGAAGATTAAAAGAAAGAAAATCCTCTTAATCTGGGTGATGCCAGCTTGTCATTGTCAGTTCGGTAGTTATGTAGCTGCAAGCCTCCTGCTGCCTGCTGTGCAAGGAGCAGATCATTAATTAAAAGGCATGGCAGAGTGCAGCATGCTTAGGGCTTTGAGGTGCTGACAAGCTAATACCTCCCAGCACAACTGCAGAGAGCATGTCCAACACGAGGTACAGTTCTAAGAACTAAAAAACCTGTTACCCTGTGTGTCATCCTTGAAGACATGTAGCATACATGCTGAAACCTAAAACTTCCTTGCTCTCTGCCTCCCTAGCAGCCTCATATGTGCATCCAGCTTCTCCTTAGTGTGAGCCACAAGGCAAAAATCTGTGTTACACAGGGGCTGGGAGAGCTTTGGGGTTCCTAGGCCACCTGGCTGTGCAGCAGTCTTTTGATATAAGAAGCACTGGAGCACCTGGGTAATGATGCTGGGCATGGCAAAGGGTAGGAGCAGGTGTACTGCTAAGGTGTATAAATGCCTGGCAAGGCTGAGTGCCTGTTCTGAGATGCAGCGATGTGGGTCAGAGAGTGTGGGACTGAGTTAGGTAAGAGAATGTGAGAACACACTCACTATATGGCTGCTGAACAAGGAGCAGGAAAGGATTTAACTGGTTTTGGCTTGAGGGATTAAGCAAGAAGTGATGGATCAGATAGAAAAGAATCTGGTTGGACTGTGGTATAATTTGTACAATACTCTCAGCATGCAGTTTATGCCAGACCAGATAGTAAATGTTCAGTAGTGTTTACAAGCATCTGATTGTCACTGCCCAGACAATTTTCCTCCTCTCATTTGTCATACACACTTGCAGATTTAATACTTTTATTTTGGAAAATACAGCACTTCACTGTCCTGTGAAACAATGCATCTCTTTTGCCATTCTCATGAAGATGTGATGCAATGTTACCACTTCCTACTGAGGGATTGGTGAATCATTTTGTTGGTGTTCACAAATCTCTTCTTTGCTAATAGTTTCTGCACCAGTCTTAATACAATTTTCAAAAGCAAAATCATAGTTTCAGGGACTTTTTTTCTTAAACTTTTTGTTAAAAAGACAATACTGCCATTATTTGTTGCATGCCATACTGAACCCAAGCTCTCAGCATGCTGCTGAAATGCTCTCCCAGATATATTTGTGTAGCTCAAGTATTGACACCTATCCAGTCAGTCCCTCTCCGGTAGTGGGAAGCATGCTCGCAACAGGGTGGGAGACAGAGGACACATATTTTTTTCATAGGCTCAGGTGGGTGGTCTGATAATTAAAGTTTAAAGCTCTCCTGTGGATCTGGTAGCCTCTTGCATGGGAGCAGAAGCACTCTGAGCTGTCATGGCTGGGTGTGCAAAGGCTCTTCTACTAGTTGGGAGCCTTTGATATTTTATTGTCTGCCTACGAGGTGTGAGTGGTTGTTCATCTCCACCAGCTTCCCACCTCACGTGGTGTAAAGAAGGCAGAAATCAGGAGTAAGTAGGTCCCCCAGATCTGCGCTGTCCTGGGAAGAAGAGGTGGCAGAAGAGGGCTGTGAGGTTGTAGTGAGGCAATGTGCGAGGCCTTTGACATCTTGTGCACTGACAAGGGTTTTTCCTGGGGAAGAAGGGGTTGCTTGTGGTGTGAATATGATCCTGTGAAGGTAAGGACACTTATTCTTTATCAGTTTTTTTATTACTAGGTTTATTCTTGGCAAAACCTGAAGCTTCTTGAGTTGTCTTTAAGACAGCACTAATCTGGCAACTGCAGAGTCTGGGAATTGCAGGACAAGCACAGAAGTGCCTTTGCGCATTTCCTTGTTTGCCGGGCCAGGTGTCCCTGTGTCACACAGATCCCGTTCCTGTGTCACACAGATCCCGCCTGTTCCTCCGAGCGCGCACACAGCAGGCTCCAGCAAAGCCCCCTGCTGCCCTCGGAGGGCGTCCCTTGCTGTTTGTACTGCCCCTCGCGCCTTTCCCTTTCCCTCTGATACATCGCACATTGCCAGCTGGTATTTGTAACATGTTCCGTAGAATTCTAAAATGAAACTTCTTTGGAGGAGGTCAGCACGCTGTGCGGGACACATCCTGTGTGTGGGCTGCATCTGACAGATTCCTGTCGCTGTTACCCAACAGGCTTGTCAGAAACGACAGCACCTGCCCGTGGACTGCCCCAACACAGCAATACCAGCCAAAGCAAGAAGTGTTAATAGTATTGTTTGCCCCTGTGTGCTCGTATTTGTAGTCTCTCTGCAGTAGGAGAGAGGCAGTGTAAATATCTGGATGGATAGTTACATGTTTTGGAAAAATGATACCAGGCACCATTCAGTTCTGAGCAGTCAATGTACAATGATTGCAATAGGAAACAGCTCAGAAGGTTGCTTAAGAGTTTTTCAGTTATCAGTGACTTTGCTACCCACAGACAGGTAAAGAAGTAACCTGTCTAAACGTTTTGTCATTCTGGAAATAGTGCCAAAGATCAGATCTTCCTGATCCATTGCTGGGAAGATCTGTTCTCACACTTATGCCTACATGCTAGAGATTTTTCTGTTACATTTCTTTTGTGTGATGGGTGAAATCACTTTTTTATATCATTATGTAAGGTCGTTTGACTCCTTCTGCCTGTGTTGCAGCTGTTAGTGCATTTGATATGTTATTAGCACTCTATAGCAGTGCCCAATAGGGGTTCTCAAAACAGCCATTGCTTCACCCTTTCTCTAAGCTTGTCTGCATTCCAAACCACTTAATTTTCCATGTGGTCCACTGTTAGCCTCCCATTACAAATTATCCGATCTCTTTACTCACAGCCTAATTCTTCTTACTATATTCAGTGGAACTACTGACCGCTGAGTTTAGCTGATCCAGGTTGCTGCTATACCTGTGAGAATTTCCTGGCTCCATGATTTTTGCTTATTTTGTAAGTTTTGCATGGCTTTTTGGTTCTCTGCTGTCTTAATTTCAAATACGTGATCCTTGAAATCAGTTGATTTGAACATGACTTTTATTTTCATTTGTAGTAGAGGATTGTACTTGCAGAATTACCTTGTAACTGCACTGAATTAAGAGCCAGAGTCCAGCTGAAATTCCCAGGCCAAAGGATATGATAGTCTCTAGAAAGGCACCTTGGTGCCTTTCTTATGCTTTTTTCTAAAAAATGCCTTTTTGCCTTGTGTATGACCAATGATTTTGAAAAAAAGCAGTTCCTTAGTTGCCTATTACAATTTAAGAAAATAGTTGTTCTCTTCCTGCTTATGTGCACACTTTTTCCTTCCTTTAGTGTAGTAAATTGATAATCTCTTTCCATTGTTATGGGAAAACATTGAATAGACATCATTTTATAGACAAAGTAAGGGAAAGTCTAACAACTTGGTACGTATGAGTGTGGCAAAATTGGCAAATACGAAGTGCAGGCCAACAGCTAAGGAGAAGAAGGGAAGAGTTACAGACACTAAATAAAGACAGGATGAGGAAAGAGGAAGGACAGGGGATGCTTGGCAAGAGAGCCAATGATGACCCAATGATATGGGTCAGCTTTACTCCCATTAAATTTGAGTGTTATCCCAAATTTATTGAGATAGGACATCCAAAGCCTTCCCAGAGGGGGAGATCTTAGCCCAGAGAGCAGCATGGGTTAAGGCTCACAGCACAGAGGAGAAAAGGAGACATGCAAGGACAAAAAGAGTGAGAAGAGCAGAGTGAGTGAGTAGAGAGGAAGAAAAGCAGAGGCGTTGGGAGCAGCCTGAGATAGGACTTTGTAAAGCCAAACTGGGATCTTGAGCACACAACTTGAATTTGACCTGAAAGTAGAGAGGATGACAGCATTTCTGCCCTGTGTTAGTCTGCATTTGGAATTTCAAGCTTTGTTTTGCCTCTGGAGTCCTCAGTCTCTCTCAGTCCCATTCCAGCGGGGGTGGGCAAGTCAGGTTTTAGTGACAGTGAGTTTCCATCCTTGGGCACCTGCGCCAGTCATGCCTGGTAAATGCTACTGGGGGAACCAACAGCAGCTTTTTGAAAAGCAGCACTGATACCATAGTCATGTTTTCCCCAGGCAAGCACAGGGCTGTGTGGAGAGCTGTGTTTGATGGCACCTGGGGCAGCAGAAGGGCACACAGGTTATTCTGCTACTTGCATGTCTGCTGGAGAAGGTGGAGGTGTCCCTGTGCCATACTGGTAATACCACAAAACCGCCGTGAAAGCTCTGATTAGAAGATGAAGTGTGATGCTATAAAGAAGGTAACTTACTGACTGAAGAAAAACTAATAATGAGATGAACAATTAGCTTATCTTTCACCTTTCTAGATACCTTAAGAGCTAAAGATTTAGAATTAATCTAGAAGAAGCTGGAGAATTAATTTGAAGCTGCTTAAGGCTTCTTGATTGATTTATGATACTCTTCTAGAGGAACAGACTCTTGAAATTAGCTTAATCCTCACTTTATTATTGTTTCTATTTAATTGTTACTAGTCAAATTATTTGCTGTCTTTGTCAGAGACCACAAACCCTCAAAAATCTGATAATATTTACTTAGGTGTTTTTATTTCTTGAAAGGTGAAGATGTGTAAAAGAAAAAGGAATTTTGGTGGCAGTTTGTTAGAATGAGGAATCTTAGTAATATACATGAATCTATAGAACATAATCTGAAATCTTATGCCTTTTGAGGTTTGCACTTGTTCTACTTGTGTTTTGTCTCTTTTTTCCAGTCATGATTTCAAAAATGTCGGAGTAGCCACAACAGAGCATTTCTCCTGTTCCCACCTGTGCTCTGTGATGTGAAAAAATAATGTTAGTACACAGAGATTTTGACTTCCTCTTGAGTGCATCTGGATGATTTTATTATGCAGTCCACTGTGCCTGTGATCTATCTGAGAGCAGCTGGTGATGAGCATTGCCAAGATATTGGACTGGGCTGCTGATAATTTTGTGTATTTCAGAAAACTTGAAAAACCAGATTCATGAAACAACACTCGTACACCACAGCCTCACCACGAAGACATTAGGGTGGCCATGGCTGTACAAAGTATCTTAACCAGCCATCTTTCACCCTTTCACAAATCTTTTCTTTTTGAAGGTAACTGTGGGTGGTCCTCCTTTGTCCAATTTCTGTAAATTTGGTACATCGCTTTCTAGTTATGCAGCTGATTCTTGTGTTTATGTGAATGGCTATTTAAAAAAAGGAAAGATCAGATGTTTGTTGTTTCATTTCAACATAAATCAAACTTTGTACTCACATAGCAATTCTAGTTTAGTCCCAGGAATAGCTTTAGTCTTGCTAAGTGTCTGGAGAGTATTGACTACAGAGACATGATTTTAAGCGGGCTATAATAGTTTCTACAGCTGTTAACAGTTCTCAGAAGAAAGGCAGTATTATTCATCGGTATTTAAAATGTGCATGACTTGCATTGCACAGAAGTCAGATTGGGAGAATGTCAGAATTTTTTTTTCTGAAATTCTGCCAGGAAAGTCTTCAATAACTGGAGAAATTCTTTTCACTGGTGAAATCAACATGCAGCACATTGTGTTATTATACTTGCTTATAGCTCACCATGAAAGTTGTCTTTGTATGTGTGGATGTACGGCTTGTACTGTTTTGTTTTTATTTATTCTGCATTCTTTATTATAATGTTCTTTCCTTTTTTTCCAGACCAGAAAGATTGTTATTGAGCCTTCTACAAAGCTGAAATAATGCTGTGTGTTAAAAAAATGTTAACAATTCTAAGAAGTTATAAAAATTTATAAGTTGACTGAATACTTTGGAAATTTCTGCATATTTTAATATAAATAGGTAATGCAAATGTTTGTTCTTTGCATCTAGAGGTGGGTCTCTGTTTTCTAAAGGTCTTGTATATAAATTTGATTCTTAAAATTACATTAGAACAAAACCAGTATTTTTTTCAGAATGTATAATAGGAAAAATGTATTTGCTAAAGACACAGAACATACATGGTTATCTCTGAATGTCATATAGTCATGAAATTCAACATAAATAGCATCAGTTGTTTGAATGACTTCATTAAGTGCATTTAGGGGACTGCCTCTTGCAGTCAGCTGAGATCCTTCCATTCAGTTCTGTGTGTCCTGGGTTAGCCCACAAAGAGAGGCTGCAGTTAATGGGGAGAGAAAAGGACATGATTTCTCTGTAGGTAATGTGAAGGTTCAGCTTGTGCTGGTGGAACTCACGTAGAAATTCAGTCACATGAAATCTAAGAAATCACAGAAAATTGTGTTACTTCAGATTAATTTGATGTTAGTCATAGCTAAAATCATAATAACAGGACAAGTAAGTCAAGAGCAGAAGTAGGTAAAAGGGAAGAGGTGAGTGACAGAATACTGGCAGATGGGCAAGAACCTAAACAATGACAATTTTAATGACTGGTCCAAAAATATAATAATTCAAATGTTATGATCCACTGGAGATGCTGGCTGAGTAAATGTCTAAAAAGACAAGCATCAAGCTGTTTTTTGGGGGGTTGGATGAGAGTAGAAAAGATTTGTTAAGTTTGCCCAGAGGAGAAAGAATGTCTGATACTCCAAGGCAATTTCTGCACAAGTGATGGTAGTAGGAGCTAGGAGTGGGCCTGGAGAGCTGCAGCTCTGTGAGCTCCCCTGGCCTGCACACCATGTGGAGCCTGTGTGCTTTTCCTGTGCTGCTGGGGTACCTCTTCCAGCTTAGTTCCATCTGAAAGCAATCTGCTCTGTGCTTGGGAGCTGCACACTAAGTGGGGCATTCTGGCTTCAGAATCACACTGCTACTCCAAACTTGAACACCAGTGTAATGGGAGGGGGCAGAGGGAGTACTCAGAATGTATTGTTTCATGTTACAGGTGCTGGCAGCACGTGGAGCTGAAAGCAGTGAGAGTCCAGAGGACCAGGGCACCAGAGGAGGTCACCAGGAGCTGTCATGCCTTATAAGCCCTGCAAGAAAGAGAAAGGGAGACTGATGCATTGGTTGATGCAAGCCTCTGTAGGTAAAGTTGGTGCATATCTGAAGTGTACTGTGATTTAGTATTTTAGGATGGATTGTCTTCTGACATATTGCCTGTGAAATTTTGATAGGGCTAGAAGTACTTTGTAGCATCAGCTCCATTAAGTGTGCAAAACTAATGCACAACAGGCTTTTGATTGTGCTGTTTTTATATATCTTTTTCTCAAGACATCATGGAACATACTTTGCTGAGTTGGAAGGCTTCCATGGTCATTGACACCAGTGCTATGAAATAACATTGCTGCTAGCTGGCAGTTTACTCTGTAGAAAGATGCTTATAATTTTTAAAGACTTCTTTCCAAATGGAATCACTATGGTAAATGAACCCTTTAAAGCTTACACTCACAAAACTGAATTCAGTTCAGGAGAATGTTGATTCTTCAGTCTTTTGTGAGTCACTTCCACTGTAACATTCTCTGGAATCATTCATTTTTGGGTGTTTAAGATGACTGATTGGTAATGTAGAGTTATAGATTCAGAGGTATTTCCATGTTCCCTGTCAATGTGCCACTTCATACCATATTCTCACAGAGACTGTTATATAAAAGTACCATTTTACAGAGCGGGGGCACAGAGAGAATAAATGATGGAGATAAGTCTGTGTAAGGAAATATGTTGCAGAACTGCTGATCCTAGGTTTCCTCATGTTACAATATTTAGCCTTTGGACCAGCTCTCTGGTTCTGCAGCACAGGTTCATCCCCTTTGTGCTGCAGCTCTTGGTCACCCCATCCAGAATGGACAAAAGGCTGCACAGCATTCAGGTGAGTCTGGAAGCTGATAGGATTCTTTGCTTTAGTGACAGCATTATGTCAAATAATGTGATGGTTAGCTGAGACAAATGTATTTAGTGCCTAAGTATAGTGTGTTTCTGTATGCCAGTACTTTGGAAACAAGGAAAGTGAAAAATGTATGGTGAGCTTGTCAAGAACTGTTCTTCCTACAAGCATTGGGCACAGCACTGCCTTTTAAAGTTTGCTGAAATGATTTGCTGGTAAGATTTTGGCTTGTGAAAGGCGATGAAATGCACCGGCACAACACAGACATCGTTACTAGATCTTATCAGCAGCTGTGAATACACATTTTAACAATGTTAAGATTTTCCAGGCCTCTTTCAAAATGGCTGTGATGCCTCCCTAAATGTGCCCATTATCTGTCCAAGAGCAGTTGTCTTTAATTTGCTTCTGAGCAATATTTCCTCTAGTTATCTGAGAGGTTCCAAGGCAATCCAGAGGAGTCTGAATGGATTTCTACTTAGAAACTGGCCATATTCAATCTGTAAAATATGTAGATATTTTCCCTTTGGGAAAGGCTGAAGAGGGCAATAGGTGCAGGATGTGGAGGGAAGAAGCAGTGCTCTGACCCTGCAGCATTTCTGCATGTTGAGTCAGGGAGTGACATTTAAACAATTCTCGCTGCACCCAATATGAAAAACTGTGGAGCAGATCAAATTGCTGGCTGTGCTCTGAGAGAGATGAAGAGGAAAAAGATCAAGGCATCTGTCAATAGGTAGCCTCTTTTATGTTTTAGGTGTTGGAGCAGCTTACCAGCAAGCTAAATGGGTCTTGAGGGTCTTTTTTTCTTTTTTTTTTTCTTTTCTTTCTTTGAGGTAATGAATGGCTCTGGACTTTCCATCTTTAGAGCTGGTGGTTTCCACACCACAGTGATTCAGCTAGCATGAACTCTTGACCAAATCCCAGTTTGTTTCCTGGTTTTGTTTTTCTAAAATATTTTACATTTAGCAGGGCATAAAGGCCTCCCTACAATGTGACAGAGTAGGGAGGAGTGCAGTGGAGAGCAGTGGTCCTTCTACTGGCTAGCTTTCTAAGGACAGCTTACTGTTCTTCTGAAAACTTTGCAACTGGAGCAGTTAAAGGAATCACTGAATTTTGACTGAAATGCAGACTAAAATCTTACATGCTTCTGGCTTTTTGATGCTTTGTTTTTATGTGGAATTTCCTTTGAGGGTTAATAAAGTCTGATTTTCATTTGAGAAATATGACCTGCCTGAAATGCTCTAAGTTTAATCAGTGTTTTATTGCATGGGAAAGTCACGTACATTTGTCTACTTGCAAGATAAATAGATTAGTATTGCCAATGATTTCAGGGGAATGGTTGTTAAAATAACATGGAGGGCCCTGTTCCTTTGCCTTGCTGGATGTATTTTGGTGACTGAATTCTCTGGGCTGCCCTGTTTAGGGAATATGCTGGTGGTTATCCTTTTACCTTATAAGTGGTAGGCTCAGTAAGGACTTAGAATAGCTAGGCTCTGGAGTTATAAACACCAAGAGAGAGACAATAGACAGGAAATCTATAGCTTGGGAAAGCTACAAATGAAAGAAATTATACCCTGAAAATTCAAACTTTTAAGTGTTAACTGACTTTCAGACTTGCATGCTTTGCAAAATCAGGCATTTCACCGAAGGAAAGCATTCCAGGTTGCTTTTGAGAAACCTGGTGTTTGCTTCAGGTGACAGAGAATATTGCTAAATTGACTTATTGGAAAGGATCCTTCAGGATACAGCACTGTCACTGTATTAGAGTGATATGGCCACAGGTGGGACTTAGTTGACACCTGAGCCAACACAGGCAGCTGTTCAAGTAGTGCACTGGCCTAGGTTAGTCAAGGCATAAATGCTCTGCTCCACTACAGCCTCACTGTCCCTCCCAGGGAAAGGGAGTCTCCAGGGAAAGAGCCCAGGCCTTGTGTGATTCAAGCTGGTTCCCCTAGCCTGCTGAGGACCAAATCCCCATCCTGAGGACCCTGGTGAAGCTGTGACCATACCAGCTGCTTTCTCTTGGCTCCTGCCAAAGGCCTCTGCCTGCCCATCTGGCTGTGTGTAAAAGCATCTTCCAGCCAAGAAAGTGTGAATAATCTTGCCCAGCTTCTTGGCAAGATTTCTTGGCATGGAGTTAACCTTATGACTCTGAAGGAGGTTTCAAAGGACATGCATTAACCCAGGGATCCAGTGGTTCTGGGGGTGAGTGAGGCATGAATGATCAGAGCATGGTTAGATAGGTTGATAATAGGAAACTGGTAGGAGACAACACCTCTGCACGAGGATGAGGAGTTACTGCTGCCCCTGAGGGTCAGGGGTGAGTAGGTAAAGAAATGTGAATCTTCATATGTGGAACTGCAGTGGGGAAGGGAGAGGCCTGGGGCTGGGCTATGGAAGTCTGACATGAGGCTGGGACAGATCCAGGGGTTTAAAAAGATATTGAGAGAGATAACTGGAGGGGACCTAGGGGTCTGTGGTTGAAAGAAAGGCACATGCACTTGCAGAACTACAATACAATATATACTATTCAGTACCCACTTGGCCCTACAAGCAAGAGAGAGATTCCTTTGTGGCTCTGCAGTTTTGAAAGCATCTATTTATTTTGTATACCTCCATGATTAGGAGGCAAATTTAGGGCTTATCTACTTGGGGAAATCCCTGTAAAATAGGTTGGGTGTGAATTTACAGCCTACTTAAGACCCAGAATAAATGCAGTGTAAATTCACACTTCAGCTTACTTCACAGGAGCTCCCCCGCAGAAACAAACCCTCAGAGTCACCTCTGTACCTCAGTCTGGTGCTAAAAGTGAGTGGAAGCTTTTCAAAATGTGGGCCTCCAGTTCCATTTTTATAGCTGGGTTTTTCTGTCTCCTGGGGCTTTTTGCAGCTGCTGTAAATCACTGTTGCTCTGCTGAGGTTGGAGAAGCTGGGCCAGTTTGCACTGCTCAGGATCTGACCCTTTGCCTCAAGTAACCTTTTATTATCAATTGGCCAGAGGGTATTTTCCTTTTTACTGGCTTCATTATTAAGCTTGTTCATTCACTCCCACCACTACCGATGTCTTTTTTTTTTTCTATTTTTCTCCCTGTGAATTTTATGTTGTGTCTTTCCTCCCATGTAATTTCCTAATAGTGAACTAGTGACAGAGTGGGCTGCTGGTATTTAATCTTGTGGCTGGAGAGGTCAGGGTGTTTTTGATACAGACAAATACTCCATTACAGTAAACTCACAGAAAGTTTCCTTTTCAACCTGAAAGGAGAAGGAAATGCACTCTCCACCAATGGGCTTTCAAGAATTACTTCTGAGCTGAACTTATACTAAAGGCCAGTTTGGTAGTGTTCTGTGAGCAAGGGGAAAAAAAAAGAGGAAGACAGAATATTTTTTTTTCTTTTCTTGCTGAGATTTGGCTTGAGTCTTGGCTCCTTATCAGATTAGAGTCCTGCAGGGGAAGTAACAACTCTTTGCACTGTGAGTTGTTGAAGAAATGGATATTACTGATGTCTAGCTGAAAGAGCATAAGGATTTAAGCCTTAAAGTTCTCTCTGTTTTTGGTGTTTAGGTAAACTTGCTTCTTGTCAGGAAAAGCTAAGTAACAAGGCAAATATACAACACAATACATTTCTTGCTGTACTGTATGGCAAGACTAAAAAGACTGCCCCTGACTACTTTATGGCAGTTTATTTAAATTTATTAGGCTGCTGCTGGCTCTACACAGGAGTGTAATCCATGGATGGCTGTAGGTACACAATATTGCAGTGTTCCCTATGCGTGGAGTAATTTGACATAAAATGTACTTTCTGCTTCTCAAGGGAGAGGCAAATATAACATCATATTGTCTTACTGTTCACTGCTTGGACTTGGCTGAATTGCCCTTTATTAGAAAGGGTTGAAGGTATAGAAAATGCAAGATAATAAATATTTATATCCCAAACATAACATGGTATCATAAATAATTAGTTTTTGAAGACATTAAATTATTCTTTCTGCCTAATTACTTGATTTGTGGCACCAGTGTGCTTAAATTTGTTTCTGTGGTAACCTGAGTTATGACTCTTTCTTCTACAGAAAATTTAGTATTGCTTTGCTGATTTCCTCTTTAAATGCAGTCAAAAATCCTATTTGCTAAATTAAGAAAACAATAATTGGAATGAAAACATTACCTTGCATTTCCTGAGCTGTTTGATTGTTGACTTTGACATGTGCTGCAATTACTAAACCACATATTTTTGTTAAAAAGGTACTCTTTCATTTTCCCAACTATTCTGGCATTAAACCTGTATGAAAAAATAGACTGAAGTGTAGTAAAAAGTTTGGTTAATTTAAATGTGGGAGCATGTTATCAGTTGAAAAATGTTATTTGAAAGATAACCTGGAGGTTGAAGCTGTTCTATTACTGGAATGAACATGGCAAGGTCAGATGCAGACCAAGTGAAAAGAAAGTCAATTGATGTGATGTGTTGGCACACATTTCTGGTAGGTGTAAGTCACGACTGTTGCATACACTTGATAGTCTTCTCCCATCGTTCATAGACTGATTTGTATTATTTATGATGTACTTGCAGGGAAGAAACTGTCCTCCTGCTACTCTTGCTTTGTGGTGTGTCTATCCACAGCACATACACAACTTGGTCTAGACAGTCTGGTTAGTTTATAAGCCTTGGAAGAAGGATCCTACAAGATGTACAGGACAAAGTGCTGTAAGTAGTGCTCTCAAAGCATTCAGCTTATATTGCCTGATAAGCATATTTCAGTTGGTGGCATACTCTTCATTGTGATCTTTCAAAAGCTGGTTGTTGAGGAATGTTGTCATCAGCATGAGGAGCCCAGTGGAGCAGGCAGTTCCTGGCTGCCTGATGCTGTGTGCTGACTCAAACAGAAACCCTTTTTCTTTCCAGGTATAGCTGACATAGACATTTGCTCTTCTGCCTCAGGCACAGGGTAGGTACAAGCTGTGCCCAGCCAGATCAATATCTCACTGCCATTGCAGTCGCTATGCCAAATCTATGTGTAAAGACATCTCAATGGCTCTGGTCAAAATTCCCATGTGAAAGGAATAGTTAGGGTTTTTCAGAGGGAGAACAATCCACAAGTCAGAGATCAGGGAACTGTTAAATGAAGAATGATGTATGTCACTTGCAGTCTTCATACCTACAAGAAGTTTTTTCAGAGCCTGACTGTGCTGTATTTCATCTCTCTACCTGCTTTGTGTGTTTAGAATGAAAATGCATAAAATCCCATTCCCTCCAGGAGATAAAGGAACATGTCACACCACACAGCTGGATGTTCCAGAGCTGGTCAGACTTGATCCAGTGCCTGGGCCTGTTCCAATGGGCCTTGAGCAGCCCTCTCATGGGCATGACAGAACCCTCATTGCAGAAAGGGCAGCTGCTCTGGGGACACTGGGGCACAAGGTCTGTGCATGTAAATATTGTGCTTCTGTATGATGTAGTGGATCCCTTGGGGTCATTTCTGGCAATGCAGCTCTTGCTGAGAGAAGCCTGGCAGCCTGCCCTGGCTGTGTGCCCCCACAGAAGCTTTGGAACCAGCAGGAGAGTCTATCTGCTTTCCCACAGGCAGAGCCTTGTTCTTCCCTGCCACTTGCCCAGAAGTGCAGCTTGGGCCCAAGCAGGCTCTCTCTGGAAGGTTTAAAAGTACTGCAGAAGCCAAGCAAAGGATATAAATTAAAGCTATGGTGAAAGCATGAGGTTACAGGTGTTTGTCTGGACAGGAAGTTTCGTGCAGGACACCAGGATCATGCAGAAGGAATCTCATGACCTGGTTTCCAGACCCTTGTATCAATCACCTAATTTCTTTTCTGACTGAAAACATACACAGCATGTGAACTGGCAGTGGCCTTCGTATTGGGCAGATGAGTGACACACATCTGCACACAGGCTGTGGCACACTTGAGTTTCATGTGGAACAGCTTTTGACTTCTACAGGAACTGCTGCATGTGTTACTGTAATTGACACTGGTGTGTTTGGATTACAGCTTTCATTGTATCTTTGTAAGGTTATTGTGTCCAAAAGCCACAGCCCGAGTTCCTTTTTTATTTGCCTTGACCACTAGGTACAGAAAAGTCAAAGCCATTCAGGTAGGCTGTATCTTATCCTTCTTGAGCTGTCTGGAGGCCCGGTCTGTATTCTAAGCAACAGGTATGGGCACTCTTGTGTGTCTCCTCTTCACTGAAGGTGGCCAGAGTGATTCATTATGGATTTAGGAGAGTGAATCATACAGCAGCACTGCCTGTCTCTGTTGGTGCTGGAGAGAGCCAGGACAATTAGCTAAGCCTAGGCATTAACTCTAGGCTAAAGGGGTGTGCTTTTCTTGCTCAGAGCCAGGGAAGTATAAGTTTGAGTTCCAATTAGCAGTATTTAAATGCAAATGAGCATAAAAAGAGCCTGGAGTGCTGCATGTCTGCAGAGGCATCTGTTGCCCACAGACAGATCGATTTGCTGCAGATGCTTGAGCATACTGCATATGCCCAGAGCTCCTCTTTGCCATGTCTTCAGTGAGCATCTCTTGTATGATCAGACACAGAGAGATGTTCCCTTCTGTTGACTCTGCAGGGGCAGTTGGAACTTCTGGCAGGATGTGCACTGACAACTAGGTTGGACATGTCTTAAAGCCTAGTAGAAGGTGCTAGTAGAGTTCATCTATTAGAAACCTCTCTCCTAGTTTTCTTTTGCCAGCAGTATGTCCAGGTCAAGTAGAGGCTGGAGGAGAGAGAAGTGTACTGGTGTGAAGATGCTCTGCACTGAAAGTTTGTTCCCCTCCCTTTGGGATACATCAACAGCTCTTAGGTCAGCGTTGCTTCATTCATTCACCAAGCAAAGCAGGGGCCACCTCAGAGACCTTTTATGTTGTTAGCATGGGGCAAAACGGCATTTGTTATAATTGCACATTGGAATATAATTAAAGTTGTATCTTCACAGTTTCTGGAAGATCTCTCTTCCTCTGAGAAGAAGAGGGCTGCTGTGAGTCTTATTTCACTATGATTAAATTATTTCTACTGGACAGTGTGGAAAACAAATCAGAGTCCTAGATACCATCTCTTGAAGAGAATGAATCTGGATTCAGTGCAGCTGGATGTAGAAAGCTGAGGCCTAGCAACAACTGCAAGGAGCAGTTACTATTCCACTTGTCCATCTTCTTTTTATAGGTATGTAAATATGGTCTTAGATTATCTGATTTATCTAGCTCAGGCATGATTTAGTTTTAGGGTTGGCATTCAAATCTAAGACTAATTCTGGAGATACTCATAATTATTTCATAATTATGAGATATCCTGGGGAGGTATCTCAGTGTTTACAGAGGAATATCTTGCTTTACCACACTCCAGATATATCAACACAGCCAAATCTCCTTCTAGTATGTTATAATTTAATTAGCTCCACTTCTTGAGTCATAATCTGTTTCTTTGGGGCTGAAGCACACACACACACAAAAAAGACAAAATGCAAAATGTGAAGAAGTAATTGTGATCTTTGCTACTTGGATTTTGTACCATCTGTTAACGTGACTACTTGTAAAGTCATTTTCTAATTTGTTGAATTGAAGTTTCATGGCATGGATAATATTTCCTTTCATTATGAAGCCATCAGATGTAGCACCCCTGAGAAAACCATCCTACCAGTCTGAGATCTGGGACATAACTCTCTCCTGCTCAAAATTGTCCAGCTTCTAAAAAGCAGCAGCACAGTTTACTCTAAGTGAGAATCTAGCCCATAAAATCCTTCAAGGGCAAATTCTAACTGGGCAGTGAGCCAAAATGTGATCCCAGAGGACCAGATGCCATGAAAACCTTGGCAGAGTTTCCCCAGATGTGCCAGATGCATCTTGACTTCTCAGCCACAGATCTTTCTTTGCCTTCTCAAGAATATTACTTTACTATTAACTTGCTCTATTTACCCCTCTGTTAGAAGGGTTGATATTTCTGATTTTTCACCCTCATTTTCACTATCTCTGTCTTCCAAAAATGAAGTGTAGGAGGGATTTCAAGAGTTGATATTTCCAGAGCTGGCCAGCCTGTGCCTTGGAGATGTTTATGGCTGTTGAGTGCTTCAAAGGTGCCTCTCACATTGGAACAGCATCACATACAGAGATCTCTGTGCTCACCAGGGCTGCTGGGTAGTCTGGTCTCCTGGCTGGGGTGAAAGTGATAGATTGCTACACCAGCATCTCTGGGGTACCCAAACCATCCTGATGTGGAAAAATAGGGTTTGATCAGCCTCTCCTCATATCAGTTCCTCCTGGACTTGCCCCAGCTCACAGCTCCCTGAGATCAGTGGTACTTACTGATCCCAGCAGAGTGGTTTGTTAGGCTGGTTGCTCCAGGGCAGTCTGTCTCTCTGCTATTCCTCACTCTGTTCTTACAGTCCTCCACTTTAACCCTCTGCAATTTGCATCTTCTGATGCTTCACTATCAGCTTTTTGGAAGGTTTTCCTGGAGTGTCCACTTTTTGGCACATGTTGGTTACCACTTCTCATGCTTTTCTAGTTATTCTCACTGGTGTGCTGAGTCATGGCACCAGGTGTGACAACTCTCTCCTCTGTCACTGTTAGCCAGCAGTCACATCTCACTCAGCTTGCCCTTACAAGCTGCTGAGGCTAATGGCATCAAGCTAATGGCAACATTTTCTGGTGCCATTTTCTTTTTGGGTCCTGTGGTGATCAAGAAAGAGCAGAGGAAGTATGAAACAGTTAAATGAGATCAAGGTCTCTCTTATAACCTGCACAGAGAGTAACCACCATTCTCCTAGAAAAGGAACAGAAAATAGCAGCTCGTGTCACTCTGTGTAACAATGGTTGCAAAAAGAATGGGAAATAGTGCACTTCCCTCATGTCTTCCACAGCTTCAGGAGTAGATGAATGACAATTTTTGGTTCCTTCTCCTCAGAGTGAGGAATGGATGACTAATATCATTGTGACTGATGCCATCTAATTGGCTCAAAAGAATTTTCTGGTAGTTCTCATGATTAGCATCACTTCTCATCATGTGCAAGCCATTGCAGAGCAAAGACCTCCATTTGAACTGTCATGGTATGAAGAAGATGTAAAAGTACTGGGTTTCTGAAGCAATTCAATGTATATAAAGTATGTATGAATCAGTATTCTGATCTTCCTGTGCAGCAAGTCATGATGACTGATCTATTTCTACAGTTACTAATTATATTATGTTAAAAAATACTTGGTGTTCAAGTGACTTTTATGCAGAAATTCTGTGAGATTGAAATTTAAGGAAGACTGCCAGGAGGGTACTACTGAAATACTTTGCTTTGAGTCAGTTTTACCCATTTCAAAACAGTTTGTTGAGCTGGGTTGCTGTGTGTTACTTAATATTGAATCTGAGCCATTTCTGTGAACTGCTGTGGTATTTTTGGGACAGGAAGCTTTGTATCCTGATTATTTCTTACAGCCACTCCCATCTCTGCATTATCTAACCAAGGGTGTGTTGCAATTTCTCCTCTTACCTACCGTAGTGCTGGATCATGGGAAAAAGCTTGGACAGAGAGGCTCACTTTGGACAGATGAGACAAACTGAAGGCAAACTGGGTCAGATCAAAATATTTTGCTTTGGTTCAGCACACAGAAATTAAGTGTTTCAATTCAGGAGTACCAAACCACTTAATTTTTAAATCAAAAGTGTGGAAGTAACATATTTGGCGCTTGCTAACGCCATACTTTGAAGGTAGGGATTTGAATTTCTCCCAGGTGATGAAGAAATGGGGCTCTATCACAGTGCAGCCTTCACCAGCCTCGTGAGAAAAGGACTTCATGTTCACTTTGAAAGAGGTCAGTGCAAAGGTTTAAAAGAATTAATATTACAACAGCATCCTTCGAAGTTTAAGAAGGTAACATCAGTACAAATATGGAAAAAGGACCTGGCATTGTAGCAGTAGAGTCAAATTAAATATTTCATAGATATGTTAGAAATTTGCTGGGATCAGACTCAGGACTGGAGCATTCATACAGCTCATTCTGTACAGACAGGCTTGGAGAAATGGAGAAGTGTTATCCATGCTTGTCCTGAAGTTGTGGAATAATGAAGGACAGACTTGTCTGGGTGAGGATAGAAAGAGAAAGAGCAGAGCCTCTTTGACAGGTGGGTGTCATTTAAGCCACCTGCCTGGGACAAGTGGAAAGATGCTTTTGAGCAACTCTTGGAAGCACTTATTAGTGGCAAAGGGACATTTTATGTGGATATTATTTGGAAAGGCAGTATGACAAAACCCCTTAATGTATCACCATGGTAGGATACTTTGAGGCTACTCTCTTTCACAAGGTAGGAGTTATTAGGGAGATACTTTAACTGAATTTCACCAAGGAAGATTTACTTGTTCACAGCATCACAGAATGGTTTGGGTTGAAAGGGACCTTTAAGGGCCATCAAGTCCAAGCCCCCTGCAGTGAGCAGAGATATCTACAACTAAATCAAGTCACTCAGAGCCCAGTCCAGTCTGATCCTGAATGTTTCCAGGGATGGAGCATCCACCACCTCTCTGGGCAACCTGTATCATTGTTCCACCACCTTCACTGTAAAAAATTACTTCCTTACATGCAGTCTAATCCTGACTTCTTTTAGTTTAAAAACATCACACCTTGTCCTGTCCTACAGGCTTTGCTAAAAAGTTTGTCCCTATCTTTTTCACAAGTCGCCTTTAAGTATTCTAAAGAAGGAAGTGTTGATGAAGTTGGAAATCCACTCAAGAAAGAGATTTGGATTCCTGGACAGATAGTGGGACAGATTTGTCAGACAGTTTGTATGGACCTAAATTGTAAAATGATTTTAAAACGTAATTTCCAAGAGTAATTAATATTTAACTAATGGAATTTCTCAGTTTATAGGGCAACTAGTATGCAGTAGATATCATATATATAGATAATCTGATCTTGGTATATCTCTTGATCTTGACTTTCAACATCTTTCCTTCATTATGACTCTGCTACCAGTCAAAATCTGGGGGATAAAATGAGGTAATTTGACCCAGTCAAAATTGCCTGCTTGGACAAATACGAGGTGATAAAGTGAAGAAACACAGCTCAAGCGTTAGGAAAATGTTCTCTAATTGCACTAGTAGTAAAATCATGGCATAGATTACTTAGGGAGAAAGTGACGTATTCTTGTCCGAATTTTTGCAAGAAAAAGTGTGATGAATGTTTTTCAGAGATGGTCTAAGTTATTTATTCTGTTTCAGAGCAAGGAAAGAGGTTAAATAATCCCTCCAGGTCACTTCTAGGCATGGGTTTTTAAGATTCTCTTAAGTGGGCACTTTGGGGTACAGAAGATCATTGCTTCTTGGGTGGGGTCAGCACAAGAATAGACATTGTACTGTGGAAATTTTCCTTAGGGCAGATGGTCATACAAGAAAAAGGTGTGGGTTTTACTGAAAAGAATTATTCTTTACCTGCTCTGCAGAGCTTCAGACAAGAATGCCCAGCTTCCCAGGTTGAAATACTGTGCATCAGATGGTATAAGCATTCCTAGAAGCTACAACAGATTATGTAAAAGTGTTAAAGTGGTTTTGCATGAACATAATTTTTATTGAAGAGTTGTGCTCCAGTGATGAGGAACAAAGGAAGGACATGTGATAGAAATGTGCAATGTAAACAGCTCACATGGCTCCTAGCAATTGCATGGTTTTAATTGGATAAAAGATCGTCAACTGTGTTTGTAAAAATTATTCAGCAGTTTGAAAAAACACTAATATTTAGGAAAGCTGTGCCTTTCTGGAGGCACCTGGCAGCCAGATAAAGAACCAAAGTCCATTAATAGATGAGTCATTGCTTCTATGTCATTGCCTGAGATACCCACATAAACTCTCACTGGCTTCAGCAGGTGGTGTGGTCAGATTAAAGGAGAGTGTGGTCGCTTGGCCAGGCTCTGGCCTGACTTCAGGCTCACACTGATTTGTTGGGGATTTTAAGCAAACAGAATGGAAAGAGTGCCTCAACTGACAAAGTTCATTAGCACTCCTCTTTCTCCCCTTCCTCTTCTTATCCCATCCCTCTCGTTGCTTCTTCTGTTCCTTGTAGGGCCAGGGACTTGCTGTCCCTTTTTCTGGGTAGTGACCACATGGCCAATCTCTCTGCAAAGCCCTGACTTGCTGGTGATAGCCACAGAACTTCATGGCCATCATGGGTTTCTTCCAGACTACCTTGTCCTTGCTACACAGATGATTGTTGCTCATGAAGCAGGATCTGATTTGCAAATAAAAAGCTTTCAGTAGTTCTCTGTATTTTATACTGAGTTACAGAAGTACCGATCTAGTTGACTACATGGATTTGCAACCAGCAGCTCAGCAGCTGCTTCATGAACCATCCTTCCAGGAGGGGAACATCACAAAGATGGCTGAGTTGGATGCTGAGGAGTGGGATTTGGTCTATTCATCCCAAGAGAAATCCTCCCCAGTTGTGAGTCAAAGCCTGCTGTCTCTTGCCTGAGATGAGGGGAATCTCCCAAGGGCAGCTAATCTTGCACGATCTCATCACTTGAGATCAAACATCATGATATTGGGTCATTAGGTACTTCTAAAAGTGCATGCAAACCTCATTCAAATTCCCATATAGCTCTAGCCAAAACACAAGCCAAATCATGATCCAAATAACCTCCTCCTCAGCCCACCTTCGTTGCCGTTCTGTTTCAGTGGCAAATGCAGCACAGAAAAGATGCCTGAATGCTTAATTCAGAAATTTACTGTTTAAGGCATTACTTGTATGAACACCAGCGTAACACATAGAATACCAATGCCCTAAATTTAGTAGTTTAGTCTGAGTCATTTTCACTATGTGGGAGGGCTGTGAAGACACTCCACAGAGTGGAGAAACTTGCTGGTGGTGTCTGTCCAATGAGATTTTTTTTTAAAAGTCAGAACACAGCAGAACTACAGATATGTTTGTGAGTAAAATGCAGTTTAGTTGCAGGCTCCAGCACAGGAGAGGGGCGGTGTTGCTCTCCACCCACTTCAAAAGCTGAAGTCAGGTTTGACTGATATGTATCTCTGACACTGAAATAGGTACAGGATTTTTCATGACAGCAACACACAGACAGAGGTAAACACTCTGGCTGCGTGATTTGGAGGGACATGGTGTAATCCCCAGATTTGTCTGTGCAATTACATCTTATTTTCAGATTTCCTAGTGATAGCAGCTGAGTTGATACAATCCTACATGTAACCAACCAGCAGGCAAAAGTTATCCCTGGGTTCATTCACTGAGGGGTGAAATGTTGTCCCACTGAAGACCAGGTGACTTTTGCCACATAGGTCATCCAGAAGGACTAGAGGTACACCCACAGCCTTTGAAATAGATGTGGGCACGAGTCCTTAGGTGTGGATGAGAAGGAGGCATTTGGACTTGGTATTCTGAACTGGTAACACCTTCCTGCCAGTCTGGGTTTTATTCTTGCTCCATTAGCCTTTCTGCATGAATGCAGCTGATTTGAAGTTGATACAAATTTAGCAATTCCATTTTGGACATTCTTCTTGGGACCCTATGGAATGAAACTGCTCCTCTCCTTAAATGAAAACCTAACTTCAGTACCTTATTTTAGTCAGAATTTATAATGTTTTTATTTTGAATAAAAGTTGGTTCTAGCGCAACCCCTGCTCTCTGTGTTGAGATGAAGCAAGAAGAGATAAAGGATGTTTTCATGCAGATGTGTAAACATACTCAGGCTAGACCCTATACCCTGATTCTCATGAGTGGGCCACAGAGGTCAGGGCTCTGCTCACACAGCCTGGAGGACTGGTTGTGATGTGTTTAATGCCAATGAGATGAACTCTGTTCCTAGAGAAACTCCAGTAAAATCAAAAGCTTGTTAATAAGAAAAGTAGTTAGCTGCTATCTGAAACAAAGAAAAACACCAAACAAAACCCTGTTCTGCTATTTGTTCCCATGCTGGCATTTAGCTGCCAGGAAAGACCAGTCTTATAAACGTGAAATCATATCCATGGCAACATGCAAACCATGTTTAACTTTGCAGCATGTTAAAAGGTACATTAAAAAAAAAAGTATTTTACTGTTGAGAATAGCAATTATGACTTTTAACTGAGCTATTTTAACTCAGCCTGAGAATGTTGAGTAGTGAGGGTAAGGGCCAGAGGCACAGCTTGTTCCTCAGAGCACTTGTTGCTAGACATTCCCAGAAGGTATTATTGCTTAAATACAGCTTGTGTTTTCTTTACCCAGATTCCTTTAGCAAGGAAGATATGACAGGTTGTGATATTGGACTGCAGTGAAGTTCCACCGGTGCTGTTCTACCCTTCATGAGTGAGCACTGCTGGGCTGTGCAGCTGGCAAGCTCATGCTCTTTTTTTTTGGGTAAGTACTGGATTCAAGGAGCCTGCTTTGTGCTATGGCATCCTGGGATTATAAACACCCTACTCAGGTGCTGTTTGGTGGCTCCTGCATCATGCTAAAAAGCAGACATTACTCACAGAGTAGGAGAGCAGCTGAACTGGGGAGTAGCCTGAATTAGTGTCTGGGCTTGAAAATGTATTGGGAAAAGTAACAGAAAGATCCCAACTTGGAGCAAAAGCTGAAGCTGAAAACTGCAGATGGTTTTCTTGTCTGTACGATAATGTCAAACCCAAAAAAGGGAGTTTTCACACTCTGTTGTCTGTTTAGCACAAAGTGAAAATTATGTACTGGAAAATGGAGCCCTGTGTCTGGGGAAAGCAGCTCTGACTGTGCCTATACAATACCATACAGGGCTTTTTTGGAAGTTGGGCTTGACTGCTTTGCAGAGGTCTCTGAAGCCTTGAGCTCTGAAGCCTTATTTGCTGTGGAGTGAAGGGAGGGAAAAGGAGCAATGGGATGTGTCCTCAGTAGTTTTTATCTATTAGCAGCTTCATGATAATGCCATTCAGAGTGAATAGTGCTAGGAATCTCCTCTAAAAACCAGAAGTTTCACCTCTAAGGGCAGCAGAACAGCCCCTGTTGGTTGTGAGGACAGTGCCAGAGGTCACAATGGCTACAGCTGGATTTCAAAAGGCATGGTGGAAAAGAAGAACAGGATGTTTTGGTAGCTACTGTCATGTGTGTCTTGAAGCAAAAGGGCTGGTAGATGCAGTAACCTGAGTGTCTGGCTCTGAAAAGACAGCATCATCTTGGAAGAACACACATGTATTTGCTGTCTTCTGTAGCTCTTCATCATGGCTCTGGTTTCTCTCTTCTCCTTTTTAGTGCACAGAAGTGAGGCAAAGATGATACAAGGTGACCTTCCTATAGAAATTTAACAGCATATATATTAGCATTTGCCTCTCTTTACAGAAAAATGGAGGTAATGTATCAGTACAACCTGTCCCTTCACTTTTAAGGAAAATCTCAGACATGTGTCTAGCTGGACAAGGAGGGTTGGACTGTGCTGCACCTTTCCACTTTTGTAAAGTGGACACAGATAGTATGTTCCAGCAGGATGAATGATTTGACACTTTACCTCAGTTACTGGAAGTGCTGTGTACAGTCTGGAGAAAAGAAGTGTCTGAGATGCCTTGCTAATAAGCTGTCTGCATGCTGGTGTGAGGGGAGAGAGGTGAAGCACCAGGCAGTATCAGAATAGCATCCTGGGGGCAGTACCTCTTTCCATGGGACTCCAGTGAGAGTTGCCTGTTTCATAGTCTTTTGAAATACTTTATCTTCAGGTACCTAAAATGAGAACCAAGGAGCCTGAAGTACCCAATTTTGACAAGAAAGTTACTTTTGTTTGTGGGAAGTTTCCTGAAAGGTCTTCAGGAGTTATTCTGCAGTGAACTTTGGATTCTGCCTCGGATGGTGGTGTCCCTTGTGGAATATGTGCTACTCAGTCTGTGGAGTTGTCAATACAAGGCATATTGCTGTAGCCCTGTGGGTGCTTTGGCCTTTGCTCTGGATCTTAGCTTTAGTCATGCAGCTCTTCTTTTGCAGGATGTTGGTATCTTTAGATCTGTCTGCTGGGTTCTTCCTGCTTTCATGCTGAAGACTGTGTGGGAGAAGGTGGCCAGGAGTATAGTGTTGGAACGACCTTTTACTGATGGAGGCACAGTGGTGCTGTGTGCTGCCAACACACTCTGGTAGTGGATGCATCTATTTCAGCAAAGCTGTGCCTTCTGCTGTTCCACTGCTCAATCTTGTGCAGCAGGAGAGAAATGGTACTTGCAGAAGCCTGGGTTGGAGGGCAGTGGGGTGTGTGACAGCTGTGCAGGTGGACACTCCAAGTGGGGGTGCCATGTGAGCCATGGGTTTTACCCCTCTCATTCTAGTGTTCATAGCCCCACATCTGCTAAAGTCACTTGTGCCCATGTGGCTGGGATGTCTTCTGCTGCTGTCACTTCTTGGGGAAGCCTCCTTTAACAGGTCCTTGAGCACTGGCTAGAACTGTGGCACCCATTGGGGCACACAGGGACTCAGAGACCCCATTCACATGAGGACTTTCACCTAACCTCAGCAGACCTCAGCAAGACCTCCAACACTTAGATCCTGACCTCAGACCAAATGCCTCTGTCAGGTATCTTTGAGGGGAATTTGACAGATTTTTCCTCATTTCATCCTTAAGTGCCCACTAGTGGTCTCTTCTTTTGAAGAGAAACCAAGACCTACTGAAAGGCTGTTTTTCCATGAGGGTAACTTCAGCATACTGGTGACAGCTTTGGTGGGTGTCTACTGAACCAAGAGTGTCAAAGCCAACATCTAAAATGACCTTTAGGCTGTTTACTCAAAGCAGTAACAGACTCGCCCCCGTCTTCCTGATAAGGCCATCACTTATCAAGAAATAAGAAGAGCAAGTGGCAAGATATGGAAATCATTGTGGGAGTGCCTAATTGAAAACATATAGCATGGTACAGAAGTAATGCTATACACCAGTAACCTTTGCCTCTTCTGTGGAATATGTATATAGAAACCAGGAGAATTACCAGGTATTGGGAAAAAAAGTTAATTCCAACACAAATAGAAAACCTTTTCTTGGAGAGACAGATGTGTATAATTTAAGTCAAGTTTCTCCTCATGCTCCATGCTTCTGTTTCTTAGATATGTAGTAAAGTATCAGAAATCAACAATTTTCATCTCACTTAAGTGAAACATTTTAGAAGAGGAGTCTAAAGTAAGCCAAGAGATTAAGTAGACACTAAAAATCAGTAAGCTCTTAATTTAATAGCTAGATATGTAGGAAGCTAAGTACCAAATAGAAGACAATGAGTTGGTTTCCACTCTTATTTAGAAAATCAAGTTCCTTCTTTGCATAGTCATAAGACAAAAATGTTCTTCAATACATGCTTTAGAAAGTATTGGTATTTTAATGGATTTACCTCATTAAGTTATATTGTAGCATTTTACCATCTCATACTAAAGTTTGTTTTAGCTAATGTTCACCTGATTTAGTTGTGGGGTTTTTTTTCTTTTAATTAATTTTTATTATTTAATTTATATTCATTTTTATTTGGGGTGAGAATAGCAGCACCATCTAATCCTACTTTTGTATTTACTGGAGAATGTCTAGACTGGCTAGTGTGAGGGTTTTCATCCTGGAAGGTTTTAGTAAGATCCCTCTTCACTTGGTATATACGTCACACAAGTACTGAAACTGAAAGCTTTCGATGCGATACAACACCTAGTAATAAACTGTTTCAACATTTTTTTTTTTGAGGGGAAAGAAATACCATCTTTTGGCAGTGTTTCCTCTCAAACCTCAGAGACTTGCTGATCTG
Organism: Molothrus aeneus; assembly: GCF_037042795.1. NCBI lineage: Eukaryota > Metazoa > Chordata > Aves > Passeriformes > Icteridae > Molothrus > Molothrus aeneus. Next base: position 6,526,442 of record NC_089653.1, read on the forward strand.
CTGTGTAGATCTGTGCTGTGGTTGCAAAGTATCAAAACAGAACTAAGGATTTTTATATCTACTCTTCCCACCCAGCACTCACAGCTCCTTCCCCCTTCCCTGTCTGTCGGGTAGGTTCTGAAGGCGTTGGGGAGACAGGAAGGGAAGGGACACAGGACTGACCATTGGACAGATAAAAGGAGAATAGTGCCAACAACTAAGCCTCGTTTCTTTAGGAATACAGCCTGAAAATGCCTTGGTAATTAGAATGGACTGTGAATATTGCAGGTTTTTCGGGGGTGGAGGGGGGAAGCAAGGTAGAAGCAACTGGTTTCCATGTCAGATTAAGGAATTTGCTAGTGTTCAGGGCAAATGGTTCCACTCTCCTCCTTAAACTCTGAGCTTTTTTAATGAGAATGATGATTTTCTGTGTTCCTGTGCTGTTGTGATACATCATGGGAACGTTTGGCAATGATGCATGTTGGACATGGAGCCCAGTTGCAGCCAATGGGCCATGAAGGATAATGACATCCAAACCAGAACTCCAGTTAAGTCACTGGGATGTTCAATTTCTTATCAAATTTTGGAGTTTTCTTTGTAATTTTCTATGCAAAGCAGGCACTTGGAGTGGAAAAGGTCATTTTGATAAAAATCCAACTTTTCACTAAAATCAGTTCTCTTCAGCACCCTGTCCCAAAATCTGTTATGTTCACAGTGTTCCAGAACAGCCTTGCCATCTGTCAGAAGCATTTTTAGGTAACAAATTATTCAACCTAACTGTGCCCTGTCTTTACCACAGCAGTTGTGTTGTCTTTGAACTTCCTTGGGATAGATAAGCCTGAGGCTCACCATAGGCAGCAGGAATCTCCAGACACTGAAGGGGAACCTCTAGAGCCAGGAATTAGAAATGTCCTGAGGATGTGGGTGTTTCTGAAGCACCAGCCATCTCCCGAGTAGGGATGTCTTTACCTACTACTGCAGATAGCAAGTGTGTTCCAGCACGGAGGTAGTGCTGTTCCAGAAAGGAGTGTGTGTCTTGCTCTCCCTTTAAAATGGATCCTCTTTTGCATATTTTGTATTCTGGTAGGAGGTGGGAGGTCACACTCAGTCTCTTCCTGACAAGATCCAAATTCATATTATCCACCCCCAGTTACTGCCTAAAACATATGAAAAGTTCTCAGATAAAGGATCTTTCTCTTTCAGCCATGTGTCCTGATCACTAGGCTGAGGATTCAGCCCTCTTAGGATCAAAGCCTGAATTTTGGTTTAGAGGGGAGTCCCCCTATCCAAAACCCCGTGGTTAAGGCATTTCTTGAGGAGGTGAGAGACAGGGGTTTGAACTGCTGAATGCATATCTCATGCTTCTTTTCAAGAGCATGCTAATTACTAGACTGTGATATGAGAAGCAGACAGTGTTGCCACTATCAAATTGGTTACTCAGCCTGGGTTTCAAAAGCAAGTGGCCCCAGCCAAGTTTGAAGCCTCAAGTTTGAAGCAGGGTCAGTGTGCTCCCAGCTGTGGGTGGGCTCTCTGGGCTGGAAATGGGTTCTGTCAGCTCTCCAAGGCTGGGGAATACCTGGGGCAGGTGGGGTGATATGGGGAGCAGTGAAAGGGCACAGATGGCTCTGCTGGGAGGCAGAGGAGAAACCTTCTCTAGCCACAGGGAATTAACTTTCTCCAAATGCTGAGTTGTACATGCAACATGGCACTATGAGAGCTGTTGAATATTTTGTCGTGAGGCCACTAATGAACTTGATAGCCACCACATTCACCAGTTGGTGGAACAGATTTACCCATCATTTCTGAGTTTAAGTGAATGGGACTTTACTTGTGGTTAAAGTTGTGAGGTGGGGGTTTTTTTGTTGGGTTTTTTTTTTGGTTGTTTGTTGTTTTTTTTTAAATACACTTCAGTCTCACTTAAATACACTTCAGCTGGACTGGAACTTTTAACAGTGTTATTTTGTCTCCTCAAGTCTCCTTCAAGATAAGGTTTTCTTGTATTCTGAAATGATGTGGCAGAAGGCAAAAAATAATCTTGTAACTCATTAGGAAATAAACAGAGGCATAATTGCCATCTGTGTTGCAGTCCATTTAATCTTTTCTCTCTCCAGTCATGGAAAAAAAGTTCATAAAAAAAAAGTTGAGGTCTGGTTTTGTGATATTTTTGAGAGAAGCTAGCATAAAAAAATTACAGAAAAGAAAGGGAAAAAAAGCCCCAATACGGGCGCTATACATTATCTTAGACAAAATGGATTAAATTTCTGACACCCTACTCATCAAATTCTGACCTTGATTTGACCCCATTGGCTTTTTACTGTTTGATGTTCTCAAACGATTTGGTGCCACTTTTCCTTAGCAGTGCAGTTAATTTTGAGTGGTAGATAGAGATCAATAGTCATAGCTTGAAATTGGCACTTTCGGACAAAAAATATGTTGTGTGGCAGTAACATAGATTTGATAGTAGTTCAGTTAAGAAAATGGTGTACTCTTTCATTATTGTTTTCAATGACAGTATCCAGAGTGTTACTTCATTCTCCTAGCAAGCTTCTGACAGTCTCTTGTAATATCTTATCTATCAAAGAGTTTTCATTCCTCTCCTTTCATGCTTGGCTTCTGGAGTGGAACTTTATTTAAAAGGTCCCTGAAATTAGAAAGAATGACCATGGCACTTCTGCTATCAAGCTCCTCAGTAAGAAATAAACCCCCTTACTTCTAGACTTGTGCCTGGCCTCCTGCTTGCCCACATTGAAATCTCATTTACTGTGCTGGCTGTGTGTCAGGTGTGACTGTCAGGAGGAAGTAAGTGGCCTGTTGGATAAGATTTAATCTTCTCATAGGTAGGTGGGTTTTGCATACTGTCTTCCCCACCTTTGTCCATTTGAAAGTGCCCCGTGCCTTGCTTTTAGCCATTGCTCCAGTGAGAGGTGGGCCTCCATTCAAGGGGTGTTTATTCCTCAACTGCAGCTTGGAGAATCTGCCTCTGGAGGACACAGCTACTCTGGAGTGCTGGGCTGGGGCTCAGGCAGTCTCTAGGGCACAGGATTTGCCAGGACTGTGCTCCTTTCTGTGGGGTCCCACTCCAGAGCACTTGGTGCTGTTTAGGTGTAATGAAGCTCTTCTGCAGGCTTCCATCAATGCAGGTACTGAGCATGTTGGGGAGTTTTTAGCAAGCTACTAAAATCTGGCCTCTGTGCAGGTGTGTCCTTCCTCCAATATAACTTTGATTTCCTGACCAGTGTAATCCAAATTTGACAGGTGGTTGAAAATATCTGTTTGACCAAATTCATTTAAATTATATATGTGGGGAAGGGAAGAAAACACAGATGGGCCGAGGAGAGGCTGTAGAGAGAGGCACTTGGGAGAGAGGTGTCATGACAGCCTCAGGTTCAGGGAGGTGTCAGTCATGGTTTGTACCTTCTTCATACCAAGGAAGAGTCCAACCTTTGGACACAGATGAATAAGGAGCCTGGCTGCAGAATTCTCCTGCTCCTGGAATTATTTGATTAATTTTGACTTATTTCCTCAGAAAATTATGAGCACCTCTGTTTCAACAACTACTTGAAAAGCATTTCCATAAGTCCCCCCGAATCTTGGTTAAGTAATTTGTCAGGTGCCTTCTGAGGAGCTTTTTTAAATGCTTTTTTTAAAAAGCATGAGCAATTTCAGATCAGAAAAGTCCTTAGTTTCTTCTAGGCTGCTTATTTGAGAATCAAGTGCCCAAGCAGTTTTACACAAGATTTTTTTTACTACTTGGAAGCCAAAATGCCCAGTTTAAAACCATCTCAACTCCTGTTGACTGTTCTTGCAGTCCTGATACCTGACCTTGTTGGGGAAGAGAGTGCATAATATGCAGAGCAGTGGTTTGGATGGTATGCAGGATCTTTGGGTGGTGTAACTAATTGTTAAAACAACAAAATCAACAGGTCACTGTCATTTACAGTCACTGAAGATCTATGCCATGCTACTAGCAATAACATCTGTTTGGATCAAAAGAGCATAGTGAGACTTCCAAAAGGCAGGATTGTCTTAGTGTGTTAAGAAACCTGTGGTGTGTCTTTCCTGACCAGCATTTAGAAGTTACACAGAGTCTGATACAGGCTGCAGGGAAAATGGAAGGGCAACCAGGGCCTGTTTCCAAAGGATTCCTGCATCTGGAGTAGGCATCTCAATACAGATGGCTCTGAATAGAAGCAGTTGTGCCAGGTGCACCATGATGCTTTTCATGAAGAAGTGGGTCTTCTATCCCAGGGACATGCAAGTGGTTATATCTTCCTTTCTGTTTTCTTTTTTTCCTTAAGTTTTCCTTTCTGGTTTCTTTCTTTTAAAGTCTCTGGAAATGTGTACAGGTAAAATGTGAACAAAATATTTCTCCATAACTTTCTGGCTGTTTAGCGGATGAGCAATGGCAGTGATAGATAAAGACTGCTGAGAAGGGATATTGTAGGTACCCATGACTCATTCTCTTTACCTGACAGCACCTCTGGGGCCTGTGGATATGAAATGGAGTTAGACCTTGTACTAAGGAGCTTCACACTTTTGTTCTCTGGCTCAAGTCTGGAAATGTTTTGTGTACTGCCTTCCTGACATTTATCATGTCCTGAAGGCAATTGAATGTAGCGTGCTTTTTCATGGGCCTGTGTTCTTCCACCATAAGCCCCAGCCCACTGTCAGGAGGGCTTGGAGAGGTACCAAAGCAAGGCTCTCCTCTTGTGTGACCTGAGCTTAACTGCAGCTGTTTGAGGAGATTTTCCCTGATGAGCACACAGCAAGTGTGCTGTGATACCAACTTCTCAGATGTGTGCCTGGAATTCAAACATCACCTTGTAGACAGAAGCCCATGGGTGCATACCTACACAAGGACTGAAAACTTCATTTCCTTTCAAGGATGTGTCTTTGTGACAGTGTCCATCAGTAATCAATAAGCTCATGATAAATCACAAATTCCTCTCCTGGAGACCAAGCATCAGTGGTGCTGAGTACCAGCAATTCCCATTACCTTCAACAGCCACTGCAGGTGCTGAGCATCCTGGTTACATCTGCTCACCTCCCAGGGGACCACACTGTCCAGCTGCCTTTGGGAATATGTGCTGTTCTCATTGGCTGGGATTTGTTACTGATAGAATAAAGTTACCACACTGCTTTAAAGCCCATGTAAAACCAGGAACAAAGATTTAGTGAAAACAAACCTTTTATGAAAGTTTGACTACAGTTTTTACCATCCTCCAGAAGATTTTAGGTAGGCTAGCTTCTCACATACCTTCTGTGACTCATGTGCAACCCTGAGCAGCTGCCTTCCTTCCCAGGTTCAGTTTTAAACCTAAAAGAAGGCTCAACCTTGCCTTCCCACAAGCACTGAGTGTGTTTTGAAAAACAGTGCCACTGTAGCTGCTCATGCTCCTCTTGTTATACTCTTCCTGACTGATATGTTTCAGTGCCTAAGTACCTTACTTGTGAGTTTTTGTAGAGCAGCTCCAAAGCTGTGCCAGTGGATTTTTCTAGTTTATAGCATCAGCTATTCAGACAGGTGTGTGACAACTTGATTGACTATACTTTTTGGTGATGCCATTGCTTACTAAAGCAACACATGCACTTACAGGTAAGATATGCTTAAAAATGGTTTGCTCAGTCAGGAGTGGAGACCTTAATCTGCTCTGCATCCTGCAGTTCACCAGGAAGGCTGGATGCTCTGTGGGAGCAGAAGCAAACTCCAGAGCACTGAAGAGGTGAATTGAAGACAGTAATCACTGGAAGACTTGACATATGAGATTTGATCACCTTGCTGAATTCTGGAGATTCTTCAGGGACAGGATCTGTGAGAAATCCCTAGCATGCTGCTGATTCCATAAAATTTATATTAATAGTGAATTTTTTTAGAAGGGAAGCTGGCATGTTGTAAAAATATCAAATGATAATGCTACAGTGGTTGATATACAGAATGTGCATTTGCAGCCTGGATTGTTCTGTGCTTTTAGGTTTGCTAGAAATTTTAGGTACACATTTACTACAACTTTTAATGTAGGCAAAATACCCAGCAATATTTAAGTCAATTATTTGGAACAGGAATTGCAAAGTCAAAATAAATGGCTTATTTGCTTTATTACCAGGGACTACACATGTGCTGCAGTTGGGCTGGTTTCTTAGAGCCAGATGAAAAAATGCTGCCTGCAGATAACTCCATCTCTTGCTCACTGTCTTACTGTGATATCTTGTGTATACCTGTGTTGGTGTGGCATGGTTGCACTCTTTGCTTTCCTGTACAGAAGGGAGTGCCTGAGCCTGGGGATGTGGAAAGAAATGTTTTTGTGGGCACCCAGGTGGTATGTGGGGCATGTGTAAGCCCAGCTGTGCAGCTCTGTAGATTGAGAGCAGTATTCTGGGAAGCTCAATGGTGCCCGTGCTGTTTTGGCTCAGCTGTTTTGGTCTATGGCTGAGTTTGTCTGAACTGTGGTTATAGCCATGTTGAACAATGCATTGCAATAACATCCTGGGGCTTACTGTAGCAATGGGATGAAAGAATGGATTGTGATAAGTGACGGAAATACTGGACTTTGGTGCTTTTAGAAGTAATAAAATGCCTGCTCTGCAATATGTTTGGCAATATATACAGAAACAAATAATCTCTGGGGTTGCTTATTGTTTTTCCAAGCTTTTGTTGGGTTGTTAAAGCTAAAATCTGGGGCATCTTCAATACAGTGGAAAACTGCTTTTGCCTCTTTTGGATCAGGATTCCTCCCTTATGTCTGTGCCTACTGTTCTTGGTAAATCACTAGAACCCCATCACAGCTAACCTAGGAAAGCAGAGAGCATCTGAGCTGTACTTTGGAAATTCAGTGCAGTGCCCGAGGTAGTGCTCAGGGGCAGATGTTGTACCAGGACACTCCCATTGCTTGTCTCCATGCTGAGGGTCTTCATAGCAAAGAGGTGGGAAGAGCCAGCAGGAAACATAGCTGCTTGAAAAGAAGGCTCAGAGATGGCAAGGGACTGATGGCAAGCCAGGGCACAGCTGGGGAGAGACCCTCTTGGCCTGACTGCCTCTGGTCACGTAGCAGTCTGTGTGTGCAAGGAATTTAGATAGGATCACAACTAAGTAAAGTTTCATTGCTTTAAATACATCCCAGAAGAAAGCAACTTCTGCTCCAAAATCCTGACAAACAAACAAACTAAGCAGAAAAATATTCTCAATTGCCCAGAAGTCTTGCTCATAATGGGCATTAGCACATGGATATTCTCCAAATGTAAGTGACAAATATTTGGAGTTGGTGCCATACCTCATTTCTGAGCAATGCAAGCCTGGACCAGTTTGGCCATGGGCACCTCTCCTCTCATGCCTTAATTCTGAGTAGATAGATGGTAGTGACTCTTTGTACTTTAAATGCTGCTTTTCCTCTTGACCTCAGAACACTTTAAAAAGGTGGGATACTGCCTCAGGTCAATTGTGGACTGAGAATTTCTATACCAAATTTTAACCTAAAGGGCAGTTACAAAGCCCAGTTTATAAATCTCTCAGAGATCTGAGAACAGTACTACTGATCTCCAAGTGATAGCCTCTTGGATATTGTTGCTGAAACTTTCTGGAAGTAGTGCAAACCAGGAGGGAACAATTAATCCTCAGAGTAACCCCATTTACTCTAGCAGTTTGGCCCTGAGGGAGTAGGAGCACTTGATGTCTGACAGCAGCCCCAAATGTCAGTATTTCTCCACTTGTTCGTTTGCTGCTTGCTGTGGTCGATTTCATGCCGTTATAAGCTGTTTATGTACAGCCTGATCAAAGTACTTAATGACAGGGTTAATTTCTACGTATAATGAGGAAGTCAAGACAGGAGACAGGTACTGTGTAATCGAATTTTTCATTTTGGAATTTGTTTCTCTTCATGTAGGGCTTAGCTTTGATTTTTATTACCATTAATGTCTGCATTTACTGTTATTTCTAGTTTCCCAGATGAGCTAAACCTACTGCAGAAATAGGCACTGAATTGTTCCAACAGCTTCTATGAAAGTATGAGGATAAAGTAAAAAGAGTCTATAACTTCTTTACAGCAAGACCTCAAAGTGCAGTTTGGTTTGGGGGACCAATAAAGCTGCACTTCTTTAACAGTCTACTGAGACATCTAATCCTCTTTTTCTGACTCAGTAGGTACAGGCACAGACATGGATGCTTAGATATCTCTGTAAGCAGCCAGAGAGACAAAGACTATGTTAAAATCTGGAAACCTTATAGTTTATGAAATGTATGTCTTCAGCAAGACTTTGCAGACATAAATTAATCCCAAGAGAATCCCTTTGAAAGAGCTGATATTGAAAATGAATGGTTCTCCTTTTTCTGAAGATGGAAACGGTGCATTAGATCTGCATTTGCCCTGCTTATTTTGGTTTTCATTTTTAGGTGCACTGAGGGCTGTAAATATTTCTGGACATTCAGAAATCTAGGGGTACAAAAGTGATAGAGGCCTCACAAAACACATCTCTGGGGTAGCCAGCTTCAGAAATGAAGCTGGAAGTGGGGATGACATTAAACCTCGGTATATCTACACTACCTTGCATCCACTGTTTTTCTCTTTTTCTAGCACTCTATATTTCAGAAAAATAGGGATTTAAAAGTTCATTCTAAATTCTGTGGACCACTGTTATACAAGCTTCCTTACGGCTGAGGTAGAAATCCTTCTTTGTGAGGAGAGTGTGCACCTCTATTAGCACCACTGTGCAAGCTGTAGTTTGCAAATGCGGTGGGAGGCTTTGCTTATGCTAATTTGGGCTCAGTCATGCACCTCTTTTCCTCTTTTACATGCAAATAGCAGCTGTGTCAGTCTCTGGGATGCCTGCTTGTTCCTTTAACGGAGAGATTCCAGTTCATACCTTCACCCAGTGCATTTGTGCGTGGGCAGAGGTATAGCGCAGTGGTACAGTTGCTGACAAGGGAAGAGCTGTGACGGAGGTTGGAACAAGTTAGTGAAATAGAGAAGTCTTGAAAGAAGACACTGAGCTTTTCTTGTATGTTTTCATTTATTAAAAAAAAAAAAAAAGGTGTGGGAGTAGAGAAGAGCAGAGATCTACACAACATGATAATCCATAATCCTGCCCCCATAAAAAGGGATCTCTTGACTCTCTTGACTGCCAGAGAGATCCATTTCTTTCTTCTGACCCAAAGGGTTCTGGCAGCAGTGGTGAGGCTGGAGCACATCAGCCACCAGCCTGTGTAGCTGGGATGGCTGTGGGCTGAGTGCAGGCGCTTGGATTCCTCATGGTGGTGCCCTGGTGCTGAGGGAGCTGGGCTGGTGAGCTGTCCTGCTGCAGGCATCATGCTCCAGAGGGTCCCTGGCCTTGCCAAGCCACTGGCTGTCCTGTGCTCTGCTCTTCCAGGGTTTTACATGGTGCAGTGCCGCACAACTGCCCTGCTGGGAAGACAAGGAAGTTCATGGTACTTGCTTGGACCAACAGGCAAATTGAGTACAAAGCATGATGTTATATATGATGTTATTTCTTCCTCTGTCTTCAGCCTTCTCCTCTGCTTTATGGTTATGGCTACCTGAACCCAGCCATCACCTTCCTTTTCCTCTCCTGCTCTTGTCACAGAAGTCAATGCAAAATTAATTAGGTGAAATAATTTCTATGACATTACTTCTGATGCTGTTGAGTTTACTGAAGAAAGTTGGTATTAGTACCATGGAGACCACAGAATGTAAGTGTTATACGTGGGGCAGTTTAAAAGGGTGTTTCATTTAAGGTGCAAGGATTTCCAGAAGTTTGGAGTACAGAGTTTTCTAAGAAGGTCAGCTCAAAAAGATATTATATCCCTGTGAAGTTCTCAGTTAAATCTGTGGGCAACTTGTCACAAGGGTTTTCAGAAGATGACAGCTCACCTATTGGAAAGCCCTGGCCCATGTTTGTTTTCTCCCCCAAAAAGACTGTTCTGATGTCAGTGCCACAGATTCAGGACTCAGTGTACAGCCAGGATTCAGCTTGCATTCCCTTCCTTGTGTGTCCATGGACACCCTTGGGGGCTGTAAAATGATAAATTTACATGTGATTTATCTGTCTCTGACCTGTTTTATAAACTACTTGATCATATCCCCTGTGTGTGTGTGCAGGTGGCAGATGTGGGGTCAGCAATAGAAACACATGTGCATGCTTTAGTCATAGTAATGGCATCAAAGTGATGCCACCTTTGTGTAGGGAAGGCCCTTAAACCCCTCTCTAGCCTCTCCACTGATCCATGTGGAAACAAGGCTGTGATCTGTAGAGTTTCACTGACTTCAGGTTTGACAACACTACATTAAGTGGGTAATATGTTGTGACACAACAGGATAGAATTCTGGCCCTAGTAATGACCGTGGATTTTGATATTGATTTTGGAAGTATTTTAGGATTTCAGCTGTAGAAATTAGTGGCAAATTCCATGATGAAATAATCTAGTTATTTCCTATCAAACAGGCTCTTCAGCAACATGGTATTCCAGAAAATGCTTTTCAAATGGAACATCTTGAGCTATTGACCCCACAAAGAAATACATGCATACAATAGAATTACTTCCTGTCTATTTAACACTCACGTGTAGCAATGTGGGTGGGTCTGGTTATGTTGTTTTCTGCTGTAATGACAATTTATCCAAACCAATTTGTTGCCTGGCTTAAATTTTGCAAAACCACCTGGTCTTTAAAACCTTTTGAGAAGGGTGATATTTGCACCTGACATGTCTACAAGTAACTTAGATCAAGTTATTGATCGGTCCTGTACATGTCGCTTTCCAGTGGGAGGATGAGATGGAGAGGCCAATCCATTACTGCAGCCATCTACCACTGGAAAGCAACAGCACTAATGATACAGCTTTTCAATAGCTGATTTATATTATCCTGCAGTCAACAAGAACTCATGATTTTGTCACTGTACTGTTTAAAGGAACCCTCCCAAATGCTGGCAGACCCCGAATCTGACACATTGTAACACAGCTGCTATGTTACAAGCTGGGGAAAACTGAACAAAACCCCACAAGTCCTCCAGAGTGTGGTCTGGATGAGCTCTTTGCTCACTGAGCAATGGATCTTGTGAGCCCCCAGTTCATGAGAGGCTCATTCTAGGGAGTGATTCCTGTTAAGATTTGCTTTAGTTCCATCAGCTGTTCCCTGGCATTTGCAACCCAGAGGGGAGGATGGAGTTACAGTTCTTTCTCTGGGCAAATACTGCACTTAGAATCTCAGTGACCAACTGCTAGTTTGGTGGTGATTAATGAGAACTATGTGTCAGTGGCTATGAATGAGAGGCTGGTTCCCCTCTTCTTCCATCTAGTGATAGGAGTACCTTGGGCAGAGGAAGTGTGTGCAGAATCCAGCACGGAGCAGAGCTCCTGAGGGAGAGAGCAGCAGCAGTGAGGAGCTGAGTTTGCAGGAGCAAGCTTTTGATGAGCCATGCAAGAGCTGGTCTGGGCAGTCAGTGGGCACAGCCCCATTCTCTCTTTGGGTCATGTTTGAACATGGCTACGGTCACATCAGCTCCGTGAGGCTGAGATCTTGTTTTGGGCACTCCTATCAACAGCCATGAGGGAAAGGCTGTGTGAGAGCAGCCAGGCACTGAGACAAGGGAGTGGAGATGTGTGGAGCTCTGCATGCTCAGATGGGCTGGCCTGCAAGGACAAGCACTGTGTTTCTGGACTTGTACACACCCTGTTTTCACACAAACATTTCATGTAGATTTGGAAAATGCAATAGCTGCCGAGCATATTTTACACAGTCACAGCCTAGTGACTGAAGGATCCACTAATTAAGAAGCCTCTAATTAGGCTTTTAAATGATAAAATGTAATGGCTCTAGTGCAGCTGTTGTAAACTATAGAGTAAATTATATCCAGTTGAAAGAGGCCTTAATTATGTAATTATATAACATACTCTAAAGACTTAGAAAGATAAAAGAATTTTTAGTATCTGCAATTAAAAAAAAAAAGGGAGTAACAACAGAGCTCTTAAACCAATGAAAGCAAGGAAATTCAAAGTTAATTTGAAAAGCTGTGCTGGTACTTTCTTTTATTCTTATGTTGTTCTAATTTTTGGAGGGTTGTTTTTGTTCTTTTTGTTTTCATGATGGAGGAGATAAAGAAGTATTGTCAACCAGGAGTTTATGTCCCCTGTTTTTGTTTTTCTTGCTTTTATAGGTCCATGTACAGCATTGATGATACTCAGCAAACCTTCTGGGGCTTCATTTCTGGAGAAATCCCTAGCAAGAACACACTTATTAGCCAGCTTGTCTCCTTGCATTCTGATTTACAGAATGGTGGGTTGTTACACATGATTTTCTGAAGGCAACAGGACTCAAATGTCGGTCACATTTGGCCCCTGGAGGTTGTGTTTAGGCCACATCTAGCCTGCATGTTGTTGGTGCAATGTTGGCAGCCATTTTCCATGCTGGACTTACTAAATGGAGAAAAGGGTTTAGATATATCTGGGCAATTCAGCTAAGTGGAGATTGCACTCTGGGCTTCTTTTTTACAGGGCTTAGTTCTGCTGCACTGAAACAGAGGAGAATTTAGCCCTTGCCCACACTGGGGCTGGACCAGACTCCAGTCTGCTTAGCCCTTAGACACCAGCACTCTTCCCCTCAGCCCAGCTGTGCCTGACAGTGCCTCCTTGGGAGCCTCACCAGCTCTGTCTCCAAACCTGCATCTGCTCTCAGCCTCCCTTGCTAACCCAGCCCTGTCTGCTGCCCTTCCTTGCCATCTCCAATCACAACTGATGCTGATGTGCTGCAGTGAGCAAGTGCCTCTTTATAGAGAAAAGGAAAGATATCTCTGATGTGAGCCTGGTGGCTTTGCTCATCTCTTGCCAGTTCTTTTAGTTTCTTCAATTACTGCTCCTCAGGACAAGGGCTGTGCTTTTTGTGTCTGTGAGCTGCAGCCACATAGAAGATACAGGCTGTAGGCTGTGATGTGGAGAGAGCTGTTCTTAGGGGATGGCCTTCACAGCTGCAGGACCAAGCACCCCATGACAGCCAAAGGAGTAGTGCTTTTCTTGCTTATTCCAGCCACATCCAAGTATTTTTATCTGGAAATGTCACAGTGAGGGAAATAAGGAATACAGATCTCATAGTAAATTTTTATGGCTGATTAATTAGCCCAAAGAGTATTAAATTGTGCTAATGTAGTTTGCCTCTTCGATGCTGTCTTTTGACTTCAATGGAACTAAATACATGCTTAAAGTTAACTACATGCCTAAGTGCTGTGGTGAATCGGGGCCTAGGGCATTAATTAGAACTTGGCTCAGATTTACTTTCAAGGCTTTTCCCCCTCTTTTTTTTTTTTTTTCTTTTTTTTACTCTTCAGCGCTCAGCAGTTTAATTGGTATGCAGATGTTCCCCTTTATTGCTGGCAGAGGCCTCTGTCACTGTTCTGAAGGTACTCAGACTTCAAGGCTGGTACAGTGGGCAGGAAGAAACCCCCCCTGAGGGCTTTCAAGCTTTGTGGGAAATAATGATATATGAGACAGGGATTCCTTTGGAACCTGAAGGGAACATGACAGACAGAATAATATGGGAGGAAAACATTGTCTTCACAATTGAGACTGATGGTCTCATCTTGTCTCCTTGTTATTGTTACCAACCAAGACTGAGATGAGCTTTCTTATGAAGAACTTCATTTTGTGGCAGCTTCTGTATGTTGGGCACACTGCGCTCAGTGGTAGCTTTCCATCCAAAGTACAGATATTGACAGCTCTGAGGAACCCTTTGAGGTGGTGGTTTAGCTTAAAACCTAAAATTCCTTCCAGCATTGAGATGCATTTTGTCAGGAATGACAGTTGCAATTCGATAATCTTTTACCACTTTGCCTGCCCATATGAAGGGTTGTTGGGCACAGGAGTGTCAGCTTTATGAATCAGATTTTCTCACACTTTATTAATTTCACTTTCCAGTGGTTAGTGCATGTTTGCAAGAGACAATTGATTTGTACGGATCTGTGTAGGATGGAGCAAAGCTGGAACTAAAGCAGGAATGCAAGTTGACAGCAATGCAATAGCTCTAATTGACAGACACCAAAGACACTATTTAAAGCAACATCTCCTCTGATGTTTAGGTTAAAAATGACCCTCAATTTGTCCTCAGGTTGCTATGTCCAAAAAGAAATGCTTTTATGTATGCTCGTTTCAAATAGATTAGCCAAAAAATCAAGTGCTCATTTTCTATACTTTTATTTTCAAGTTAGAGATGATTCAAACTGCTCTTGTGCAAGGTACTGGAAGATGGCTGTTTCTGAACTCCTCCAGTGCAAAAGCTGTCTTTCAGGGGATGCTTTGCACATGTGAGATTTATGTTAGTATTTTTTGGCACCCAGAGTTTGCATTCCAGCTAATGGGAGGTAGAAGGACTAATACACATAGTGTATGTTGTGGGTGCAAAAATGCAAATAGAAATTACACCCAATGTGGAAGGGGCTAGGAAAATGTACCTTCTTGCATGTGAGCAGGGCAGGTTAGGAAACATCATCTTCCTTTTACAATTGTCTGTTACTCTTTACATTTCTGGAGAACTGGGATCTTGCTGTTAATCTTACAAAAATAGATGCTGTGGTGAAGCCTGAGGCATGAATAAAATTGGATGTTAATCTTAAAGCAGATTTTTTACAGCTATGCACTCAGAGCAGTGAATCCAAATGATTTTGGAAACTCTGTGGTTTTTACTTATTTAGATCAAAATGCTGTGGGGGAAAAAGGTCAGTGGCACAGGTACATATTGTAACATTTGGGGCTGCTGAAAGATGGGCAGATAAGCACAGCAAATATTAGACTTCTCTGACTTGACACAAATAATAGGCAAAGCTGAAAAAAGCCTGCTGACAAGAGGAGTGGGTGTTGGTGGGTGACTTGCTGCAGTTTTAGAGCTGTTAAGTGTAGGTTTTTTAGCATTTTCATTATTTAAAAGTGGAGTGGTAGTTTCTTCACTCCTTCTGAAAAGTTACTAATTTACTCTGAAATATAGGGTAAGCCACAATGATTTAACAGATTTGTAATGTGCTTTAGAGTGACTTTAAGTAAGATACCTCCTTCTCTCTGAGCTTCCCACTGTCTCAGCTCTGCCCTCACTCCTTTCTCTGTGTACATCTGCAACAAAATGCAAAGCAAGGGCTGCCCCATGCATGACTTTCAGCTGTATCCTGTGTCAGCTGGAGTGCCTGGGTGACTGTGACCACTGGTGCTCATGCAGGTTTGCTTCATTGCCAGGGTTCAGAAAGACTGCCAGGCTGAGGTAGCTACATTTGGATATTGGGAATAGCCAGGCTGAGCTAGCTACATTTGGATATTGGGAATGGCAGCTTAGACTGGAGTGGTTCAAAAGCTGCTGCTCTGCAGGTGGACAGCCCTTTCTTGAAGGAGCCCTGACATACAGAGCCTGCCTTTTGCCTGATGCATGGAAAGTGCCTAGTGGAGCATGGCCAAGGGCTGGAATTAAGGTCCCCAGGATATTGCTGGCATACAGGCAGCGTTAATTAATCTGTGGTCCTCTGTGTCTGGTTCAGAGAAAGCAGCTGAGTTGTATTCCTAAGGGGCTGTCCCAGAAGGGAGGCAGCCTTCAGGGATGGAAGGTGCTCAGGACATTCTCTTCTGTTGTCAAGCTGGAAGGGTCTCAGCTGTGTCATGCCCACAGCTGTGCTGAGTAGCCGTGCCTATGGCAGGATGCTTCAGCTGCAGCCTTTTGTATGGATGGTATTTGAATCTGATGGTGCCTGGCTGAGAGGGAGCTGGTCCTGCATTTACTCAGAGAGATCTCTAGTGGTTTGTGGTAAGGAATTGGGACCTGGGGCTGAAGCCACAACCTCCAGGACCAAACCACAGAATTTACACAGCTGCTAAGGCCTGCCCATTTGCCTTCCCTGATGAAAGTCTGTCATCACACAGCTCTTGCACTTCTGTCGCTCTAGTCATTATTGGTGGAGGGAAGAATCTGTTTTGTTCAATATAACAATGATGTCTAGCTCAGTTTCATTTTATTAGCTGCTGCTGATTTGTTCCTATTCAGTGCATCCATGGATTTGTTTAGTGTAATGTGGAGGGGCTTGGGTCAGAGAGAGAGACACACAGTCGATGGTCCTTGTGACAAACAGCCCTGAGTTTATTCCCACAGCTCCTTTTGTAGGAACTCAAATTTCCCTAGCCTACACATGGGATGCCTTGAGGTCTTAGCACCATCCAGATCTCTGGCCAATGATACATCTGCATTTAGGGGTGATGACACTGGCTGGGGGTCCCTGTGTAGATTTGAGTCCAACCTATCCTTGCTCACCCAGGGACTGTAATGCTACAGTTTAGTATCAATAATCAAGGGTAGAAATTCTTGAATAGAAAGCTAGGTGGAAATTCTGAGTTTCTGGAGGACTCCAGGATTTGTTTTGCTCTTCTTTGTTTCCCTGTTCTAGGAGGTGTGAAGTACACTTGTCTATTCATAACTGGAACTATTCAAGATGAACAGGCCTGAAAGGGTGCTATAAGTTTCTCTTGCTGTCTGTTGTAGTAAAGGTCTTGTCTTCCAGCAAACATTATGAATGAAAGCTTTTGTTACAAGGAGAGGTGGTAAGTTTGTATATTCAGCTTCTATTGGGAAGAATATTTTGATGTGAAACCTTTCTTTTTCCAGAGGTTTGAGCCAAGTGCTTTTGATCTGGGAGCTTACATATGGGTAAGTGCAGCTATGTTGTGCTGGGTAGATGTCACCTTCAGGGATTTGTGCATGGATCTCTCCTTGGCCTGAACTGGAGAAGGGCAAGAGTTTGTTCACTTTTGCTTTCTGTCACTGAGAAAAATGAATGCTGTTCTATAAAGCTATAATTTCTTCCCAAGCAGATGATGACTAAAGAAGGCCTGAACTGAGTATAGATAATCTTATATTTACTTGAAATGAATGTAGCTCATAACTCTTATTTTAGCACCGATCTGGAACACTACTGTGAGCAGATTTACGTCTGCCTCTTCCCTACCTTGGCATTCTGGCATTTATGCACTCACTGCACTGGTAGTGCACATTCTTGCAGTGATACTTGGGAGTTTAATGAAGCCCAAGTGTCTGAAAGGTGAGTAGGTAAAAGGTAGATACTTTGAGATCCAAACCTATTCCTTTTGTGTGCTCCACAATCTTATTTTAGTTCTTAAATATAGTTTCATTCTTCTGATACTAAGAGTCAGCACTGATTTCAGTATGTGAATCATCAGGAGAGTTATTAACTATTTTCTACTTGCATGGTCCTTTGTTGCAGCACTGAAAATACCTAACTTCAACCATGTGTTTTTAGACGAGATACTCAGAGGAAGCCGTTTCTGTGGTTATAGAAGAGCAGATTTAATCTGGAAGTCATTGAGAGAAACCAATAAAGAATTTCCTTGATGTGATTTTTGGAGTTACTTGCTGGAATTGAATTGCATGGTTTTGGGTTTTGGACATAAGGGCACTTGAAAGCTCTAAGAAGCTTAAATGTAGATGATAATGAAAATGTTATTGGTATTTTTAGGTCAGTCGATAATGTCAGTGTATTAAAGTGATATGAAATATCTCCTTGATTTCATGGGCAGTGCATTACTTTATATAGTTTATTGTAATAACATGATCCTTGATATACACTGATGATAAGTTTAGCTTTATAAATTTTTTTTTTAGAAATCCAATTGCCCTGAAATGCCATATCAAAAGTATGTTTATTACAGAACAAGAACAGTTACACTCTGCCAGTGTTATCTCTATGAAAGCAACCTAAGCTAAGAAAGCACATTTGGAAAAAACGTGCCAAGCAGAGGTGGTTGGTTTTTTTTTCTTTTGTTAGACTTTCTGGGAACATTCATTAATAGTTGGAAATGTGGTCTTTCAACTAAATTTCTTTCACCCAGATTATATGCAAATTGCAGAATTCTTCAAGCATAAAGTCATATGCCACGAGTATGATATTAGCATCTCTTTTAATAAAAATAACTTTGAAATAGGTACCTTGTTTGGTGAATTGCCTTCCTTATCATTCATCACTGTGTAACACCTTTGTAGAACAACAGTAACTGGAAGGAAGGAAGGAAAATACTGGACAGTATTTCTTGGAACTGGGATTGGCAGAGGTCTGCCTTTCTGGAAAAGAAATGCTGATTTTGGTTCTTTATTTTGTCCTGGCCTTTTAATGCTGTTGTGTACTGAAAGAAAAGAATAAAAGTGAGCACTAGATGAGCTGTGAATTCCCTTTGGACCAGACTTTGGGAGTCTCTGCTCTAACACGTATTTTGGGGTTACTTTATCCTGTGGGACTTTATTCACAAAATCTCAGAACATATTCTTCCAATAAGATTTCACATAGTTCGATAAATGTTTGGATAAATTTCATACCATCTTATCAAAGCAGACAATAGTTCTTTCTTGAGGAACTGAGCGTAAGTGAAATGCTCATTTATGTTGGTGGAATAATAATTAAGAGTACAAGATCCAAATCAGTGCTTTGTTATTCTGTTGCAGGAGTAGGCTGAATCAAGCCTCTGTCAAGAGCCACTGCTGAAACACTGAATTAACACACCCAAGAGCAGCACATCAGGAGGATAGCCTTCTGCCAGGAATACTGTGGAGGTATACCTTGTTCACAGAAGCTCTGGAAACATCGTGAGACTTGGACAGACACAGTGCATCCTCAGAAGGCAGAGATGTTGCTGCTCTGAGCACTGCATACTCTGTGTTCATGACTGATGGAAATAATGCCCAGTTTTGGGGGAGCTTGGTGGTATGGGAGACAGTCACAGCAGCTCTAATAGAGTGGCTTATCACTTTCTTGTCGAGCCAGGTGCAGCTTCTGTTCTCTTTTGCACCCACAAATCTGGTATAATATTAATTAGATTGTCAATTGTCATTTGGTTTCATTAATGAAGATCCATAAAACAAAAAAAAGGAAAGGTTCCATAGTCATGCTAAAACTTGGTATGTCATTTATACGAAGGGGATGAACAGAGATTGGTAGCCATGAAACACTGCTTTTCCAGAAATATGAAATGTTTAGGTAAAATATCTAGGTAAAATCTAACAGAAGTTTGATTGCTGCCTGATAAAATGGTGTCTCTTCCCTTCTAAATAGGTTTGATCATCTCCTTAGTGCAAGCCCTGCACCTTCACCTAGATTCCTTCCCAGGCAGCTACAGTGGATCTGCTCACCAAGGGAATTTGTCCCACTGGATTCCTTTTTTTTTCTTTTTCTGTGCAGTTGAATGAAAAGTGTGTGCCTTTTGAAGAGCAGCAACTGAAAGAAATATTGATGACTGCCAGGGCATCTACAGAAAAAGATAAGAAAATTACTCTACTACAACAGTGAAAACAAAGAGGCTTTGTTAACACTTTCTTGTAGGTTGTATATATTAATAGTAACAAGTAAAGTTTTGTATTTTTTCAGAGAAACACACAGGCCTTGAATTGTATTGTTTTAATTGCAACTAACTGAATGAATTAAGTGGAAAATTGCACACAGTACTTTGATTGTCTAATTCTCTGTATGTGAGGCTTTGGGAACAGTTTGTTATTATAAAAGAACAGCACTAACAAGAAATCAGCCAACGTGTAATTGCTAGGCTGAGGGGCAGTTTGGGGAAAGCTGATACTTATTTATACATTATTAAATAAAAGCACATAATATGAGGATCATCTCTCACTGCCTCCACACTTCATACATTACTCATCTTCCTAAATTTCATGGTTTTGTACTCCCTTAGTACATTGCTGCTTATAACCAGTGCAGGCATCAAAACCACCCACATCCAGGAAAGGAGATGCCTGTGCATTTGTTATGATGGCAGATTTGGTTATGGGACTCATCAAAGATTATGAACCTTCAGTTCAAGGAAAGGAATCTTGACTCAAGTTTTAAAGGTTGTTTTCAGTACCTAAAATACACCTGGGCACCTGGGACTGTTCAGGTGGCTGAAACTCTGGCTGGTGTTTCCACTTGACTATGTACCTCTAGAGATTTACAGTCAGCCAGTACCCTAAAAAGAAGACTTAAGAGCAATTTTGGCATTAAATTTGACAGAGTTCCCAAAAAAACGTTGGTTATATAATTCCCATCGGTTCTGGTAAGAATCAGGTAACTTCTGGTTATCTCCAGTGGTTCTCACTGCTCACTTGTGCCTTACTCCCATAGGAAACAGCCACTTGCAAGACACAGAGAGGAGACAGATGGTGATTGGACTTATGAAGAAGGTAGAGTAGTACTTAGTTCTCAGTGGTTTTGGCTATTTCAGCTCTCCTGGAGGATGGAGCTGCCATTTGTTCCTTCAGCACAAATTTGAGGGCTTCTTGGAAAGCATGGTCTATTTCAGAGGACACAGAAGAAGTTCCTTGTGCCACATAAGAAGGGGTTGGGTAATTCTGGCCTCACAAGTGAGATGAATGTCTTACAGACCAAGAGGCCCCTGGTGATCTGCAGCAGAGAGTCTGTGGATGGGAAGGTGTGCCAGCACCTGGGGAGATGGCACTGCTGGACACATCTTTGGAGTTGCTGAGCTTCTATATGCAATGACATTCATGCTGTACAAACAAACCCCACTATTAAACCACTTAAACACTGTTTATGCAACCTCAAAATGGTAGAGGCTTGATTTTATTACTTCATCTGCAGGCTTGTTGAAACTTACATGTCCACACTGAAGTGGTGTGAAGATTAAATTGCTAATCCTAGTTACCAGTATAGACTGTTGCGCAGAAGGTGCCTGAGAGGTGGAACTGGGCAGCGTTCAGCTTTGCACAGCTCTTGCCAAGAGTTATTTGGTATCCCTGTCACTGTCTTTTGAAGTCCAAAAATATTTTTCCCCAAATAACCTATTTTTCTGCAAGGGAACACAGCTGCATTTATGAAAGGTCTTGGCTTTTACAGTAAGTCTGGTTTGTATCATTTCCTCTCTCTATGTATATTGTCTGCATAAGTACCAACAGTCATAATGAAAAACACAGTTTTGTTACAGGAATTTTTAACAGTGGTTTTCAGTAGTTTAGAAAACATTGGAGCTACTTCCAACAAATGAAAAAAATCAAAACAAAGCAGCTTTGAAAATGTTGATACACTTTGGCAGATAAATCTTTGGTTTTCACCCTGCTCTATTATTCTTTCTGTGATACTAAAACCAACATAAAGCATTATTGATTTCAACCAGCCCAACAGAAGATACCATATGGCTTTCACTCCACTGTCCCCTGCACTGGGGGGCTAAATCTCGGCTGTGCTCTTGTGCAGCCTTTGGCTGAGTGTTCTGAGACAGCTTCTATTCAGTGCTTGTGTGCAGTGTTAAAGCTGTCTTCACTGTACCTCTTTTTCCAGCATGACATAGGAAGTTTCCTGGATTGAATTCTCAATCACAAAACTCATATGGGAGGCACTCAAAATGTAAGACCTTTCAAACCCTTGTGAATTCACAGCATTTTAAGATAAGAGCACAGTATTGCCAAGAAATGTGTCTTGTTGAGGCCCACAATTAACTTTATCAAAAGAAGGAATCTTATTTTTGCCTGCTGCAGATAGAGGTTGCATCTCAAAGCAGCCTAAAGTTAGAGATAGCATCTGGTTCAGATCACGATATGATGAAAGATTCAGGTTAATTAGTATTTATTCTTAGTTGATAGTTATTCCTTTTGGCTTCAGCTAACAAGCAGGAGTTGGAGTCCCACAAAGTTGTGTCTCCTGGGATGAGAGATGAATGAGGGAGATGGTCTCCATGGTGAAAATGTATTTAGGGATGGGAATGTTAGTAAGAAAAACTGGCCATTGCCTTGGGTTCTGATAGCCTGAAGGGAGGATGCTCTGAGGGATGACTCAGTGCCAGCAGTGAGGGTGGGATGTAGGCATGGACTGAGGCATCCCACGGGGCGATGGACAGGGGGAGGTGCCCTGGTTCCCTGCTCATCCAGTGTCCTCACATGTCCCTGCCTGCACAACCCCTGTCCGCCACCAGTTGCCCTAACTGGGCAGTTTTGGCCACAGGGAGCAGTCAGGGAGCAGCTGTGGAGAAGGTGACTTCTCAGGGCTCCTCCAAGGCTTTCAGTTTCCCTTTCTTGCCACTGTTTTTTCCTGCAGCACCACACAGGCTCTAGCAGCAAAAACCACAACACAATGTAAGGGCAGCTGTTCATCTTAGATAGAATTGTTTTTTTCCTGAGGTCTCCTAACTGCTTATGCAGCCAGGAGGAGCCTACCAGATGGAGAGCAGCAGATCCCATTTTTTTAAAAAAAAAAATCACTGTTAGTGTCCAGTTGGAGTTGAGACATTTCTAGCGGGATCGCCTGTGTATCTGGGCAGAGTTGCTCTCCTCCAGTAACCTCATGGACTGTTTTGTTCCCTCAGGCACTCACAGAGAAGACAATTTCTACATTGGTGGGAATTCTCTGACTTCACTGGTTCCAGTGCAAGGGCAGTGCCATAGTGGGCAGGCACTGGGCCTCCTGCCACAGCCATAGGGCTCCCCTTTCCCGCTCTCTCACGGGACAGTCCGGATCGCCCCAGCAGGTGAGGCTGCTGGTGCAGAGGGCTGTGGGGAAGCCATTCCTGTCCTGAGGGACTGAGGTGATGGCCAAAGGGCCGTGGGTGACTCCGGGCTGAGGTGATAGTAGGTGGGCCGAGGGTGTCTGTGGGCTGAGGTGATGGGAGGTGGGCTGTGGGTGTCTGTGGGCTGAGGCGACAGCAGGAGGGCTGTGGGTGTCTGTGGGCTGAGGCGACAGCAGGAGGGCCATGGGTGTCTGTGGGCTGAGGCAAGAGCAGGAGGGCCATGGGTGTCTGTGGGCTGAGGTGATGGGAGGTGGGCTGAGGGTGTCTCTGGGCTGAGGTGATGGCAGGAGGGCTGTGGGTGTCTGTGGGCTGAGGTGATGGCAGGAGGGCCATGGGTGTCTCTGGGCTGAGGTGATGGCGGGAGGGCTGTGGGTGTCTGGGTGTCCCTGGGCTTGAGGCAATGGCAGGAGGGCCATGGGTGTCTCTGGGCTGAGGTGATGGCGGGAGGGCTGTGGGTGTCTCTGGGCTGAGGCGATGGTGGGAGGGCCATGTGTGTCTCTGGGCTGAGGTGATGGCGGGAGGGCTATGGGTGTCTGGGTGTCCCTGGGCTTGAGGCAATGGCGGGAGGGCCATGGGTGTCTCTGGGCTGAGGTGATGGCAGGAGGGCTGTGGGTGTCTGTGGGCTGAGGTGATGGCGGGAGGGCTGTGGGTGTCTCTGGGCTGAGGCGATGGTGGGAGGGCCATGGGTGTCTCTGGGCTGTCTTCATGGCTTGGAGCATGGTGTGGGTGCAGCTGGGCAGCTTTTGCCTTGTGGACATGGCTGCACAGGCCAGCCAGTGTAGATTTTTGACCCTCCCCTGCATTCCTTTCTGGAAGTGTTTACTTTAAAGTCTCAACAAGACCTAAATTAATTACCTTAATGTGCTTTTGGCTGTCCCTTTTTCCCCAGCCCTGTGGAGGAGCTGGGGAGGTGCTGGCCTATGTGCCTGTGTCAGGCAGGCAGTGAGATGAGGCTGAACTTGCAATCCCCCTCCTCATGCCTCTATTTGCAGGGGTCTCACTGATGAGCTGTGGGGTTGAACAGAGATAGAATAGCACAAACTGGGGTTTTGGATTAAAGAAGGGGGGAAAAAGGACCCCCAAACTTGAACATAGGTAAAATAGGTGGTAATTCTGCCTTGGGAACACCATGGTACTCTCTGGAGAGATTCCTGAACACTGAGCCACCCACCTCAGACCACAGAGCTGGGCTTTGCAGACCCCTGGTCTCTCTCTGCTTTGCAGCCTGTGGCAGCCAAATAGGAGCCTCAGTGGACAAAGCTTGTTGCTTCTAGCACAGCAAAATTCTAAACTTTAACCAAACCATGCATAATAAATGTTAATAGCACCAATTTCAGTGCTTATGCCATCATAAAGAAACTATTAAAAGAAAGAAAAGCAGGAAAATAGCTTTGTTGCTCACTTAATTGTGGAGGCTTTATTATGTCCTGCTGTGCTGATGATAAAGGCCTATTACCAAGGCTGAATCCCAATTAGATCAGGTGTGTTCCATGTCATTATAGTCACGAGCATCAGGTGTTTCAGTAGTGCAACAAACTATTTGGGATTAGCAGCCCAGTTCTTTAGGAGTTTGCCCACATAGAGGCATAGACTTTTGATTTGGCCACCACCTATTGTCAGCATGGCACACTTACATGGCTGCTGTGTATGCAAAGGTGTGGACAGATGGCTTGGAGATCATTAAGCTGAGTTGAAACTGGCTCTGTTTCTCCTTTTCCTGCTTCCTTCCCCTGGGCATTAGTTAAATGACTGGAATGTGGGTTAAATAAATACCCACCAACCACCTGTGCCTTTCATTTGCTTTGCAGAAAGAAGAGACCAACATTCCTACCTGTTATTTCTGTGATGAAAATGGAAAGACAGCTATGGATCTGCAGTAAACTCCAAGCAATGTGGCAGCTACAGGTAAGGTCAGAAATTAAGCTGTTACTATGAAAAGCAAAAAGTTTGGAACAAATTTATTCCTTGTGTTGTTTTTTCCTCATGTTGACTGCTGGAAAGTAAATTCAGTTTTGTGCTGTGTTCAGATATGGTTCTTTCCATAGATTAAGTGTTCTGCAGGTTCACTGGACAGAATGGACTCTGTTTTGGAGGTATGAGGAGGCTGGATGAGCAGGTGTGGGACAGGGACTCAGGAGATACTGCCACCCTGGAAAGCATTGAAGCTGGGTTACAGTTATGAGATGCTAGACTTGAAAGAAGTTCTCATGAAGAGAATTTTCCTTTCCTTTCCCATGAAGTCTAAGGCCTTGGATTATTAGTTCCTGCCCTTTGTTGTTCCAAAGAGAGGGTGGTTCTCCTGCAGCCTTTGCAGTGTCTGGCAGCTCTGAGAGAGCCCAGACCTGTTCCAGGCCCAAACATGGACATAGTTTTTGAGTACTAATAATTATCTAATTATTATATCTAGTTTTCAGAGGGAGCCTTTTTTTAAATATGAAAAGAATATTTATATGCTTTTCTGAACTGTTGTCTCAGACTTTGTATAGATTCAGGAAGAATGTATTGAATGTTGATAAGTACATACTAAAGAGGATGTGGTTAAGTTCACATTTGAAAATAGCTTTTCCACCACAAGGATTAGTATCTACTGCCTTTCTTTAACTGATAACTTTTATTCTTAGTATCAGCTTCTGACAGTGTCTCTGGAATATATTTGTAAATATATTTGCCAAAGTTATGTATTGGATAGTTCCTCTGTTTCTAGCATGTCTGAAATGACCACATACAAAATGTAATTAAAAATTACCATGATACATGAATTGCATGTTCCTATCAGCTTTTAAACATCTTACTAGGAAATACTTTTTTCAGTTTTTTTTACATCTTTTATTTAAACTACTAATTAATAAATTGCTAATTAGTAGTTTATTTAACTTACTATTTAAATTTACATGACGAAAATAAGTACGTGTACCAAAGGGGACTGGCTAAAAGTATTTGTTTGTATTAGAATATTATGAAGGATTTTCACACTAGCAGCCATTACAAAACCCAACCAATCCAGTAGCATGGGAAAGCCTGTGGTTCACATTGTTGGGGTGTGTGGAAAGGAAAAGATTACAGAAGAGGCTTGGGGGGAAATAAATAAGGGGGAAAAAGAGGTTGACTTTTTATTTGGTGTATTGACTGGTTGACAATTTAGACCATATATATTTCTCTGTCCTCCCATAACTGGTCAGGATTAAAGATGTCTTGGAAAAGAAGGAAGATGACTTAGATTCTCAGCTATGATGAGTTTCCACCTGGTGATTATCATATTCCTTGCTTCATAGAGTGCTAAGTTTTTGATTTAGTTTCCTCTACAGAGAAATGGAACATGACTGAAGCAGACATTTACACTGTGGTAGGTTTCAGAAGGTCCGTGAGCTTTCAGCAATGCCCTACACAAACACAACACAAATACCAAAGTGTTTCTTGAGATAATGCTTCATCAATGTTAATTTCTGAACTTGTATAAATACTGAAAGCACTTGGAAAAAATATCATTTTCTGTATGTTCTTATTGCACACTCTGTGTAAGTAGAGCACTCCATAATAATAAAAAATAGCAGGAGACAAGGGGATATCATACTGTCCTTTCCTTCTTCCTTTTGTTTGAGCTTTCTGCCATCTTGGTAGGAAGTCTCCTTTTTATGTGTATTTCTTAATACTTAGCAACTGTATGTAACTTTTGTCTGTTTATGGGTTTTGCAGCATTTGAAAGATGACACTTTGCCACTGCACTGAATACTCTGCTATTCTGTATGAATGATGTACACAGTGTTGGGATATATACATTATTTTTCACCAGAAATAAGTTCAGTTTCATGAAAGTAGAGAATTACAGAGAAAATTTGCTGACTTACCAGTGTGACTTAGGCAGATGTGTAACAGGACAGTACAACAATTATGTGCTTTGAAATATTTCCTTTTCTCTCTATAATCTGCTTCTTAACTTTGCTAAAATTCAGCCTGTCAGTGTTGCTACCCTCTCTTCTTGTTAGCCCTTCCAAGTGTGTCTGGTAAACAGCTGAGCTGAGTGCATTTGGGAGGGTGGACACAATGCTGGTGTCATTGCAGTCTGTGATAGAATGAAAATTGCTTTTGGAGCAGTATCCTTAGTGTTTCTATTCCCTGTGGAATCAGGAGTGGGCAGATGTTTAGTGGGCATGTAGCCTACATCATACTCTATGGATGCTCACATGGATGAGGCTACCATAGTGTGGGGGTTACTGCTACAGGTAGCAGTCCCCTCCAGTGCTGTGAGCCCTGCTTTGTTTGGGAAAAGGTAGAAGAGAGCAGGTGCAGAATCTGCCATCCCCTTACTAGGCTTTCCTGTCTTCAAGGAGCCATCAGAGCAGCCCATTACTTTCAGGTATTGCCAGTACATCACTCTAGAGAAGGTGGGTGTCTCATTTGAAACATACCACTTTCTTTTTTCAAAGATCTTTCTCCAAGCCTTGTGGACTGTATGCTTCTGTCCTCACCAAGGAACTGCAGAAATACTCAACTGTGCAATCCCCTCTCCCTCTCCATATTCTTGGGAGAATGATGGACAAGGAATTCCAATAAAGCTGCTCTTGTGCTTAGGTGATCAGGCTCTATCTGTCCATATCTGTGAGACTGAAGAGCTTAATGAACACTCACACTGCTGAGACTCGGGAGTTTACCTTTCAGCCTAGTAAACTTATCCCTGGAAGAGCCCTGCTTTTTCACTTGGAGGTTGTGGTGTGCAGAATGAAAATTTCTAAGTGTTAGTGTAGTCATTCCACAGACTTTCCCTGAGCTATGAATCCCTCTCCCTAAGTCAAGATGCTTCTCCCAATTCTCTCTCTCCCCCAGCACAACAGAGCTATTTGCTTCAGTAAATCCCCTGACTGCATTGTCTGTTGTGTGGCCCCTCCTGCACCACACCCAAACTGTCCAAGATCTTCCATGAATTTTCTTCATGCGGCTCACAACAGTTAGAGAAAAGTGATAATTAATGGAGAAAGCATTAAAGCAGCTGAGGCTTATAGAGCACAGTGAAGGAGCATTGCCAGTGCTGTCCTGGCTCCCCAGATGGGGTGTCCTAGAAGTGGCAGCTGCTTTCCCATCTTACCTTAACTCTCTGAACAAGGGTGGAGAGGAAGCAAGAAGAGAGAGACATTTCCGCTGTGATTGCAACATGTAGTGATAGGCAAATTCCCTCTCCCTGCCCTGTGACAAGCATGGTGTTGGTCATAAAGTGCTGCAATCCTTATCGGGGCTTTTGGGGCCGTTTTTAAAAATAATTTCATCTTTGCTGTCACGTCTTCCTCCCTCGCTGAGCAGAGACTGACTAATTAGCAGTGGTTCAGTGGCAGATGCTATTGTGAAAAGGGTTTGATGGTGATCTAACTGGGAATAAAATTGTCTTAAAGGTCCAGGCAGACATTTTCTAACTTCTCTGTGATACAGGCTGTGTTGGCTGGTGCCTGAAACCAGCCCACGCAGATGTGAAGGATGAGCCCTTTTGCACGGAAATGGCTGCTCCTCTTCCAAGGTGTGATACCTGTGGCCTTCCAGTTGCATCCTGCACCAGTCCTCACTGGTGTATTAAGAGCAATAATGGTGTTGACTGCTCTCATTTCCTACCAGGAGAATAAAATGCTAGAGTTGATGGTAGTTTGTTACGTGTGTCACTCCTCCAAACACAGTTAGCAAGCAATCAGCTTTGGTTGTTTTCTTCTCAGTCTGAAATAGCATTAAGTCA
Organism: Molothrus aeneus; assembly: GCF_037042795.1. Classification (NCBI taxonomy): domain Eukaryota; kingdom Metazoa; phylum Chordata; class Aves; order Passeriformes; family Icteridae; genus Molothrus; species Molothrus aeneus. The sequence continues at coordinate 6,554,644 of NC_089653.1, forward strand.
TATTAGTCATATAAAAAGCTATACTGTTTTGAAATAAATATTTATCAGCATATCCTATGTGGTTTATTTTTAGTCTGCTGATTTGTTTGACTACTATCTCATATGACCATGACATTTGTAAACACTGCAGTGAGGATGTGTCACTGCCCTTTATGTTGGTATTTTTCTGTTAATTGTTATCAGATAATGAAATTCACATATTGAACCCTAAAGTCTAATTTTAACAATGCAGACAGGAGAGCTATAACTTGAGTTCTTGTGGTTACCTGCTCTTCCAGTGCTTTTTAGTTTGTTTTGCAGAGGAATGATTCGAGTGTGTCAATGTAGAGGACTAGTGCCATTTGAGGTGTCTGAACTTCAGCTATTGCTGTAGAGGAGCAGTGGCCTCCCAAGCGCCCTGTGCCATGATCTCAGCCCAGTGAAGACCTTGTAGATGCCCAGAAGTGGCCAAAATGTCTTGGACAACTTGTGAGGCAGTGTCCCTCACCCTAGGTTTCTGCCAGCTGTTCCCTGTGGGTGTCACCAGGGAGATACCTTCAGCTCCCAGTCATCTGCTGATGCCTTGAGGAGATCCTCATTCCTCCCACTGAGCAGGCACAGGCTCAATCCTCTCAGCTGCTCCCCAGCTACTGCATCACTCACTGCAAGCTTGGTGATTTGGGCATCCTACAGAGAATGATGCACATAGAGTGTTTTTCCCTGTGATACTATTTGGAAAAGCTTCCTCTTGTATGAGAAAATACAGTGGTCTTGCCAGCAGAAGTAGGGAAAAGCCTAAAAGTGTTAGGTTAAAACTGCCATGCTTCAATGTGTAATGAATTTGGCTTTTTATACATAACTGAAATGTATCTGTGTAAGTCAGCTGTACCCATTGGTTGGAGGCTCCTAGAGATATCCAGCAAAGATCAGTGAGCATTTTGGAGGCACAGGGGCTACAGCAGTGGGGCCGTGTGAGGCCACTGAGAGACCCAAGAAAGCAGCTTGGCCTCTTGCATTCCTCCTTGTTTCTAATGATAAACTGTAGAAAGAGATTTACTGCAGCACTTTCTCATACTGAACTGTTTTTCTCCATAGTAACTTCTGCAGCTGTCACAGGAGTGGAATGAGCTTTGAGACTGGGGGATGTGTTCTCCTCTATCTGAGGTGATGTTCAGGAGTTAGGCTGGAAGATTTTATACACCAAACAAGAGGCTGAGGCCACCAGTGGGAACATTTGTGCGGTCATCTCACAGCACTGGACACAGTGTGAATTCTGTCAGGCCTCTCTGAAGGACACAGGTCTGGCAATGCAGCATGGATATCTCATCTTCGCTACTTCTCACCAGTTGTGCCCTCTCAGGAGAGGGACAAGAGCTGCCCTGGTAGGACATGTCCTGTGTATGTGACCACTGCCTTCTGCTTGTGCCACTGCTCTCAGGTGCTATTGCTGGCACATCCTTCCAGGCTGCAGAGCAGTGTAAAACAGTGGGCTGCTCTGTGCATGGCTAGGCTGCCCAGGAAACAAGTTTAACTGACCATGGGTGGTGTTTTCAAAATAAATCGAGGCATCTGTCCCCACTCATCTCTATTTTCATCCTGCCACAGATTGCCACACACCTTCTCATCTTGTGTGAGCACCCAGATGTGTCATCCAGACTGTGACAGAACAAGTGCTGTGTCAGAGCAAGTGCTTAATGTGCCTTTTCTAGCCTGGCTGATTTTGGTAAAAATCTGCCCATCTGCTGCTGCAGGGAGGTTTAAGTTCCTAAATCCTTTTATCTGCTTCAAAAAGTCATAAGCTGCAGCAATAGAGAGCCTAGTAGATGCAACTGCTGGTTATGGAGTTGAGAATGAATGAAAAAAACCCCAAAGAAATGATTGAGATAGTCAATCAGTTTGTTGCCTGGGAGAGGAGGGTTTTTGGGATGCCGGGGGGCCTTGTCACTGTGTCATGCTGATGGCTTAGTTCAGACCTCAGCTGGGGTGAGTGGGTGGTGTCTGTCACCTTTGCTTGACAAACTCCTGGTCACCAAACAACAAGTGATTGTTAAAACCCTTCAGAATATTTTATAGAGCATGCATTTGCTCATGTTTATTGTATTTTTTTAAGCAGGAGTGCTTAGGTAGTCTTTGTTATTTCAGAAGGGAAATCCTCCAGTGTTCCAGCCTATGTGAGATCAGGGAGACCTGTGCCAGCAGGGAGATGGGTGCTTGGCACACAGCCCAAATTCTCTTGGTTTATGGGGCATCCTGACTGGTTCTCCTGCAGTTCCAGCCAAGCTGAGAATGGCAGGAAGAGCCACACTCTACTTCCTGAGGAATGGAGCCTTTAAAATTCATGTCAGTGTCATCCTTCAGCTCTGCTTAGCTAAAGAAAAATGCTAATTATCAAGGCCTTTCTCAATATGAATGGGCATACATCAACTCCTGAAAAATGCACTTGCTGATTTAGTTAAAAAATAAACAAATCAATTTTGGGGCTTTTGGCTATTTAAGCTTCCTTAAGTAAGCAATTGATTTTCTAGAAGAAAAAACTTACTAGGAAGGAATCCAGTGAGTCCACTAGGAATAGTAGGAGCACTAGGAGACCCAGATTCAAGTATTAGTTTTGCCATCATTTCCCAATATATTCCTAGAAAAAACAACTAAATAATTTGTTGGACCAGAATTATCTTTCATTGTATTCACAGTATACCTTTCAGATAAACCCAAAATGATGGCAGGTTTGTTAAAACAGGAATAAAATCCACCTTGCTGATGGGGGTAATGTGATAACTAACTGGATAAAATGTTTTTATAGTAGTTTTGTAGCACTGAAAAGGCATGTGCTGTGAGTTCATTGGTAGCCTGAAATCACAGAGGAGAATAGCATGTCTTGGAAAAAGCAATTGCTGAAACAACCTTGTAGTGTATCTACACTGATGGAGTGAAAGGATGATTTTGTCCTCATAATCTTAATATTTTTGTTATCTGCTCGCAATGAACTGATAGGGCTGATGGAGAGGCACTGCCTGATAAGTGCTCCTGCTGTACAGTGAGGTTTTGGTTGTTGGAGGTGGGGGTCCCACTCTACCCAGGATTAAATGGATACTGGAACAAAAGAATAGAGAAGGTCCCAAACAGAGGCACTACTTTTCAAATAATCAAACAAAAAAACACCAAAATTTTTTGGTCAGTTTGAGGCAGCTGTAGCATTTGTTTAATGGAAACCTCTGGTGATGAGTAAAATTGTGCTCTGTTCATGAAAGCACCTTCTTCCAGAGACCACTGCCTGCTCCTGATCTGCTGTTAATTAGTCTCCACCCTCTGATGCTTAGTCATTATATTATTTGCCCTTTTCCATGGCTGTTTTTGGCATGGAAACTGAGACAAATATTGCTCCCCTGCTGGAAATCATTGTCATGTCATCAAGTTTATCAGTACCTGTAAGCCAAAACAAAAAGGGAATAGATTTTCTTTTTGGTCAGTGGTCTCTGACAGGAATGTTTTGAGGCTCAGGCATGTTATGTGTTATGGTGATGTACCATAGATAGAATCTGGCTAGTTTCTGTAACACCACAAATTCTTTTATTTGTTAAAACAGCAAAGCTGTTAATCAGCCTTTAAAGCTACTGTCAGGAAAAGGTGGAGGAGTTCCACACTCAGGGCCCTTCACTGTCAGCAGCAGGTGCCTATGTTTGTGCTTTCCTGTAGCCTCCCATGAGCTCTATTGCCTCCAGCCATGACTCCCCAGTTCATAAGAAGATTGTGCAGGAAGTTGTTCTGTAACTTTCATGCATCCTCTTGTTCCATGTATCACTGGGTTGAACGCCTCCAGCCTCATAAGGTAAAGTTCTGTTTTGGTCTGTTTCCTTGGAGGAAGAAGAATGGGGACAAGTTTCCAGGGTCACCAGTGTCTTTCTCTGGTGTGACTGACTTCCTTGATTTGGCAGGCATTGCTACCACAGGGCTGTTCTTCACAACATGTCTTTCTGCTGAGCTGTGCTTGACCAGATCTGGTTCAGGCTTGGTACAGTGACTCAAATGGGCTGGAGAGAGACCCTCAGGACTTATGGAAGCAATTAGCTTTAGACGACTGAGTTGGAAAGTTGCTCAGTGGTTGCATAGTAGGCTTATGTAGCAGATGCACAAACATCCCATAATGCCTTAACCTCTGAAGTGGGACAAGAGCTCCTGGCTGTGTTCCCTGTGATGGGTGGCTGCAAAGCTGTGGTGGGTATGCCTAGGCAACAAATGCAAAACTTGGTCATTAAAACCTTTAATTAACAAGCAACACAGATAACAGTTTCCCAAGAATCCATGTCTTGTACTATACTGCTCCTTCCCCAGTTATCTCTGAATCCTGTGTCTGCTGTTTTCTTTTCTTCAGCACTTTGGGCCTAGGTAGCATCTTACCCTTCCAAATGGGCTTGTCAATTGGAAAATGTAATTTGCCTGGATGGCATGCGTGAGTGCACTACTTGTTCAACTCTTGGTGGGAAATCAAAAACACCTAAACATTTCTGGGCAGTGCAAGGAGTGTAAGGGTGCTTTCCTAGAGGGCTGGGAGGAGTCTGCTGAGCCCTCTGCACAACAGCAAGTTCCAGCTTTTTGTTTTTCTTTGTTGTATTTCTGTGGGAATGAGGATGGCTGTGCCATTCCAGTAGAAGCAATTCCACCCAGTACATGTACCGGGCTGATGTAGACCACGTCTAAAAATGCCACAAAAGTGTTGACAACTGTCAGTGACTAATTTGAAGAAAGGATAAGAAGGTCATAGTAAAATGATTTCTCTGTGGCACAGCAATTATAAGAGTTGGAGTAGACCAAGTACCCAGTAGGACACCAAAGACTGGTGGCTTTTTCTACTTTCTCCACGTCCTTTTCTTAATAAGCATCTGTTGCAATAAAATCGAAGATCCAGGAAGAGAGAAGGAGAAGAAACGTCTGCATTTGTGTGAAATGATAAAATAAAGGCAGCTTTTTTCAAACATGCTTCATGAAATAGTTCTGTGGTAACCCCAAGAGTTATGAAAGGGGCAAGTCTTCACCACTAAATATTTGTTCCTCTTACAGTGAGTCTTGACAAAACTCAAATAGTCTCTGACCTTACAGAACTTAGTTTACAGTATCAGTAGTTTCCTGCCATGACTCAGTGGCTGGAACAGTAATATCTGACTGTCGTTTTTTTTCCTCTCTATTTCCAGATCTCTTTTGAAGCTTCTCAGAGTGGGCGGGGAGAGGCAAGTGACAGATATAGTCCTGGTTTTTGCCCTTCCTCTTGCACCGCCCCCCCCTTTAAATTTTTTTTTCCCTAAACAACCTTCTCCTGCATTTTCTGTTCCTTTCAGTCCTCTTATCCATTGATTTTCCCTTTCATACATGTCCTGGACCAAATCTTTCTTTCCTTTTCATTCCTACTGGTAGCATCTATGCCTGCTGATAATGCCTGGGAAATACTGAGATCATTCCCCTGGTTTTTTCCCCTCAGTGATGCTTTTCTACTCCAGATCAAACCTCTGAACATCCTCCCTTCCTCTGCAGTTATCTTACTGAGCCTGCACTGCTATAAGAAACTGCTACCAGCAGAGATTGGTTGAGTTTTGTATAGTGTGAGCTGGAAATGGTCTATGAATAAGTTTGGAATAAAAGTTGGCTGGAAGATTGGGAGCAACCTGACCTTTGTCTTTGGGTGCTCCATAGCTGAGATAATGAGTGATAATGGAGTAAGACAATGGCAAGCCCCACTGGTGTGGAAATGGTCTGAATTCTGCCCCCTGGCCTTGCTATCCCAAGATTCCCCTGCCTCAAGGCTAAGAAGCAGTAGTTGATGTTTACTCCTGACCATTGTCAGCAAGCCCTGAGATCTTCCCTGGAGCTTAGACTGAAATCCTCCTGCTGCTGCAGCCTTCAGTCTGGAGGTGGCTGGCCCAGGAGAAAGCACTGGTTCAGGGTTGGGGCAGCTAGGAACAGGGAGGGTGTTTCATCACACCAAAGGGATGGTCCTTGACCCCCCCCACTGAAGGAATTGTCTTGACTGTGTAGTCCTCACTGTGCCTTCTGACCCTATGTAGCCTTTTGGTCTGGACAGCAGAGCAAAATGACCTACTTGTCAAAATTAAGAAAAAGACTCCAGAGTCCTGGTGTAGTAACATCTATTTAACTCCCAGATTTTCCAGTACTGTGTAGTACTGACTCTTTATCTTTTCCTCTGGAGAGCTCTAATCCCACACCTCTGAACAGCACCCTGGGAACTTCCACATTTAACAAATCCTTTGAATTTGCAAGTGATGGTCCTGAGCCAACCTTCTAGATTGGCAAAATTATTTAATACTTTGAGTTATGTTGTTTCTTTTCTGCTGAACTTAACTCTTGTTTAGGACATTAATTAGGAGCCATCTTTACTGGAAAATTTAGCTTGCTTCTGAAGCCTTGCAGTAATAATCATGGCTCTGCTGCATGTATTCAGGAGGTGTGAATCTGGGAGACTGCCAACAGATAGAGGCCAAAATTAAGTGAAAAGTATTTTAGTCTACTCAAGGCTACCTTCAGCTTTGTATGATCCTTTCAATTTCTGTTTAAGTACAGCAGGCCCCAGGCTGGGAAAGTATCTGTGCTCAGGAGAAGCTTCTGGTATGTGGAGTAGACTGTTATTTCTCTGAGGGCACCTCTTCAGGACATATGAAGCTCATGAACGATTTCAGATTGTCTGTTACTTGCTGTAGAGACTGAATACTGCCCTGGTAGATGAGGTGTACATCTCAGACCAAACTGAAGCTCAGGGTGTTTGAATCTACTGACAGCTGTCAAGCAGACCATGCTCTTGCAACCTCTGTTTCTGGGAGTCCTCATGCTCATGTACACAATGAGTTAGAAATGTGGGTCAGACCAAAAATGTGAGGGGACAATCCACTGACACAGTCCTCCACTTTTCCAGTGGGACATAGAAAATTTGGCAAAGTTCATGGTTCTCCTGAGCAAAACTCTTGCACTATGCCTAGTCTGGAGTCAGCCTAGGCCTTTTATGTCTTGGTCTGGAGAATCAGAAGATGAGTGAGACTGCAGGTGCTGAGGTTCACCTTGGGGAACATTCAACATCAGCCTGTAATTTTTGTTCTACATGTTCTGTTTTGACAACAGAAGCTTGATTAATTATATAATTAACCGTAATTTTTTTATTTTGGAAATGGAGTTGTAAAACTGACCTGGCTCTGGACATCATATCAGCAATATATTTCAGGCCGAAATTACTTGGAAGTCATCACAATATTTTGTTTAAGCTGTGATCTGAGGATGTTTGTGGGAAAAAAATGTAGAAAGAATTATTCTAAGATACTGAAATTGGCCATCAGATCAGTTGTGCAGTATTTGCCAATATGAGGTGTATTCATGCCTTTGTGATCTACATTCAGGAGAGCACCTAATGGCAAAATAGACAGCAGAGCAGAACAAACTGCTTTTCATGTGGAAATACTAAGAAGAAGTGATATCTGTACACAGGAACCAGCCTTCTCTTTAGCTTGCAGAACTCCATTCAATTGGTTTTTAGCTGTGTTCAAAGGAAGTCTAGAATAATTACTTAGATGAGGAATGTTTTCAGTGCTATGAAATATAAACTAGTTGGATTTGCTTTATTTGAAATGGAAGAGGCCAACCCAATAGAAAAGGTGATTCTTTCATAAAATCTCTGCTTCTGTGGAGTCTTCCTTGTCTCCATATGGATGTTCACACCACTGTTTGGGATGTGATGTCCCTGAGCTGTGGTGGCTGTTGGAGCTGCCTTCTCTGATTCCTCGTGGCTGAAGGGAGAGGCTGTGAGCAGGCAGAGCTGGCCAGCAGCTCTCCTCTGGAAGGAGTGTGTGTTAAGCAACTGAATTGTTTGAAGCTGTTTTCAATGTCTCTAGACTAGATATAAACACATGGTGAGTGGCTGCTTTGAAAATTGCTTTTTTTGTGTGTTTTCTTGTCCTATGTATCTTCAATGTTGTTTTATCCTTTTTCTTTTTTACAATATGTGCAATTTCCTATGAGAATTCAGCCCTTCAAAGCCCTGAAAGTTGCTTGTGTATACACTAAAAAAAAACCAAAAACAAAACAAAAAAAACCAACCAAATAAAAAACCACAAAAAACCACAAACAAACGACAAACAAACAAACAAAACCCAAAAAAACAGGCGCTGCTCGGACTTCCCCTTTCCCATGCCTGGGATTTCCAGAGGGCTGTCACCCGGAGCTGTGAGCGCACCTGCCCGGCCCCGGGCACCTTTCAGACGAGCATCTTTCAGTGGAGCGCCGGCCCCGCCACTGCCTGAGGCTCCAGCGCCCTCTCTCGGCCCCGCGGCCGGGGCTGCGTGCGGGAGCGGGGCCCGCCCGCGGCCGGGGGAGCCGCCGGCAGCTCCCGCCCAGCCTCGCCAGCCCGGCGGCCTCCGGAGCAACGCCCGCCCCTCCCGGCTGGAGACTCTCCTCACCTGGATGAGAAATGCATGGTTTTTTCAGCTGGAGAAGGACCAGGACAGTAATGCCCAAAGGATGACGTTTTGTCTCCTGCTTGTACACACAGTAGCTCTGCCTCAGAGGGTTCCTTACTTTTGGATCTCTAAGTGTTGAGGGATCTGGTATGCTAGAAGGAATAGAAACCTTCTGAAAGTTTAGGTTGTGGTTAAGTTGCTCTGCACAACAGAGAGGCTGCTTCTGGAAAGTTGGTAGCAGAATTACCCTTGCAAGCCATTTGCTTCATAGCTCCTCTTTTCCAGTTACTTCTTCAAAACCAAGTCCTGTAAGTGTAGGTCCTTCCTTTTAAAAAGGAACAATTTATCAAGACCCTGAAGCCTCTCAAATCTATATACAGCTAGACCAGTCAAGAGAGAGTCCTAGAGAGCTCTCGGGAGACATCAGATACTGAAAGTGAGCATATCAGGTCTGGCTGATAAATAACAGCATATTTAGTGATCTGAATTCTCTACTGCAGAGCTCTCTTTTACCTGGCTTGAAATTTTGGGTTTGCTAAGTAGTGTGAGGTTGGTAGTACCATGCTGATTTCAGAGAGAATTTTCCTTGTATTACTGTCTCCAAATTCAATTCTCGTATGTAACACCATCATTTGCATGTGAAATCTTTTATATTCCTGAAGGTTATGAGAAAGTGAAATGAGCCCTATTGTTTCAGAACAGTATTTTGTGATCAGGAAAGTGACAGGGCTGCTTTCTCAAGTACTCTGTGGAGCACATTAGGCCCAAACACTGTGGAATTATAAAGTAGAAGTCAGACATCCCCTTCAGATCTTATCATAAAGGTGTCTGTGTGTTTCTCTAGCTCTTTGCTATGGTTACGGTCTATCCAATGTCTTTCCATGACTTCTGGTCTTTTGGAATCACACTTGCTTGGCATGGCCCCTTAAGCTGCTCTGAGGATGATTCTCTCACGACATGTTGGGTGCTCGCACTTGACATTGCACTTGCTATTTTACAAAAACATTGATTCTGTGAACAGACCTTTAGCATGGCAGCACACAAAGGTAACTTGGAGGCAAAAAAGCCTTGTAAATGGGTGCTACATCAACCAGTATTTTCTACTTTATTCTGTGATTTTTATTATAGCTGAAATGGAGATGAACAGTCAACTCAAATCTAACCCTTTGCTCATTTCTTGTCTTTAATACAGTACATATATTTCTGGTATAATCTTTCTTGCTGCTATAGATCCTACCTTCATTCTACTATTCTTATACTATCAAGGGATTGTGAAACTGGTTTAAGAGTTTAAGAGGTCAGCCAAGAGTTTCTGTAGCGTGACCCAGGCTCAAAGGTATCCAGACTGCACTTTTTCCCCAGTAAGGCCATGGTCACAGTGGGCCTTTGCTGTTGTAGGGGTCCTTTGAGCCTTGCAGAAGCAGCCCAGACTCAGCAGCTCTCTGGTGGCCATAAGGTCTAAGATCTCACACTGTTATTGTTCCTCTTACCTGGTGTCTTTGAGGTCTGAAAGTTGGTGAGAGAGACACCAAATCCTCAGGACCAAGTGGGATCTATAAACCCTACAGAAGCTTTCCTGCATTCTCCCAACCAAATTTTGGGTTTAAATTGCTTAAAAAGCAAGTAAAACCTGTTTCTTCTGGCTGAGAGCTGAAGTGCTTAAGCAAAGGTATGTCTTGCACGGAGGGTGGAGATGCTTATACTTCCAATATTTTCATGCTCCAAAAAGGATATATAAATCACATTTTTACCAGGAAAAATTGATTTCCCAAATGATTCCCTGGATGTTAGGAGGGTTTTGGTTTTTCTACACATCCTTCAGTCTCTTGTCCTGTAGCAGGAGATGGAAATAATTTTGGAGGAGGAATCTTAGTGATCGGGATGAGGCAATCAAGGACACTCTCAGTGAGTTTGCAGATGACACCAAGTTGGATGGGAGTGTTGATATGCTTGAGGGTAGAAAGCTTCTTCACAGAGATCTGAACAGACTGGATTGATGGTCCTGAGGTCAATTGTGTGGGGCTTAACAAGGTGAAGAACTGGGTCCTGCCCTAAGGTCACAACAACCCCATGCCTTGTTACAGGCAGGGGAAGAGTGGCTGATGAGAACAGAAAAGGGCCTGGGTGTGCTGGCTGACAGCAGCTCAACACTCACATGAGTGTGCCCAGGTGGCCAAGAAGGCCAATGGCATCCTGGCTTGTATTAGAAACAGTGTGGCCAGCAGGACCAGAGCACTGATTGACCCCCTGTACCCAGCACTGGTGAGGCAGCTCAAATCCTGTGCTCAGTTCTGGGCCCCTCACTACAAGAAAGACACTGAGGGGCTGGAGTGTGTCCAGAGTAGGGCAATGGAGCTGGGAAAGGGTCTGGAGCACACAGGAGATGAGGGGTGCCTGAGGGAGCTGGGAGTGTTCAGCCTGAAGAAAAGGAGGCTCGAGGGGACCTTATGGTTCTCTCCAAGTACCTGGAAGGAGACTGTAGCCAGGGTGTGTGTGTCTGCGAGTGTGTGTGTCTCTTCTCCCAAATAACAAGCAATAGCAAAAGAGGAAATGACCTCAAGTTGTACCAGGAGGGCATTAGATCAGATTTTTATGAAAAATTTATTCCCAAGAAACTGGAACAGGCTACCCAGGGAAATGATGGAGTTACAATCCCTGGACGTATTTAAAAGATTTGTAGATATGGTGCTTAGGGGCGTGTTTTAGTGATGGGCTTGGCAGTCATGGACTAATGGCTGGACTCAGTGGTCTTAAAGTATTTTCCCACATAAATGATTCTATGATTATTTCTTAGCAGTTTTTATGTTTCTTCACTTCCTACAGAAAATATAAGGACTCTGAAGTTTTGAATCCTTTACCTTCTGGTCTCCAGAGGATTTCTCTTGGCATGTATGTTCTGGGGGCCCTGTCTCAGTCATCGAAAAAAACAGAGGGTGGAATTGAATTTTTTTGCGCAGTTTGCTGCATAGACTGATATATCAAAATACCACCCATTATAGTTTGTCAGGACTTGGTGTGTCACCTAGTAACAGACTTTGCAATTAGATATCTCTGTTGCCCCTGCATGTTGAAAAATCCTGCCAACCTCGGGAGATCTGCACTGGCTGATGGGCACTGAGGATTTTGCATTAACTCCAGTGTTTCAAAGCCGTGGAAATTTGCGTCATGTTCTTCCTCAAATGCTTGCCTTTGGTATCTTTTCTTCCAGCATGTTCTGTGTGCTTTCCCCTAAATACCTTTGGTATGTTACTATGCAGTGGGATATTCCTTCCCAGTTGCTTTCTGGTACCTGCTCCCTTTGGTGGGAGCCCTTCTAAGCTCCAAAGCATAGAGAATTTTTCTTCAGAAAATCTTGTCACTTTGGGTTGAGGACAGCTTAACATCTGGAGCAGCAACCTAAATATTTATATGTGTCTACATACAGTGAGTCTCCTTGGTAGATCATCCCAGTTAATGAATTCTCAATATGGCTTTAGGTAGCTGTTGTTTTCATAAACAAATGGCTTTGCTGTGCATATTTCTCCACGAGGGATGGTTTGAGCCAAGTGCTGCTGACAGTTGTGAGCAAGTAGCGGTGCCATCTCAGACATTTCTTGTCCCTTTGATGTCACCCACTTAGTGGTAATGCAGCACAGTGGTTGTTAATGAGAAAGTGGGGTGCACTGTGTCCTGTCATTCCCACACAAGAGCTTCTGGTGCTTGCACGTGTCTTTAATTCTGTGTGTGAGCACCCTGCTGAATCAGTGGGCAGCGTCAGTGAGACGCTTTCGAGTGATTTGTTTTATACAGCAGCGAACAAGCAGCCTGGCTCAGAACAGCTTCAAAGAATGACATTTTTAATATTTTGATTGACTCAATCCAAAAAGGGATGAGACTCCAACAGCTTGGGAAGACGCAGTCACTGTGGTAGGTGTTACCCAGTGATTAATGTCTCTTACTTTAAATACAAACCTTTCAGCTCCTTTCATACATTTTTGCTAGCAACAGCAGATTCTGTGCCAGTCTCCTTGGTCTGAATTTCTCTAGGTGCAGACACTATTGCCAAATTTGGTTTCTTGGCAATTTTGGGCTTAGGAGTTCAGCTCTGACTATGCATTCAGGTACACAAGTATTCTGCCTGGACATTGTTGATTCTTTGAGCTGGTTTATAGAATGTGTTATTCTGCTTTTCTGAGGCATTTTTACTGTATGGAAAACATTTTGTGCTTATTATCACTTGCCACATGCATTTAATCTATTTTTGGTAATTCTTCAGGGCCCATCACCATGGTATCCTAGCACCAGTGAACATAATGCTGATATCCATTCAATGTGAACCAGTGATGCACAACTCCTTCTAATATTAACACAGCTTTGTTATGTTAGTGCTTTTTCATTTTGCAAATACAAAGCATTTATGCTTTTTTAGAAAAGGGTTAAGACCACACATACTGCAGACAGAATGATTTCCAAAGGGCTGAATGGAACTAACAAAAGCAGTGGACCAGCCATGCCCATTGCTGCTAGCTACACCTCCTTGCTGTCTTAGTGACACACTGGAGGGGTTTTTTTTTTTGTTTGTACTTTTGGTTGGTTGGTTTTGGTTTTTTGTTTGGTTGGTTTTTGTTGTTTGTTTTGGTTTTTTTTTTCATGAAAGTCTTTATCTCTTATAGTGACGCAAAGTGGCCAAGTGCCATGGATATCCATGTCTTGTGGTACTCTCTAAATAACTTCTTCCTACAGGTAGAGTACTCTGATCTGTGGAGGGTGTAACAGGTTGCCCATGTAAGGAGAGGCAGTGGTCTGACACATGGGGGCAGATGGTCACTAAACCTGATGCACAGCAGTGGATCCAGGTGTGCTGACTGCTGTCAGTCACCAGTGTCACTCATTGTCCTGCTTTCAACCCAGATGAGTGCAGAATAGTAATTCAACCATTTCTAGCTTTCTCACAGCTCATACTGTAGGAAAACAAACCGTTTAGGGAACTGTGTAGAAGATAACACTGTAAGAGGTTGTGATTCAGCTCTTTTTTGTTCAACACAACACAGAATTTTATTAAGGTAAATTTCTCTGTGCAAGACAATAATACATGTGTTTAACCTGTTCAGTATTTCTCTTGCTGCTGACGTTTGCCTCTTGCTAAATCATTATGCAAACGATTCTGAACTAAGTGCTTCACAACTAAAAAATGAATGAAAACAATGCTATGTTTATCCTTTTGGCAAGTGCAAGCTCAGGTGATATTTAAAAGACGTCTGCATGGAAAAGGTGTAAACACCTTTAGATCAAAACCAAAGCAGGAGCCTTGTGTTGCTGTGAAAGTCTGTGCTGGGAATGCCTGTCCCTGGTAAATGCTGGGCAGGTGTGCAGAGAAAAGGCTGTTCTGAGAGCCAAGAGGTATCTCCTGGGGCTACTGCTGATGTTGAGTCTCAGCTGGGTTCTGTTGCTAGTGTACATATCCTACCAAAACTGGAAGGAGGGCTTGGTGTTTTAAGGCCAAGATCCAAAAAGGCTCCAAATGATTTGCATGCCAACAAAAAAATGGACTCTCCTTTTCCTTCTCAAACAGCAGCAGGTCTCCCACTTTTTGTGGGGCATTTCATCAATATAAGGCAAATGGCTTTTTATTTACGTGTCTAGTTGTGGTGTGGCAACTTTTTAAAAGTAATGCATGTGTATTTTTGCTATGCCTAGAAAATATTTTTAGAAGGAATTTTAATCTCTTGACAGAAGATACTTTTAAAAGTTTCTCTCTAGCCATCGGTGTCCAGTCTCTGTTAATTGTGTGTCTTCATGGGGAGAGGGTGAGCACAGCCCCATCTGTCTCAGGGCTGTTTCCAGCTACTGCATGTCACTCCATGATTACCCCATTCTTGGAGGAGATAAGCTGTTGTGATTGCTAAACAAGCAACTCCAATTTACAGTACAGGATGGAATTAGATGACAACTTGCTGTAAAAACTTGTAGGCTGACCATGCAGGCAAATGCTACTTTTGCCAGTAAAGGCACTATTTCCTTTCCTTGAGTTTTTATGCCCTTGTTCTATATATTGTTCTCCTCATAAAAGAAAGTTTGGTGTTCCCAGTATGTGCTGGAACTCTTTGCAGTGTTCCAGTTGATTCCCTGTTTCTGTGAGTATAACATTCCAGAGTGGCATGGCTCACCAGAGGCCAGGAAAGACCACGCCTGTGTTGTTGTGGAGCTAGACAGACCTGTAAAAGCTCTTGGCCAAAGGCAGGATCAGCACTACCTCTCAGTTCTGAAGGATGCTTTTCCTGGATGCTAGAAACTTTACGTTTTCCCAATGCAAGCTCTAGCTTTTCTTCTCTCCCTTCACCTTTCAAAGGGTTTATCTCATGCCTGAACCACATCTTCTCAGCTGTGCAATAAACTCATCACTTCCTACACTCTTCTGACTATTATGGACATTAGAAAGTAGATTATTTCTTTCTTCCAAGCAACAAACTTTATATATCTGTAACTATTTTCATGAGTTCCCTAGTTTCCATTTCTTGAGAGAAATAATCTCATCATCTTCCTTCTTTTCCTTGATTGAAAGGCCAGAAAACTGTCCCAACATTTTTCTTGTTCCCTGAACTCTTTCCAGTCGTTCTCATATTTTGTCAGGTGCAGTGCCTAGCCCTGGAAACTGGCATGAGGAAGATGGCACCTGGGAGCACTGGATGTGTGACTTCATGAGCACTGGAGGCTTCTAGCTCAGTCTGTTTGTGCCAGTGCTGTGTTTGACTCTGCAACACCATGGTGCAGCTGACTCCTGGTTTCCCTGGTGACCCATCCACCTCCAGGTCCTTCTCTGCATAGCTGCTGCCTGGACAAGTTATTTTCCTCCCTTAGCTGTGAACCTGACTCTTCCTGTCTGACAGAAGCATCTTTCAATTTTCTGTATTGAATTTTCCCTCCCCCTCCTGGAGCATTTCTGCAAACACTCTAAAAAGTTTTCAAGTCCAAACCTGTTGTCCAAGATTCTGACAGTCTCATCTGTCTTGCCTCCTGGCTTGTGGTGCCTTGAAAGGCTATGGTCACTTTTCTTCTACCTGTTTGTGTTTTGCTATCCTCAATCCAAAGCCCAAACAGCAAAATGCAGCCTGAACATAGCTTATGAGTGTCAAGCCAAGAAATATTGATCTTGCTGCCATTTATTTTGGCAAGTAATGGCTGGAAATGGTCAGGGCTCAGCAGTCTCCCTCTTAATACATCCAAAAGCCCAAGCTTCATGAGCAGCAGGACCTGAACAGTCCAGCACTGGCATGTAAAATCCCAATAGCAATAGTAAGACACCACAATAATCTACTGAGTGACAGATCAGTTTTCTTTCCACTAATACCAAAACTAAGTACATGTTTTGATTCAAACTGGCAGTCTAGAAACCATCTTTCACTTTGCAGACATGTGAAACTCTGACATTTATTACTTTCAATCTATTGCATAAAATTAACACAACTTCTTTTAAAAAAAGAATTACAGGCTAGCTTTTTCCTCTTTCCCCTTCTCCTGCCAGACTTAGGGAAACTGTGCCATGTAGTTCATGTAAGATATTTCACACTGAACACACAAACTGGGCTTGAAGGATCCAGTCCACCACTCTGCCTCTGTGTCACACTGTACACTGCTGACCCACCGCTGTGAGTTTCCCTGTTTCCACTGGAGTTTTGGTGGATAACTCACTGGGAGCAGCTGTAGCTGCAATGAGCCCTGAGCACAACTCAGACTCCCAGGCACTCATGACAGTATTTTTCCTCAGTTAAACAAATGGTTTTTGTTGGATTTTGTGGTTTTGTATTTTGCTATTTTAGTACCAGAATGAGCTGCTTTGCTGGGGCACTTACTACTTGTTACAGGGATATTTTGGTAAGATGTGTGTTGTTTTAAGAGGAGATTTGTATAATTTGGATAATTATGAGCAGTGGTCCAGGTCCTTGCAAAGACCTCAGGAGATAGTTCAGAAAACTTAAGGCTAAAGGGTGACTCCAGCAGGTGTGACCTGAGTGTTACACAGCTCTCTTGCTCATTGCTGTTTCACCAACCATGCTGCTTTGCTGGTAACCTCACGAACAGTGTCCTCAAAAGGGAATAACAATTTACAGCAGACTCCCATCAGGTGGTAGAGGACAGTGAGCTGTGATCTTGGTCTCTCCTTCTGCCATTTGCCAGCTGGCATCTTTTCCTGAGCACTATCTGTGTTTTATCCTTAGGTTCAACCTCTATATTCTTCTGTTTTCTGTCTTCTCATTTGAGAGTTCACAAATAAAAATCCCTCTTAATAATTTCTTCTGTAACTACATAACTGGAAATGCAAGTGTAAATGGAAGTGTAAAGTTTCTTCCTGTTACTTATTAGTCAATGGAATACATTTTCTAGTCTCAGAGAGATTACAGTTGTATTTCTTGCCACTTTTTTTCTAACCTGCTTTCTCAATTAACATATTCCTTGGAGGAAAACTTTTCAATTCAGCCATCAGAGTAGCCAGAGCTGGTTTATATGCTGTTTCTCTTTTCATTACTCAAGCCTGTATCAGGAAGGACAACAAATAAGACTTGTGTGAGTGTCTATTCACAGCCCATCAAGGAACACAGCAAAATGTAAGCCTCCTGATTGCTGGCTCAGCCAAAGTCCAGGGCTATTGTACTGTTCAACTCCATGTATTTTTATCTGCTCATGTTTCAGACTTTGTGTGCAAGAATTTAGATCTACAATGTTACTTAAAAGTCTGTATGTGAGAGAAGGAAGGAAAGATCCTAATATAAGGCTAAAGAAACTAGTATGTGGTTTGACTGTTGTGGTCCAGTCATTTTTTCCTTTAGTCTCAAGGGTTATAGATTGATGACTCCATTTTTTATTATTTTTCTTTTTCGTTAACTGAAGCATTTTATTAAGCCCATGAGTCTGTAAATATGAAGAAACATGGCATTTCATGCCTTCTGCCACTCCAGCCATGTTGCTGGTTTCTGTTTTCCTCTTAATGTTTCTGTTTCTAAACCACCTTTTGGTACACTCCCTGTGCCAGGGTTATTTTGAAGTGACAGCAATCCTTCCCATGTCAGTCCAGGATCTGCTCTTACTGAGGGAAGCAAGACATACATGACAATATTTTCCTTGCCTTGCAGAACTAAAGTAGCAGAGGAGGGAAGTGGTGATCATAGATGGATGTCAGGCCTGGTTCTTGGTGGTTTTTGCTTAGTTGTGTGAATGATGTGATGTGCAGGGGCTTTTTCAGAGTAGTGTGGTTGTGAGAATTGATTGTTCCTACCTGAAACTCCACTGGTGAGCACCATGGCAAGGTGTGACCTTCCTAGCCCTGGGCAGGAGCAAGTCTTGACATTGAAAACTGGGCTGTGCTGAGATCAAGGGTTGGTAACACAGGTCTAGGTCAGGAATAAGAGAGAGGCAGAGGACTCAGTGTGTGTGTAGGACTTGAGGTTGGAGTTTTGGTTTGGACAAATGCTGTACTGAAAGCGGACAATGGTTTAGGGGATGCTTTTGGATGGATGGGAGTGGTGGGAAAAAAATATGGATATGAATGGGAGGCCTCAGAACTGGAACTGACAGGTTGGTCAATAGCAGGGCACACTACAATTTTGAACACTTGTTTACTCCACTCTGCCACTCTCTGCTATACATATATAATGTAGAAGCAGAAAACCTTTACATTCAACCCACAGAGAAGACAGATGTTTCCTCATAGTAAGGGAAGCTTTGAGATGACAGATATTGCAAAGCACACCTTTTAAAAGAATTCAACTGGGTGCCAATTAGCTATAATGAAATAAGTTTAGTGTGGATGTTTTCCATGGGAAGTGAGCAGTAGATGCTGCAATGTGCAGTGTGAATGGCAGTATCCTGCATTACAGGGCTTCACTGTGAGAGGGTCAGAGATGTAATTGTTTGCAGGTGTTCCAGGCATGTTTCCACTGTCAGTGTAAATACTGGGGATGAGTGCACCAGCTGGCTAGACTCTGGGCTGACCTAGACAGCTTTTGGAAATTCAGGATATGCCATTCCTAAAAGACTCTTAATTTTCCCATCCCACCCTGATTGAAAAATTCTTTATTCAGCCAAAATGTGATGGAGAGAGTGAAGAGTCCAGTTCAATTCCTGTTGAGAGCAGTAACAGATCTCAGTCAGGGCAAGAGCTGGCTGACAGTGGGTGACAGCATCCTGCTGCATCAAATCAGTCCAGTCCTGGCATATAGAAATCCAGGGCAGTGTCTCCTGTATCCATGAATTTTCTTTAAAACTTTGGAATCAGACTATCTTCTAGGGCTGGTGTAAGGACTAGCCAATTTGGCAACAATTTCCTTTATGCTGTCTTAAGACCTGATTAATGGCACTGGTCTGCAACAACAGCAACGAAAAAAACCCTGAAAAAAACCCAGCCAAAGGGCTCTTAGGTGAAGCACTCCAGCCCCTGCATGGTGAGTGCACGTAGGCTATAGAAACAATATCCTTTGATTCATTCAAAGAAGATTGTATCTTATTTCCTGTGTAAAGAAAAAAAAACAATTTAAGAAAGGAACAAAGAACGAAAAGGATTTTATTGTAAGGAAAATAGTTTGAAATGAGCCTGAGCATGGCAGCATCTACAAAGTTGGTGTTTGCTCACTGTAGTAATCACATCTTTGGCACAAATGGGTGACTGAGGAAATGCCACAGTGAAGTTGATTATTTCTAAGGTGTATCACTGGACTTGTTAATTTTTGCTATTTTTTAAATTGGTCAAGTGTAGACTTGTATGCACAGACAAGATGAATTTGTGTTAGGTGAGCTGTCTGAAAAGTTATTCATCCAGAGAGAAACAAATGGGTCAACCCTTGAGACAGGTTCCTGAGAGCAGTGAGATCACTGGGGTCATCTCCATGGATTGCAGCAGATGCTTCTAGATCTGTTGGAGCCTTTGCATGCTACAGTTTTAAACACCTGCAATCTTGGAGATGTCTTCAGGAGCCTCTTAAAAACTCTTTCTTGCCTTATTTCTGCTGTTGGGAAAGGTCTGGCAGCATCCACACATCCCTTCAGTGCAGCCTGGGGATGTTAGCATGTTAGGGAGCCCAGGGAGCGTGAGCCAGGCTGCTGCATGTGGGTGCTCACTGCTACTGCCTACACTGAACATTCTGCTTCTCAGCCCTGACTCTTATTCTGAGGACTCGACCACTAGAAATCATATTGTACCTCTGCAAGAGTTAAAATCCATGAGAAAAGGTTATACAGTGCTATTGAACAATATGTATTATCCCCAGTAATAAATTATGGCTGTAGAGCCCAGCCTGGGTGAAAAGAGACCTGGTGCATGTTCACTTTTAAACCTGTATTCTGTTCTCTGCTGCACCGTACAACAGGAATGAGCAGTTCTGTATGAACACACCTGCCAGTTAACACCTCTGATATTGCTGTCCCACTGTGTTAATGAAGAAGAGAATGTAAGATTTTCTACCTCATTTTCACCACGTGCAAGCCTTTATTTTTGCAATAGGAACTCCATTTGAACAATGTGCTTCTGCGTATGCTGCTGCCCTAATGCTTTCAAGTAGCACCTGCTTTGATTTGGGCACAGGCAAATTGGCACTTCTCCTTGCAAGTTCCTCCTCTCCATTTATCACCAGTTTATGTGGAAATGCGTTCAGTTGGCTGTACTCAAAGTAGAGTTTTCAATGAAAAGGTGAATTTATTTCCCATAGTTCAATTATTCCTTTGCGATATGAAAGATCTTGCTGTTTGCTCTGAGGTGTAGAATAGGCTTCTTGCTGGCATTTCAGGATGGAGGATGCCAGGAAATGTTGGTGAGTCTTGCTGCAAGTCAGAGAAACTTGGCATCATACTCCTACATGGGAATGGAATTCTTCCCTGCTTGCTGCTGGAGTAGTCCTTAAACAAATAAATAAGGGGACCAGTCAGGCTGAAACTAATTCTCCACCCTGGTGTGGAATTTGCTGGAGTTTGAAAATGCTGGTAATATAATTTCTGTTAGCCCTTCTGAACTTTCTGGTTACCAGTAGGAGATCTGTGTTGGATGAAAGTTGGGGTGTAGTCATAATCTTGGAGAAAGAGGATTGTGCCACCTTCTCTGAGGGCAGCCAACATGAGAACTTCTGATTCAGGTAGCAGAGGAAGAGCAGGACAGGCAGGAAGCCTCTGTGTTGTACCAGCCTGGGATTCACCAGGCTTATGACAAAAGGTGGTCTTTAAAACATCATGGTGTCTCCCACCAACTCCACATGGAGTCATGGGTCATCACGAGGCTGTCCAAGGTGAGGAAGGTGTGCTCCAGTGGTGTCCTTCATCTTGCATCAGAAGTGTATTACAGAGGGTGCTAGTTGAGCTCAGTGCCATCAGAGCACCTCTCCTTGGTAGGGCCATGCTCCTCACACCACTGACACCAGTTTTAGGGGAAAAAAAATCTGTCCATTGATTAACAATTTCCAAAGGGCCTCTTGAAAAATGGCATGAACTACCCCAAAGAGGTCATTTAGATGGTGATCACTGAGGTCCTCTACAGAGGAGCAGAGAGGAGCTGCCCCATGTCCTGGGGTACTGCCCAGGGACAGTGTGCGCAGTGCCTATGGTGGGCAGCACCTCTGGGACCCTGAGTGTGACTCCAGCATCTGCTCCCCCACCAAGGCATGGAGCAGCTGTGGACTGGGCAAGGCCCAAAGAGTCAGGAGACTCCTGAAAATCCTGAGAACCACTGATGTACAGCAGTCTTGCACACTCCTCTGGCTTTTGCTTGTGTTTGGGCTACAAGGTGTGATGGCAGCAAGCTGATATTTCTTTGCTGGTTGTTTAGGTGGAGGTGAGTTTCTGCCCCTTGGGGAAGGTGCACTTATCCCTTAGTGGATGTGTGTGCACAGCCAGACTTTTTTTTTGTCTTCTACCCCTTATTTGGGTGTCAGTTGAGAGATGTTTGCAAGCACCATTTAAAACAACGTACGGTTTTTGTTCCAGTGTGAGAATCACATCATAGATTCTCTCTTTCTAATATAATTTGCAACTAAAAATAATTTATATATTGTCAGCCAAAATGCAAGTAATTTCTAGAATATGGATAGAATACTAGAAAAGTATACATGCATGCTTTAAAAAACTCCTTTTGCCTCAAAATTTGAGCCAAGAAGAAAATTAATTTAGCATCTTAATATTTCAGTATCTCTTGAGTAGAGATGATTTATTTTCAAAATTCTGTGGCACTAGATAATCAAATTTCATTTTTAGATCACGCTACTGGTTTTAAAGTTGTAAAATAGAAATTAGTGAAATATGCTGGCTTTTACAAAGATATGTTGTCTGTGAGGAGGAAGTAAAAATAAAGATAGTGAAAAAATATATATTGGGCTGCTTCTTAATGCAATCTCTGCCACAGCTGACTTCCAAGCATCTTGGCAATCTTCACCTTAAAGAATTTTAGTGATTCAGCATCACTCCAAATAAATTTTTTTTAACCCAATTTTACTAAAATTGACAAATACTATCTTGAAAAATTCCCAAGAAGGAAAAGGTTACACAGTGCTGTGGTTTAGCCCCAGCCAAAGCCAGGACACACAATCAAGTAAGAATTCATTCCTTGGTTATACATTGCTTTGTTCATATTTTTCATAGAAACAGATGAAACTTAAATTCCAGAGCATGATGTGAAGGAAAGTGATAGTCTAGTCACAAAAGTTTGTTCCTTTTTTTCCCCCCGTCTGTGTCTCTTTTTCCAATCGATGTTTATTTGTATTGCTGTCTGAATTGGTTTTGGACACTGACCTTATGATGCTTCCCTAACTTGAGACCTCGCAAAGTGAAAGACAGTTTCCTTAAACCCCAGAAGGAAACAAATTAGATGGGACCGGGTATTTAGATCACATTGTGCAACAAAACTGAAGGGAAAAGTCTTTGGCTTGCTTCCAGGCCAGCTGTGGCTCCTCAGATGTAGCTGACTCAGAGCATATCAGACAGTTCGTGCTGGAAGACACGGTGACGGAGTGGTTTTGAAAAGGCTTCCAACTTGTGTTTGAGCAGCAGGGAGAAGAAAAACAGTGCAAAACCATGGTATTTCTTCTGTAATTCAAAATAACCTGTGTGAGGGGGGACTCACAGGTTAAAACATGTATTTACAATACTGAACAGTTACAGTTTGTGCCCGAGTTGCACTGGCCAAAGCTTCCGGACTCATGTCAGGAGCTGGGCTGTTGAAGTGGCCAGAGGCCACAGTCTGTTGTGCTTCCATTTGGAGCTTGCTGAAGCCATCCCTAAAAATAGATACCTGCCTGTGAGTCACAAATTACCAGTCTGAAAAGAAATTAGATTCGTAGCCCTGAACTTTAACTATGTTGGGAGCTTTCCCCAGGATGTGTTTTGGGGAGAGGGTCCTCGTCACACACGAGTGCCTGTGGACTTGGCAGCACCCTGAGCTGGGGACTGTCTGGGTTGCTGGGTGCTCTGATTTTGCCCTGCTAAATTCTTTTGTCCTGTCATCACTTTGAATATGAGTTAAATTCCAAAGGAGAAAATACTCAGGGCTGTCTGTGAAAAACACAGCCAATTCCTGCTCGTGGTTATTGCCTGTGGACCACGAGCACTCAGCATCACTCCCTCCCTGTGTGATGGATACAGCAGTAAGAATTTGGAGGAAAAATCCTCATAAATTGCTTTCGGCATATGCTGTCTCCATTCACCCTTAAGGATGCTGCCTAAAACACTGTTTTTCCTAAAAAATATAGTCTTTCTTTGCATAGGAAATTGAAAATCTTAAAAAAATTAATCTCTGTTGGTTCATGTCATACTGTGCCTTTTTGGCAGAGGCTCCAACAGTGGGACTCCTTCATTTGGAACATTAGGTTGATTGAACTTATAGGTGTGAATAGTATTTGCTTTTAATTTAAAAGAGACAGTGAAAGGGTTGAGTGGCTTGCCTCTCTCACGTGTATGATTTGTTCCATGCAGTACCTCTCTTGACATTGGCTGTACTAGTGACTAGAAAGGGGAGGTTTAGCTGCTGGAGTAACTACACCAGTTGGTGGGGAAAAAAGTTAGTGTGGGAGATATTTAGCCCTGAGCCTCAGAGCTACAGAAAGAAGTTGGCTGTTTCTTTACGAAAATGAGTGCTTTCAAAGAACAAACAGAAGATTTCAGAACACCCTCTTGTTCTGATAAATAAAAATATTTGCAACAGTGTTTTTCAGACTCCCTGTTTATGTAGTTACCCTGCTGACAGAGGGGGCCAGGCCCATATTCTCAGAGCCCCCTGTGTCCCACTTTCCTGGGGCAGCAGCATCCAGGCACACTTTGCAGAACATTCCACTGGCTCAAACCTTGGTGGAGCTGTGGTTTCTGCATGGGATTTTCCAGGGCATCCCAGAGGAGACCTGCACTTATGATTCAGATTTGGGGTGGCAGGCTTTGGTTCATCTGGATTCTGAACATCATTCAAAACAGCTTGTAGCTTAGCTGCTCAGACTGGTTTTTCTTTTCCTTTTTGGTTTGTATGACATTCATATGCAAGTTCTTCCTATCAGAGCTCTTGGTGTGTTTCTGAAATTAGTGTATTCATGAACAGTTGTTTAGTTTGTATACCACAATATGTATGTTTTCCCATCAGTGTATTAAGGCACTGGATAAATACATTACTATTTTGTAAGAATTCAATTCTGTTTCCTTAAGTTGCTGTGAGGATCTTCTATTACCCTTCATATGCAAAGTAAGTCTGTAGCTGGAATTCATATTAAAGGAAACATCCAGCAGCATAATCCATTTCACCTCTGCAACTGTGTTTACCATTCTTAGTAACAGTGGTTACTTATCTGTGGTTCAGTTTTGCAGTTCTCCACATATGTTAAGCATACAATTTCCTGTCATATTTTAGTTGGCAAAAATAGAACAGACATTTTTCACACAACTTGGTTTTTATTTTCTAATATCTGTATAAAAGACTAGATTTACTGACAGAGTGTTTCAGAAGGACATCCAGCTTCCCCCAGACCTGAAACCTATAGAAGTTTAAAGTGCGGGGGAAAGACTGATATCCTTCTCTTGTGCTGACACCTTCAGCACTGTTAATAAGGCCCTACTGACTGCGGACAGACAGCAAGAAGCAGGACATCCTCTCACTTCACTGAGGTAACTGTGGGCAGCACCTCAGAAATGACAACAAATACTTAATTAGCTGAGTAGATCCCCTCTGACTGTCCCACCTTACAGAAACAAGTTTCTGGACTTCTGAGGTCACTGTTGCAGCTTTTGAACACCGGCCATAGGAAGCACAGAATTGTTTTTTGTCTACTAGACCCTGAGAAAGGATGGGTTTGGACTTCTAAAGTCCAGATGCAGTCTCTGAGAGCTGTGAGAGAAGGAGGTGAAGTCAGGGACAGACAGCAGCCTAGGTAGGAGCCTCTTGCAAGGGAAAGTGGGACAGGATGGGGAATGTAGAGAAGAGGTACAGCTGAAGCTGCTTCCCATCCTTTTCACAGCATGGCCCTTCTGCCTGAGCTTGGTCTGAGGTTTGGTATTGCAAGGAAAAATTCCAGACACATTACTCATTTATGTTAGAGTCTGTTGACCTGATACTGTAAGCTGGGAAAACAGACTTGAAACAAAGAGGCCAGACATGAGTGAACAGAATGGTAATGACTTTACAGTAAATGGTGTCGTTCTGAGGAGGTTAATAATATGCTCATATTTTACTGAATATATTAAAAATCTTAGTTAAATATTGTATGTTACTGGAAGGGAAATAAAATTTTATTTAAGTGGGAGCATTTTAATTTTATCACATTTCCTTTGATTTCCTTGAAGTCTACAAAAATGATTTTACAGGATTTTTAAAGTTGATAGCATATATGTAGTTTTTCTAGGCTTGCTGCTTAAAAAAAAGAAAGCAAGGCTTCAAAATTAACATGGTTAAAAACCAAGCCCTGCCAAAACTTACACATGTGGACTTGAAAGCCTGCAAGTATTCTCCATGCACCAATTCAAACTACTCACATGAGTAAAGTTAAGAGCTTAATTGCATGCAGGTATTGTTTCCTCAAAATTAGGTAATTTGGTTTCTGAGACTGTGAAGACCTGGTGTTATGCAGCTCCCATGACCCCTGAAATAAGAAAGCATTGTAAAGACTGCATAAAATGACTTCTTTTGTTAAAATATTACTGAGACGAATGCTCCCCTCCCCACTCTGATTGATATAATCTGAACGTTACATCATTTCATCTAAAAGAGCTGCAGGTTTATAAACTTCTTTGTGCAGAGCCATATGAAATGAAAACTAATGAGGTTCAAAAGGTTTCTGAACATTTTTTAAAAGTTTCATTTCAGTTTCCCATCTGGAAACTACCAGAATTGAGGGGGGAAGGGCTCTTCATTTTTTTCCACAAGATCCTCTTGAGATCTTTTGTTACTGTGAATTGGCCCTCAGGAGCCCACAGAGAGTCTATTCCCAGATGTTTTCCCACACGCCTTTTGGAACAGACCGCCGGGAGTTTTCCCATCCTCCCTCCCCATGGTCTCTGCCATGGCACAGGTTAATGCAGGGGGTGAATCCCACCCCGTGGTCAGGACTGACTTGTAGCAGTAGATTTTTGCAGCAATAGCTTTTTGCAGCACCAGCTGTCTGGCAGAGGTGGGCTGTGCCTGCCTGCGCTCTGGGCAGGGCTGTGTGGAGGCAGCAGCGGCTCCTGGTCCCAGCCACCAACCTGCCAATGTTGTTCACCTTCCTTCTCAGCCCCAAGGGTCTGTATACCTATTCCTGTACATATACCCTCTCTCCTTGCTTCTTATTTGGGTTCACATCCTTTATAAAACCTCAGGTCTGGGCCTCTTGCATTAGTTTCAACTGAGAGCACATTTACCTCTTTCCTAAGAAGTGATTTTTCCCTGTAAGCAGTTGTGAGTCCAGTTAGAGATGACCTTCTTTCCTGAGTGATATTTTCAACTGTTCTTTAATTCTCATGCATTGTCTCCTGATGAAAAGCGTTTTTTCAGACACCTCATCAGGCCAATGTCTGTCCTTTCCTCACGGGACAGGAGCCCTCTGATGACAGGGCTCTCCCATTTCAGATTAAACGAATCACTCGATTTAACATCTGCTGGCTCCCTGGAGCAGTTAACTTTTAATATCTCTCCCCAGTTTCTGTTAGATGGCTGGTTTTGTGTCACAGCTCTGGCTCTTGGGAGCTGCCTTTCAGTTGCAACACCCAGTACTCTCAAAGCATTTTAACAGAAGTTGCTTGTGATTTACTTGTGACAGAACCCTCAACTTAAGCCAAGATCCTTTTAGGTGTGTATTTTCAAGGGTGAATATTGATTTTTGGGGTAGCCACTTTGGCCCCCAAACTTAAACTGTTTAAAAGTTGTTCTGAATTTTTGGAGTTCATTGACAGGAGTTCATCCTCCAGGGATCCTGGCATTATCCCAGAAAAAAGCTGTTTAAAGTCTTGAAGCAAACAAAATGCTCTCCCTTCCCCTTGCAGCCTTTCCTGCTGTGTATGGACTTTCACACAGATAGTGTGTGCTGAGGCTGGACAAAGACAGGTGAGGTGCAGGGAGTCTACCACATTGACAAGTATTTTTCCTAGCCCACTCATGGTGGAGGGAAGCTCTCTGCGTGCTGCCTTTCTCTGTGCCAAAGAGGAGAGTGTTTCTGCCTGCTTCTGCACACTGGCAAATACAGAGAAATGCCCAAGCTAAAGAGCAATAGCTTCGCTGCCCACTTTGCCAGTGCTGCCAAGAGCCAGAGTAGCAGCTGCCTTGTGAGATGGGATCAGGCCACATGTACCAGTGGCTATGGGTAAGAGAAGATAACAGATCATCCCAAATACACCTCCCCTTCCTCCCTGGGGGCAGCAGCAGCACTAGCCAGGCTACATGGCTCTGGGCTGCACTACCTCCTCCCTAAAGCTGTAAAATTCCATTTTCCTTGACTTAGCACACCTCCCAGCTTCAATGAAGAGTTAGGGTCTTGAAGTCACTGTATCTGCAACAGTGTGATAGCACTTGTGGGTGGCCAACCTCCTCCTTCCAGTCCTGCTCCATAGGAGTGAGCCTGAATGACCCATCCTCTGCCAATATCTGCTCCAGCTATAGTCTGGCATCTGCCTTTTCTGCCCCCTGTCACTGAAGTTCATGTCTCATTGTTCTTACAAATCTCCAAGTTATTTAAATAATCTACATTTAGCATGTATGGCTCCTGATACTTGATATACCTGTTAGCTCGTTGTCATCCACAGATAGCTGTCAAATTCACATATTCCACCAATAAATAACACAGAATAAGTAATGCCACAGATAAATAGGGTGAATGGCATTCATCTCAGTGCTGATGCTGGGGGAGCTGAACTGATCCTACTTGCTGCAGCACCCCCTTAATGACTTGCTGCTTCCAGGATGGCAGCTGGATTT
Organism: Molothrus aeneus; assembly: GCF_037042795.1. Lineage (NCBI taxonomy): Eukaryota > Metazoa > Chordata > Aves > Passeriformes > Icteridae > Molothrus > Molothrus aeneus. The sequence goes on from NC_089653.1 coordinate 6,582,439, forward strand.
ATATTCACCTGTATTGTACTAATAACTAGACAATAGTTCTTCTCTTTCTGTGAGCCACCTCTGTGTCAGAGATTTTGTTAAAACCTGACAAATGATTGCTATTCTGCCACAGAAGTCTTCATTTTTACTATCTGTGCTCAGCAACTGCTAAGCTGAAGAAAGGCAATCATTGGAGTAATAAGTCCTAAACACAGAGTTAGTATTTGCTACATGAGTAAAAACTGCAAACAAGACCCATAGGTGACTCACTACAACACTTTGGTGTGATGTGTTTCCAGAGGTTTGGCAGCCAGCAGAGCACTGTAGATGGCTCAATATATGACTGCAAAGGAAAATAAATTAAGTAGCAGGAAACCAAGGAGAGGCTTGAGCAAGATGCTGATAAAATTACAGCAGAAATGAAACCCAAGCACTCTCTGAAGAGCTGAGTAACACGTATGGTAGAACTGTTAATGTACCTGACACAATACTTTTAAAAGCAAAATCCTGTTCATTTCCTCCATTAGATTTGTTTCATAGCAAACAGGAGATGTAGTCAGAACAGAGCATTTAAGGCAGTGCAAGATGTGCTGGCCAGTGGCCAGTGGCTGCCTTTCCTCCTGTCTGGCCCTGCTGCTGAGGAGCTGGTGGCTGGCAGAATGCTATGATGTAAGCACCTGCAGGCAGGGCTGCCAGGTAGGGCTCCTGCAGGGCACTGGGGTCCCAAAGAGGCCTGTTGGCTTTCACCCCACTTGGAAACAGCCTGGGCCTGCCAGCCTGATGCTGCACCCCAGCCAGTCAGGACCATGTAGCATTCTGAGCAGTGATTTACAGAGCAGCTGTGTAGTTGCCTGGCTTCTCTCTTTGTCTGGCAAAACCTCTCTGCAGCTGTTGAGAGAGGCTTTCTTTCCTTTTTCTCTCCTGGTTTCCTCATGGGCTACCATGCTCTTCCTTTTCTTGCCTGTGGCTCCCCTTTGGTCTGGATTGCATTTGGCCCCAGGCACTGGCTGCCTCCTTGCCCTCTGTGGCAGACCCCGTGGTGGTTTGGGTTCTGTGCCGCTTCAGGGAGATTTGGGGAGCAGCAGGAGAGAGGGATAGCACAGGCCTGTGGTCACTGCTCTCTCCAGGTGTCACACATAAATTGTGTTTGTTAGCCATGGTACTGCCAGCACAGCTCTTTTGCTGGGCTGTGGTTTCACAGGCTGGAGTTTCACAGTGAATCACATTTGAGCATGTAATTACTTTATCTTCTAGGAACAAATCAGGTTGGACAATGAAGCCCAAATGATAAAGTACCTAATAAAGAAAAGTGAAAAATCAGATTCTGTTACATATTTGACTTTATTAAGTTAAGGAGAAGCAGAATTAAAGCATCTATTCTCACTGCTGGTATTTTTTTTTCCAGTCAATGCTGGAAATTCACACCACTGGTACTGTCAGAACAGGTAGTGCAGTCACTGGGAGAAATAATGCAAAAAAAAAAAAAAAAGCAAAGTTTGGGACTGTTATCTCAGCAGTAGATTGTATCTGTCCTGAGAAGCAGTGGCTGGAGACAGAGGTGACATAGAAGGAGGTGTAGCCCTGCCTTCGTGTGAGCGTTATGTGTGATCAAGAACCCACCATAAATAGATGGAGAACAGGTTTACAGCAGTACTGTCCAACGAGGTTTTTGATTGAAGTACGGGTGGTTGCAGTGACAACATATTCCCATGTTCTTTTACTCTCCATGCAATATAGCTCCTCTAGAAGTTGCTGCTCTGAAATTTTGCCCTCCAGGATTAATCCTGAAGTACTCCAGAATGAGGCAGAGCAAGGCAGTCACTACTCCCAGTGATCTTTTGCAGGTACTGCAGGCAAAGCTGGGGCTCTCAGCAGCTCCTGCTGCTCCTGGTGCCTGAGCCCAAGTGCTCAGCCCTGCATGAATGCTCCCCATGGGCTTGTGCAAAATGCCTGAAGGTAGAGGTAAACCCATGTGGGGAACTGAGAGCACAAGTGACTCTTTTTTTCTGCTTTATTTCCTAAACAGCATCATTTAGAGAAGGTGTCCCTTGTTTCTTTAGGAAATTGTGTCTTCAGGCATGGAGATTTTTTTTTAAGGGTAGGCAAATATTGTGAGCATTCATTCTAAATGTGCTGTGTTTATTTTTAGACATGAGGCATTAATGAAACAACAATATTTTTCGGATGTATGAAAACACTCTTCCTCTTAAATGATATGCAATGTACTAGTTTAGATTAATACCAGGGAGGAAAACAAAAAAAACAGCAAATAGCATTTCTAACTGGTCTTCTGGACACTTGAATATGAGATGGAATTAAGTGCTCTGGAATATTTTAAAGGATGATGCTGTTGTTTTCTGATTGTACTTTATATTTGTCCACAATGACTTGTTTGTCTGTTTGGCAAAACCACATCTAATGGCCTGTGAATCAAGCCCTCTGGTAGACCTGCAATGTTTCCTGAAAGTGCACACATGAGGAGTCTCCCAGGGACTCCATGTTTTCTCAGAAAACAAGCTCTACTGGTGTGACATTTGAAGAAGAAAAATTCTCAGGTTAAAATAAGGCTCTTTTTTGTCTCCTTGGAGGGTAGGTCCTTCTCCTGTCTTGTATTTGAGTCTGGTGCCTCCTATATTACAGCCTCTAGCCCACTTCTCTGTGTCCTCAGGCAAGCCACCATCTCTCCATCACCACTGAGACTTCAGGGTGCTCCCTGTTCCTCCAAGGAATGGTATCCCAAGCCCTCAGGGTGTTGAATTGTCTCTATTCTCTGTCATGCTCCTTCTCCAAATTGTTCAGGCCTTGAGCTCTCTGAGGAGGAACAACTCCCCTCTCTTCACAGAGGATCTGAAGTTCAAGAATTAGGGCAAAGCAAATTGGCAGCTCCTCCTCCATTACCTCTACATCCAGCTGGGACAGAGCTGGGCCACTAAATTTGATAATGTGGATTATTCTCTCTTTTGCAGAATGACTGTTTAATGGATGTTTAGGAGCTGAATTTTGGAGCCTTCCTGAAGTTAGGGCATGGAAAAGCGATAGGAGTGAAGATGACAGCATGGTATTGCCATGGCAGTTGTGTTGTCTCTCGTATGTTGCCCCTTTGTAGTGAGATCATGGCACTTGTATTTGGCAGGGGGGAGGCAGTAAATACAAATTGTTGTCAATCTACTGTAGAAACTTGAAACTACTTAGTAATATCCAGCTGCACAAGGTTGTTTCTTTGCCAGTTTATTTACATTTGTTTTATAGTCAGAAGCATGAGGAAGTGCACTGTGGAAGCATGAGGAAGTGCACTGTGGAGCAACTCAGTCTGCTGGTATGGGTTGAAGTGCCTAGACAGTAAAATTGCATTTCTGTTTTTTCTCTAAATAATTGAAAGGGGGAAAACCCTGACATCTTTGTCTGTAAAGACTTTGTTTATATGAAGGAAAGTTTACACAGCTTGCAGAGAATTAATTTGTAGGAAATGAAACCTCTGTATCTATTTCATCTTATATACATGGTCACCATCTCGTTCCAAATCATACTGCCACTTGGGTTAAAACTTTAGGGTTATCAGGAAGATTTCAGGTTTCAGAAAGAAATGCTTTTAATCTTAGATTGAGAAAAAGTTAGAAAGAAGAAATATTTAATCTTACTTTATAGACTTTTTAGAAGAGCTTGACTTAGTTAATCAGTAACTCTGCTTAGTTGTGGGACAAAATTGATATTGGTGCCACCAATATTAGGTGCAGCTGGGAGCCCATTTTGTGCTGGCCTTGCTCTAATAAAGGTGGGTAAGAGCTACATTGATCTCAGCTGGCAGCAGCCCTGCTGCTCAGTTTGGGACATGGATGCTGTAAGGATGCTCAGCTGTGCTGGGCAGGAATGGGGAGGCATGGCCAATGTATGGCCATGGGAACTGGGGGAGCTGTCAGTGTCACAGGAAAGCAGCATCAAAGTGATGGCCTGGGCTCTGTCTGCTGCTTCCCACCAGCTAGCAGAGGGTCAGGAGAAAGCCAAACTTCCCAGTCAAAACTGAAAGGGAAGCTTAGAGTGTCTGAGGTCACTTTAAGAATGTAAAGAAGACAGACTCCTGAATGAACTTTTTATATCCTCTGATCCTCTGCCTCTGCACATCCTGCTCCTGTGGGCAGTGGGAATGACAAAAGCCTGAACTGTACTTGTAGTATTTTTAGTTCAGGCTGCAGCAAGAGGTGCTGGACATTTTATGGGAGAGCACATTGCCATGTGCCTTCAAAAACATTTGTTTTTATCCATAAGGCTTGGGCAGATGCCAGCTGCCATCTAAAGTCTCAGTGTAGGTGCAGCAGTTAGCTGAAGCAGGTATTTTCATGTTTGTGAAAGGTACTTGTCATAAAAGAACATGGTGCCTAAACTAAAACTGCATCCAAGGGCACTTGAAATCTGTGGCCAGTGAAGATGTTTTGGTGAATGTGCAACCCTTCTCGAGGTGCAGAGGAGGAGTAAATGAATCCAAGGGTTCAGGTGCACGGTCAGAAGTGGCTCTGTGTGGCTTTGGGAAGGTGCTGGGCTGCATGATGCCACAAGGCCTTGGCACACTGATGCCATGTGGGACTCTGAGCAGTTGCCAGTACCCTCCAGCCCTTCTGTGGTGCCAAGTGAAACCTCCTGTTAGTAAAAATCTTCTTCACACCTGGAAGTAAAACCCCAGTTGGGTTCATGTGATAAACAGGAAGGAAACAAAAGTGCCATTTCAGTGTTTTCAGTAGATCTCCCTTGTCTTCCCAGGGAGTTTAAGTGCTTCCTTAGACTTGGTTGGCCATCAAGCTCTCCTGGCCTTCCTTGTTTAGCCTGGCACAGCTTGAAGTTTTCCACTGAACCATTACCAGGCACTCATGGTAGCATCCACTCCCCCCACTCCATTTCCCTCTCATCCCCAAGCTGTGAATGTCTTTTAAAGGCAAAACAAGGGCAATGATAAATAAATAGTGCAATCCAGGATTCCTGTGAGAGAGAAGGATACAGACTCAGTAATATTAAGGGTCATAAACATAAAGGAAAGACAAACAGGAAATAATGGGGGGTACGGGTCAGGACACAGCAGGGGTTGGATGTGACTGGGACATGGAACTGGCAGCCACACTGCCAGCTGATGGCTCTCAGAGCTGGTATCCCCTGATCCAGGTTGCAGTGGGTCATGGTACTCTTGTTGCATGGCCTCTGAGTGCTGGGGGCCCGTGTGCCAAAGAGTCCATGTGGTGCTGCTGTGCTGCCCCAAAGGATCACCCCAAAAGCACAGTGAAGAGGTGCAGGCAGTTCCACATGGAGACCTGTTCTCCTGCAGACCGTGCTGGAGCTCTGCCATGGAGTCAGTCCAGCACATCTAATGAATACTGAATTCACTGCATTTTCTAAAGAAGAAAAAAAAAATTAGATTTATTTTCAAGATGGATCATCTTGAAAATAAAAGATTAGGCACGCACACTCACTGTGGCAATGCCCAAACCGAATCCCCTTTGTGCAGGGAGTACTTAGCTCTTTCATAGCATTTGTGGCTGTAGTGGTAGTTGAGCTATTACAGGAACAATTGATGAGGCTAGCTGACGTCAATACTTGACAAGAACTTCCTGTTTTAGAAGTAAAAATAAAAATGGATATCTTTAAAAATATAATTTAAGGTAATCAGAATGCCATATAATAAGAACTCTGTTGCACATAATCGGTGCTCCTCTCTCATTTAGCATTGCTGTTTGTCTGTATTCAATTTCCTCACATGGTGTGATTATTGCTTTTGATTATTACTATCTACATCTAATGACAAGTAAACTTCTGGGTTTTTTCCTCAATCCTTTCAAAATGACCTTGTGCCATTCTGCATTTAAGGGGAAAAATACACATGTACCTGACTGGGCAACATCATAGATAAGTTTTGCAGTCACAGGTTGCTACTTCAGTCAGTATTCATGCTGGTTGGCTTTGGTGAGCAGCTGTGTGTGAGCACAAGGAAAGACACAGAATTTCACCTCGGAGGTAAATGTCTTGTATCGCACTGTCACTTTGGTGTTTCAGGGTTAGTGGTTTTCTGTCAAGGTCAGGCTGCAATTCAGCATTTTAGACTGAGCACCAGAGTCCCCATCCTAGTGTCCTAATCTTATGTGCCATCCAGTATTTCCTTCCATCTCCTGAACTATTCTGCAAAACTCAGTACAATACTTGAAACCCAATATTATATAGTCACATTGCAGTGACTATTTAAAAGCTCACAGAAGCATGGGTTGAAAGAAAGGTTTTAAACCCTTCCAGTTAAAGGTTAAAGAGCCTTTCAAGTTGTAAAAAACTAACTTTTGTCCTTGTTCCCAGTCATGGCAGAGCTCCCCTTGCTTGGCCACTCAGGGATGTTGTTAGAAGAACAGGGAAAGGAAGGGAGTGACAACCTTGGATGGGCGTGGATATGAGTTCCTCTCACCCACCTCAGCTCAGGTGGGAATTTTGGAGGCACCACAGTTCTCGTTTCCCCTGGTGCTGGCTGCAAAGGCAGCATGGTGTTTTGCTTCTCCAAAGGCAGGCTGGCCTCTCTGTTGCTCTATGGGTTTGGGCAGGAGAGGGTTTCTTTTACAACCTCCCTTCCCCAGAACACTCTTCCCCCACAGCCCTCCATCGTGGCATTAGCTGCTTGTGTTATCACAGTTCGCCCCCAGTTCATCTGTTACTTGGGTCTCTGTCCAGGGAATATTAATTTGAAAAAGAGGATCATCAACTTTAACAGCTTTCCTTTTCTGTGCCAGCTGCTATAATTTCTCCTGTCACCTCTGAGGATTTTTCACTCAATAGTGAGACCAAGAGCTGTGCAGAAAAGGCAAGGAAGTCCTCCATTTAAAATGGGCTCTGCTCAAGGAATGCTCCCTCTCCCCAGGCAAAGGCTGAATTCTCTCCTCGGGTGTGTAGAGAGGGCCAGCTGAAATGTGCATATCTAAGTACTGTATTTTTCTGAATGTTGACTCTTACAAGATTTTTGATGAGATTACTGGATGACCTCTTAAAGCCCTTTCCCACCCAATTATTTATTATTCTGGGTCACTGTAAGATTTCATAATGGCTCCTTTATGACTCCTTACATAGTTTACTTGCTATTGAAGTTAAATGAATTGCTTAGTAAATTCCTGGATGCCCCTTTTTATAACTCAATTGAGTGCAGTATTTTGTGGCTCTGAAATCCTCTGGCACCTCATCTGTTCTCCATGAACTTTCAAAAATCAGTGCTGAAGGTATTGCACTTCCCTCTGCTAGCTCTGCTAGCAATCTCCGATGCTTGTCATTCAGTCCCATGGGTTTATAAATACTTTCCCAGGAATTCTTTTCATCTTTCCTTTTGATTTACTCATGATTCAACCAAATTGTCTGTAGAATCCAATCCTCAAAGTTATTCCCCCGCCAATCCTTGCCTGTAAAAAGGCAGCAGTAATTGGTGTAGAGACCTCAGTTTCCCAGTGTAGGAGAAATGCTCTTGGTTAAGGCTGTCAGCTAAGACCCAGAAAGACTAATTGTTGCTGTACATCGAGCAGCTTTCCTGCTCATGATTGCTAACAACACGTTGGTCAGATAGCACACAAATTATCCTTCTATAAAGGAAAGTTGTTCATGAACCACAAAAATATTTAGTCTGAATATCAAGACGTCAGTACTTGAACTGACTGCTCTGACCACATCTGATTTGATCATTTTGCTTCAAAATTCAGGTACTATCAGCTCATCAGCAGATCAATTGGGCTATAACAAAATTAGGCAATTTATTGTCATAATTGGAAGAATACTAATTTTTTATCCACTGATAAAAAATGTCCTGAATTCCCTTGACATGAGCACTGATAGTGATATAAATCTGATAAAATCTTTAGTGAACTGGGCTTAGTAAGGAATATGTAAGCAAAAATTCCCTTGGAAGTGTGAACAATCTTAACTAATTTGGCAAAAACTGTAATAAAATAAATAATTATTCAGATAAGTTTTACATGGTTACCATATGCCACAAGCTAATGCGTAATTGAATTTAGATGAGGGAAATTCTCCGTTATATAAAGGTACATATAAACAGATGAGAAAGAAGTTTAGTAGCAATCAAAAAATTAAATTAAAAAAATGAAATAATTTCTAGTTATCAGGGGCACTTTTGTTGAGGGAATCCTGTGACAATAAGCCATATGGACCAATCACATTTCTGACTATGTGCTGGTATCAAAACACTCTGGCCTGTAGCAGAAGCTGTTTAGCTCTGCTGAAAACCCTTCCTGCACGTTTACAGTCAGAAAAACTTCCATGTGATCTGGAGAAGAAAGGCACTGAGGTCCTGATTCTACGCACATGCATATGTTTGCACCCATGAATTAGAGTGGGAACATTCATGTGCAGAAAGCTTAGCATATGTGTTAATCTTTGCAGGACTGACATGCCCAGTCCTGATACAGATCCTTGATGGAGCTTGCTTTCCTGCCAAGTGTTTATCCTAAGCTCCAAATGGGCCAGTCCTCCCTCACGGCAGGGTGTGAGTTTCCCCCACAGCAAGATCTGCCTGCAGAGAGATTTCCCACAGCACTTCCAAAAATATGTCCTCAGGAGAATACTTTTCCCTACCTTCTGCAAGTCTCAGCCCATGTGATATTCAAACTTTTTTCTTAGGTTTCATCCCTCCTTTATAGAGGAGAAAACATCACTGTAGAAAACCATCACTGTAGTAGAAAACATTACTGGCTGGTTTTTCCCTTTCAGGCTTTTTCAGAGACTTGCTCTTCTATTTCAGTAGCTTTTCAGTGCAGTTGATCTCCACCTATGGATATAAGGAGTAGTGGAGTTTAATGTATCCATCCATAGTTGCAGACCTCAAATTTTACTTTAAAATTGGCAAGAGTGTGGTAGGACTTTTATAGAGATAACCAACGCTAATGTAACCAAATATTATTTCAGCTTCTGCACTCCAATAGTTACTACTGGCAATAACTAGATTATTAGATTTCACCAAACACAGGCAGTTATTTTGATGTGTGGGTGTCAGTTGAAAAATAGACCACGATCTTTAGAAGAGCCCATGCTGTGATATTTCTGAATAGTCTGAATCCACACAGTGTTTGAGCTCTGCTCCTGTGATCACAACTCTGTCCCTGTCCTCCCTGATGTGTCCCTTCTCTTTGAATAATTTTATTGTGAGAAATCCTGTTGAGTAACAAACAATATTTTGCTGAGATCTTCAAGTAAAGCACTCATCATTTTCTCTCCTTCTTCCTCCCCCACACTTTCATTTGCTTTCACACTTGTAAATGTCCCTTCTACAGCTGATCACTTACTGTTAAATATAAAATAATAGAAATCTAGCTGGTAGATTTTCCTGAGAGAGATTGTAGGTTTTTAAACAAAACCATTGCATCCAAAGACCATACTGAGTGACTGATGCACAGCTTCACCAACTGGTGTTTACAGCTGAAATATTGCTGAAATGTTTGCTGTGTATGTGAACAACAACAAACTTTCCATTGTGTATGTAAACAAAATCCTCTGCAATCCTGTGCATCTGTACAACAGATACCAGGGAACATCCACATTCATGAAGGTAATTGAACATTTTTTTTCAGTTAACCATTTAAATGGTACCGAGTAGAAAAGCTGAACTGAAATTCAGGCACAAGGATTTTCTAAACAGGGTGATAATAGAAATTCTGCAATGTACTCAAACCTAGGTCATTTGTATTCCTAGAAGTATCACAGTTTTCTGAGCTTCCTGAAAGTGTGATGTATATCTCTGTTTCCCACATACATTACTCCATAGACATAAGTCATCTGTTAAAACAGGCTCTATAATAATCCAAGAAACACCTCTGTATCTACCGTGTTTGTTTTGGCATTTGTGCTCTAGGCAGATGCACAGGAGGAGGGGGTGATGGCTGTCCAAGGGGCCTGTGACACTTGGGGACAAGGAAGTAAAATCAAGACATTTGTGAGGTTAAAGTCTGCTCTCCCAGTCCTCTCATCTTTTATAAAGACAAGTGGATCACCAAATCTGGGTGACAGGAATAACCAGATATGATATGTGTGTGTGTGTATGTGCATCCACATGACTTCAGCCCCAGGACCTTTGCTTTGGCACCTCCAGAAGCTTTTCTGCTCTGTTATTAAGCAGCACAGCACAAGATTACTTTCACAGTAAAAAAAGAAGCAGGTGTAGGACACATAAAATTGCAGCCCAGACCCTGGGGGCCATTTGTCCAAACCAAAGAGACAGTGCTGGGATAAAGATGTGCAGTAGCATGTTTTGGAGTGCTTTGTTAGCTGCTAAAGACAAACTCTTCTGTTGTGGATTGCTTGAGGAACACACTGCCCAAAGCCAGGTATAAGTCTGCTGCTTAGCCCAGCTCTTTCCCTTGGGGTGTGTAGGCATTGGTATAGTTAACAGGTAAATGTCACACAGGGACCAAAGAGGAGGAATTCTCAGAGTATTGTGTTTTTAATTCAGTCATCCTGTGAGCTCTCCATTGAATAATAAAGGATGTGGCAGATATTCAATCCTTTATTATTTAGAGGAACTTCCTAGCCCATTGGAAACTTGGGAAGATCTCATCTGATCCCACACTGGTGCCTGGTACTATTGCAGTGATTGTAGCTGGACTTGGATTTTCGACAAACAGATAAACTGTGAGCTGGAGTCAAGGAGGCACCAGGCAGTGCTACCAGCAATGTCTCACTGTAGCTGCACCAGAGGGGTGAGTGCTGCTGCTGTCACCTCCCCATGCATTGTGCTTGGAGGGAAGCAGGCAGTAATCTGCTCTGAGCTTGTTCTGTCCACCAATTCAACAAACTTCTGAAAAGATTTTTTTATGTTATTCTCTATCTGCACAGGCCAGGTGAAGCTGGCCTGGGAAGGGCAGTGTTCCTTGGTAATATGTTGAAAAAAAACCCAAGTGACAGGATGTACTTTGCATGTGTGTTTTCAAAAAATCCCATCCCAGCAATGGCAGTATGGACTGTGAAAGAGGATAATAGCTGTGACTTTCTGTTCCCAGAGGGCCTTTAGCTGATTGGCACCTGAGTATGCATGGATGGTAAGGTGCACTATTTTAGCTTTTTCTTTGCATTTCATCCAACTGTGCTTTGAAGGTAGATAGTTATCAGCATCAGTAGGAGTTGGAAGCAGCAAGGAATGGCATAGCTCAAAGTGCTTCCGCTTTGGGACGGTGCTGTGGAATTACTGTTTAGCAATCCAGAGGCTCACTGCATCACCAACATTTAACATATTCAATTACTGCAATCTTTGTAATTTGTTGTAGGATACCATTCATTGGTAATGTACCTGGAACAAGAAGGACAACAAAGAAAGCAGTGAAAAGCTTTGTAGCTCTCATTTTTCCCCATGAAAGGTATTTTCTGTGCATGACAGATTATACTTCTGATAGAAATTGTAACAAACTAACAAAATGCAGACCTGTTGAATGCAGTAAATCTTTGTCAATAGCACACATACACTAAGGCACAAATCTCCATGAAAAGTCCTCAGCATTAAGAAGCAATTCCTGTAACGAGTTTTTTGCCTTGTGATAGTCCCACACACCTACTTATGCAGACATTCTAGACGTAAAATTACCTGAAATTGGACAGATGTCTACAAAAAATAAACATTCAGAACTCACAGAAAGAGAGAAGTATTAGGAATTATTCTTCAGGCTGCAGCAGTCAGCCCTGAAAATAACATAGCAGGGGCTGGAAAGCATAGCTCAAGTTAATAACTTCTCTATTGTAGGCTTCAGAGTGGCACAGACTCCTCTTTTTGAAAGGGCTGAAGAGGAGCGAATTCTCCCTGCGCACCCTCTGGTTGTGCCATTGCATAACTGCAGCGGTGTGCAGCCTTTGTTAGCTATTTTAGAAGTGGGCCATGTCTTCAGAGCAATCCTGTAAGAAGGTGGCAGTGAGACAGGATTTCATTCATGTGTCCTCTGAGCACAGTTGCATGCTCTGCTTTGCTGTCCCATCCAGCCTTTTTTTGGTGAGTGCAGTGACCAAAATTAATCAGGGAAGTGGGCTGGGTTTTTCACTTTGCATTCGTTTTACTTTACTCTTTGTTCTTTCTCGGCTGTTTTTCTTTCCCCCTATATTCTCCCTTGCCCTCCTTATCCCTGCAGATGAATCAGTATTGTAGGGAGCACCTGATGTGCCTTTTCCCCAGGCTGGAGCCGGCCCCACTGGCAGCAGAGCTGTGGCTGTGGCAGGTGCCCTGCAGTCCTTGCTGTGCCTCCTGTGTGATGCTTCTTGCCCTGCCTCTCCCTGTGGGGTGCTGCACACAGTCAGGCACCCACCCTGCTGTTCCCATGCTTGCCAGAGGGTGGGAAATGCTCTTCCTGGTGTCGAAATGGGCTCCTCTCTTCCATGCCTGTGCCCAGGGAGGAGAGTGTGTGAGGAAATGGCAAGTGAAATACTGTAACTCACGTCTGAGCCAGCCAGCCCCATGTGCCAGTTGATGTGCTAGGTTGAGTGGGTATGTTTAAGGTTGCTGAAATCAGTATCTGCAAAATGAACTCCCACTTTTCACCTTTCCTAACAATGCATTTATTTCTCTATTCTTGTAGTTTTAGTTAATAATGGTATATGCTAGTATAATGCAGTCATATCAAATGCAAGTGTGCAATTGAGATGGCCCCAGGTCCAGGTCCAGCCTGAGAGAAGGCTCTCAGTGCTTCTGGAGCAGAAGTGCAAGGAAGAAATTGTTGGAGTAGCTTCTGTGGGCTACTCAGCTCTCCCCTGTCTATGAGCTGACCCACAATGTGCAAAAGCAATCTCCACTGTGCCCTCTTATGAAAACACAAACCCAGTTGGGCAGCTCTTGGGATTTGCACTTGCCAAGTTTATCCAAGTTTCTCAGTGATTTATGCAGTGTTAGTAGAGAAACAGCAAAGAGGAGTGGGGCTCTACTGGCAGGAGGCAGGTATGAGGCAGGTCTGTCAGCTGGCAGATGCTTCTGCAGCGAGCAGCACGGTGCTGTGGGGCTCAAGCCACTGCTCCTTTGTGCAGACATGGAGCTGTAGTTTGTACTGAAGTTTTAGCAACAATTAAGAAAATAGGTGATGAAATGAAATGCCTTGCAGAAGGGTTCAGGGCCATTGATTTTTTGAGACAGGGTATTGTGTAGTGGGAAGCTTTTGTTAGACTTTGGAGATTATTTTATAATACTTAGCTTGTGGTGCATGTTCTCAGTACATGTTACTGTGAGTGCTGTGCCAGAGTAGCACATGGGCACTGAGAGACAGATCATACACCATGTTCAAAATGGATTTCTCACCTTCTCCTAGCTTGAATAAATATGAATAAATACATGAATACACAGACCTCTAATTTTACTGTAAACACTGAGATACACCAAAACAATCAACCAAGCCAGCCATGAACCAGTTTAAAGAGCTTAGATATGTAGTGGTTTATGGCAAAGGCTTTAGTTGCTCACATCCAGTTGTCTGTCAGCCAAGCTAGAGGGTCTCTGAGATGTTCCATGTGACCATGAAGAGTACACAATGCTATGGCATAATTAGAGGCAGTCAAATAATGACAATACCTGGATGTCCAAGAACAGAAAGACTCTGAAGACCACTTGAGAGCCTTTTTGGTATACTAACCTGTATCCAGGATCTCCATAGGAAGCCAAATGCCTAAGAAATATGAGTGCAGAAATTGAATACTTCACATGCAGCTACAAAGCAGAAGTGCCATCTGGTCTAAAAGCAAATACCTGATAGATCTGGGAGCCAAGGAGAACTCTCTCATTACTACAATTATCTCCATTACAAGGAGAAATATCCCATTACTCTTAACCATGTGAGAACTATGTTTCAGGCAGGATTTATGCCAAATCATCTAGCATCAGGAGGGATGAAAACAAAGCCAATCCAAGCAGGTTAATTTCCGAGGTAGGCACAGTCTCCAGCACACCATGCTTTGAGAGAAAGTGTACCATTTTTCTTGCATAAGGCAAGATAATACTTGAATTAGGGATGGCATTAAGAACTGAGCTGCTTTACTGGTGATGAATGGCCATGGAGCTGCTGGCCTGTGAAACAGCAACCTCTCCCTCAACTGGATGGTAGGGAGTGTGTGACATGGAGGGGAAGTCAAAGCTGCCTTTTAGTTATCTTTCCTTTAGCCCTTTTTGTAAATACTAAATAGGTGCATTATCAATGCAATACTCATGCACACAAGGTTTGTGCCATGCTGCTGGTTTGGAAGTTACCAACGAAGATATTTTCATACACACCAGGCCATTGATTCAGCCCATTCACATCCTCTCCCCTCTCCATCACTAGTTTTAAACCATATAAATGAGTTGTAATACCAGTCATTTCAGCAACACAGATGTTTGCAATAAGCAGGCAGCTGAGAAGTGTAAAGTGAAGATGAATGTATCATTAGTATGCATAAGTAAACTTCTGTGGCCCATTTGTCAGATCAAGCTGAATTGCACTGAATCCGTCTTTCCAGATTACAAATGTCTTGTATTAAAGCAACAGGTTTTTAAGAAGACTGGGAAAATGCCCTACTCTGATTGTTCACTGTAAATACTTTAGTGCAGAAACTTTGTCCAGTATGTTCTGTCTCTCGGCTTTGGAAGTAAAAGCTTAGGTAAAAGCTCCATTATTCCCAGTCTGAGACCTCATTGTGTGAGAGGCTTCCAGATCCTTTCCTATCAGGGAGAGGTTCCTAAGAGTTATCAACTACTGCATCTATGACAAGATGTTCCAGTGATATATAGTTGTGTTCCTTCATTTGTTTTTAAGTTGCTCTTAAACACATTTTCTTTGGAGCAATGTTTCAGCGAAACAAGACAGGAAGGTAGATTATTTTTTTTTTGCCTTTAAACTACTGAACATTTTTAAAAGTGAGCTATGCTTCAGTGTTTTTTGGCACATGGAATCCATCTTAATGTGGAGTACATGACAAAAAGTGCCATGCTTTCTATAAAGATCTTAAGGAGAATGACTGAGCCCCAGTACCACATTGTAAATTAACTATTGTCCTTTGTCAGCATCGAGTGTGCCCCGTCATGTCAAATAACCACAGCTGGCATCCTGTCTATGAGCATGACCCCCGTTCATTTCATTCACCCAGCAGTGAATAATTCATATAGCAAGTTTTACCCTGGGCAAAATACACTGACATCGAGTCACTAAACTATAGTCATTCACAGAACAAAATAGTTATTCATGCTTTTAATGTGAACCACTAAATCTTGCCAATTAAATTTGAGAATGAATCGAATTAATTCATTTAACATCATCTGAGCTCACAGCACTGTTGTTCCATGCTTGCTGTGCTTTGCTTTACTTTTTCCTTTTTTTTTTTTCAAATTGTACCTGGAAACTGATATGCTAGGCTGAGCAGGTTTTAGTAAGTCCTGTCTGGGGGAAGAACTTTGCAGGAAAGAAGGTAATTCCTAAGTCATGATGTAGCTCCCTCAGCTGATGGAGGTAGTAATCAATTACTAGATGGTATTGTGGTTATTGACAGCATTTTATGCAGCTAAGCAAGCAATGATTGCTCCCAAAAAGCTGTCCTTGCCTCCTGGTGTGTACCAGGGCAGAATGTGATGCCTCCTAAGACCAAGGGGATGCGGCTGGAGCAGGATCTTACCTTTCCCCTTGGTGGTGGCTGCTGTGCTCCCAGGAGCTGGGAGATGAGATGGGCCTGCTCCAGAGATGGAGGGAGAGCAGTCAAGCCCTCGTGCTTCCTGTGAGACCCTGCCTGGCACATTGCTCCTGGGTAACAAATAGGCAATAGTGCTGCTCATGCAGCAGAGGAACACATGCAAGTGAGGTGGAGCAGATGAGATAGGAAGGGATTCCTGTGCTGGTTTTTGCATAGCTTGATTTTTGATGAGGAGGGAAGAAGCCAGCCACCAAGTGATTTTTTTGTGAGGAGCTGCTAAAAGCTTCCTTTGTGCCTGGTAATAGTAATTGCTGGCTGGCTCTGAGAACAGGCACAATGCTAACCAATTAGAAAAGCTGATAATGCCTCTATGATAACATATTTTAAAAAGGCAAAGCCATGGGAACTCTCTTTCTTTCTGATGTCCAAGGGATAGCCATCCCTTGGCTATTTCAGTCAGACTCCAACAGCTTGGACTTCAATAGTCCAAGGCCCCTCATATTTTCTGGTTTTTGCTCAATTACTGGGGATTTTTTGGTCAGTTTTCAGTTTTCTTCCCAGATGTGTAAAGTTACTTGTTTGGAAAATAGCAATGGAAAGATGCAAGAAAAAGTGTGGTTACCTTGCAGCTGGCTACAAGCTGTAGCCCTGGTGTTAGCAATTCAGCTGAAGCAGGTTAGATCTCTTGCTGCCACCACTCATCCTGATCCATATTTAATGTCAAATGTAAAATTTGGTATAAAATCTTGAGAGTCTTCCAAGCTGACTAGGTCACTTTTGAGATGATTTGCTTGGTTTGGCACAAAATAATTAGCTGAAAACTACTTATCTTAACCTCCTGGAAAAATAGATCATATTCCAAAACACCTGCTTCCTTCTTAAAAATCACAGCTTCTGATCTGTGTAATGTAACACTGACAAATCCACATTGCTGCTTTTATTGTAATTAGGGCTCTGTGTGCTGTGTTGTCACAGCCTCTGCGCAAGGTCTGCTCCCTGTATGTGAGCAAGTGAGGTGGGCAGAGACAGTGGAGAGGGTTGGGTTTGAAGCTGGACACCACGTGGAGACAGGACACTGCTGTCATAGACTCTGCGGGCTTCATTGCCTCAGAATGGCACAGTAGAATTGTGTAGAATGGGTCTGTACCTGTGTCTGATCCCTGGACAGGTCTCACAGCAGTAGAAGAGTGGTCTCAGCACTCTGAGCCCTTGGGGCTCGATGTGAACTGAGCTGCCTTGGCTGCAAGAGCTCAGGTGTGCAGGCCCAGGCTGTCTGATGGGTGTGACTCATCCAGCACGGGGTACTTGGGATCACAGCTCACCCAGAAAAGCCTCCCTGGGAGCTGGAAGGAGCAAGGGGATACGTGTGCATGGTTCCAAGCTTCCCCATGTCCCCTCTCACACCTCATTCCTTGCTGCCAGTGCCCATCCATGGGAGGTGGTGGTTCTTTGGTGCCACCTTCCCAATGAGATGCAGTCAGAGGAGCTCTTAGGAGGCTCCAACAGCTCTGCCAGAGACAGAAGCTTCTCACTGGGCACTCACTGGATCTTAATATGCACAGCACTGGAACTTAATATGCACATTGGTGATCCATAAACTGAACAAACAGAGCACAACTATCTCTCCTCCAGTGATCCACTTGCAAGAGGGGTTATGTCCCTATATGAGAAATTCTGGGTGAAGTGCAGTTTGTGTGGGTTATCTGGGGACATGAGCTCTGTGTAATCAGTCTTATTTTCATGTAATTTTTAAGGGTAAGGGGTATGTGAGCTGTGAGTTATTGTTATTTTTTAAAAAGGAAAATTGTGCTGTAACACATTTGCATTTTAGTAAACTGGCTTTCTGACCCTTTTTCCTTGAAATTGCTCTGGTCTCCCTCCAAAAATCATGCTGCTAGAGAGAAGAGCCCCTGCCCTCTCTTGATGGCAGGCTCTGCTTCACCTTCTGTGAGGAAGAGGCTGAGGGATCGCTGTGGCTGGCAAAAGAAGGCATGGGAAGAAGCAGTGAATAAACATTACAACCAGACAAACTCCAGCTCAATAAAGGTGAACATTTTTCACAGTGGGTAGATTTTAACCATCGGAGCAATTTTTGTGGATTTTTGGTGGATTTTCTGTCATTTCAAGGCTTTTAAATCAAGCCTGCAGCTACTTTGATATGCTTCAAGCAGAACTTGCAGACTTGATTCACAATTGCCTGAATGAGGTCTTTTGGCCTGTTTTGTACAGCTGGACAGAGCAGATGGTCAGAAGATCTCCCTAAGAGATCTGTGTTTAAATAAGCAAACAAACAACCCCCTTGAAAGTGATATCCACACATACAGATGGATGAAAATTACAAGCAATGCTAGAAAAGGACCTGTTTGTGTCTCCTGTAACTGACCCATTTTTGGTGTTCCAGATGCAGGCTAATTTGCAGGGAAACCTGGTAAGCTGTTCATGCTGAGGACAATGTTAGGATGTGGCACTCGTTGGGGAAATGGCCCCCACACCCTACAGCCCCTTGGGGTTGACAGGAGCAGCCCCTGGTTCTTCCTGACTTTTGGATTTCCACTTTTGGATTCCCTGCTATCCCTGCTTCCTGACTTTTGGATTCCCACCCATGCCTGAGGGAGGTGCTTTGGGTCTCTGAGCAGCCAGTGCCCCAGAGGGGTGCAGAGCAAGGCAGCACATGGGGAGGCTGGGCTTCTCTTTAAAGCCAGCTGCCTGCCTGTGCAGCTCTCTGGGTGCTTGGATCAGGCTCCTCTTCTCTAAGAGTCAACATGGGAAGGCCCCAGCCACCCCAGAGAATGTCAGTGAACAGTTGGAGCTCTTCATTAGAGAAAACCTAATTAGACGTTTATTATTTATGTGATTTTACATTAATGGCCTGGCAACAAGATTTATTTCTCAACTTATTTGTTTCACAATGTGGTCTTTTCAGCAATCAATTGATATTTGGTTAGCTTAATAACTATCTTGTTAAAATTAAATTAAATGCTACTCTGATTTAACTGTATTAAAATAAATGTTGTCATTGTTAATGAAATGCAAATAACTATTTAAATTGTGGCAGTGCTTCATTGAGTTGCCACTGTTGGGTGGAAGGGTGTTGAAGAACATGCCAGTGAGATGGGGGATGGCAGGAAATGCTGGGAGCTGGAACCCCTGCCAACACCAGCAGGGCAAATAGAAGCTTTCCCCAGCTCCAGCAGGTCCTGGGTGATAGCTGCAGTGGTGCATGAAAGCAGTTCCTCTGTTTGGCTAGGATACCTGATCTTACAGCTTTCACTATCTGATATGCCCACTGGGCTAAAAATTAAAACACTCTGGCTATGAGCATCTAAAAGCAGGTGGAGATCCCTCATGTCTAAATAAATAACAGGGAGTTAAAATGAGGGGTCCTCAAGCTTTCCCTGCAGTGTGGGACAAAACCTGCCAGAATATTGGTCTCTGTGCCTGTTCATTTCCTGGCACTGGGTGTTCCCATGCACAGAGGCCTAAGCCTGCTGCCTTGGCAGACATGGATAGAGGCAGGGATAGCAAGGAACCTCTGCAGGCTCCTGCTGTGCAAATGCCTGCCTCTCTCATCTCCCTACAACACCCCTTCCTCTGGCAGGTAGCAAGCACAGACATGGAAAAAGGAATCAGTTTGGGCTGCAAATAAGGATTTATGAGCAGACAAAGCAGCTGACTTGTTTGCTGCTTCTTAGGTCTGAGGAGAAATCCCTGGGTGCAGGCATTAAGTTGCCACACGCCAGCAGACTATGGACCTCTGCAGACCTTTCCATCCCTGTAGATGGAAAGAATGATGCCCATACAAAAGTTAAAATGTGTCTAGAGCTTTCCACTGATATGGATGCCTACATGAAATAGTAGAAGCAGCAGCTAAAGTTAGCTAGAGTCATTAGGAGAGAAGTCCTGATGTGTTGCCAAAGCTTTAAGCTGAAACTATGCAATCTGAAATGTGTGGTGGGTAGAGCTGATCCAGCTTCCTTTATAGTGGGCACGATAGCACTTGTGACTGCAGCAGGAGCCAGGGCAGGGCTGCCCAAGAGAGAGGGAGATGGGTGAATGCAAAGGTCAACCTCCCCAAGTAGGGTCAGGTGTACACCCCTGCATACAGAGGGGTCTGTCTGCCGCCCAGAACAATGGAGAAAATTAATACAATGGTGCTGCATAAGCAACTGCTCTTGTCTTTTGTTTACATGTGCAAGTAAGTTGTTCATTTACATCACTAGTGGCCAAATTTGTATGCACAAGTCCCTTTTACTGAGTTATAAGTACTGCAAGGACAGTTGCCTGTACAAAGTTGGATCAATGCCTGCAGAGAAATCCTCAAAATAACTAAGTCCAAAAAAGGATGGGCCACAGGGTGAGTTCACAGTCTTTCTCTCTGAAAGCCTGAGCACATCCAGGCATTTAATATTTACACAAACGTGTAAGCAGTTAACTGGAAAGCAAAGAGCAAACTCCTAAAACAAATCCTGCTGCTGTTTGTAGCTCTTGTATTTTTGCTCATATGTGCTACCAATTTTTGACACAAGTGCAAGGAGCACACATGCATGCTATAGGGAGGCATGATTTTTAAAAAAATTATTATTTTATTTTCATTTCTGCATATAACGATATAACAGATCTAAGCCTGGGGGATATAATAGATAGAATGAAGCATCAGGAAAAAATAGGAGTTAAGTTTAGCTCAGTAAGAAGTATGCAAAGATTTAGACTTGGTGTGGTTTTTAATAAACTTAGATGAGCAACATATGATGCCTTGTTTTATATTAATCTCCAGTGCTTGATGTTTCACATGATTTTCCAGCAGCTTTCATTTATTGAATTCCCTGCTTAGATTTTTAGTGAAAAGCAAAGAAGATTATGAAACATCCCGTTTTTAATTCTAATTTAATTGCATACAATTAGCTAAATACATCATTTGTTATAACTCCAGTTAATACATAGTTAAATGTAATTTTTACAATAGTGTGCCAAATGACATATTAATAATATTTGATATCATTAGCATTCGATTGCAAAAACATTTGCATAGTGTTTATTAGGATGTGATATGATGCATTTCTGCATTGATTGACTATGTAGGTGACCAAAGATTACAAAATAATTCTCAACCCAAACTCTGGATTTTAAAGCTTCCAGATTGGTTTATTTTAGAAAAGAATAAAGTCAAGTTCCTGACACTATTTTTGCAGCATGGTTTTCTAGAATAAGTGCATTCAGCCTTATTCCTGTCCAGACTACACTTCTGTAGCTATAGCTGAACCCCAGTTCCCTGAAATTTTGTTTCTTTCTCTATTTTTCTGTCTGCCAAGAATGATGAGGGGAAAATTGATCCTGCCTTGAGGATGAGGGACTGGAGTAAATGATCTCTGTGGGGCCTTTCCAACACTGTTTTTCTTTGATCCTGCATAGTTTGGAGCTGTCATACATCCAGCCAGATCATGGTGGAGTAAAAGCAAACTGATGTCCACATTTGGCTGCCACATCTATACTGAGAAAAAGAGAGTGGTGCAGCTCCAGCCATCACTTGGTGGTTTTATAACAACTGTGCTGGTGAGAAGGCAGATACAGGGCTCTCTCCTGGCTTGGGTGTTACTGCCACTGCCCTGAGGGATTTAGTGCTGGGTTGAACCCCAAGCCTCCAGGCTTTTCCCTGAGTCCTGAGAGTCTCCTTGCCTCCCAGCTGGAGGGAGCTGCTGTGGTTGCTGGCTGTGCCAAATGCCCTTTGCTGCGGGGCCTGGAACCCATGGCACCAGACAGTAATACACTGTACTGCAGTTGCAGAGGAAGTGAAGTGTTGCCTGGTGTTGTGCAGCACAGCAAACCAGCAGCAGCTTGTGCCAAGATGTCCCAGTCAGCAGTGTGCCAGAAACATCAGGATATTGCAAGAGAGACTTGAGGTTCTAGATTTCATCCTGGGTTTGAATTTTGTCTCTCCTAGCCCTAGGGATGGCTCACTCCAAAGCCTTGGTCTGGCCCAAAAGCAATGACAGGAAGCATTTGTTAACTTGAAATAACATTTGGCTTTCTAAGGCCACCCAGCATCTGGGCTTGCCTTTCCAGGGCTGCAAGTACTTCCAGGTGTTTGGGGTAGACCCATATGTAAAAACATCTTTTTCAAGAGTAACAGTGCTCTGCCACTTGTGCTGTCTGCAGTGTGGAAGCAAAAACAAACAGGAAACCTTAGGGATGAGGGTCAGGCAGAAACATAGGTTCTGGCAACTGGTTGGAAACATTTAATAATAATGACTTATTTAGAAAAATCAAGATGAGGTGTTATTTTAGTTGTGTGGCCAAGTTCTGGGCTGAGTGGCCTGGAGGCTGGAGTTCCTAGATGTGATGAGCAGAAGCTGCAGCATAGCAGTAGGACTCTGTATTTATGCAATACTATGACATTGAGATTTGCTTTGAAAATAACTATAAATCACTGCAACTCAAGAAATGCACAAACTGTGCCCCAGAGCTACCTTTGCATTTCTCAGGGATCACCTCTGAAAAGAGGGGAGTTTAATCTGTGTTTTTCCTGGAGTCTTTGGGCTGGATACCTGTGTCTCTATTGATGATAACCCCAGGCAGGCAGAGGCTATGAAGGCTGCTTGACAGCTGTGAGGCATAAGAAGAAGAACAATTGCTTTGGGTTTCATTGTATCCTTCTGGATTTTTGTTCAAAGTACACTTACAGGACGCTTGTGGGGGGTTTCTTTATTTCTTTCCTTCTTTCTTTGTCTCTTTTATTGTCTTGAGAAAAAACTGTTTAGCAACAGAGCTTTGCAGAGTGGAAAGTAACAGCAGAGAGAGGTGAGGTGAACATGAACTGGTTTCCGCAGTCTTTGACAGCTCATCTGGTGGGAATAATGAGTAATTTATGTAGCATTCCCCACTTCAGATTATCAAGTGGCTAGACTGAAGCTGGGAAACACTCCAGGTCCAAATCAGATACAACAAAGGGGATATTTGTAGTCCTTTGTGTATTCCTTTATTCTACTCATTTTTATTAATTTCCTGATACTGAAAGTATTTAGGGGGGTCTGGGAAGGAAGACAAAGTTTCACATCCCACACTCTGTCCTCCTGGTAGTCGCTCAGGGTGTTGGGATCAGCACATTCATGGCAGGCCTGTGAGGCTGCACTGTGAGGTTTGGATGAGATTCAGCATCAGGTACTCTGCCCTGCACTGTGACAGAATCTGTCATGTCCTTGATTTGAGTCCATCATTGATCAGTGAGAAGAAACTGAAAAAATAAAGTATTTAGGTTTAGTTTACCAGTAGGGAAGAGTCACTGTGAAATACCACCAATCATTTGCTGGTCTACAAGCAAGTCAGAGGGCCTCTTCAGATCCAGACTGACACTCAGTTCTGCTTTGTCCCAGAATCTGGGCTACCAGAGGATGGCTGCCTCCTTGGTAGATAGCACAAGAAGGGCAAAACTGGAGTCCCTGTCCCTGCAGTCTCAGCCCATAGAGCAGCTCCTCTCAGCTGTGTCTGGCAAACAGCCTGGATTTGTAACCTAGTGGCAGTGTGTGCAGTCCCATCTCACTCTCAGTCAGCATCTCTATGGGTGTCCTGTCCTGCCCTAGGGAAGGATGAAGGTCAGAGAAGAACTCGACCAGGGATATAACATTTCCCATCTGGTCAAGGCATGCTGCAGACAAGTTCTCATCTTGGAGCAGTTCAAAGAAAGGCAATTAAATCTCAGTAAATTCAGAAAGCAGTGTTTTCCTTGAAAAGCTCCAGAAAAAAGCTGAAGGAAAAAAAGCTCCTTTGGATAGAAGGAGAATGTGGTCCAGATGATTCTAGATGCAGACCCCATCAGCTGGTGCCTCTGAAATGGTCATCTCAGCCTCATCCTTACTTACATGGGTCAGGATGATGCTCTGGGGCCTGAACATGCCAGGGGAGCTGGGGTGACCTGTTCAGAGCCCTGGGAGTGCTGCAGCTCTCTGAGTCCTGCTGGCTGTCCTCACTCTTTGGAAGGCTTTGTGCAGCTGGATTCTGGCTGCCTAAAGTAGACTAGGAAATGTCTCCTGTTCTGTGAAAACAAAAAGAACCAGCAAAATCCAAACAAATCCCTTAGAGGCCTTTTCCTACTGCAGCTATTCTAGTATAAGGAGTTAGGGTAACTTTTGTGGGTGGGGGCAAAAAGACATTTTGGCTGGAAGTATATTTTGCATGTTTTGCTGCTAATGAAATCACATGCTACCATAACGCTTAAGGGCATATCACCTTACAGATTGTAAATAACTTTTTTGGGTAACTATCAAACAAATTTAAATGTGTCCTACTTACATTATTTACATGAGCTAGGCTTATAGGAAGTAGTGTTACTTTTCCATTGGAAATCTTTATAGCAAATTTAACATTTCTGTTATTTTCTGAACATATATGTCCTTGAAAAAGAAAATGCCATCAGTTCCTCTGAGCCTGATACTCTCCAACTGCAATCCTTTTATGCCATTGCACCGTCTTTTGTCGACAACATTACTCGCTCTGGTTTGATACTAGTATGTCTGGAAAGAGCATTAGCTTTTCTACCTCCAGTCAGCATTATTGGGCACTAATCCTCTTTGGCACTGGGAGCAGCCAGCTTGCTGCCAGCTGCTGGCAGGTCTCTGTGAAGCCCTGGAGTTGGTGTCAGTTTTAGAAGTTGAAAATGCATACAGTGTTCAACAGAGAAGTATCTTTCTAAGTTTCTTTAAGATGAGTGAGCACACACAACATTTAAGGCAGCTCTTAGGATGGGCCCTCTGTACTCCCATGAGCATTTGGTAGCTGCTAGGAGAGGAAAACAAAAGTGAATAATCTATTTTTACCGTTCTTAGGGCAATCTACTCTGCTAGCACCTCAATATCTTTGTTTTTCTGTAAAATGGACGAATTGCTCATCTGGACACTCCACCACAGAATAATGAAGCTTATCTAATATCCTGCAATGATAATGTAATTGTAGCAAGTGCCATCAAAAGGGCTGAAAGTGTTCAAAGGAGAAATTGTTATTCTAATTTTGTGACTGGGGGAAGTGAAACAGAGAATGGTGGTGACCTGTCAGAGGGGCTGTGGCTGGAGCCAGGTCTCCTGACACTCCCTGCTTCTCTTTTGGGGCATCAGGTGTGCAGTCAGGAGAAGCAGTAGGGACACTGCCATAACACAGGAGTCTTCTTGTACCTCTTGAAGTACTGTGGCTCTGTAAGCAGCCCATGTCTGTAGGATATTGGCTTGTCTATTTTCCAGGAGTAGCTCCTGCAGAGCCTCCTTGGGGCTTTGTGGGGGAGATCACCTGAATTTTCCCTGCTGGATCAGGACTGGGTCTATCATAAGAAGAGGAATATCTGCAATTCTCTCCTCTAGAATCTGATATTAAGATTTTCATAATGCTCTTGCTTATACATGCTTCCTCACACCTTGTTCTCCTTTTATCAATGTAAATATAATTTTTCTCTCCTTTTAAGCAAAATGCTAGAATTTCTTTCCATTCTACACAAGCTAAGCCTAGAATACCTGCAGTTAGCTGAAACACTACTAACAAAACCTCTACACTTTACAAAGAGTTGGAGGCAAGATGATGTAAAATTCAAATATAAGCATATGAAAGCCAAACTAGCCTTTGGATAGCTATGATAATTCTTTCTGTCCCATAAAAGACTGGTAGTTCATACTGTTTTTCATACTTTAGTTGCTGGGATTTCATACCAATTATGGTATTTATTTAAAATAACAAGCTATGTGAGTCCATCCAGTTTCCAAGAACCCTATTGCCACAGTTCATTACAAGCTATGATTAGTGGCAGGATTATATTGTTAATGTGTGCAGGTATTCTGAATATTAGACCTACCTTTTGTGTGTAGTTCTCCTTTCTGGTTACCTGGGAGTTGTCTGCTTATCACCTCAAATCTTTACCAACAAGAAATTGTAAAACAGACATGCTGTTCTGTTATAGTGAATCAATGGCTTTGCTCTCAGTCCTCTTTCTGTGTGTTAAGAAAAGATTTCCTACATACTGCATGAATGTTTTTGCTGATTAAAAGTTTGTATTGGGGCTTGAACTGAATCCTCAGCACAAGAGAGAAGGTAAAAGTTTGCTGACAGCTTGTAATTTTATGGCATGTTTCATTGAAGTTGGAGGTGAGAGGGGAAGACACAATGATGGATCTTGGTATCCTTTAGGAGAAGGATTGGGTGATGTACTAGAGTTTGGTCTCCAGAAGACTGAGTTTTATTTTCTAGTGCAAGCTGGTGTTGGCTTAGACTATGTTCAGATGCTCAGCTGAATTTTGGGCCAACTTCTGATACAGATCTACTGTTCTGATTTGTTTGTAACATCCCTAGAATATGGCTTAACTTTCCCATTAGCCCATATTTTCATTAAGAAATCAAGTATTTTAACAGGGTTTACATCCAAAACTTATGGATCCATTTTCAAATCCTACAAGGAAAAGTCAGCAATAGTCAAGTTTGCTGTGGCTCCTTGGAGGTGAAGAACAGCCCACGTGACTCTACAACAGCTGCAGAGGCTTGTGGTCCTAGAGATTTGGCAGGTTAATTCACATGAGAAACACTTTTGTGTTTTAGGTGCAAGTGTAAGTCATAGAAGGGTTTTGGTTGTAAGGTACCCTAGAGATCATCTAGTTGCAACTCCCCTGCCATGGGCAGGGATACAACCCATTAGATCATGAATATATAAGTAGGTATATCCAGGCATGAAGTGATTACCTTTTCTACTTAAATGCAATCTTCAGAAATGGGTGCTCTGCCCATACAGTCCCTTTGTGGAGCTCTGAAACACTGGATTTGGAGTATGGTAGCAGGGTGTTGGGGTTTGACACTGGCCCAATGCCAGGCACCCACCAGAATCACTCACTCACCCTCCCCTGCCACAGCTGGGCAGAGGAGAGGGAACAAAAATTAACAAACACTTCATGAGTGAGATAAGGACCAGGAGAAAATACTTCAAGGGCAAAACAGGCGCAACTTAAGTTGCAAAGTGAATTTTATTGCTAACAGAATCAAAGGAGGATAATGAGAAGTAAAATAAGCCCTTAGAACACCTTTCCCCCTAGCCCCTCCCTCCTTCCACCAACAGCACCGGAGGCAGGGTCTGGGGTTTTGGTCAGTTCATCACTGAGATTTTCTGCTGCTGCTCAGGGAGAGGAGTCCTTCCCCTGTGAGACCCTGGGGTCACTCCCATGGGAGACAGTTCTCAGTGAACTTCTCCAGCATGGATCCACTCTCATGAGCAGCAATCCTCTCAAAACTGCTGCAAAGTGAATTCCCCCCACAGGCAGACAGTGCCCCCAAAACTGCTGTGGTGTGGGTCACTCTTCCATGGGGTGCAGCCCTCCAAGGACAGGCTGCTCCAGCCTGGGAACAGGGCCCTCTCTCCACCAGGTCTCCCACTGGATCACAGCCTCCTCCAGCCATTCACCCACTCTGGCATGGCCACCTCCTCCATGGGCTGGGGGTGGATCTCTGCATCCCCCGTGGATCCCCATGGGCTGGGGGTGGATCTCTGCATCCCCCGTGGATCCCCATGGGCTGGGGGTGGATCTCTGCATGCCCCGTGGATCCCCATGGGCTGGGGGTGGATCTCTGCATCCCCATGGGCTGCAGGGGCACAGCTGTTTCACCATGGGCATCACCATGGCCTGCAGAGGAATCTCAGCTCTGGCACCTGGAGCACCTCCTCCCCCTCCTTCTCCACTGACCTTGGTGTCTCCATGTTGTTTCCCCCACATGTTCTCACCTCCTCCTCTTCTCTGACTAAAAGAAAAACTGTATGACTTTGTTTTTATTTTCTTCTTAAATATATCATCACAGAGGTGTTACCATCATCTCTAACTGGCCCAGTTTTGGCCAGCCTGTCCATCTTCAGAGCCATCAAGGATTTGCTGTGCTGGATGTGATGGAAGCTTCCAGCAGCTTCTCACAGGAGCCACCTCTGTGGCCCCCCTGCTACTGAAAACCAGGCTGTGCAAAACCAATACACAGGGGGAGCAGCATTTGCCACACTTGTATAACAGCACTCAAATGACAGGTTAGAGCTGTGTCTGTCACCAGAATTTATCTGCAATGGAAACCTAATGCAGATAATCTAAACAGGACACTTGCAGAAGATTTTTAGTCCCTATATTGCTGCAAGATTGAGACAGTTTCAGTTCAAATGAAAAGCCCTCATTCTGAGCCCTGTATTAACATATTTTTCATTTCTTTCTTTCCAAGTTGACCAAACTGAAAGCAATCTGCCTCAAATTTCAGAGTCAAGATTTTGTGCCAACATTAGCTATAAAGTGGGTCAACTATTCAAAGCTGGTAATTTATGTGAATATGGGATTTGTACCAATTTGTTGTTATCTAAAATGACTAATGTTTCATAAAAACAAATTTCTGCTTGTGGATTGCTCTGAGAGTGGCAAATACTGCTTTTCTACCAGTGTGTCACCCACAACTCATGTGTGACTGGTGAATTCAGCCAGGCAGGCCTGTCTCCTTCCTTGGACACTGGTGGTTGAGGTGCAGAAAGGCATGGTTGCCCTTGAAACAATCCAAAAAAGAATTAGAGTAATTTCTGGAGTGAAAGAGAAGCTATGCCAGATAGACTAAAAGTCTGATGTTGTTTAGGGGGGAAAAAACCCCAAATTTATAATATCTATTTGCAACCATAAAGCCCCCCAAGACCTTCCTCCGGGCAGGAGACAGTTGATTGTCAGGCTTGTGCATGTTGAACTGATCAGTGTAATAGTGAGATGTCCAATGGGTCCATTGAATTCAGTGTTAATACCTCTCCTAGGTGAGCTTTACCATAGATTTGGTCATTCTGTATCCTCCTTGGGGCTCACCAGGCATGGGAGGGCAGGGAACATCCCTGCTGTGGTTCTCACCCGTGTGTGATGTGTATGCTCTCTCTTTTCCCATGGCTTTCCACCCTGGCAGCAAAGCCCCTTGCTGCAGGGCAGGCTGTGGGATGAAGCCATCTCCCTGGGGAGGGGGTGGCTCCTTGTGAGCCCCCTTTTCAGGGGTACCTGCTCTGGCTGGGGTGGATTCAGTAGATTCTGACACGTGGGCCATGGCAGAGCAGCAGGGAGCAGATTGGTGCACACTAAAAGCAAAGGACCTTTTGGCACGCAGTCATTAGCTGCCGCTGAGTGCATTAGTCATCTTCTGTCTTTCAGAAAGTCATCATTTTATAACAGAAAATTGCTATTTTGTTTCAAGTAGACTTAATTTCTATAATAAGAATAAAGCCCCTTAATTAGGGTTATGAAGATGCAGAGTATCACGTGCTTAATAGGAAGGGCAGTAGCTGCTAAAGCGGAGAGGCGGATGGGCTGTGAAAGGGGTGGTGTGGCTGCTGTGGCACTGTGCAGAGTACGGCTCTGCACCGCGGTGGCTGCAGGGGTGGCCGCAGCCGGGGCCTGTGGCCGGGGAGCTGCTGTCCGGAGGCGCGCCTGGCCCCTCCTGCCAGCGAGGCCTTTGTCTCCGCGTGTGCGCTCAAATCCCTGCACTTCACAGCTGGCCCGGCACCGCTGCCTTCAGCCACTGCTCCGAAGACCCCGCTTTTTTTGCCAGGGAACTGGGGTGGATATTGTGCAGATTTGGTTCTGTCTGAAGAACAAATTTTGATCCTTTATGTTCAGTTAGTGTGATTGTGAAATTGGTTTGACTACTGATACTACCTTCGTTGCTAGCGTCCCATTGCAAGTGAGCACCTGTAGCATGTCATTTCTTGGTCTCCTCTTCGTTCATCATTGCCAGTTAATTAAATGACGCTTCCACGTATTTAGTCAAGTCCTCTAATTAACGTGGACCTTAGGCTGAGGTTAGATGGAGCGGCCTGTCTCTGGTATCAGCAGGGCGTGTTCCAGTGGAATCCACACTGCCCCCGAGGGGGACGGGAATAGCGAGGGGCTGAGAGCCGCCCCGCTGGGGCGAGAGAGGGCCTGAGAGCATCCTGCACACATTCATTGTCAGCCATCACCACCTAGTGGCAAAAAGTCTGGATTCATCTGCCAGTTTACGTGTCTCTTGCAAAGCTGTTTTTGCCTAAACCTGAATTTTCAAAAAGGGTACTCATTTGCCGGTCTTATCCTGGACTCACACCAGCTTTTCTAACTATAGCTTTTATAAGTATGTAAGATTTTCTTCTGTGCAGAGAATCACTTCTGCCCACTGCAAACTGACTTCTAAGCTGACTCATATTTGTTGTCTTCTGGACACCTCGAGTGTGTACACAGTGAAAATAGAAGTGTTTTATTAACATTTTGCTCAGGAAGTGAACTGACCCTTGACATCACCAAGACTCACAGACTCAGATTCACAGCACCAATCCTGAAATCCATGGAGATTGGCATCTGTGATGTAGGTTTTCATCTGCTTACATCAAAGGAATAGAAGCCCCTGTCCCCAAAATAAAAGATATTCTAGTTCTTCTAAGTCCTTTAGTGGTGTACCCTAGAAAATGCAAGGATGCTACTCTGTGATTGAGGTGGGACGGGCACCTCCCCTTCCTCTTTAAAAAGTGGTTAGCAAAACTAAGAATTTACTGAAGGCCACTAAAAGAATAAATGGGAGTAGAAACTATATTGCTGTCCTGGTCCTTTTTTAGCACAGGCCATGTCTGTTTCAACTGTCTCAGTTGCATCTTCATTTTCATTCTCCCTGCCTATGCTTCTGCAATCTTAAACCTATGTCTGTCCCCTGGCAAATGTTCCTCCTTGTTCACTTGGAGTCAGGATTTTGTCTTCTGCTTGTTGCACTCAGCTGCTCCCCTTGGAGGGGAGTCTACAGATGAAATCTGGATAATGTCTGGCAACAACATTTTCTTTAGAAAGGGACTACAATAAAACGAGTCACCGACAGCTCAGAGTGCTCCCTGTGGCAATTAAATAACTGACAATGGAGTTATGGCTCCTTCATTTAGTTGTAATTATTCTTTTAATTTCATTATTTCCTAATGGTTAAAATGTTTAATGCCCTTAAGAGGTACGTTGGCAAGGTGTTTGCTGGCAGAGCAGTCTTTCTCTGCCCCATCACTGAACTAGTTGGCTCCCAGCATAGCTGAAATACTCCTCTGCCTCTGGGGGAACAGAGAAGGGTAGGGTGAGCTTGTGTGTGCTCAAAACTGTCCTTTGAGATGGTCCCTCTGTGCCTTTCAAACCCTGCTTTAAAGCTGCTGTGTGCAAAAGGGTTTTTCAGCTTACCCCCTTGCTGTCCATTGTGGAGGGATAGAATGTAAGAAAATCATGCAGAAGGCAGTCTCACACCTGAGGAGTTGCAGCTGTACTCATCACCAGAGATTAGGAACAGGCCTGCCCTTAATAGGCCACAGCTGTGTCCAATAAGAAGACAGTGCTACAAAAGAGTGGGTTAGCTGGGTGAAGGGGGAGTTGGAGTTTGTTGGTTGTGCTGTGAAGAAGGAGGCGTCAGTGCTGTGAGGAGATGCCCATGAGAAATCACCGAGAAGGTATGGGGACCTTTGCAATAAGATGGCAACAGTCCCTTACCCGAAATCTTACTAGGGTTGGTGGGGAACCTAGGCTGGCTTGGGAAGTGCACAGCCACACTGGTAGGCACGGGAGAGTCGTGGCCCTTGTCACAGAAATGGGTTCAGCTCCCATAAATCCAATTTGCTTCACCTGCTATTGCCAGGCTTGGGTGATGCCTCCTCCATCCCCTGGTTCCTAAGGTTAAATCCCACCAAGGGCTTCTGCCTGGGGGTGGCCCCAGCATAGCCTGGCACACACACCATGGCATGCCCTGGCAGCATGCAAAACCAGTGACTTCCACGTGCTCCTCCTAAACAGGTGCCTGCACAAAGCTTGAGAGGGTGGGATAATTAAACCATGCCATACTTGGGAGGTCACCTCTATAGCCTGGATCTCAGAAGGGTTAGTAGGCAAGGCAGGCTGACAGAGAAATAATTACAGGCTCTGCTGGGTGCATTTCTTAGTGTGAACCTTGTGGGTTTGGGGTGATGATGATTCATGATAAAATACTCCAGTTTTCCTGCCTGCTTTTTTTCTTCCCCATGAGAAAAAAATTTGAAAAGGATCTTCAGAGCCTACTATTTCCTGCAAGGAGGAAAATTTTCTGGAAATTTGCTATAGATTAATATGTTCTGTGATGCCAAAGTGATTTTCAGGGAAAGGTACACATGCAATTCCTGGACTAGCTTGTTGGTAGTTTTATTTGAAATTTGAAAAGTTTGTTTTGGGGTTTCTCTCTAATAGTGATAGAATATTAATGTAAAGTAAAACCAGAGCAAAACCAGCCTTCTTTTGGTTGTTTTCTTGACCCTCTCCTAGTGTGCACACCTGAGCATGTATGTGTGTTGTTCATATGCACCCTACGCAGTGCTGCCTGGTGGGAAATAAGAAGTCCCTTCGGGAGCAGGGGTCTGTACTTCAACAAAGGGCAAGTACAATGTGTGAAACATTTATTGTGAAAATCCTTCTGAAGTGTAGGACACTCAGCCAAGGTTAGCCTCGTTGTCCAGCTGAGGGGTGATGGGCTGCAGATGTCCTCTCAGATGGCCCCTCTGACCTTTAGTCAGTCCATGAGGAGCACGGCTGGCGACAGGCAGCCTTGTCCCCGGGCAGCGCAAAGCTGGCAGAGCAAGTGGGAATGTGCCACCTTAGGGCAGCAGCTGCCCACGCGCTGCCACAGAATGCATTTTGCGAGTGTCTCTGGTGCCATGCAGTGACTTATGAGCAAGCTGAAGTTCAGGGAACACACCTGCTGCATGAGACTTCTTTCATGTTAAAGGCACTGAGCTGGTAGAAAGAAGGAGGGAACTAGGGTAGGGAAGCAGACAAAAAAATCAGCCAAGTTCTGTAAAGGAAAGCACTGCTGTGGGAACTGGCTGACAGTCAGTGGGGTGAGAGTCCAGCAGAACTGCCAGCACCCAGCCAGCTGCCATCAGTCACTGAGCAGAGACGGGGGACAGCAAGGACTGGGAGCACACAGAAATCCCTCACTGCTGACAAGCCCCCACAGGCACAGGTTCCCACTGTAAGGCAAATGTATATGTCTTGAACAAATACTACGAAGAGAGTTTGGGGAATTTCTTGGAAACCCTAGTGCTAAAGTATACTACTTTGAAATTAGTAATTGGGCTGCAAAACGTGTGAGAAGTGTGATTTAAGGACTGCATGTGTCAGGCTGAATCTATGCTGATGTTCTGTAGGTCAAAGCCCCTAAGAAACAGCAGGCAGTAATGAGGCCCCCATCCTTTCACTCTGCTTTATATGTGACTCTGGCTTTCCCTCATCCCACTCCAGCACACACTAAATTCCTCCAACCTGTCACATTTATCTTTGAAAGTGACTTCTCTAGGAAGTGGAGTATCTCTCTTCCTCTTTCCCTCTCAGCTCAGAAGAGCCTCTTCCATAACATTGTAATGAACTCAAAATCTGTTGTATATACTTTTTCCCACGATTTTATGAAAAATTCATAAAAAAAGCCAACTTTTACCTGCTTGCAGTGCAAGATGCTATAACCGAGACAGTGAGGAGAGAAAAGCTTGTCAGACCAATGACTGCATTTAATTTATGCTGCTTGTTTCTCCTTCTCCTTAGAGAGATGTACAAATGAAAATTCAAGAGATCAGAATAAAAAGGCATGGCTAGATAGAGAGTGGCATTAGCAACAAAATGGGAAAGGACATTTTGTTTGTGTTGCAGCAGGATCTATTTTTAAGAGCTTCATGTAGTAAAATCACTTCTGGGATTAATTTTTCTAAAAAACAATAAAAAATAATGCCCAGGCTCACTGCAGAGAGCACTAAATAGTCCACTCCAGCCACTTCAGACAGGATGCATGGAAACAATCAGCATTGGTCTGAGGTAAGAACAAATCGAGGCAACTATCTGATGACGCAGAATAACGAGAGAGAAGAGCTGGATTTTGCTCAAGTAGCTTGAAAGAGGCAGTGGCATTGGAAGGATTATTAGGGATGATAGAAGTGATGATTTGTTTAACCTAGTACCTGCCCTAAATGGTGGCCATCTCTTTGAATATGAGTATCCCACTGAATATTTGCAGAACTCTCCTTGAAACAAAAAATGCGTTCAGATCTTCTCTGGGTAGGGGGAGGCTGTTGTTACTACTGAGTCAGAGCTGGGGGGAGGGATCAGATGTCATTAAGTGCTCTGAAAACATGCTCTCTCTTCAACTGGCAGGAGCATCTCTAAGTGATTGGGTTTTTCTATGTATAGCTCTAATTAAAGGTCTGTGTCTCAATTAGTCTCTTGTTTTCCTGGCCTATAATGTCACATGTCTGTCAGAACATTTTGTTTTAAGCAAAAAGTTCACCTGTAAAGGCCCAGCCAGAACATATACTGCTCTGAGATATTTTTAGTAATAAATGAAGTGGGATTTAAAAAATTTACATGGTAATGAGGCATCCAGGTCCTAGTGAAATTCACTTTGATGTCAGCATACAAACTATCAAGGAGCCTTCAAAGTGTCTCAAAGGGCAAAACATGGTAACTCTGCTTCAAATTGATTTTCAAAGGTGAGTGGTCAACTTTGTCAGAACATTTTCAGATTTAAAAAATATTTTAAAATTGACATTTCCTGACTTCAGAAGTCCTCACAAGCTAAAGCTGGTTACACTCAGCCTGGTGCAGATACCTATTCTTGTCAAATATTGTCTCTGTTAATGAGACAGGAACCTGGTTCCCCATGGGAAAACCCCTTTTTCCAAGTCTAACCTGATGAAATGATAGCTCTGCAACTGGCAGTGTGTGAGCAGACATCATTGCTGACATTCCCTAGGAGCCCTCTGCCCTTAATGTGCCTGGCCCTTCCCTCCACTCCCCCTGCCTCTGCTTTGGGCAGGTTATCTGACCCGGTGGGTCACCTCCAGAATGATTTTCAAGCAGCATTACAGTAGGAGAGCAGCAGGTGACACCTGTGAGCTGAGCAGGCAAGATGGAGCAGCTGCCTGCAGGTTAATTGCTGGGAAGGGTCACAACCCGACTTCACTGCCACGCTTCATCTGGGGGATAAAGCAAAGTCCAAGCTGCTGCTGCTGCTTGGCTTTTTCTGTGCTGCTTCAGAGGTTTTTGTAAGAAACAATGTATTTGACAAAGTTAAATGACACAGTAACTGAGAAATATATCTTTATTATTAGAATGTTTATATTCTAAAAACTTTTATCTGGGATTACAGTACAATCCAATTTCTTTCTAATTAACTAAACTGGCATTTGTTTAGCAAGTAAGTGTAAATTAGGCTTTGAAAAGTTTAAAAACATGCAACTTCTCTTACTCTTTTCCTCTTCCTCTCCCAAAAGGAAAACTTACAGTTAAGATTTTGGCATGATAAATAATAAAATAAACATCTCATTTGTGAACTAGTAGTTGCACTTAACTTTGGTGACTAACAGAGTAGATAGGCATTTAAAAATAAAAATATTCTTTCAGTGTCAAGTGGCTAAAGAAATGAATTAATATATTTTACTTTATTATCTTTCTAATGTTCACCTTTGTTATCTTCAAAGAAGGTCCTTTTTGGTTTGTGGAAGGATGTGGGAAGTAATAGAAAAAACTGGTTCAATTTTACTTGCCTATAAAAGTTGTTGTAACACACAACCTGACCCAAGCCCATGCAACACAATGAACAATTCCTTTTCACCACACACAATGCCTAGCATGAAGCCAAGTGTGGCCTTGTGACATAGTTAAATAAATATTGAAATATCATTACAACCTAAATACCTGAATTGGTTTTACACTGTGACTTTCTACTGAAACAGTGTTGAGAAACTTTTAAACATATATCTGATTGTTCCATATACACTATTTAAAATAAAAGTGGGAAATAATAATCTTTCTTCTCTCTGCTACTTTCTGGGAGCTCTGTACACTGACAAATGTATGACATCTATAGTTACCTGATCCTAGCTGACTGATTGGTCATCTTCTGCTTTAAAAATATTGCAACTCAGGTGCTTATTGCAGCAGTAATCATAGTGATACACTGTCTTTTTATACTCAGTTCTGCTTACAGACACAGTTATAAAAAATGAAAAACATTTTTCACAAATCTTTGTACACATACTGTAAAAATCACCTTCCACATAAACAATTTACATCTGTTATGAGCATTTAAAAAATAAATCACATAGACCTGTGTCACCTATCCTTTCTTTTTCTTGAGAAAACAAATCTCATCAGTAACATCATCAGGATGTTCATATCTGTAAACATGGCATGAGGATTCATATTACCAAAATACTGTACACACAAAAAAGTCATCTTGATAAATAAGTTCTCTAATAAATAAGGATCCTTTTAATTGGCACAAACCAGTGTAAACACACATTTGTGTTCTGCAGTATCTCCAACTGCCTTGCACTTGGGTTCTTAGTTCAAAGTCAGTGATCTCTCAGCCCTGTAAAGATGCTTCAGAGATAAAAATGTGAAGGATTTGGGTTATAATCATGGTTATTTGGGCCTCTTATGCCTGAGACCAAGCACAGACATTGAACACAATGCCATGCAGTAACAGAGCTTTAGCCTATCGCTTGCTGCACCACAGCTGATAACCTGCTGCTGGCACCTGGCACTGAAACTCCTCCTCTGGCCCAATTTGGCCTGTGAGTGTCAGGGCAGCTCCTGGTCTCCTTGCTGAGGGACACCTCAGGGGAGCCCAAACTTGTACCAAATAGACAACATGGCTGCTGGCAGGATCAAGTAGTTTGATGTATTTAATAAAAGATGGAAATGTGCTTAAAGCCAAAAACCCAGGGTAGCAATCTAGTGCTGTAAACAGCCTTCAAGGGACTTTGAGTAGGCCTTTTGCATCTAAGTATGTCTGTTAGTCACTGATCTCACACCTACCTAAGCTGGAAGATTGAATATTTTAGTGCCGATTAAATGGATTCCTCTGAGCTTCAGGAATAACACAGATGGAAAATAAATTACCAGTTGGTTAGAGCATGCTGCCACTAAAATAATTAAACATACAGCCACAGTACTGCCCAGCAAGATAACTGCAGTTATTTAAAATAAGCTCTATAAATGACTAAATAAATAAATAAATACATGAATAAATAGAAAAACCTCCATGTAAACTGAATAAAATGTCACTTCTTTTATAGCGCCCAAAGAGGGAATGGCATAACTAAATAATATAAAACTTCCATATGTATATATTTCTATATATTATATCTGATATGTTTTGGCATGGCCAGATGGATAGGAAAAAAGTAGGATGACTAACTCCATTCAATATTTGTTGTGTTGAAGCCAAGTTCCTGTGCTGCTGTACACTGCTCACCGTTCCTATAGAGGCTTGGCCTTCTTACCCATCTTTGATTTTGCACTCACTTTCCTGGCAGAGCAGACTGGTTCACCCTTCTTTTGTGCTCTCCATATTTCCCTTGGGCAATCGACAGGTTCATAGAAGCATTTCACTGGCTGCAAGCTGGCTTTTTCATCCTTTGCTTTTTTCAGCAAGATCCTTCCTTTTTGAAAGGAATGAGGCTTTGCATCAGGGATGTTGTATGAAGCGTGTGTACTTCCTCGGCTCCTGAAATTAATAATAGTGATTATTAAGAACTGTTATTCAGTCTTGCAAACTGACAGGTCTCCAAAATATCCCAAACCCTTACATTTTTAAAAACAAAAATAGTCTTGTTTTACAGAATGAGGCTGCATGTTAAAAACAGAGTTGTAAGATTATTTACGTTCCTTAGTATTCAAAAGCATTCCTCACTAAAATAACCCCTAGGTGTGTTACTGGTGCACTCTTCTTGTGTGTTCCTCTGCACTTTGATTCTGATCAGCATTCTGCTGATTTTGGAGTGCTGAGACCTTACTGAGGTCTATACTTGGTGATCTGCAGGGATTTTAAAGATGCACATGTTCACATTCTGCAAAGAATGAACATCCCTTGGTTTTTGCAAGACCACACAGCACCAGTAAGAGTAGAAAGAAGGTGCAGGAACTGTAGAGACTTCTTTGTGGAATCTCAGTGTTGCCCTGGACTGCACCCAGGCCACAAGGAGCTGCTGCTACAAATGGCCAATAGCTCAGGAAACTCCATGCTCTGCCTTTGTGCTGACCACAAATCCAGGGAAACTTCAGCTTCCCTTTTAGGCTTTGATTTAAAACAGGAGAAGAAGAAAGGGGAATACAAAAACTGGTGGGAAGAAGGGTATGAAAGCTTAAAGGCCAAAGTAAGCTGAATTCTTTGTTCTCTCTGTGTTGGTTCAAACTCAGCAAGATTTGCAGAAATTGGTGAGCTCAGGTGGAGTGACAGCTAA
Organism: Molothrus aeneus; assembly: GCF_037042795.1. Taxonomy (NCBI): domain Eukaryota; kingdom Metazoa; phylum Chordata; class Aves; order Passeriformes; family Icteridae; genus Molothrus; species Molothrus aeneus. Next base: position 6,620,309 of record NC_089653.1, read on the forward strand.
GTGCCCAGTGCTGCAAAGGCTGAACCATGCACTCTGAAAACTGCATGACATCAAAACTGCAGTTCCACAGTTTAGCTAAGATCATTATAGTCCCTTTTAACATAATCTTGAAATGTTTTACAGCAGATGCATTAGTGTAACAGCAGAACTATGAATGTAAGGCACCAGCTCATGTCTACCCAGCTCCTGTGACTGAAGTGAAGAGCGGATGTGCTGATGTACAAGCTGATCTTTTAAGGGGTCCCACAGGGCTCTTTTCCATAGCCTGTATTTCTGAAAACCATGTATCTGTAGTATTATTTCTTCTAGGATTAAATCATATTGCACACTTGACAAAGCCAGTAGTGGAAAAAGCTGTGGTCACTCAGATGTGTACAGTGTAAACCCTCCTGCTCTTTAGGAAGATGAGAAGTGTGTCATGGAAGTCTGTATTTGTTGGTAGGAGGCAGTGAGGGCCACCTATCATTGTAGGAACTAAGCCTCACCTATGTAACAGCATTACCTGGTTGGCAGCTTTGCTAAGCAGATTTCACTAGGGGGAGGTTTAGGGGGTGAAATGCTCTGCAGGTCCAAGCTGGAGCTTGCAGGCACTGTGTCATCCTGGCCTGGTGCAGGCCTGGGCTCTGACCACTTGCTGGGGTTTAGGAATGACCTGTGTGAATGCACAAGTGTTGGCCACTCCAGTTTACCATCAGTTCTTGGGTACTGTTTTTTCCAGTCCATTACTTAGTTGTTGCTTAAAGATGCAGCGTTCTGTTTGTCTCAGATGTTGTTATGGTGAAGAAGCAACATCATTTATTCCCAAAGCATACACAGGCATTATTGCAGGTGTATGCTTTGGGATCTTCCATCTTATGATGTTAGGCAGTCCCCTGCTGCACTGAATGAAGCTACTAAAACCAGAAGGTAAGGTCAATATGATCTCAGGGCTACCTAAAGGGGCTAAACTGTACTTAAATTGAACTTTATGGTAGAGAAGATGGATGTCTGTCCCCAGTTCACAGTCAGGGTAAGAAAGTAGCCAAGATGGAGGAAGATGCAGGTGAAATGCAAAGCTGCCAGCTCCAGATGCAGGAAATGCTTTTTCACTGAAAGCAGCAGCTCTGCAACACAAGTGACTGTAGAGAGTCTGAACTTCTCCTCACACATATTCCTCATCTGTTGTGTTATGGAGAAGGACTTGTGGTGGTGCAAAGGGAAAAAGTCCTGAACTTGTGTCCCCACAAGGAAAGGCTGCCCTGAAGAGGGGTGCAGTGCCTGGCTGCCACTTGGCCAAGCAGCACGTGATGCTCCAAACCACCTGCTGGGACTCATGACCAAGTCACAAAGACATGGGAGACCAGCCCCAATTAGTTCTGCTGCTCCCAGGACAGCTGCTTGAGTAACCTGAGATTGTTAGTGCCCATGCTTGGTCAGGGCACTTGTTTGGTGCTATGATTGTTACTGGCAGTTAGGAAATGACAACTGTCTCTCTCCTACCTACAGAATGTTAAAGGTATTTTCAACTGAAACTTGGACTGCGTGAGCCAAAGAGATTCAACTCCTGTAGCTTTGCAATAGGCTGTTATAGTCAGCAGGAAGGAGTAATTTGTTTAACAGAAAATTAGCATTCTTTATTTTCTTTAGAGAATATCTGAGTATAGTTTTAGCAGAAATCTGGTTTTCCTCAATTACATGACATAAATAGAGACCATATGTAGGTCCCAGCCTATAAGGTAAAATGTAAAAGCAGAAATGCAAGCATGACAACTTATTGCATTTAAGTTAAAAAAAAAGGAGATATACATACAGGCATCTGGGTTTCTTATTTAATGAAATGTCTGTAAACTGCAATGAAAAAAAAACCAGGTTATTACTATTACATTTTCAAGTAATTAAAGTACAAGGATAAAATATACACAATATTTAAAACTGTATTTCCATTCTCACATGTTAAACTAGAACATTCAGGAAACAAACCAAAAAAGTCACCTCTTTTACAGATTATTACTCTTCCATCTTATGAACATGTTTTTAAAATTCATAATGTGTGAGTTGTTAGTGGTTGGATTTTTCCCATTATTTTTATTGTAACTATAATCAAAATAAATTGCTAAAGAAGTGTGGGCTGAACAGAGATCTTTCACATTAGATTAAACAGTATGGATACAATGGGAAGTAATTATTGTGTTCAAGATAATTAATAAAGGCCAGTGGCTGAATAAGCTGTATGAAATTAACTTTCAGATCCTTTAATTTTTCAGTGATACATTTCCTTTACACAAGTGGCTAGGAAACTCCAGCTACAAGCCCTTGGCTCTGCCAGACTTGCACTGAAGGGTGGAGGGTGAGGACAGAAACATTTCTCTCCCCCTCCTGCAGATGCTGAGACCAGCTAGGGACAGCATAGCTTCAATGCCAGGCCAAATTTGCATGACTGCATTTTTTACAGCAGTTTGGTTCACAGTGTGGAAACACTTTGTCTAGTCCCTCTTTTGGTGGGGGTCAGAAAAGGAGGTGTTTAATGCCAGCTCAGCTTAAATTAATTTTTTTTTCAGTACTAAATAGGTTCTTTGTATTGAGCTCTCATCAGAGCTGCTACACTGAGCCTTTGAATATCATTTAATGAAGTCACTGAGACAAGCAAGTCAGATTTGGCATCTGAAAATGATTATGTTCCTGTAAATGTTCCTTCTGTCCCTGGTATTGTCCACACTTTGCAGATGGATTTTTGCCCAGCCTGACTTTGCTTGCCATCTGTCTTGGTTGGTGTCTGGAGCCATCTCATGGTGTACTTTCCTGTACCTCCTGAAGGTCAGGATGGTCAATATTTGGATGGATGGCCTTAGAGGAATGCTGAAGTTACCCAGAAATCAGGGCAGGTGCCTTAAAAATCAGAGCCCTCCCCAAGGGACACTGCTGAGCCTGGCATTATGATAAACACATCCAGAGCAAGAGAGATGATTTAATATTGAGGCTCATCTGTACAGTGTCCCATAATGTTCTCACAGATACTGTCTGAGATGCCTGCACTGCATTTCAGCTCATCTTACCTAAAGCTTGTTGTCTTCCAAGTAGCTCTGGGAACATTTCCTTTCCACCACTGCATACCTGTTCAGTCCTGGACATGATCAAATGCCTTCTTCTCACATCCCAGGGTGAACAACTACTTAGCACAGGCAGCACGGGGTATTCAATTAAACTGAAATGTTCCTTGGAAGTCCTGTGCCTAAAACTTGTCATATAAATGTAATGCATTATAGGAAAATACTGAGTTTAGGTATTAAAAATGAGGGCTTAAAAAGAAATAATGTATTTTAAAAAGTAATGTTCTTGGATTTCTAATCCATGTGATACAGGCCTGTGGGAATCCATTCACCATTTCTAAGAGTCCCATGATAGGTAACTACCAGAGAAAAGATGATTTGCCAGCAAGCTGATGTATCACCTATAGGGATCTATGTCTTTCCTGAAAATCTTCAGGCATCCCAAATAGACTGCCAAGTCACATTAAAAAAAGTGTTCATGGCAAAGGCAACAGCAGCAATAGCCAAAGCTGAAAAATAATTTAATTATCTATCAAATATTTCATTACTCTCTGCTCTCCCTTTATCATCTTTGCTGCTGCTTTCACAAATGCACATCTGCCTGCAGCGGTGCTTAGCCCGAGCCACCAAGCCCACCCATGTTCCAAGTGCAGAGGTCTGGCTGCAGGGGCAGGGTGACAGCACAGGGAGGGGCGGTGCTGGCTTACCACGTGCTCGCTGATGTCAGTGTGGTTGCACACCATCTGCTGGCTTTGGTAATATTCCAGCTGCCTCTCTGCCAGATCCACGCGCTGCAACAGGTTCTCGATGAAGTGCTGCAGCCTGGCTTTCCCCCGCACTTCTTTTTCTGCTGCTTCTTCCAGGAAGTGGTTGAAAGTAACAACTTCTCTGCAAGATGGAAACATTGCAAAGAGGCCACATTTAGATAACAGCAGCTCCCTGGTCTCACCCTTGTCAAGAATTACTGGTGCTTCTCCAGTTTGTCATGGAGTGGCTAATTACTGTCCTCCACCATTGTCAAAAGATTTCAACTTTTTTGTGGACAAAGTGAAGATCTGGAAGCCTGAACGCTGAATTTAGGTTTATGGGCAGTGGGTTTGGGGTAGGGTTTTTCACTTCGTTTGGTCTCTTGGAATTAGTCTTTAGTAGCCCACAGAGTAGAAATATGATTAAGCATCACATCTCAAAGTATCTGGAGACAGCTGTATCTGCTTTCTCTTTTACTTAAAACCATGAGAATATTAGCTCTGAAACATGAAGAGAAACAGATGAACTCCCAAATTAATCTTTTCATTTCATCACAATCTATCAATGGTCACTAAATGTTGCTGCTGGGGTGGTTCCTAACTCAAAAGAGCTTCTGTGGCCATTAAATTTAATTTTGACTGCATTAGTACAAGTATGTCCAAGTGTGGTGTTATGACCTGGAGCCAGAGGGAGCAGGGGAGGTTAACAGATAATCTACAGATTATAGACCAGGGAGTACATGTGTGGGAAGAACAAGTTTTAGGTAAGGAGTTTAGGAATGTGTCTTGTCTGGGAACCCAAGTGGAAGAAACAGAGAGCACCAGTGACTGTGAAAGCTCCCAGCTGAGCCACTGCTCATTTCTAATTTCTCTGCATACTTACTATCAGTAATCAGGACACCACTTGGACCTCCAATATCAAAGGATTATTTGGGTGGAAGAAGTTTGGTTGTAGATTGAAGTATGTATTACAAAAGAAGACAAATCTGAACATGTAGCACTTCCCTGGTTAATAAATGCCTGGATAAATATTTTTTACTCTGCCAGTGAAGCCATGCTAATTTTTGCTTTGTACAAAAAGGGTGGGAGTTGAGGGAACTTGCCAAATGAGAAAGGGCATGATTGCTCAGTAGAAATACATTGCCTGAGGAAAAAGCATTTTAAGTAGAAACTATGAAACAGTTTGTGGCAGAAATAACCTTTCAAAGCTTAGATTGTTTATAACAAATTCAAAGTTTCTCTGCATTTTGTTGTTTTAACTCAGTATAGTTGTAGTTAATTGGTTTAATGGAGTATAGTTGTTTCAACAGTGAGCTGCTTTGTGCTAAGAGTCAGGCATGAGTGGTCAGCCCTGGAAATTCACCACCTAGGATTCAGGCTGTGCCTGCCTGCTCCATACTACAGCAGAGTTCTGTTTGCATGGCTGATCTAATGGTAGGAATCAGGTACAAACAAGCATGTATTGTTTGGAGGAAGAATGTGGATGAGTAATAGTTTATATTAACTCACCCATAAAATCTGGCTTAGGAAACAGAGAGGTAACTTGTTTGTTAAGCTCAACTAATCAATTTCATTTCAAGGCTCTGAACAGTTTTAGTGATTATTAGCTTGCACAGAGCAACCTGATACTAGAGAGCCACTGAGGAATGCTTAGGGAGAAGCCAATCTAAACTCATTAAAGTAAATTTTAGGGCTTTATTGTCACCACACTGCAACTTCTTTGACTTCATAACTTATGATTAACTTCACTTCATTAGTCAGTTCATATCATTTTGGGTTAATGTAGGAGCAACCTGAAGTCCTTGCTATTTCATCAGGTCCTCTTTTACAGGGGACAGGGAACTGAAAAGGACAGCAACTCAGCAGGTTGGCTCCAAATCCCTCTCCTTTTGGGTAAGGAAGAGCTGTGCACAGCCTGGCAGGCTGCTGACCCTCCGGTGGGAAGGTGGGAGAGTGGGGAGCTGCCAGCCTGGGACACCATGAGGATGTCCCTCCCAGGGACTCAAGTCAGCTTCTGAGTTTGGCTGCAGCAGGAGGCCACAAACATCAGTAACTGGCATTTTTTTAAAAGAGTAATAGTTTCAAGAATGCTAACATTTGTAATTATCTCAGCAAAGGTAATTAGTAAGAATTCATTAGTTGCCTGTTCTATGGTACAAATAATCACCAAGAGATTTTCCTTTCCTTTCCTACAAATGTCTCATAAGGAGGCCAGGGGGGAGCAGAGTTTTTTTCAGGAAGATCTAGATGACTATCAGGAGGAGAAGAGACTCATAATGTCAATAAATTCCCTAGTATTGTCCTTGCTTTCTAGACTAAAGATAACTTGGCATCCTACATGCCATTATTTGGAAGAACTGTTATTAGCAGCAATAGTAGCATATCCATAACTTCTCTCTGTTTACCTGCCTTTGTACAGCCTATGAATCTACTTTTAATAACTTTTAGATGAAAGTTTTCCTTTGGGCTGAAATGCACTCTGTAAATTCCCTTTGGAAAGCCAGGAGCCAGAACACACCCACACACAAGGGCTCTGTCACACACCTTGCACTGATAAGCAGCACTGCTGTTAGTTCAGCGACTTTCTTTGTTTCCACTTCATTCTCATCCCTCAGAAGAACAAGATCAAGCCCTGAGGAGTGACTGCTAATAAGTCTCTCTACTTGCTCCAACACTTCTTCCTCAGAGAGCTCACTCCTTGCCCAGCTATGCCTTGGTTACCTGAAGGGAGTTCCCAGAAGAATTTTTAGCCTCCTCCCACTGTGAACAATAGGGAAATGGTTCAAAGAAATCCTGTAGCTTCCTGCAGCTGCTGTTTATCTGTCTAATCGCCCTTCTTGTCTCTTGTAGTTTGCCCAGACTTTTTCTCAGCCCTACTGATGACCCTTTCCCTTCAATTTCATTTCTGGATATCTGTGATGATTTTTTTTTTTGCTTATGTTCTTTATTTTGCTTTCAATTTATTTCTCCAGACCTGCCAAATTTTTGAGGATTATATGACAGGATTTCTGTCTTTCACTCTCTATTCTCATGCTTGTGAAAGATGGGTGTTCAGAGAGGTCTGACACTGCTCTTCATGAAGTCAGGGGGAAGCTGAAGCCATGAATATTGTGGGGCCCACATGCTAGAGGCATAAACCAGAGCACAGCAGCATGGGCCCACTGGGCTCTGTGTCCTGACAGCACAGCCTTGTGAGCAGCATTCACCTGAAACAGGAACAACTTTGTTAAAGTGGCTCACACCTGATGTGTTGCCCTTTTAACAAGAGGTCTCTGCTACCCTGCACTGACTATTCTACATCTGGAGCACTTCTGTTATGTTGAGGAAAGGTTCCATGGAGTTATTAACTCCCCCTGAGAGCTCCTCTGCTCTCAGCATCATCTCCTTACTGCTCTGCTCCTCTGCCCAGCAGACTCCTGCCCCCTTCCCCCAGCTCTGCACCCTGGCACTTGCTTATGGGGGTAAGCAACAGATCCTGGCACTACATCTTCTGAGTGGTGTAGATGATGCTCAATGCACCCTAGATCTCTTAAATTTCTGTAATCTCATCTGTTCATAGTTTACTATACCAACACTAAGATATATTGTATGCAAAATGTTTACAGGGCTGTGACTGGGCAGCAGGGAGAAAAGTGGATTTCTTGCTTTGTCCTGGGGGATGCTCGGTCAGATGAAACCTTTCAGGAGGAGGGAATTGCTCCTGCAGCCTGGAGAGCAGGGAGTGTATTGAGCTGCCAGCAGCAGGGTGAGGCAAGCGAGAGGGAAAGACAAGGGGGATGCAACCTGGGAGGTGTCCAAGAGGAGCAGGAGATGCCTGTACTGCCAGAGTGTCAGAAAGGAGTTCTTCGAGAGCCAGAGGAGTCCAGGGGAAATTTACTGCAGTACAGCAGGCACCTCAGAGGTGTTCAGCTGAAAAAACAAGTGCAGAGGGAAGAACTCACTGTAAGTAAGGACTTGCTGCCAAAGCTTTTATTTTAATCTGACTCTGCCAGGCAGTTCACGTATTACAGTTTACTAGACTTAAGTAGTTTGGCATTTTGCATCCCAACTGCAGCCTAGCTCAAAAACTTCTTTATGGAGGCTGTTACCATGAAACAACTTGAGATGTGGTAAATAAAGTTATAAATCATAGGCTGACTAGGTGACATTTATTCTTCTGCCTTTACCACTGGATTATTCAGCGCTCCTTTAGGATGAGCGAGCTGCAGTTCTTGTTTACTGGAGCAGTTGCCAGCACAGGGATCCTGGGAGATGCTCAGTGTTTGTATGACTTTCAGCAGCTAAGAGTGACATACACTGACTAAATGCAGAGGGTGGGACAGCTCCAGCTCCTTAACACCTGACAAGAAGGGCTAATGAGTTCTCACATTGCAACCAAGCCCGCCCACGGATGCATAGTACTGGCCCCAGGACTGTGCACAGCAACACTGACACCTGCAGCTGCTCTGGAGGTGGAGATAAGCACGAGGCTCCATGCAGGTTTTGCATCCAATATCAAATCACTTTAGAGAATCACATTTAGCATAACTGTCTAAAATCAATAGAAAACCAAACCATTATTTTACCTGAAGGTGGGAAAATTCCTACTACAGTAAGTAGTAACGTGATTTACTTCTCAAAATATTTAATATGTATATTCATTAAGTATTAATGCCACTGACCTTATCCATCATCCAACTGGTGTTTTTGCCTGAAGGCTGCTGTTATTCATTAGGTTGTGGTTTCACATTACCACACCACTAAAAGGACATTTGATTTAAGAGATTCACACCTCCTCCCTCAGAAAGTTATTGTACCCATTCAGTGGGCTGTGTTCTAGACAGAGCCCTGAATTTACTGGGTGACACTGAAGATTTTAAGCTTTATTTCACAGAGCCATTCTGTGGGACAGTCATGCTAGGTTTAAACCTGTACAGCTGCATGGGGGGGAGTAATCTCTTGAGTAGGAAGATGAAAGAAAACAGGAAAGAGGGAGCAGGATTACCTAAAACTGAGGGTGGAAGAACAATGTGTAATTGTAGTTGTACTCTGCTTAAAGCAAATCAAAACTGTTTTGTGGTACAATTGAAAGCCCTTTTTAAGGGAAAGCTGTTTTAAAGCACAGTGATCTCTAAAAGCCAGCACATTGTCAAGATGTTACCTGCACAGATAATTTCATTAATTGCAAACTTAAGGTGAAGCCACTGGCAAGAATAACTACTGCCCACAACAGCTATTCTGAATTAATCCTTGCATTTCAGGCTATGTCAGAGCAGAGGCATGGCCAGTCTCAAAACAAATGCATTAGACTGGTTAGAGAAATTACTGTCAGAGATATGGCAAAGTACATTAATGATCTTACTCTATGATTAGGAGACAAAGTGAAGCTGTTTAAGTTACCATTGAAGGTAGATTCCAGCCAAAGACCATCCCTTCTTACCCTGTTCAAACTTACTGAAAATCAAACTCTACCAGTTTCAATTTTCTTACATTACATCCAGAAACAAGCCTTTCAGTGTCCTCTAGCAGTTAAGTTCATAGCTGGTTTTTGTTTCAATGGTTTTCTTGATATCTTATTCAACAAAGGCTTATGCCCTTTGGGCATGCTTCTGTGTTATCTTTAAGATCACAGTGCTCACTCTGAGTTGCATTCTCCTTCATCAAACATGGAATAATCCCTTTCAGGGCACATTTTCTAATTAAATAATTCTTTGCTCAGCAGCTCTGTGCTTAGAGTAATACTATTTCAGCTATGTATTAATATAGTCAGTGTTGCACCTCCAGCTGTGCTACCCCTCAACAGAGTTCACCTCCACGAGGGCCCCACACTCGTATCAGCACATACCTGCATGCATATTGGCACTACAGTTTTTGTAAGAAAACAAAGAAAATTTAACTAAAAAGGTATCTTCACTTCATTGCTGTCTTTGCTGGACTGCTAAAGGCCTTATTTAAAACAAACAAAAAATAATCAACTGACAAGTCTAAAGAAATAACCCCACTGATCCTACAAGTGCTTCAAATGGGCAGCCCTGTTCCTGCTGATGGTCTAAACCAACACTCAGATGTTTCAGGGAAGGTGTTTTCTTTTTTCTGCTGCTAAGAGGAAAAGATTTTCAGCTACACTAGCTCAATACCAATGCTAATTTTAGGAAAAAGTTATCCATATTCACAAGATTGCTTATGGAAAAAAAAATCCAAAGAAACTGATGAAAGCATTTATTTCTGAAGGTCAGCAAGTATCAAAGCAGTCCCTAAGGGATGCCTTTGACTTTCCACAATCTGCAGTGAGAACTGCTTCTGCAATTTCCATTATGCAGTCTTGTTTGGCTATCTAATCATCTGGACTTCTTCCAGAAATCAAAGCCAAAGTTGAGATCCTCCTTTTTTGAAGGACAATGTCTTCTCAGCACACCAAGTAAGTTTTGAACACACAAAGGATTGAATATATAGACAAGTCTCAGAGCTTACCAACAGCCCAGACAAGTGCCACTGTTGTTACCAAAGTCATGAACTTTTTTCTCTACTAGAGCACATCACCCAGTGCCTCCCTGCTGCTGGAGTAAAGCTAACTGTCCCAGGCATTTTTAGAGAATCAGCTCTAAAAAGCTGCTCTAGAACTATCAGTCCTGCTCTTACAAAGCATTTTTTATACCTACCTTCCTTCTCAATTTGCTAATTATACAATGACATTTCAATTGGAAAGACAAACAGTACATTTTTCTATGGCACTATCCCATATCATCCCTCAAGATGGGAAATGAAGGAATCATCTAAATGACAGAAAACCCAACACACTTCCAGTTTTTCCTAAGTGATTTCAACCTATTCTTTTACCCTGCCTACCCTCCCAGTGTCCTCAGAGTAACTTCAGAGGCAATGCTGTGGAGCTGGGCACAGACACAGGCAATAACAAATTCTGACTGCTCTCTTCCCCCTTGGTACTCAGGGCTGCTATTCTTCCATCCTACCCACTGCCATGCATTACACATTTACCTGTAGAAATTAACACACTGCTGTGTAAGAGCTGTTCACTCATTCCTATTGCTGCACTTGCTTTCAAGTCTTTTTGTTGAAAGTGGAAGCAAAACTCTAAAGAGCAATACTCTGAAGTATTCTGTGAGTACTCTGTGGAGTCTCTTGTGCAGCTGCCTCTTTTGGTTAGTGTTTCTAGCCAAGTAACCTTCAGCCTTCCCTGTAACATCAACTTAGGAGCTACCTCAGCATTTGTTTATGCATTCACCCTCCTCCTTTCAAGACAAGAATTCCAACAGCAATCATCTGAGCTCCTGCCCCTTTCCTGAGCTGGTAATGTGCCAATGTGAAGGACAATGTTTTCCCACTTCTCCTCATTCTCTATTCAGTCTCTTCTGGCCTCAGAACACCAGCCTGACTGTGCTGTTGGTAAGTAGCCTGCCAAAGAGCATGTGGCCTCTTCCTTGTTCCTTTTCCTAATGCAGTTAAAAATCACAATTTCAGCTGTCTTTTTCTTTCCAAAGATCAGTGTCCTTTGCCATCCATATCATACCCATTCTTTCTACCCAGATGACTCAATTGCCCCTTTCCTCTTTTCCCACAAGGTCTTTTCTTCTTCTACAGCATTGCAGAACTTTGGGTTTGTCTCACTGAATAGTTTCTTTCTCCCAACAGTTATTTTTTCCTTTTGAGATCCTAGTCTTGATTTTTAAGAACAAAATCTGCTTTTAGTTTGGGGTAAGATTCATGCCACTTAACTTGAGATGTCTGAAATTCTACATCTAGCCTAAGACAGCTGCTTACCTGAGGTCTGCTGGTAGTCTGCAGAGGGAAGAAGGACCTTCACAGAGCAATCCCTCCCGCTCTAAGATACTTTTCTAGAGGAAATAGGATGACTCACTGTGAAAGAGCCCAGGAGGGCAGTCTGGCTAGATGGGAATACCAAAACTGCTTGAAACTATGTTATCTTCATGGCTTCCCTCCAGCATACTTTCAAATCTGCCTCAGTTACACTATTCAGCTTCAGCTTCACCTTAAGTCTTTCAATCTTCTCTTCCATGAGGATCACCTCATACTTTAAAATCAGAGGTTCTGTTGAATATCCCTTCAAGGAAGATCTGAGAGGCTCAAATCCCACCATCTTTATGTATCCCCTCTTCTGGAAAATCTCTAGCTCTGCTTCAAGATAGATGGCTCCTACTGATCCTCATCTTTTCTTTCTTGTCCTTAGACTACAGGAAGGAATGATGAAAGCCCTCCAAACTTCCTACACTGAACTCCTACACCACCTTCCTTATTTCTTGTAAGATCAGTGTCATGGCAACTACCACTTCTCATCTTCCTTTTGTAAGCTGATGAATTGGTTTAGAGGCATACCATTACCAAGGCTCTTTATTTCCATTTCTCTAAAATAACTTGTGTTGCTCTGAAAAGCCTGAAAGGTTTCAGCAAGTGCTGAATAAACTAAGTAGTTCATGTATAAATTATATATCAGCTATCACTACATTTTTAATGGATGCATCATGAATGTATTTTTAGATGGCTTAGGTTAGTCAGAACTCTGGCATCTGCATCCCAGTCCCATATTAGTGATTCCTGTTCCACAGTTCTGTGTCCATCTAAAAAACTAGACAAGAACTACTTGGACATGGCCTTTTCAACACTGTCTCCAGTAAAGCTTCACTGATGCACAGGAGACTGTGCACTCCACAGGCTGACCGTGGTGAGAAGGCTTAAGGGAAAAGGTGCTATTAGGTATTCTTGCATACTTCATCCAGACTTATCCAACCATCTCTTCTTAAAAAGACAATGCATTAAAGGTGGCAGTGTAAATCACATTACATGCTGATGAGAGCTTCTACTTGTCCCTACCCCAATGAAACCAGAGGCACAACACAGGCATTAGAAAGTGTAGAAGTTAGTCACTGGGGAGCCAAGTGTGAAAGCCACCTGCTCAGGGAGCTGTCCCCTGCCCTGTTAGTCACTGGGGAGCCAAGTGTGAAAGCCACCTGCTCGGGAGCTGTCCCCTGCCCTGTTAGTCACTGGGGAGACAGTGTGAAAGCCACCTGCTCAGGGAGCTGTCCCCTGCCCTGTTAGTCACTGGGGAGCCAGTGTGAAAGCCACCTGCTCAGGGAGCTGTCCACTGCCTTGCAGGGGACACGGTCACATGGCTATAACTCTAGCAATATAGTGATCTGAAGCGGGGAGCTGCAGGCCCTTTCATAATCAGCAAGCAACTGAGCCATTCCCTCTCTTCTCTCCCAAAGGCTGTCACTCACGCAGGAGCTGGCCAGCCCTCGCCAAGCCATCGGCACTCGCCTCCCCACTTACTCCTCTTTGCGGTGAAGCTCCTCCTCGGACTCGCTGAGCCGCTGCTTCAAGGCTGCGATCATCTCCACCGCCACATCCACCTGCCTGCTCAGGGCCCGCTCTCGCCGCTGCACCTCCTGCTTCTTCTGGGACAGCTGCACGAACGCTGCCCGCACCTCCAGCAGCTCCGCCGTCTTCTGGGACAGCTCTTTGGTAAGCTTGTCGATCCGCTTCTCGATCGTTTTGTCCACGGCCTCTACCATCCTGTTAAACTTTTCTCTGACGTGTGCCTCGAAGGAGGCTTTGGAATCAGCGGCCGAGAGGCCGGGTTTGGAAAGCTCGCTGGGAGACTCAGCCGACACATAGTTGGCCAGGTAGGAGCCGGGCCGCTCGGCCGCCAGCTCCCGCGGCTGCTCGCCCTTGCCGCTCCCGCAGGACGCGCCGCCCAAGTTCAGGTAGGGCCCCGCGGGCTGCGCGGCAACGCCGCCGGGGCTGCCCGGGCTGCCCTGGGCTGCGGGCTCCGGCGGAGACACCGGCTCCGCGTCCTTCAGCGGAGAGAACAGGCTGCTCCTGGCCAGGAGGCTGCTCTCCTGGAAGCTGTGGCTGTACTCCAGGTGCACCCGCAGCGAGGACAGGCTCCGGAACCTGGTGTGGTCGCCGCATCGCGGGCAGCGGAAGGGGAGGCTGACGCCGCCGAGCGGCTCCGGCCAAGGGTGCCCGCCTTCATCCCGGGCTGTCTGTTGCATTCCTCGCCGGAGGGAACGGCCCGCGTCCGCGCCCCACGGGAAACTTGGGAAACTTTCCCGGCGATTCCTCAGGGGTACCGCGCCATCTCCGCCCGGGGACGCGCCCACCCGGCGCGGCGCTCCGGCCGCACGGCCCCGCCGGCTCCGCTCGCTCGGCGGGGCTCCGCTCGCCTCGGCCGCCGCCCGGGCCTTGCCGGAGCGGAGCGGCGCCGGGCCCCGGCTCGGCGCGGGCCTCGGCCGCCCGCAAGGTCGCCGCACTCACCCGACTTGTTGCTGGTGGCGGCAGCGGGGCGGCGTTTTCAGCAGAGCCGTAAATCAGCCCGCGGGGCGGGGCGGGCGGGGCGAGGATGCGGAGCGGGGAGCGGCGGGGACGCGGGGATGCGGAGCGGGGAGCGGCGGGGATGCGGAGGGGCGGGGATGCCCGATGGGGGGTGCTGCGGGCGGGCGGGCGTGGGTGGGTGGGTGTCAGCAGCCCACGGGGCTACGATCCCGGGGCCGGAGTCGCTCCCCTCGCCGGAGCGACCTCCTCCGGACCCGCCTGCCGTGAGCACCTGGCCGGGGGCGTTCGCGGGGCTTTGCGGGGTCCTGTCAACACAGCAAAGCAGTGAGTGAGCTGCGCGGGGTGTGCTGGGGTGATGCTGAAGGATAACGGAATCTAAAGCACTGAAGCATCAAGACAGGACTGGCACATGCAAATAAGTATAATCTAGCCTTGGCTTTCAGGGGTATTCAGGGCTTTCTGGCTATTTAATAGCCAGTAAGTTTTGTAGGGTTTTTAGTTTGTTCACTTAGGTTTGTTTTTTTTTTTAATATGACCCCAATTTAGTCTCAATATTTAGGGAGGGGAAGCAGTAATTGTAGTACTCCCATTTAGAGCATGACAAATGGATGTCATAGACATATAGAACGGTTTGGGTTGACCTTCAAAGACCGTCTAGTCCAATCCTCCTGCAATAAGCAGAAATATCTTCAACTAGATCAGGCTGCTCAGAGCCCTGCCCAATGTGACCTTGAATGTTTCCAAGGATGGGGCATCCACAACATCTCTCGAAACTTGTCCCAGTGTTTCACTGCTCTAATTGCACAAAATTTCTTCCTTAGATCTCGTCTAAATCTAGTCTGGGTCTAAACCCATGTGACTGATGTTAGAGAACCCTGCCAATAAACCGTCTGAATAGGGAGATGTACTTCTTAACATTTTTATGCCACAGATGTGTGCCTATTTTATAAATTTTTGGAAACATGAGCAAGGCTGATTATAGAGTAGCAGCCTTTTTGAGGTAATAGTGAAATATTGCTCTTCCTAAACCTAGTCCTTGAGGCCATACTGGTAATATGCTGCAGATTTTTTTTTATTACTGTGGGAGTACTGCAGTAAAGTTTAATTCTGTACTATTATGTCTGTTCCTTGAGCACAATATACAGGCAGAGTCTTAAACACTGAGAAAATCTGAGCACATTGATAGATACCTTTGATGTGATTAAGACATTCCCAGTAAATTATTCACCAGATGGTACATCAAAGGAAGTTACTCAAATTGCTTTTCAGAGCTTCAGCTAATCTCTGAAGTGTGTGGGCTAGCATCCAGGCTGCAACATTTTGCATGAGTTGGTTGTCCTTTATTACCTTGCCTAAATGTGGTGATTTTCCCTTCTTTTATCATCAAGCAGTACCAAAGCCTAGAAAGAAGGTCAGGAGGGAATAGCTTTGAACAGTGTTTGCTGCCAGATTTGGGACTCCTGACTATTTCTTTGTAGGATGCCAACACTGACAGAATGTAACCATGTTTTGGTTCCCACTTTCTTGGCTGTTGTCCTCTACTGTCCATTCTCTCTCTCTGGTGTGCCCATTGCCTTCGTACCTCCTCTATGTCACAGGTACTCGGTGCTGATGCTCCAAGGTGCAGATGAATGCTCTACAAGTGTGGTGAGCTTAGCATGATGGGATGCTACCTGAGGCTTCATCCACATGTAGAAGAGGTGACACCCACCTGCCCTCTCCAGCTGACAGTAATGAGAACCCTCATGGTCTTAAGGAATAGAAAATGTTGATGACTTCGAAGGAGCCCATTGTTCTGCAGCCTAAGCTATATGGTTTTGGCCCATTAGATCTGAAATCAGGCAACCATTTAGCCCCAGAAATTCTTCTTTTAAGATTTCTCAGGGTTTACTTGCACTCCAAGTATTTGTTTTGCTGGATTGGGATCCAGCTCCTCATGTCTTCAGTTTTCAATTCCTGATGCTGCCATTTAGATGTCCAGTTCAGTCATTCTCTCAGCATTTGGATAGAAACAGACTCCCTTTAATATACCAGTAACTGTGCAGAGAATGTGCATCAGCCATTATATGTCTGAGCTTTATCCTCTCTGATTTAAATCTGGAGTGAGTAGAATCTACCCCTATCACTTAGAAAAAGCTCAAATTGACACAGGCATAATGTAGGACTCTGTGAAATTCTGCCAGCTGCTGGGGAGGCATTATCCTGTTTATTTGTATACATCTTTCTCTTTCAAGATCTTTTTAAACACTTTGCAGTATAATTTCCAGAAGGATAAAAGTTACTTAAATGAAAACAGCATGTACTAACCTGTTTGGTGCTGCAAGGAAGGTGGAATATTCATAGTATTCAGCCTTTTTTCAGGTAGTAGTCTGCAGCTGTTGTACAGGGTCCCATCTGACCTTAAAATAGGTAAAGGTTCCTTAAAGCTGATGTAAAATTCAGTAATATTCCACTTTACTGAAGGTAGATAGAAAAGGGAATATTATAAAACTGGTTTTCTTTTTACATGTTACCGTACTTGTTTATCTTATGATATTTTATTTTTCTTATTCTAAATGAGGAGCATAGGTGAGTCAGTTTTGTTTTCACCTGCCCTTCAGGCTCTCAATGCTGACATGTTTGTGGGAGCCTTTTTTATGTGGTGTAGAACTGGATTCACTATGATGACTTTGGCTACATTCAGCAGCCTCTGATTTCCTTGTTTCTGTACTGGTTTGCTTTGAAAAGGGGTGTCAGAAATTTTTGTCTCTCCTCTTTACACCCACGCTTCCCACACAGGTCTTCATTGCATGATCTAGCCAGTTTATAGGAGACATGAAATTGCATGGAATTACTTTTGGGGAAGTTTGCCTGAACTATATATGGTTATATAAAAACACACAGCTGCACATCCGTTACCACTGCATACAGATGGGATTGGGAGTTTGGCTCAGTCCCCTCATTCTGTAAAGCTGTGCCTGAAATAGGTGTGCCTATTCAGCTCATTTAATTTGTATGCTGGGAAGTGCTGTGTTTTTCTCAGTGCTTGAGTGTGAACTACAGATGCACATAACTTGAGCAGCTGAAACTTACCTGCATTTAATACTTGCTGTTTTCCTGTTTATTGAGAGGAAGTAAGAAGTGAGTTGGAAAATCTAAGGAAAGGCCTTAGAAACTTGAAAGAAGTATTTGAGTGATTTAAGTGGCAGTGGTGCCTTAGATGAGGATTCATATTACCTTTACATGCAGATATATTCAGGAATCATCAAAGACACAACAATGTTCATTTTGCTGCCACTGGCACTCATACCCACGCAGTAGGAAAGAGGCTTTTGGTGGTGCATTTTAGCATACTGATTGAATGGCACTGCTTGCAGGGAGAGTGAACAGGAAGGAGAACATGAATGTATGTGTTGAGTTTGTGACTGTTGGTGCTGCTTAGTTGTTGTCTTCTCCTCCTTTTGAGGGGCACTCCAATCTGAATATCAGTCTTCCATCTTTTGAAATCATATATGAAGTCAAGTCTGTCTTTTCAAATGAGTTGCCACAGCATCAAGAGAGGCACCAACCTGCAAGACTGCCCTTGGTCCTGCAGCAGCTTATCCTGCCTGGTTTGCAGTCAGCTTCCAGCCTTCCTTCAGGCTCTCCAAACTCATTATTTTCCTGATAGGAAACCCCTGGCTGGAGCTGACTCCAGAAAGTTGTTGAGCTTTCCTCTTCTCTACCCATAGTGTTGCATGCTCTTATGAGAAAATAGAGAATAAAGGATTCTCTTATGGGTTGATTTGCACCATTTAGTCCATACATGGTGAGAGTTCTCAGGTGTGAAATGACTGTGAGCATATTTTCCCAGAGACCGGAGAAGATGGGCTGTGGGGAGGAGTGTCAGCAGGAGATATGGCTGGAACTTCAGCCATTTTGATTTTCCTTCCAAAAGAGTGACTTCAATTAGTTAGGAGGATAAAGAAAATATAACTATCACTTCTTGAGAGGAAAAGCTGGGGGGATTTACCTGCCAGCCAAGTGACTCTTTACTGTGCTTATTTTGAAAGGGAAGAGCAACATACTAAGTTTCCAGTGCCTCTTCTTCAGAGGCCAGAAGTCTAAGCTCTGGGTTGTAACATTCATGAGAATAAACTGGAGCCTTTTAACAAAGCCATTTCACTCCTGCTCCTCATGTGAGCAGCCACAGTGTAGCAGCACCTCTGTCTACAGCACTGGGACTGTCAGGATGAGGATTCCATAGCTTTAAGACCAAATTACATTGCAGATGGTAATTTATTATTAACACTAAGGTATTTTGGGGGGGAGCACTTTCTAACATGGCTGATAGGAAAGCCCAAGTAATGGAAGAGAAGAATCCACAGCTCATCCTGTTTCAGTTTTAGTTTATTTGAAAACGTTGCTTGTTCCCATGTTCTGGCCAGGTAATGCTATCACATAATCTCAAATGGATTTGGGATCAACAGGAAGTAACAGCACAAGCAGAGAGGTTTCCACACAACATCTGGCCATATAAACAAATCAATTGCACAAAGCCCACAGTTCTTCCATCACTGGTCTTTCTTGAAATTGTAATATCAATATGAATGATGATAGGTTTTTGCAAAATCATGTCCACTGAAGTTTCAATTAGCAGAACAATTGCCAAGTGCTGGTTGGAATCAAACATTGGAAAGACAGAACCTCAGAAGGTATTTATGGTCCTTTCAACTCAAATTCAATTTCATTCCAAATTACAATTCAATTTCAAATGTCCTTTAGGCATTTTTTGTATTCAGATAAGAATTTTTAAATCATGAAGAAAATACCGTTACATTTCCTATGTAGTATCCATACTAACATGACTTGGAATTATTTGCTTTAATTTTCTTAAGTAAAATCTCAAATCATGTCAGTTCCTATAGCCAGGGACTTCAATGCCACTGAGAATTTGCCACGTTGCTTCTGGTTCCTACATATGATTTTTAAGGACCACTACATTTGGGGCACTTTTCTACATATGATAATGCAATAACTCAGAAGGAACACAAAGAGTATACTGAAAAATACCCAGACCATGAAGCATACAGTACACAGCAGTTCTTTCAAAAGGAGGAAAACAAAACCAAAACAAGAGGAAGGGAATAAAATGTCAGTTTGGGCAATAAAAGGTATTTTATTCTCTGTTTACTATTACACAGTGGTAATAAATTCAAACCAACATGGAAACCTTAGCTTGGATTCAGAAGAATACTGACAAAACTTAGTAGAATGCTGCAAACTTTTCTGTAGCTCGAGTGTAGTCATTTCTATTCCCTGAGAAAATTTGGCTCTGCAGCTTTTCACATTGATGTCATATATTAAATGATTCCATATATTAAATTCCCTTCTGCTCAGGGTACCTGCATCCCAAGTATCACACAAGACACAAAAGACAGTTCAGACTTGTGTCTTTAATGTCATCTGAAAATATATTTTGATTTTATTGGATGCTTAGGGACAATTCTATTCCTTCACACTCTTTCCTGTTTTTTCTGATATTCATGTGAGCAGTTCACTTTGATGTTTGCATTACATGGAAAGGTCTGGGGGATCAGCTATTGCTGTCCTGGGAGAATGACTGAGTAGGCTGGAGGCTTCTGCTGGGTAGGACTCTGAACGGGGGGATGAATGAGGCTTTCAAAGTTACTGGAGAGGGGCTCACCTAAGCCAACAGGCTTCCTATATGATAAAGAGAAGACACAATCTACAAGAAAGGGACAAACTTAGAAGAAAAATACAGAGCACTCATTAGTTCCTACATGGTAGTGAGATGAAAGAGCCTGGTTTTCTCCAGTGTTTTAGCTTTGCTGGTAACATGCAGTTTTCAGATTGCAGCCAAGCAATGCTCAAAAATGATATTTTTCTGCACAGCTCTCCTGGAGTCCTTTGCCTCTTCTGCAGCAGGTTGCATGTGGCAAGGACAGAAATCTGTTAGATGGGGTGAAATTCATCTGAGCATGAAAGCAAGGCAATTGTTTGTCCCTTGTTGCAGCCCTGCTCTTCTCTAAATGGTACTCACTAGGGAAGTGTTAGGCAGTGTCTTGCTGCAGAAATGGCCTCTATTTACATCTGGTATTTTGTGCCAAATGGTCTGTGTTAAAGCAATGTCTTGTGTAGTGCA
Organism: Molothrus aeneus; assembly: GCF_037042795.1. Lineage (NCBI taxonomy): Eukaryota > Metazoa > Chordata > Aves > Passeriformes > Icteridae > Molothrus > Molothrus aeneus. The sequence continues at coordinate 6,640,495 of NC_089653.1, forward strand.
AACTGAGGTGAGTTTGTTCTTCGAGGGACAATTTAATTTCTGTTGTTATAATGAATGCTACCCCTTGCAATTGCTAAATCTGCAGTGTTCAGAGCAAGGTGCTTGACTGTCTTTAATACCACTTTGAAAGCCCTGCCTGTGAGCATGCAAGAAGCCTCTGTCAAATGGTTTTATGCACAAAGAAGCTTCTTCTCAAAAGAAGGCTCTGAAGTCAATGACATGTTCTTATTCACAGGAGCTAAAAAGTGCAGTGAACTAAAGATATGTATGCAGGTAGTAAACAAATAAACAAGCTGTGCTCTAGAAAATGTAACAGATACATCTCCTTGGAAAAATTGGATAAATAAAAGGCACAGTCCTTGGGAAATACTGTGCTCCTGCCACTGCCACATGTGCAGTGAAACATCTACAATTTGAAAGATAGGTAAGAGTCAATATGTAAAAGGATTCCTGAAAACAGATGTTTTCACATCCACATCTATCTCTCAGGTCTTGAAGGCTGTGTGACCAGACACTTCTAGCTCCATCTGAGGCTGGGAACTGAAAGAACATGTGTTCACCAAAGGAGAAAAATGTATTGGGCTGTGGTGTTTTCTATCTTTTCCTCAAATTTTTTGCCCCCAGATGGCTGCTAACTTTATATAATTTGCAGCCAAGGATCCTCCCACAAGGAGCAGGAACAGAGCCCAAACAGATCTCATCCAAATGGGGCTTGGTTCTATCTCCAAACTGATTCATGCCTGTGCTAAACTCAGGTGAGCCTTCCAGCATGCAAAATTCCCCATGCAGTTTCTCTCCAAGGCTTTAATGAAAACTGCCATGCTACCTGTGATTAGAGTCCCTTTGAAACATTTTATCCCAAACTCAGGCTATTTGGTCAGATCAGTAAATTTAGTTTAGAAATGCTCAGAGGTGAAATCATTAGTAACAAGAGAATGATTCATTCCTTACAAAAATCTGATGCCTCAGAGGCATAACCTGGAGAAGTTGTTCGCCATGGATGAGTTTCTAGCCAGCTATTGAGGTGACTGCCAGTAAAATACACTTGGTGGCATGTAATGGATTGTAGAAGAATGAGAGCTAGTGCTGAAGGCAATCTCACCCCTGAGGAGTTGCAGCTGTACTAATTACCAAGGATTAGGAACAGGCCTGCCCTTTATAGGCCACAGCTGTGTCCAATTAAGGCTCACCTTTAATAGGGCACAGCTACATCCAATAAGGTTGGGTGTTAGAAAAGAGTGGGTTAGCTGCTCGAGAGGGGAGTTGGAGACTGTGCTCTGAGGAGGAAGGGTCAGGTGGTTGTGCAGAAGAAAGACAAAAGGAGTCAGTGTTGCAAGGAGCTGCCCATGAGGACTCCCAGAGAAGGTATGGAGGTTTTACAGTAAGGTAACAAACCATTATGGTGCTAAGTATGTGTGGAACTTATTACCTCTAAAATTGTCTAAGAAGTTCTCCACCAACTTAGCAATGTCATGTCATAAGATAATTTGAAAGGAATGTCTAAAAAATTGTGTGACTAGGGTGGTAATGAGAAAAACCTGTTCAGATTAGTAATGTGTGTACTGCCTGTATGAAAGCTGCCAGTGAAGTTCTGGGTGCTTCAGTGCCTGGTGGTGCCAAGTGGCTGTTTAAATCCATTCAGCCAGAGTGTGTTCTTGTCTGTGGAGCAACACATGTGTGTGAAAGAACCTGTCCCTCACCAAAGTGTGAGAGAGATGGACTTTTGGAGAGAGACTTTAGGCAAAGAGCAGATGAGGAGTAGCAGCCCACTTACATCTCTCAAAGCTCCCTCCTGGGCTGGTGTTTTAAAGATGGAAGTTAATACACTTCTGAAGGGTGCTGTATGACAGAGCAGGGGTATTAAAAAAAAAAAAAAAAAAGGTTCTGTTGTGAGTGTCCACACTATGAAATGAACTAAGAAACAATGGTCTTCCTGTTAGGTAGTGGCTTGCTTTTGCTGATGTTTTCTCTCACAAAATAGAATGCCTTATCCATGTAAGCAGATATGTATAATATAATGTCTTATCTATGCAATGCAGAGATTGTTTATGGATAGGGAAGACATTCCTGAACAGAGAAGGAATAAAAGAAAGCAGAGATTTTAACCTGTTGGTTAAAACAGACTTAGTGCATAAACGCTGTTAGCAAAAAAGTATTTGGGGATTATCTTGAACAGGTGTCCCTATGTATCAGAGTTGGATAACTTCCCCTCTGGATCTGCATTTGCTTCTTAAAGAGTCTGTTATAAAATGCACTTGCTGTTTGTTGGTTTTTCTTTAAACATCCTGATTGCTTTTTGATGACACTGTACAAAGGCACAGTTAGCATCAAGTGCTAGAAATAGCTTCCTAGAACTCAAATTGATTTTTAGATAAGAAAGTAAACATGTGCATGTGTGCAAGTCATGCATGCATCCAGGCAGAACTAGTTATTTTTATTCTTCTAGATGAAATTGCCTGTAAAAACATGAGGTGCTATTTATTGTTACCATAATTTTAATTTAAAATTCACTTCAGTGACATGAAGTGTTGTCTCAGCTCATTTAACAGGCTGTGAAATGGTTAGGAGGACATGATAGAAGTGTCTGACAAACCAACCTCAGGTAAAATGTAGTTACTCATATTTGCTACTCAACCCCTGATTTTTCCTAATGATGAGCAAAAATTGGTCATCTTGTTAGGCAAAAAATATTATCATTAGCAAGAAATGTTTCCATCTCACATTGAGGAGAATACATGCACAGCCCAGTTTCATCCCCTCCCCATGGTTTGACTTTGAGGGGCACTGGAGTAGGGGAAAAAATAGCTGGGCTGGTTTCCTTCAGTGCAGCATGGTAAGCTTGAAGAGAGGGTGTGCTGCCCATCACCTCAGCCATGGGGTGTCTGCAGGGTCCTTTGCAGCAGACTTCTGCCCCTGGATCCTTCTACCCTATGGAATGACATCCTAGTCCCTCCTACATGTGAATGGACAATTTCCATCCAACACCACTGTGATTCTACAAAAAAGCATCACCTGTATAAAAGATATAGTCTGGCTCTGGGCTTATTCCCCAGGCACAGCCTTAGATCCCTGCTGGGCTCCCAGTATTGGCTGTGATGTGACAAGTACTTCTTGTTGCTTATGGCTCTTTTGAGGTTTCAAGGAGGCAAGTTATTCCACAGTGGTATTGCACTCCGAGGGGCAGAGGAGGTCACTGGATTTAGGGAGAAGTTGGGTGGAGGCACAGCAACTAGGGATGCTGAGAATAGAAACATTATCTGGCAGTTCTAAAAACTTAAATCCTTTTATTCCTATGGATGTATTTTTTAAATCTAAGCCCTTGAGTGGATGAACTGTTCAATATTTATTCAGTATCTATTTCTGTAAGAAACAGGACATAATTTGCAAGCCAGATTTTCCTTAAGGACCAGAGGCTTAAAACCTCTGATAGAAATTTCTAACCTGAAATAGTTATTAGGTTTTTGTTTTTTTTTTTTTTTTTTTACTTGCTATTTTCATGAAATAACATTTACCTTAATACTTCTTGCTTTGGCTCACTCTTTCTTGGCCTGATCTGTGTGACAAATGCCCATTTATGCAGCTGGAACCCAACTCAGGACAGAAAAACTACAGCTTTGTGGCAAGGCAGGAAAAACTAAGGAGCTGCAGATGGTCATAGCCCCAAGTGTGACTGGGAAAGCTATTGAGAAAAACCAATCTTGTATGAATGAGAAACATTTCTTATGGTAAAGTGAGAATTTGCAGGGAAGTATAGATCCCTATCCATGCTCTTTTGAATGTCCTACCTGAGACTGGATCTAAACAATCCAAATAGTGTGTGAAATGCAAAGAAGTTAATTTATACTGGGCTACTGTGCCTCAGTTATTGTGCCAGCTGTCACCTCAAGATGTGCAGTGGTAAGGGTGAGTCACTATTTACTTCCTTAGCAATGCTGCAGTGCAGGGGGAACTGGAGTGCAGGTGGCTGCACAGAGGGCAGCTGATGTTGCTTGGTCTCCTGAGAACATTGCTTTGCTGCTTTTCTCTCCCTAGATACCTATTACAGTACTTGGAAAAATCAGACCAAACTACAAACTCACTTCAGATGGAGATTGTTTCCAAGTATTGTGTTCTGCAGAGATATTTTGCATTGTTTGGGAAAAAACAAAGAGACCATCTGTAAATACTTGGCCTGGATCTACCTTCAGGAAAAAAAAGCCAATCCCAAGAGCTAACTGGAGAATTGGTCCTTTTACCTGGGTGACTGCTATCAGAAGTGGGTTTACATCTGCTCCCACAGCAATAGGTGCAAGTCCTCTGTCTCCCAAAATGAAGAGGATTTTCTGACATAGTTTTCTTATATAGGAGTTTATCTTAAGATTTTTTATATTCTCAGTGCACTACTTCTCCTTTTCAGGTTCAAAGTGGCAATCCTTAAATGAGCCAGTGACTTCTCACTTGCCTGTGTAAGATCAATTGAAAAAAATCCTAACAGGCCTAACCCTGAAACCAGAACACAGAGTGCCCAGTTAGATTGTCCCATGACACAAACTGGTGACTTCACCAGCACACTGCCTAGCAAACATTTGGATGCAGCTGTCTCAGATGGGTATTTTATACACCAAATGCTACCTGCAGTAAATGCCCAAGAAATCAAACCAGGACTCTGTAACCAACAGAGGAATCCTGGTAAAAGGCAAGGTAAGGAAGTGTAGAATCTTTAGGAAACCCTCCTTTTATGGAATGTCCCCATAATATGGAGCTGAAAGGAGCTCTCTGGGTTTAAGCAGCAGTTTTATTTTCGTGTGACCATTTCTCTATGGTCCCTCTATAAGCAATGTATCCAAGCAGCCAATTTCAATCACCTTTGATTTTGAAAGGCATTAAAGATAACCTCATTCTTTCAACTGCTGTAAAGATAGAAAGTGGAATAGAAAAGACAGACCACACAAATTTCTAAACTTAGGGAAAAGCTGCAAAACTTATGCTTTGTTAGACCCTGTGTGTCCACATTGTCTTCTCAGCTGGAGAAAGGCTTCTAGTGAAGCTCTCAGTCACCTGTGAGGATCCTTGTCCAACAGGATACTTCTGGTGGGCTTGATTCTGCACCTGTGTGGGAACCACATGTGAATTGGCTTCAAAGCCAATGTCCCTGGTCTCCCAAGCAGAATACATGTGACTGGTGTACCTTGGTTAGTCACTCATTCACTGTCTTGGGTTTGGGCAACTTTAGGCTGTAGAGGATGATCAAACTGCAGTTTAAAGTCATGCAATGTTTAGTTTGATTGTTTTCAGGTTTGATCTCAGGAACTGTTTTCCAAATTCAGATGGGGATGGATTTTATGTAACTTACTATTTCTGTTATAAAATGTATTTTGAGTACATTTATCTCTCACGGTGATTCAAAAAGGCTACATTAATTTAATCTGAAGGTATTTCAATAGAGGATTGACATCAGAAATACTGGGAGGAGTCAGTTTATGGCCTCTGGAAAAAGGAAAAATAATTCCTTGTATGTTGTCAACCTTTGCAGTTTCTTTTAGAAATTCTACAGGAATATGCAATGATCAACAAAATAGTTAATTGAAGCACCTTGGTATCAATGTTTAGTTGATGGCATCATACAGAGATGTGATCCTGGTGCCATGGGAAGCATCATAGCAGTTGAAGGAGAGCTGCAGAACATTTAAAAAAAAAAACTTGAGCAGAAGATGAACAAGCTCTCAGGATAAAATTAATCTGAGAACACCTGAAATAGCAAGAGTTTATTCTAAGCTATTCTGGCTGCTCTATCTAATTATGGCAGGAAGATAAGGGTGATGCATCCTAGCTGACTTAGACACCTGCATGTTATAGGATGACATCTTCAACAACTGGGTCCATGACTACCTTAGAGAAGGAACCTATTTCACACTGCTCAGTTAGCTAAGATAGAGCCAATAAAGTTTTCTCTTACCGTAACTTTCACCATGGTAGCGTTTAGCTCATTGTCAGACAGATGATTAATTTTCACCTTATCCAATCAAAACTGAACCTGAAGTGCATTACAATAAGGTAGTTACACATATTTACTTTGTTTTGTAGGACTACATGTTGCCTTTCTGCCCAGCTAAGAGATGGAAAGACTTTCAACTGACCTCAGCAGGCTGAAATGAAGAAATGAGTCACTGAGGCTCCAGTAAGTGGTCAGGTAAACACCCTCAATTCCAGTCTCTGCCCATTCCACCAATCTACAGTGGTCACACACCATGGCAATCAAAGCCAGTCGCAGTCAATGGGAACAGTTTGCTCTTCAGTTTAAAATTAAATAAGTAGTCAGTTATAAAAAGCCTTTGCAATTCTTTCCCATGTGTCCAGTACAAATCTTCATAGATTTCCATTTAGGATAAATCTGAAGAGGAATTGAATGCATTTCTACTGGCACAATCTGATGATATTCAAGGAGTAGGTGTTGCAAGCTGTGGGAACTAAGAAATTAAGCAAAATACTGCAGTGCTGTCAAGAGTAGGTGTAGACATTTTGTACCTGCTAAACCAAAATGATGGGCCTAACATTTAAAATAATATGCTGATCTAACACTTGAGCAGAACAGTGATTTAGATAGACAATGATCTTTTCTCTGCTATCCAGTTTCCCTAATACTAGAAGGAAGCCAAATGCTTTGCAATGCAAATCAAATGCCAAATAAAAGGATAGTGTGATTCATCTGAAAAAAAATGTTTCACTTAAGAAACCTCAGAAGGCAGGATATAGATCCTCTGTTTAATTCACCCTACCCCGTTCTGACTTCTCTGCACTAGCAGCAGTGACTGTGCAGGATTTTCCTTGTTTTGTAGGTTGTGCCTTTGGTTTCTCTGCCATTCAGTGGAGGTTTGTCTGGTGCAAAAAAACATGGTTACAATGCTTCCTTTTTTTGTTGCTGTCTGCTGCATTTACTCTTCAGTTAGGGAGCAAGCAGAAGTTAGTTACTAGTTGAATCCCAAATCTCTGGATAATGTAGATGGCCTAAAGCCTTCTTCATTTCAAGTTAGTTTATGTGCTGTAACAGCAGCAGAACAGCTTTGTTGGAGCTAGACATAAAGTGTGGAAAGAACATCTCACTTCATTCTAAACCTGTAGAAATGCCTTTTAAAGCCTCAATCTCATGTTCCTTTAAAAGCTAATACTAGAAGTGTGGTGAAATGTTTAATTTTTTAATTAAGCATCTGACTGAATTAGATCTACTGAATTATGAGGTCTGATTTTATAATGGAAAAACCTAACATCTCTAGAAAGTGAATGCAGTGCAGGACCAAAGCAGAAACAGGTGCAGGAATGTGAGCAGCCAGAGTTTGTTGAAACATGTTCCTAATGTACTGGAAAATTGGACATTTGAACCAGCTGAAGAGCAGGTATGCACAGAGCTCGAGGAGATACCATTCATGTTGCTTAGGGCTGAGTCCTACACATTTAACTGCCACTGGTTTCTTAAGGGCTCCAATTCAAGTCAGTGTCTGTAGGAGCATGTAAGGGCTGCAGGCACGGGCTCTTTATGCTACTAGCAGTCACATTTTGGGACTTTATTAAGACTCAGATTTGCTGAAGAGACTGTACTGTAAAACCATGCTAATTAGCATCTAAAATTCTTGGACAACTGCCACAGATTCCTGGGAGCTGTCTACACCACCAGCAAAATGGTTTTAGAGTTGCTGATTGCCTGAAATAATTTGGGGCATAACTTGTCCTTTTGCAGTGATTTTTATTGTATCCATGTAGTCATTCTGGCTTTTGACAAACCCTGCTGGTATGTACCTGAGAGCTGTTCTCAGGGGTCTTGGAGGCAGTGCTTCTGCAAAGATTGAACCAGTGTGTTTGTTCTAGAGTCTAACCTGAACTGCTTGGGATGATGCTGGAAAGGAAGTGTGTCTTTTTCACAGGTTGTACCAATTTTCTGTGGTAGGGCACTATTTGGTGAGTTGCTGAAGGGATGAGTTACAGTAATTAATTCCTTCTTTGTTTATCTCTGCAGTAAGGTTATAATTTCCATCTGCTCCCACAGTTTACATCAAACTCAAAGAGTTTCAGCCATTCAGTCAAGGCTGTATGGGTCAACTTGGGTCAAGCACTGATTCAATGATAATATGGTTCAGTCAACCTGAGACTTTCACCTGTTTGGTTCAATTCCACTCCATGACATGCTTCTGTTTCTAGTTTACTTCTGTGGCCTAGAAAATGACCTGCAGATTATTGAGGCTCAAATCCCATCCCTGATTCAGCAGAGGCCAGACCTCACTTTAAGAGACCTGCCATATTGTTAAGCAAAAGGGCACTCTGATCTGTCATCTTATGTCCCCCCCTCATTTGCTGTATCCAAAATCCTGAACTCTACAGCAGAGACGGGAGCCCAAGGCTTATCCTGGGTGCATGAAGCACCAGGATTAGGTGGAGACTTCCCTTTAAACCTCCCTTAAGCTCACTCTTAGATATATTGGCTGTCCATATGCAGCTCAAAGTATCATACCTTGATTAAGCAAAAGCCTTTTGGCTTCCTGATGGGATTTCTCCACTGAATGAACTGGACAAAGACTTTTTGGGAAAGTCACAGTACCTAAAGAACAGGAGGGAGTTTCTAAACAACTGGAAAATATATGACATCCATAAATATATAACCTGGGGTAGTGTTCCGAAGCAGAGCAATGCAGAGTCCCCAGGCAGGTGCAAGAGAGAGTTTATTGCAAAAACCTGGCCTTTTAAAGCAGTTAGGCCTTTATCAGTTACATTCCAGTTAAGCACAACAAATGTAATCCAACCAACCACCATAACCAAAATATGAACATGTAATGGTTATATAATTTGTTTTTCTACCTCTAAGTCAGCTGAGTCATAGCCATTTCCCGTAGTCCTTTTCTACTCAGCTGAAGTAACAGGCCTGAGCCATAATTTTATAAGGGTAACAAGGCCCTTATTTTGTAAGGTTTGTGTGCACTGGGGTAGGGCTTCCCAGTTGTGGCATGTGCCCTGCCAATGGTATACAGAGGATTTCACAATGGCATGAAGGTATTTAATGAATATTTGAATGCCTCTCCTTGTCCTAAGAAACATGGCCAAGATGGAGACAGGAACTCCAGAACAGCTGCCTCTGCCATCTCTGCCTCCAGGTGAAATGAGCACTCTGGAGGGAAGCAGAGCTCCCTGTCCTCTGCCTTGCACCAAGGAATACATACTTTTGGTCCAGAAGTTCATGATTTTCCTCAAAGGCTAGCCCACTGTGTTTGTGCCCCAATTGTAAATGTGAGGGGTCCAGCTGAACTGCTGAGCACCTATATGAAATCCCGATGAAGCAATGATGCTTTAAAAATTTTCCCTTCCTAACTGCATTTTCTTATATTTTAAATAAGCATATGTTAGCCTGGGGACTTCTGTCTCCTGTAGAAAGCTGTTAGCAACACTGTATATCTCACTCATTCCAGCACATTTTACTTCCCACAAATGTTGACAACCCTGTGCAAAGCAATGAGGATCCGTGCTTCTGACCATCACCTGTTAAGGAGGAAATCAGAGAGGAAAGCCAAGAAATCAGGGATGAGGAATGGATGGGAGACACTATTTGGCTCATTTGTTTCATCTGAAGACAAACAGAGCTGCAAAACTGGCAGCAGAAGAGAGAGATATGAGTCCCATTCCTCTCCAGTCAATCTAGTGAATAATGAATGCACTTTTACTCAGTATATAACAGTATACTTTTAACAGTAGGTGCTATTAGTGCAGCTGTTGAAGTACCATCATATTAAAGATGCATAATTAGATGAACTGCAGGAACCCAAGAACACGGTTAAAAATTCATGGCAAGCTTTGGGGCAGCAGTGGTTGCTGCCATGAGCCGCTCCCCGTAAGGGCACTCATCAGAAAGAGGCGGCACCGGCCTGTTTCAGGAAAGTAAATTAACAGAGAAGAAAGAAGCCAAGACGGGCACTGTCCTGGCCCTATTTCTGGCACTGGCTGTCGTGGCTACACTCGAGGGGGTTAGCGCTGCCGTCAGCAGCCCCCGAGGCGGCCCTGCAGCTTTCCCGGCGAGCCCGCCCGGGCGCTGTCCCGCGGGGCGCTGCTGGGCCCGGGGGCGGGGCGGCCGCGGCCGTTGCCGGGCGGGAGGTTTGAACGGCGGCGCCGCCGAGGAGGATGAGGATGATGAGGCGGCAGCAGCCCGGCGGGCCGGGCGCCGCGGGGCCGGTGAGTGCCGGGGCCGGCGGGGCAGACCCGGTCCGCACCCTCGGGTGCCGCGGGGGCGGTGTGGCGGGCGGTGCCCGGTTGCGGGCGGCCCGGGGGGCGGGAGCTGCGCTGTCTCCGGGCTCGGCGGGTCTGTGGGGGCCGCGGGCTGCCCGCGCTCCGTCGGAGCTGAGGGAGCTCTCCTGAGGGGGGACGCGGCAGAGCGGCTGCTCTGGGCCGGGCCGAGCTGGGCCCCCGCTCACGCTGTCCTCCACAGGCTCTCGGAGCTGCTCCCTTGCAACTCTGTAATCTTCCTTGGTTTTCCGATTCGTGAGGGGTTTTTTTACACTTCGAGTTGGTTAAAAATCCAAGTAAGTTGAGCTCGGGAGTGTCTGTGAATCTGTGGTTGTCAATTGCAGCAAATGCTCTTTCTGTTTCTAACTGCAAAATGTCCAAGCTGGTGTCTTGACTTCACAGTCCCTGTTTCAAAAGAGAACCCCCTGCCTGGCTACTTGTTTACTTTAAAAAGATACACTTTACTTAGAGGGTTTAGACTTTTAGGGTTTAAATGTAAACCGCTGTGGCAGTAAATTAGAAGTGTACTTTGGAATAAGATTCTGGAAGCCTGTGATGAAGCTACCAATTTAATGAAGTAAAATTTCTACCTTCAGCAGTATCCGTGTAATTTTTTTCTGCTGTTATTTTTGTTTGTTTTGTGACTGCATTACCTTTCTAATGCTAGTAATTTCTTACACTGAGAATACTTAGGTGGGGAATACAAAGACACTTTTTAGAAGCGTTGCTTAGGTAGCTCCTGAGTGTGGGGCTGAAAATCCCAGCAGCTGTTAATAATCTCATCTTGATTGAGCTGCTGTTGGTGGGGGAAGGATGGCCCTCACAAGGGGAACGGTGTGTTAGTAGACAGCATATGGCAACACAGTGCTGTGTCATTCCTCCGAGTCCAGATGGTGTGCCTGTATTTTTAGACAGAATGGGGGGGGAAAAAAGGCTGACCAATCTCTTTTGGTAGGCACAAAGAACTTTATACATTCCCAAATCAGGCTGCTAAATCCTTCCTTCAGATGAGATTTACGTAGTGTGGTTATTTAAGCTATGGCCCAACAGCCATCTACTGCTAGTCCAGAATATTTTATGTGAACCTGGCTGAGATGTAGTGTGGACTGAATGCGTTGTGCAGTTCTTGAAAGCCAGTATGGATACATGCAGATGCCCCAAACAGGAGTGTTTATTTCCTCACTGTAGTTCTGTAACAGGTGATAGATGTGGAGAGGAGCCAGGGCAGTGCTGAGGCCTGCAGTCTTGGAAATTATTAGGGGGAAATAGGATCTCATTCTTTGGAGCTTTGTAGCAGCTGATTTATTAGTTTAGGTTCAGAGAATAAGTAATTATTTCTTAGGGACAGGTGTGGGCCTTGCTTAGGTTTTCATAGCCAGGTAAAATTTGACTCAGAAGAAAAGAAGATGGATGAAAGCTATTTACTGCTCTCCTTTTTTTGTTTGTTTGTTTTGTTTGTTTGTTTTCTTTTTTGTTTTCTTTTCTGGGATGAATCCTAAGAAAAAGTGTAAATAAAGATGCAGGTGCTGAGAATGCAGAGGTGTTGTTCCCCTGCTTTATCTCCTTCTGGCTGTGATTGAAACTTTGAAAAGCAAACCTGTGAGGGTTAAAAATGGCATAGTCTGTGGTGCCATGCGGGGTCCCAGGCTTTCACATATCAGCTGTAGAGAGTCCCAGCAGAACTTCTGTGGAAAATATCTCTGATGTGAGCTTTGGGAGCTATTTACCACCAAACAACCATGAACTTGTTAATTCCAGAGGTAGTAGAGGCACTCTTGTTTAGTAATGAGAACACGTCGCTCTTCACTGGCCTGCAAAGTATTTGCAATGCAACCCTGCAATGCCATGAGACATTCTGTTATTCACTCTGTTCTTCACTGTCAGAAATACTCGGCTTGGCCAGGGACAGCCACAAAACTGTAACTGAGGTAATGTGTATCAGCCATCAGTGGCATCTAGCGGGCCTTTGGGAGACAGCACTCTGTGCTCCTTCACCTTAATTATTTCCTGGCCTGCTGTGGATTGACCTCTTTGAAGTCACAAGTGAGGAGTAATGCACATTTATTAATGTTTTCTGTGAAAGCAGGCAGGAAAAAGTTGACTTCTGCAGTTTTTATAAAACTTTAAAAACCCCCACTCCTTCAAAATACAGTGATGGTGAATTCCAGTGACTTGCCAGCCATGTTTAGTTTACTTCATAGTTTGAATGAAAAGTGTGCCTGACATGATGCCTGTATAGTCTTGAAGCCAGCACAGCTGCTTGACTTTTCAGTTCAGGGCCTGATGCAGTTGAGTACTGGGATTGACTTTTTTAAAGACAGTCGAAGAAGTGATGAGACTGAGTTTCTGATTTAAAATATTTCAGACATTTTCTTCATTTTAAAGTTTATTTTAGTAGGGGTCACTGTTAAAAGTGAGTTGTTAATTTATAAGCTTTGTTCAGTTAGCCCTCTCTAGGACCATATGTTATTATTCTATGAATGACACATGGAGGCACATAAAATTTTAGTAACTTTCAGATGGTACAGTGAGTTAATCTTGGATTGGAATTTGCATGTATAATGGATATAGTAAATCTGTTTTGTCCCATGTTTTACTCATTTGTTCCTGAAGAGAAAACTACCATTCTGCATTCAGTAACCATTGCAATTGCTGTGCATAATTAAAACCTAGAGTTCTCTATCCCAACTGCAGAGGATGTAAAAAATTGAGAATACTCTTAGTTAATTTTTAGTTTCATCCTTTGGTTTTTTTGCATCTCTAGGAATGTGACACCCAAGAGAAGATCAACTTTGAGCTCCGCATGCGGGAAGGAATCTGCCGGCTGCTGGCAGCGAGCACGCAGAGGGAGCAGCTCCTGCACGCCGTGAAGAACCTGCTGGTCTGCAATGCTCGCATCCGGGCCTACAGGGCACAGCTGCAGGGCCCAAAGGAGGAGCAGTGAGTACCAGCTCAAATTCAGAGGGAGCAGCACGAATTTTTAGCAGTCTGTCTAGGAATGTGGTTTTAAATCCTTCCTTATCTCCTAAGCATAAATTACTTCTGCCTTAAAGCATTAGGTTATAAAATGATTCCATTATCTTCTCTTTGCTTTAGAAAATTAAATGCAAGTCATATTTTCCTGGGTAGATTTTATTTTTGACATTAATTTAGTATCAAGTAACACAATGGACATATTTTCTTGATTGCCTTTGGCTTACAAAAAGGTGCCTAGCCAAGTCAAGACAAAGCTATCCAAGACAGAACCCAGCTATTTGTATTTTTCATTCTGGGTATGATTATCAAGGGTCCTTTACTAGTGGCCCCATCACGGTTAATTGGTACCCTCTGCTGGCCGCTTGTGTTAACTACAGTGAAGTGATAAATGCAACACTCAATGGGAAGAAAAGTAGCTGAAAAAATTCTCTCTTTATAACTCTTGAAGGAGCTAAAGTATGTGTGTTTTATTTGAATAATATTACAAAGTTTTGGTCTAAATAGAATTTATTTGGTGTGCAATGCTGAGAATTGTGGTGCAGAGACACTGTTGCTCTCAGGTTAGTAATTTATTGAAATATGATATTGCAGTTTAGTGTAGAAACTCTGTGAGTACATGCTTGGCTCCAGTTAATTGTATCTGTAGGAGCAGTTCCACTACTTTTCAGTTTCAGAAATGTTCCCTTAGAGGAGAAATATGTTGGAGGAAAGAGCAGTGTTTTCTGTCCACTATTCTGAAGCTGCTTTTGAAAACTGGCATATAATACATGTGGTATTCTGTAATTATTGCATTTGTATTGCTTTTTCCTAATAAAATAAGGAATTTTATAGTGATTTTATCTTATATTTATGTTTTTAGTGATGGAATAATACCAAGTGTGTGTATGTGCTGGTTTACTCAACTCCTTGTCTTTGATGTCAGTGAGCACAGAATGGTGATGGCACATGTCCAGAACAGGGCAGGGACATTTGGAGATGTATCTGAACAGTTTTATTGTGCACTTGATTTGTGACTGCCATGCACTGCTTGGATTTCTGTCTTCAGGGGTACTTGAGATGTCTGTGGAGGTCATTAGAAGGGATGCATGCTACAGAGTTATTTCTCTATCATTTAAATTATATCTTTGGTAGTTGATAGTCCATTTGGAGTTCTTTTTCTTTTGATATTTGCTTCAGACTGGAATTTATTTAAGGCTTAATCATTGCAGAGAGAGAAAGTTCTAGGATTTGTCATCTGTGAGTTCTGAAGATATTCTAACTGCCTCTGGAAGTCATGATACTGCTAGCAGCTAGAAATTTTTTTAATAGAGGAGGAGGCAACTCTTTAAACAATAATAGAACCAATAAATTGAGTTGCATCCTCATTGATGTGTACAGAAGGCAAAAATTGATAATAAATTAGATCCTGTTGCAGCTGGAAAAGACAAGGAAGATTTGTGTGTGACTTTACTTTGGAGTAAAGCCTTCTAGGGAATTTTGAAAAATGGTGGTGTACCTTCCTTCCAGATTATGCTTAAGAAATTAATGTGACTCATATCTTAAACTAGAGATACCAAAATTAATGTTAAAGAAAGGCATTTGAAATGAGCTATAATATGAAAATCCTGACACTTCTTAGTGTTTAAAGGGTTGACTTTTAGATATCTAAATGCACAGATCTCAAATATTTTTTTCTTTTCTTCTTTTTTGGAGGTCTTCAGAAAATGGGGCAAAAGATCGGACGGCATGCAGAGCAAGGGTTGCTATATCAGGTAAGAGGCCAGGTAGTCACTTAATTGTAGAAGCTAATTAGCTGGACAGTGTCATTTAATGCAAACTTGTATTCTTAAAGTGTAAATGTGCTTCAGAGGCATCAATCCTCTAATGCTGCAAGGGGGCTTGGGCTTAAGCTACACATGGGCTGTTGAAGATCCTACCCTCTATTTCCATTTTACTCACAGTGCACTCCACAGAGGGAAATACTTCTTTTCTGTTTGCCACTAAACACTGAATGCATTTCAAAGCTAAATCAGTGTAAGTGAGCTGAAAACTTTTTTTCTCCCCCAACGGCAGACTTTGAAGTGATAGTACAGGGCACGTCTAACAAATTGGGAGCAGAATTATAACTAGTATGCAAATGTTATTTAGGCAATGCAGACTACATTACTACAGCAAAGGTGTAGTGCTGTGGCTTCAATGCAAGCTAGTAACAACATTTAACATTTAACAGCCACTCCTAGTGGGCTGTTTTCTAGCCTGTTCTCAAACTTCAGCACTGTGCGTTTATTGTGTTGTTTGCCTGTGACAGTAGAGGATGTTACTACATTCAGCAGTCCTGTGGCTGTTCTGCCAGCTTTGCTAACACATCTGTTTGTGCTCCCTGCCCTGCTTCATTAAGAATAAAATAGTGTAGAACAGCTCACTACTGAAACTGTTTCAGTTAATTCTGCATATTTTGGTATATCTGTAAGCAAGGTAACTCCTAGTAGGAGAAGAGTGATGAGCGCATGGTTCAATAATGTTTTTTGCCAGCACAGCTGTTTGCAGAATGTGTATCTGTCTTTCCTCCTTATGGTAGTTGGATGAAAGCATCTGTTTGCCTGTCTGTGTTGGGGTTGCACCTTTCTTCAAATTTGGAGAGCTATCTGCAGTGAAAACCTTAAGGTCACATAACATACACTTCTGCTATCTTTAGAAAAATCAAATTTTTTAAGAACTCTGTTTTTAGTATGGAAAACTTGCTCAGGATATGAAGGATTTTGGTTGTTTCTTTTGATGGAATAAGACCATAGGGGGTGAAATACACCACTTTGTATTTGGTGCAGTCTCTTAATGATTCTGTTACCAACACAGTGGCTCTCAAAACTGTGGATTATGTCCTCAGAAGTGTGGCAGAGATCAAGGAGAAGAGGAGGAAGCACAAACTGCCGCTCTGTGCAGTGCAGCCTGGGCGTGCTGGCTGCTGCCATGCCTCGCCCCTCTTCAGATACTGGTGTCAGGAAGCCTGGCCAGGTCCAGTCTACAGCAGAAAAGCCTAAATGTTGTTCTTGGCCTCTGCTGATTTATTCTTTCTATAGGTCACCTCCTGATTTTCTACCCTCAGCAATCCATCCACTTATAAATTTATTAGTGTATTATATAGTTAGTGCCTGCCAGATGATGATTACCAAAAAAGTAGGGCAATCGTGACCAACTGCAGAAGTTTGGGAAGAACTGTGCAGGACTACTGAGGAATATGCTCCTACAGAAAGAGCTATGTCAGATACTGTGTGGGAAGTGCATTCCTTAATCCACAGTTTTTCACACTTGGATCATTTTTACTTATCCCCCATATTTTTGAATAAATTATGTCATTTATGTTATTGTACCAATCGATTTTTTTGTTAGAAGACAATACATCAAATGTTGATGAAGAAGCATTATCATAATTTAAAGTAATTTTATAAAGGAATCATTGAGTTTAAATTTGATTAATTGTAGTAGTTGAATGTATCCAGTTGCATCCACACAGATTTACAGCTAATGGTAACTGAAATTAAGGTGTGTGAAAATTGATCTTTGTTTTTGATAAATGACAGCTCCTTCAGTCCAAGAATGAATTGAAAGCTGATTTACAAGTATCATGTTAAACTTGTTCCAGGATTGATTGTCTATACCCTGATGATTTTCTGACCAGGGTGTAAATTTTTCAGCTAGCAAGATATTGAAAGTGGCACACAGAAGTAATCTTTAATCTAGTGCTCTAATTGCTAACAATGTCCATCAAGTGCATTAAAATTGTCATTCAGAGTTTGCTATGATTAAAGATAGAGAAAGCTTTTATTTGTAACTGTTTTCACATATGAATGTAGATTTGAGACCTTTGTATTTTAGGAAAGAAATGTTCTGTGCTTTGTCTCTGAAAGAGATGAATATATATATCTTTTAGAAGTTTGAGACTTTTGTAATGATTTTAATGAAACTATTTCTCTTTGTGTAAAACCCCCTATTTTTAGAAATGCTTGCTATGCAAATGCATCTTTAGAAGTGAAAGGCAGTTTCAGAACACGGTGATGTATTGATTTTTAGGAAGTTAGAAGTCTAAAGCTGTATGCTGGTAGTTCACTTGAAAGTTTTTTCGTTTTTGTGAACACTTAAAAATAGCTGAATTTGAAAGTTTCAATATTGAAATAGCTTTTATAATAAGATGTCTCATAATAAAAATTAACTGAAATTTGAATTTTTCAGTTATCTTCTGAGACAGAGTGACTAAATGTGATTTCACTTAAGTTTTGTGGGTAAACCCCTGTAGGAATACATGACAATCTGATGCCAAAATACTGGCATCATTTTGCATCTTAGCATAATGAATGTGGATTTTTCCATCATTCTCATATGAAGACAACACTGGAGTCAGCAATGCTTCTTTATAACAATATTGAAGATTTTTGTCACAAGACAACTGTGTTCGTGCTGTTCACTGCTGCCATCATGTGTCACTTAATATATTGCATATACTTTTAAACAGCAGCCTTGTACTTCAGAAATCAGGCCTGAATTTATAAAGCCCTCACATCATTTGTCTTTTAACAGGGGCCTAATAAAAAACATTGTCTTCACCTGAGTCCTCTAAGCTGGAGGAAAATGTCACTTAGTACTATGTTGAGTTTAGTAGATAAATTGGAAAATTTAGTGAAAAAAAATACTTTCCTAATATTAAAATGACAGGCATGATTCAAAATAATGGCTTTGTAATTGCCTCTCTACTGTGGTTCTGAAGTAGAAGGGTATTTTTGTGTTAAAAGAAAAAAGATTTCTAAACTCTTTTTGCTGACTAAGACAATTCTGACTGGGAATGTGATTACAAGTGGTATTTTCTCTGTGGTTAGCAGTACAAGACTGAAGTGTTTGCAGTATAAGTATCCCAGTCTTTTCATTAAAACAGGAAGGTTTTCCTCTTGCAGTGGGATGAGTGGTTTTCAGCACAAGGCAAGCAGGATTTTGGTTTACATCTATGCATAATAATGGGCTCAGAGAATACCTCTCAGAACTGTGTTACACAGCTTCTCTGAAATGCTATTTCAGGTACTTTCAAATGAGATTTAAAATATTCTTTATTCCAGCATAATTTCTAAACAGGAATGACGCTTGAAGTTGAACTAATTATTCCATTTTCTTTTGATGTGGATAATAATCTTGGAATAGTTATGCTGTTCTTTGGGTGGAACGCCCTGTTACCACCAGAACATCAGAAAAAGAAACAACACACTTTTTATAATTTGTTTTGATCACAGATCTACAATATTGACTATAACTTCATCTTCCTTCCTTCTTTGTCCTCCTTCAGATATTCGAATACCATTAATGTGGAAAGGCTCTGACCACTTCAGCAAAAAAGAAAGTATGTAAGATGTAATTAATTACTCTGATAAGCAATTGGTTATGCCTGTAAATTTAAACTGAATGAGGAAGTTCATACTCATTTCAACCCCTTTTTTGACCTTTCATTAGGTCTATATTTTGCTCTTTGTTGTGTAAATGATTGTAATTTGAAGTTGCTGGTTGTCGCTAGCTGAGTTAGTTCAAAGTCCTGTGGTTCTGTGTTTAAACCCTACTCTAAAGAGTCCACCTGAGGAAGAATTCCAGAGGAGGCAACAGAAGACTGTTGTATTAAATGGTTAACTGAGAAACTTCTGATTAAACACATTGTTCTATGTCTTGTCTGCACTTGAGAGAGTGTATTGGAGGCTGTTTCCAATGAGAAATTTAAATGAAACTTGACTGTTGGTGTTGAGGGTATTATTGGATAGCCTTCAAGTACATGCATTTTGCTGTGTCATGGAGATTAATCCTAAATCTGTTCCAGCTGTCACCTGGCATCGATTTCACTTTGATTTTCAATAGGGTCAGAGATGCAAAGCATGGCAAAATAGCCTAATCCTATGTAGCACATTCATGAAATGATACAGACTTTGGATCAAATGTTAATTTTTTTATGTAAAGTCAATTTTACTAAAAAAAATTACATTTTTACTTAAGTTTTTGAAGTTGCTAGCAGACACTATACCTGATTACTCAACTTTTTTTCCCCTCCTAATAGAGGTAGGCATTTTTTCTATGTATACAGGTCAATTCTCATAAAATCCTAAGATGAAAATTTGTGGTGGGAAGAATTTGAGGGCAATTCCTTAGAGGTCTGGATGACCATTTTGGGTGGTTTTGTTTACTGGCAGTGTTTGGTACTGTGACATGCAGTGTGGCTGATGAAGGTTCTCTGTGCCTCTCTCCAGAATCACAGCGCTATGCAGTGTTTTGTTTGTTCAGAATGGGAGCTGAGGTTTTTGATACTGAGGTGACTATTGTGGATGAAGCAATAACAGATATCTGTTTTGAAAATGTAACCATATTGTGAGTATCATTTACTTCTGTTGAATGAAGTACAAATATTGCTGTTTTCTTTTGCAGGTGGATGTGATTATGAATAAGATTGGCTGAGGTCCACTAGGTTTTGCTGTGGGCAAAGGAATCAGTAGAGGCTCTGTTCATTTTAGTGGGTGGAGGGTCCCCATCTCTGGAAGGCTGGTTTTGTGTACAGAATGATGCTGGTTGGAGATGTGCCAGTTGATCTGTACTTCTTTTCATTTTTGCCCTGCTGAAGCATTTTTCTTTATATAAAGAGATAAACTTACATCTCAAACATTAATTAATAATTAATTAATAATTAATTTTATCATTAAATTATTGCTAAAACCTGAAAGCATTATGACATTTTAGATGTAAATGTTATCTGTCCAGCAGGTTACAGTCTCTTTCCTCATGTAACACCTCAAGTCTGTTACACCTACCTGAGCGTGTGCTTGACTCCACTCCCTGCCTATTATATCTACAATTTAGAGAAAACAATTCTGTTTTCTGAGGAAGACTGACTGAAAAACTAGAACTACTAAAAACTTTAAATCAAGATCCTGAAAACTGAGTTTAAATCAAATTTTAAACTCTCTTAAACACCCATTCAAGTTAAGAGTGGGGATAAAGATTTAAATCTTCTTCTCAAAATTATGAGACTTAACCATTATAATTTTCTGTGAAGCACTGCAACAAAAGCAGAAAAGGCACCCTAAGTTGCCTTGTATCCCACAAGGCATAAAAAGACTTGATAGAAAAGCTTTTGGAATGATTTCATTATGGCATGTGTGTAATGACATGATTTGGATCTGAAAGATGAGGTTAGGCTTCTGGCTTGATGACTAAGCTTGAGAACAAGAGAATCAGTAAAACTGAAAACTGAGAAAGGTTGTGGGCCAGAGGATGCAGCAGTAGGTAGTTAAGTTGTAAATGACAGATTTTATTAGATAGCATTTTTTATCAGTAATTTGCAGGGGATGGGGTGCAGTAAGATATCTTTTAAACAGTTCAATATGACTTAGGACCATAGGCAGGGATAGGTTTTCAGTCATGTGATTTTTGTGTAACAGTAGAGGGCAGATTTAAGTGTGTTTGAATGTCTTGCCTGGTTATTTCCATAACGTGGGTGTTTTCTTCCATTTTTAACCTAAATGCTGAATTTCCTGTTTGTTTATGCTGCAATTATCCATCTCATGACCCCAATACTAAGTTACTACTGTGTACTCTAATCCTTAATTCCATATTAATGTATATCTGTGCCTGAACGTTCTGGCATTTCTTCCCTTGATTAGAAATATCTTATTTAATCTATAAAGTAGCAGCAGCATTCCTTGGCTCCATACACAGTTTGTTAACAAACGCTCTGAAATTTTCTCCTCCCCCACTTCAGTGATGAAGCAAGCCCAGATTTCCAGGTGAAGGTTGAAGTCTATAGCTGCTGTACAGAGGAGTCTTTATATACAACAAACACTCCTAAGAAACTGGCAAAGAAACTTAAAACATCCCTCAGCAAAGCTACAGGGAAGAAACTCAAAGCTGCACTGGAAGAAGACAGCACTGAACCCCTTTTGCCTGCTGACCCAGTCATCCAGTAAGCCACATATATTGATGTTCTGGTTTTGTAGCTTTTAAAATAGAAATAGGCCAAATATAATTGTAAATTTTTGGCAAACTGCCTAGAAACTGTTTTTTTCTCTACTTGCCCAAGTGAAAAAAAATTACATTTTAAATAGGAAATGAGAAAGTAGGTGTGAATTCCAACCATGTCGCTGAGCCTTGGGGCCTGGTTCTGATCTTGAAACACACAAGCAGCCTTTATCTGTGTGCTCCACAGCCAGCCAGCTGGTTAATCCACTGTTCTTTGCAAACTCCATAATATTTTTAGTTTGATCTCTAGAGGAAGTTGAGCTTGTACAGTCTGTGTGTGACACTCTATCCATGTACCTCTTCTCCTTCCCCCATCCCTGTTTACTTCCTCCCCCATACTATTTTTGCACCTAGCCAGTGTTGCTCATACTTGACAGGTAGATATGTGTAAAGGTTCCAAGTTGTGTGAAATAGGAAAAAGTGTGTATGTAGGCAGGAGAACACACTCCTGTACCCTCTTCCCTAATTCCACTTGCCAGCTTTTCAGTAAAACTCTGCTCTGCCAAAGGCACTTTATGGTTACTGTTACTTAGCAGGGGATTTCTGAATTGACTTTAGCACAGGACATTTTAAAATGACTTACTGGTTTTCACTGTTCATAGGCATAAGTGCTTTTCCCAATAATTTACCTGTTTCCTTTTAAAAATTAACTGCCTACTAATATTTTCCAGCTACTTCAATTTCATTTGGATTTAAACAGGCCAAATACTGAATTTGCAAATATTAATGGCATTGGTTTATTTAATTTATTTTTATTTTTTGGAAAGGATTTTTTTCAAGTAATTTTTCTTTTTTTGGCAGCTGACAGTAAAGAATCAATGCTTAATTCTTGCTAGGTGTTTAGTCTTAGTCTAGTTTCATATGTCTATTTGCTGGGATTTTAAAAGGAAACATTCAAGCATATTCTATCTTTGTTGAACTGATATAACTGTAAACTGATTTTTCTGTTTGACTCAAAAATAGACATCCAAGACATCTTATCCACAGAGCAAAACAAATTTTATCACTGACTTTCCAGTGGATTCCACCTAATGACAAAGCATTTTTCAATGTGCATCACGTCAGGTGGCTGTGCTTCAGCTGAGCCATGAGACACTGTCATTAGACACAGTTTGAATCAGATATAACCACTGGCTTCTCTCTCCAGTATAGATTGCCTGTCTCTTCAGGAAAAAGCACCAGTAGGCAATTTAAACAGCTGCCTCCTCCCCTGGGTTTTGCTTTTGGTTTCTCAATTGAATTTTCCTTCCCTCCATCTTGGAAGTTTGTTGTTGCTACGTAGATAATCATCTCACAGTGGCTATTACTTTCTTAACACATTAAATGAACAATGAAGTGTTAAATGATGGCATTGCTGGGTGATTAAAATAGTTGTTTGGAAAGAAATGGGTTATTATAGGCAGAAAATAAGTTGTCAATTTCTTTTATAGGTTCCCCCAAGGATTTATATTAGTTAGACCTTGGTATGTAGCCCTTATAAAAAGGAAGAGACTGCAAGATTACAAGAGATCTTTCAAGTATTCCCAGAGAGTTTTACCAGTCCAGCAGGGGAAATTAAACTGCAACAAAAAAGTGAACTTTCTATATTATGCGAACACCTTTTCTCTGTAGATTTCATTTATACAAGCCTTTTTCTTTCCAGTGCACACATGAGTGAAATTCTCCATTTCCCAAAAACTCTGTGATCCCTCTGTTTCAAACTTCTTGGCTTAGAAATCTCTCTGGTTAGTGAGGAAACTCTCAGACTTGGAACTTCTTGAAAAAGCTTTGTGACAAAGGGCTTGATGGGTTGCTTAATTAGTTAATTTGGAATATACTGATATTCTCTCTTAATTATCCCTCATTTAGTTTCTATACAGTCTTTTGCCTGCTTAGTTTTTCAATTTTAGCTTAATTTTTTTTTCTTTTTACATTTTTCATAGAAGAAAAAATTTTAGTGCAGTTTTGCTATTAAATTGCAGTGTAAGCAGGTTGCTCTTTGGATAAACCACTGGAGAGTCTCCCTCAAGTGCTGTTTACTGGTTTGCAGAACTGGCTGTGCAGGCACTGGTTGTTGTTTGATGTTTTGTCCTCCACTGGGCTGAAGGTGCAGCAGCTTCCATATCCTGTGTTTGATTTGGCAAATCCCCAGTGATATTTAGCTGGAAGTACACAGTCTAATCTGGTACAACTTTTATGGTTGGGTTCTTGTCAGCACCTGAAGGTTATATTTGGTTTTACCCTCTATTATTTAAGATCTGATTGAAAATTGAGCATATTGATTTTTTTTTTTTTTATTTTTTTTTTTTTTACCTCACAAGTCTTCCACTCATTCCTTCACTCACATTGAATGAATGAAGTGAGATTGGGATTTCTAACACTGGGTTTAATATTCAGGAATAGATTCTGGAATTGAAGATGTCTTAATTAACATACATTGATAGAGTGTTTTAGTTACACCTTCCCACACCCAGGTCTGTGTGGAAACTTCGGTGCCTCTGTCTCTTGATCAGTAAACAGATTTAACAATGAGCCTTTGCCACAGGCTTGTTGTGGAGATGAGCTGCTTGGGTTTTTTTTAAATGAAGTTATTAAATGGAAAAATACTACAGATATGCAAAGTACTGAATGAGATGCAGCAGGCAGATTATTCTTTGTTATACAAAGAAACTGCCATTTAAGGCAGTTAGCTAATTCTCTGAAATGCAAAGGAAAAACACAGTCAACAATCCTGATTAGCCAGTTAAATCTGAAAAATATCTGTAGATAAAACTTTCCTAAATTATATTGCAGCTGCCTGAAAGGAATGACTTGTATTTTAGAATGAAAATGTTACTGTGGAGCATATTTTAAAAGTGAAGTAGCTATTTTTTTTGGCAACGTTGTTGTGGTAATTAGTCATGCTTTAGGAAAAAAAAGTAACTTTAGAATCAGCACAGCAGTTTTATCTGTGAGAAGAAACTGAACTTTTTGGTACACTTTAAATAGAATGGTAATGCATTGCTCAACTGCTTGGTCAAACATAATCAGTGGAGGCTCTTTTGTCAAGGAGCAGTTTAGCAGGAAACATAGACAAATGCTGATAGGTTTTTGTTCAGATTTCCCTCTTGAAACGCTTCATAGCAGGGGTTTTTCACCCAGGATGTTATATTGTATTTAATTTTCTATTTGTTCCCTGGAGACAGATATGGAACACACCTCCCCTCTAACAAACTTCCTACTTTTCCTCCTCCTCTGTCCTTAGGGTTAGGGGGAGGTAGACACTCTCCTTATTTATCTGCACAGCCAAAGGTCTGAAAACTCTGTGTTCCCACTGTGCTAGTAAGAAAAATAAAATCTGAGCAATACTAAGATGGAAAACTATTCTTGAGGATCTTAGTTCAATGGTGTCTTCTCAGCTTTTACACCACTAAGCTTTCTTATGTTCTACTGAAGATATTTTAAGGATCTTGTGCTAGATCCTGTTGGGGAAAGTAGTTAGTGATTTGGAGGGGTTTGTTTTCTTGTGAACTTTGTCCTAACTGCCATTAGCCAGGTGGAATTCCTACTGCACTGCTGGACTATAAATCTGTTACTTGGTCCAATGAGTATTTTAGAGAAAAGGTTAAAAGTACTAAATTTATACCAGTTTATTCCAAGAACTGCATTCCACAATTGCACTGTGCTGAATTGTAAGAGTGATACTTTTTTTCCCCTAGGCAAAATGCAAAACTAAGATAAAAGATTCTGAAACCTCCAAGTCCAATAAGTGAAAAGAAATCCTTTCTGCTACAAAACTGACCATAAGATTTCTGCACAGATTTCTGCCTGTGAATAATCAATCTATTGGATTATATAAAAAATACATATATAAACAACTGGTTTATAAAGTGTAGTCTGCATAGGCAAAGTGAAGAGCAGAGCAACATGGAGAAGCATTATAATGCCTTTTAATTTTTAACCTGTATTTTCAGATAAAGTTTGTCATCAGTTGTTCTATTAACTTTAGGAATTTTTGAACCTCTTACCAAATCTAATTGCTTTAGGCCTAGGAATAAGAGCTGTAAAACTCTTATTGAAAGTTACTTGGTGTCTGCCTAGAGGAGAGAGGTGCTTAGAGCATGCAGAGGGTTTGGATAGCACAGCCTGTGTGCCTGTGTTTGGCTGCTGCTGCCTCTTGAGGAAGCACAAGCCCAGCTGTAGGCAGTGACCACATGAGAGGTCTCCTGGCCAGCAGGTCCCAGAGAGGAGGCAGCAGAAAGAGTTGTAATGAACGATGGCATTGGTCTGGAACTGGGGGTACACATGGGGGCAGGAGATAAAGATCCAGGAAGGACAGGAACAGAATGTGGAACAGTGTTTACAAGGAGAACCAGAGACACAGGAGCCGTGTGGGAAGAGGTTGGAGGTTTCCATCTGTGGTCACTGACAGGTCCTGTCCTGCACCTTGCTGTTTCCTTGTACCCAAATGTGGTCTCTGAGGTGTGTCTAGACTCCCTTTAATTGCTGCCTGAGCAACGCGAAGCAGAAACGTCCTAAACGTGCCTTTTCTTTCACATGTAGTGGAGCTAAGTACAGTTTGCTGGCATACACCACTCTGGGGCTGGAAAGTGCCGAGGACAATTTCAGGACCCACAACCTTACCATTACAGGAAATGGTAAGTACATATGGTATCAATTTAAGGAAATAAAAAACCAGTAACATTTTGCATTAAAGTCTTGTAAACTAAAGGGCTTAAAGAGATTATTTTTCTTGATACTCAATATAGAACAACTTTAATAAAATATTTAACGGCTCTAAACCAGGCATCTGTACACAGCTGAATAAACTATAAGTTGAGTAAAATTTCAAGTCCAGATGAAAATTTAATTCTTTTGGGAGTTTCTTCTGTCATTTGCATCTCCATCTTATATGAGTTGGAGTTATATACAAATTATTTTCCCTTCCTCACAACCAAGGAAGGGTATCAGAATGAAGAACAGCTTGTTTCTCTGTAGTCAGAAGGAAAGAAGAAAAATTGCTTCAGTTTGGCGAGATTGTTTGAGGCCCAGATTGAACACAGGATGTAAGTGTGTGTGTGCTTGCAGTCTGTGCTGGCTGCTGTCCTTCAGCTTGGGGGCAGCACGAGTTGGGAGCAGCCAGCCTGGATGCTGACACTGGGGGACTGATTATGCTGCAGCTGATGGTGGTGTTTTCACTTTTTGGTACTTTGTCCATTATTTTCTGCAAGGCTAGCCCCTCCCATAAGCAATCCTCCAATTGTTAACTTAAGGCATGGGACTGTCACTGTTGCTTCTGGGAATTTAAATCATTTACTGGAGTAAACTTGACCTCAGAGGGAATTTCCTTCTTTACATTTCAGTAATTCTGAATAAGTACAGATTTGAACATTTATGGGGCATTTTTTTCTTGAAGTGTTGGATGAATAATTCTGAGTACCTTTGATATTTGTAAGCCTTTCTTTATTAGTACTTTATATCTTTCTTCAAGTTCCTTTTTCTGACATTAATTTACATAATTTAGTCTGATGAGGAAGGACATACCTGGATATTTTGGTTCATTACAAGCATTTCTAAACCTTGACCAAAGACACAGTCACATTAGTGGAACATTGCATTACCTACTTCTAATTACAGGAGAGAGAGCCTATTGCACAGTGGAGCTGAGTGATTCCAATTCGTTAGGAACTCCTTGGAACCCTAAGTGCTCCTCTAGTGCTGAAGGCAAAAGTAGATACAAATTCCTCATTGAAGCCTTATTGAAACATCCTGAAGCAAAGTGCTCATGTATAAATGTAGCTGTGTGCCACAATGGGATGGGCTCAGGGACTTACCTTTCAAAGAGTTTCTAGCTCTGAAATGAGCCACATTTTATGTAAGAACAACTCTTTTTTGCAGAGCAATATTGCCATTTTTACTTGAAATTATTTTGGAATTTAGTAATTTTTTTCAATTAAAAAACATTTCCTAAAGACTAAAAATCAGTTTTAATCTAATCCCACCGGATTAAATCTCATTCCTTAAAATATGAAAATATGCTTATTTAGACTCAGGATCTTAATGTAAAAACAGATGTAGAAAGCTAAACTGTATGTTCAGGGCAATTTTTCAGACCTGAGTGTTTGTCTCTTTTGTCTTTTTCTTTCCCCCAGAGGAATCCTCTTTTTGGCTGCCCCTGTATGGGAACATGTGTTGCCGTTTAGTTGTCCAGCCCTCCTGCATGGCCAGGGATATGATGGCAGGATTTCTAAATCAGCAGGTAAGGAGGCCTTGCTTGTGTTTGCATCCTGGCCTGTTAAAAGCTGTCACTAAGAGTCAGTTGTTAGAAGATTTGCTGTTACCTGAAGTGCTGTATGGAGAACTGTTGTTCTTTACCTGTTCTGCCTAGAGCAAGGGGGAAACTCTCACAGCTACATTCACAAAAGGTGCCTTCAGTGGCTGAGCATGGAGAAATCAATGTTTCCTTGGCATGAATGACGTAGGCTGTTAGTACAGATCAAGTAAAACTCTTGTTTCAGAGTTGGTTTGCAGTGGTACTTGATGGCATCAGTCCTGGTGATCCTGTGGCTCTCATCCTTGTACATACCCCTTGTTGTGATGCCACAAGAGTTCTGTCCCAGCATGGTGAATCAGGCTGGTGAACAGAGCCACATCTAAACTCATCCC
The DNA here is from genome assembly GCF_037042795.1 of Molothrus aeneus. Classification (NCBI taxonomy): domain Eukaryota; kingdom Metazoa; phylum Chordata; class Aves; order Passeriformes; family Icteridae; genus Molothrus; species Molothrus aeneus. Next base: position 6,668,341 of record NC_089653.1, read on the forward strand.
TTCAGAAATTATTCATGTGAACTCACTTTACTTCTCTATTTTGGTTTGTTGCACAACTAGCCAAATGAGAAGGTGATAGTGGAGGGCCAGAGGGTCTGGGTCATTTGTCAGGAGTGCTGAATTACAGGCTTTACACTGATTGTGAAACTGTTATGGTTTTATGAAAGCTGTTCAGAAAATTCATTTGAGGAAGTGGAAATTCTAGACAAATGTCTTTGCTTGACATTTGTTGAACGCAGTATGTATTTCCAAAGTGAAATACTCTTTTTATTTCTATAATTGTGCAATTACTGTAGCTAATAAAGGTGCTTTCTTTTTTTACACTAGACACCAGATCTAGATTTCATTCTGTGTTAACCAGCAGATTCTGTATTATTAGTGTCACATGGCAAGTCTGTGAAAACTGTAAAACACCAGAAGACATTTAAAGTACTGCTCACATTTCAGAAATCAGTGATTGAAATGTTCTATAACAGAAAGTCTTTGTTGTAGGAATGAATTTGGTGTGGCTAAGGTTTGATCACTCAAGGCTGGTATGTGTGCACCTTGCAACATGGTTGTGTTTTAGGTTTATGTTTGGCAATTTCTCACTACTTCTTCTCCTTAGCAAATGGTAGGAGGTCTGACAAGCTGGAGGAGGCTGTATTGTGTACTGAGAGGTGGCAAGCTCCTTTGTTATTACTCACCAGAAGAAATTGAGGCCAAAGTGGAGCCAGCATTGACAGTTTCCATCAACAAGGTAAAATTGGTTGTATGGGGATTTTTTTGTTTGTTTTGTTGGGGTTTTTTGGGGGGGGGAGGGGTTAAAATTTATTTTATTATTTTGGGGGATGTTCTTTTTAGTTTAAGAAACATGTGCAGTCATTTGGGCTCTAAGCTGCTGGTATGCAGAGTGCTTTATAGGTAGAATGAGGGTGGGATGTACTTCAGTGAAATTTGCAGTCCCCCAGCAGGAACGTAACATTCCTTAGCTGTGGATGTAAATTCCTTCTATTGCATTAGACTGGTTAGCACAGAGGCAAAAAGGAGAGTGTTTTTCTATAGGAAAAGTAATAACCTTTTATATCACAGTTCTATAAGACAGCCCTTGGAAATGTATTGCTTACAATCCCCTAGCAGTGCTTTGGTAGAATGTTGTCCTCAGCAAGATGGAATTCCAACAAAAGCTTTTTTGTTGTTACGTGTTATTTGGCCACAGTCTTAATTAGCAGGAGAAATGGAAAATTTTTCAAAATATTTTAGTGCCTTAAAATAAGCTGCTTTTCTTAATGCTGGTTTTGTCCAGAGCATAATAACTTTGGAAATGCTGTTCTCTAGGATGATATTATTGCTGTTGTTCATGCCCTGAGTTTAAAATGCAATTTTAAAATATTGCTTACTATTTGACCAAAGAAACAGTAATTAACCTGAAGTAATATTTAAATTAGTAATGTTATGGGAAGGACCTTCTAGAATGGCAAGCATTAGAGAGAACAGATGCTTTCAACAGCTGGTTTTGGTGCAGGCACCAAGGGTTAATATCCCATAAGGATGGGCAGAGGAGTTAAATGTTGTTTGCAGTACCGTGGCTGGGTTCATCTCACGAAGGGAACAGACCCGTTTGGGAGCTGTGTTAAGCACAGGCTGCTCTGGGTTCTGCCGCTGAGCTGCGCGTGCCAGGCAGGCCCAGGGCAGTGCTGGGGGCTCCAGGCAGGGCAGCTGGGGCCAGCAGGAGCCTTGGCTCCCACCGTTTGCCTTTCACCAGTTCTCTTACCCCACTCATTACCCGGCTGCACAAGCACCTGGGTGCTACAAGCACGGGGCTCAGCTGGGGACATGTGGGGGCATGGGGTGACAAAGAATGATTCTCACAGCAGCAGAACCAGCTCTGGGTGCTGCATCCTTGTTCAGAGTGAGACTGCTGAGGAACCCAAACATTTAAATGGGTTGTAACAATCTGACCTGTTTGTGTTAGGATGGTTTTTTAATTGCTAAGATTTAAATTGATTCCTTAAATAAAATTACCTGTTTTTCTAGTGCTATTTTTTCTTCCAACTGTTTATACATTTACATTAAATAAATATTTATATTGTGATATATATTTAAGTAGGTTTACTTCTTCAGTCACTTTCAATTTCACTAAGTCAGCCTCTGCCACAAATCTGTTTTCCAGCTATTCACGGTATCAGTTAAGAAATGGTAAACTTTAATAAATTATAGAATGACTAAATAATTCTAAAACATGACAGGAATATTTTTTAAAATTATCTATCAGGCTGCCTCATGTCTTTTCTTGGGGTTCTCTGTTTTAGTCTAAATCCTGATTTTGCTTTTCCTTTTAAAATAACCATATTGTACTAAGATATTTTGCTCCTTCAAGTAACCTATGCACCTAGAACCTAAATTCCAGCTTGATAAGCCTGAGAGATTGTCCTTATGTTTGCAGGGTATCCTTAAAGCTAACTTGTAAAAGGTACATGATTTATTTGTCTTACACCATTTTACAAAAATATCATGCTGCTGGAGAATGACTGTGAATCCTTCTTCAATGGAAATAAAAACAAACAAAAAAAGGAAAATGCTATTGAAAACATATTTGGATCCTTTACTACTTAAACAGTTTCTCTTGAAAATAACTTAATGCCTGCAGATGTTTTCTGATTCCTTTGTTATGAAATTTCTCTTACGGATTAAATGGAAGCAGACTAATCGTATGGGCTTGTCTGCTACATGTTGTTAAAGAAACAGCAATTTCAAAGTGAAAGTTGAGACTGAACATCAACTCTAGACATTCTAACTAAAATCTCTTAGGGTTGCATATGTGGCATTTTCATTTGTAATGTGAAGTTGATCCTTTACGTGTAATTTAAAGATACTTTCTGAGAAGTAATGAAATTATCTGGATTTATGAGAAATTCTCTGGAAAAGGTTCACACCAATAGCTGTATTTCCAATTCCCTTTGAATTGAGACTTGAAGCCATTAAGACCAGCAAAGTCATTACTTCAACTTTAGATGACTTCACTGCCACTGCTGTTGAGCAAGAATGGTTCTGCAGTTCCTATTATGCAAGTGCTACTGTTATTGTTCCAGCTAAATGTGATTATAACATATTATATTGCACAACTAAGTAGGAAAAGAGAAATGATATTTTCTGTAGCAAAGAAAATTTACTGGAATCCAATTTGAAGAAATATCCTTTATAGGCCAGTTCCTGATATTTTTTCAAGTTTTCTTTAATTTGAAATGAAAAATAAAGGCCTTGCCTACACGTGATAGCTTAGTAAATTGGTGCATGTTCCAGCAGTTCACATTAGTTGCTCAGTGTTTGGAATACATAATCTACTGTGTTTGGTACATAGATTAGAAAACTTTTTTTGTGCCATGGGTGCCTGAAGCTTGAGGGATTCTGGGATCTTGCTTCAAATTGCTGTAGTCCCATGATTTCCTTCCTGGCATATTTTGCCCATGCAGGCTTTGTCCCGGGGCTCTCTCCGTGCCCCTGCTGATGGCTGAGGGGAGCAGGGTGAGGAGTGAGGGTTTACAGCCACAGGCTCATGGGAACACTGCTGATCAGTGCAGCAGGAGCAGAGGCACAGAATCAATTACCTTGAATGACAATCCTTGGTGGTACAGCTGTTCTGCCTAGGTCAGGTACAGGATTTTGTTGGAAAATGTGATGGTTGCAGCAGTGTAACTTCAAGGGAACCATCCATATTTCTAGGGAAGCAAGGAGTTCATCCTTGGGCTGGAGCAGAGGAACATGGATGTCAGTTCTGGATCAGGTGAGCTTTTAGGGAGCCAGCAACACGAGCAATATTCACTGTGTGTGTGTTGGGGAACTCCAGCACAGGGAAATGAGATAAGCCCTGAAAATATCTGTACTCTCTGTGGTAAGGACTTTGTCCCAGTGGTTGGCTTAGGAAAAGCCTAACTGTGAAAATGTATTGGAAAAGCACAGACTAGTTAAGTGCCTCCCAACGTCTGGTATCTCATATCCCATTGCTCGGTTTAGTCTTGCAGTTGCTTGGAAGAGGTTGTGGATGCAGGCAGGGGAAGCAGGTAGAACACCCAGATCCTTGTATGCTCAAACTGAGCAGTTTGAAAGCTGCTTTATTGGCTCACTGTTGCTTCACAAAATGCTTGCTGGTCATGTATTGCTATCTCCTTTTCCCTGTTTTCAGCTGCTGCATTGCTCCCAAGAACAATGACACAGATATCCTAATATTGCTTATCCATGTCACACTCACACGTTGTACTGACCAGCCAGTGGCCATGAGGATGTCACATAAGTACAAGCTCACAAAACAAGGAAGGGACAAAATATTAGCTGATAGACTGCATAAATGTGTTTGAAAGCCATAATTTGAAATTAAACAATTTTTCTCTGCTTGCCTAAAAAAAAATTCATGGAAATTGTTAATATTACAACAGAAACCAATGCATGTACAGGTTATACTTGCTTTCAGTGTTGTATTGAATTTCAGTTTGGTTTATTTTTTTGTACTAAAAACATGAAGAGAGTTTGTTGTGTGTTATTTGATTTGTTTAACCTTAAAATAGATACACAGAACTTGGTCTTTAGGTTATTCAATATTTTTAAGAACTGTAATTTGTTCTGATGTCTTAAAATGGTCTTTATAACCAGTGCTTCTTAGTGTGTCAGGAATGGCTTATCAGGAAAATGTTGTACTGCAGCAGTAAAAAAAGTTCTCTCTGTGTCTTCTTGTAAGCTTAAAATATAAGCTTTCCAGAGAGGTATTATCAGGCAAAGAGATTTTATTTGTGGGGAGAAATATAGAGTAAGGTTGGTATTTACAAATACCATATATTTTTCCCTCTTAGTCTTTGCCCATCTTCAAAGAAACAATCTTTTGCATAAAGAATATAAAACTGGCTTCAGCCTCCCCAGAAGAGTCACTTGAGTTCAAGATTCAATTGTTTTCCTGTTGCCATCCACTGATTGTTCTGCTCTTTACAATTGCTACAGCAGGGTTGGTTCAGTTTTTTTTTATAAGACTGGGAAAGATATTATTACAACATGGTAAATTAAAACACTTTTTGTTGTGTTTTTTGGGGTGGTTTTCTGCTTGTTTTCTTTTTGTTTTGTTTTTAATAGCTTTTTGTTGGTTTGGGTTTTGCTTTTATGAAGTGGAACTGGGCATGTCGTGTAATTCACCCAAGCCTGACAAATTCATCAGCCCATTGCTGCAATGGCGTCTCGTATGACTGCTGAAATATTCAAGCATCAGATGGAGATTGTTGCTTGAGGATTCATCTCCTTTGAATAATACCACAGTTGTGGGATAAAACCTGCAGCAAACATCATTAAATAAACTTGTGTATATGGTATGCTTGAAGTTCTTACCTGTCAAATGTTAATCTATTTGATTTCATTTTTTGCTGGTATCTATGGTTACCTGAGTTAATGGGATATAGAGCACTGATGGATGAATTACTTCATCTCCTATTTTTAGACAGAAGAATTTAAATGAACATATCCATCAGATATGCTACAAGCAGTTGTTGGTATTTCAAATGGTTACTTCAGTAATGCATTTAAAATCTGGGGAATGGCCTGTAGAGTAACTTTTGTTTTTCTGAGTATCGGAACTAGGCTTATCCCCATGGGATCCCGTGCGTAAACTTAATTTCTGTAGGTGTATGTTTAATGTCTTTAGCAGATGTTTGACATTTGGTTGAGTTGAGTAGAAGGGAACTGGTTGTTCTGTCCTCCCTGATTTTGAGGAGCCACCTTTGTGGTCAGGTTCCCTGTCCATCCAGACAGGAGATGTTTGAACACAGCCCTGGCTGTGACTGTTGGCTTCCGTCAAATCCTGGGCACTGCCAGGAGTGCCCCGGGGTGGCAGGGGGGCAGTGCAGGCTCCTGCTGGGTGTTAGGTGTCCTCAGGGCTGGCTGCTGCCCTGGCACCAAAGCTCATCACTCTGCTCTCCTGGGTGTGCCAGCAATCCTCTGAGGAGCAGTGCTGTAATGGGCTGCTGCTTGTTCAGTCAGCTCAAGTTGCATGTGCAAAGATATTCCCAGGGCTTCTACTTTACTTCTACAAATAAAGTGATGTTAGTTGTTTTAATTTACTCAGCATGTTGTGATGAGCAGCAATGTTGACCAGTTGCCTTCTGGAATTCTTTTAGTTGTGTTTTAGCTAAACTTAAAGCTTTTAGCATTTTACACACACACAAAAATCACTGAGTTAGGGATAAGTGGTTTTTTGGGTTTTTTTTAATTGTAGTATTGCCATAACAAAGAAAGTGAATGCTCTGAAAATACCACTGGATCTAGTCTAGAGCAATTGAACTATGTCCCTGAACAGAAGGAAAAACCTTAACAGTGCTGCTGTGTAATCTGAGAGCTTTTCTAACTCTAGGTGAAGAGATTTTTTAGACTTGTGTTATACTTTTTGGATATATATACACATTTAATTATTTCTGTGTAGCTTTTCCTAAATAAGTTAAAACCAAAATGTGTATTTTTAAATGGGAAATAATTTTTTTCCATTAGAGAAGAATCTTGTTCTAGTAGAACTGTATGGGTTACTGCTACAAATGCCCCTTTAAAGATGGCCTAGGTAAGTTTCTTTTTCATTTTCCCATCACTATTGTATTACCCTGCCTGTGGTGATGCACTAAGATGAATGTTAAATGGATACAAGTTTACAGTGCAGTGGGTAAACAATGGCCCAGGGAAGTGCGGTAGGAGGTGTAAATGGTGGCTGTAATAATGTGGTTGTCCATCTGAATCAAAGGAGCTGCTTGCTGTTATTGTAGATTATTCGCTAAACTGCTGTGGAGAAGAGTGAGCAGTGTGAGATGAGCTGGTGAAGGTAGAGAGAGGGGAACACTGAATTACAGTACATTCTGTAATTCAGACTGAACTGTGATAATTGTGCTTTATTCCCTTATTTTTCATGTTTTATGCCATTTTAACAGTTTTATGATAAAACAATTTTATAATCAGTTCCCGACGTTGGTTCTTTTTTTTCCAATTGGGCATTAATCTGAAGTAGACAAAAAGGCAAATTCTACCTTCCTTACACTGTCATTGGCCCTAAGTTGATGGCAGTGTGAAGCAATAAGTCATTAGCACAGTTTGTTGTTCCTAGGAAACCAGGATTCGAGCTGTGGATAAGGACTCCAGGAGAAGAGCCAATAACTTCTCTGTTATCAACCCCGTGTCTGGAGAGGGTGTGACCCAACGTTTTGCTACTGACAGTAGGGAAGAACTTCATCAGTGGATGGAGGCTTTCTGGCAGCACTTTTATGATCTGAGTAAGTAAGCAGGCCGTGCTGGCAGCGTGCCCTCCGAATGGGCATTATGTAACATCAAAGGGATCTTTGAGCAATTCGAATTGCAATTGCCTCATAAGCCTTTGTTGGCAGGAGCGAAAAGAAATATATTCTCTGGGATAATACTGGGTGGTGGTCTAAGTCGTTGGAAGGCAAATATTTGACTAAACCAAAGTTCATGTGTTCTTGCAGGAAATCAGAGGCAGAGTATGTCCATCAATCTCAGAAAACTTGTTCTCTCAGCAGTGTTCTTGATAATGTTTTTAAAGACTGATAAATTCTCACCGTCTTTTCCTCTTCCCACTGTAGTGGGAGGAGTCCACCTCTGCCTGGGCACCCAACCAGTGGTCTGTTGGTCTGGTGAGATCCTGCAAGCATAAAACCTTAGTATGGAAGCCTTAGTGACGAGTGGGGAGGATGCTGGAATCGTGTGGGGCCTGGGCTAGGATGGGGTTTCAGCCAGCTCTTGGAAGCAGTCACACGTAAACTTGGGGTTTCCTTGCTCAGCAGTGTTATGGATGAATTAAATGACAACTTGTTATAACAGGGATTGCTTGATTCTGTGTAGTTCAAAGGTTTTGGTAGCCCTCATCACATGGGAATATGCTCACCCAGGCACAGTCCACCCAGCTGGGCAAATACACACTGCTTACCTGGACCTCAGCCTTTGGAACAGCATTAAAGGGTTACCCTGATCCTGTGGCAAACCTCTGGAACAACCCTGATCTGACATGGCAGAGGGAACTCATTTATTGGTGTGAAATATTGTTGAAGTTGTATATTGTGCTCCTTGTTTATCACCGAATCTTTATTATAAAAACTACATAGATTAATTTGCCTGTGTCTTTTTTTTCTGCTTGACTCACAGATTTACTGAGAGTAGAGACTGTCAGCTTTTGTGCTGCCATTGACAAAGTAGAGTTGCTTCCTGGTAGGCATTTTTATCAGGTCAGAAAACAAAACCAGGTCAATTAATGAAATATCAGTCTTTAGTCAGAGACAACACCAATCAAATCATTGAATTGAGGATGTAGAAACTCGGAGCCGTAGTTGTATTTCCAGTCATTTCTAACTTTGATTTACAATGAGAAAAAGCACTATCAATTAAAGAAACACACCAAGCAAAAACTAGGGCATCCTCTTTAAATTATCTGTAGAGTAGGGTAAAAGATCTACTTCTTATTCATTATAGATAGAATACTACCCACCGATTTTTTGAGACATTTTCTTTGGATTCAGAAAAAATGGGTCACTTGGCATTTAAATGCCTTTTTTCTTCCCTGGTTCTAAAATTCTCTTAAAATTAATGTGCTCAGAAAACTTGGAATGATTGGTATGAACAAAGTAATTTTACTGTGTCTTGTTTTCCTTAAGGTCAAAATCTATTAATAGAAAAAGAGGTTTTCTTGTCTGCTAAGGGATAAAAGGCAAGTTATCCTCTATTAAAAACAGAATGTTCCTTTGCCATGACATTGTAACATTGCTGTATAACATCCGGCTTGCAGGATATTGGAGGCTGTTCCTGATAACTTGATGAAGCTTCCCAAACCTTAATTTTTTAAATGTTTTCCCCCCTTGGATTTATACTGTTTGGGGATTTGAAGGCAAATTATGATCTTTAGCCATCATAGTGTAACAGTAATGCTGGAATGCTTAAATTCCAGCTAGGATCTTATGACCTTTGTGCTCAGAGAATGAATACAGAGGTGAAAATACAAATTAATCCTGAGCATTCTTGCTAAACAAAAGTAAATTGTCACTGTTTAGTATTACTTTGGAGATAGTTTCCTGACACAACCTAATAACTTCCATTTTTTTTCCAGGCTGATGTGTTTAAGTTCCAGTCATTGTTCTCTTTTCTCTCTCAGGCCAGTGGAAGCATTGTTGTGAGGAACTTATGAAAATTGAGATTATGTCACCACGGAAACCACCTTTGTTCTTGACAAAGGAAGCGACCTCCGTCTACCATGATATGAGTAAGTGGGATTTGCCTTTTCAAGTTGCAGAGTAACAGAAACAACATTGTCTGAATTCAGATGGCTTCTGGTGTTAGTGGTGAAACACTGAGTTTTTCAAGGACAATTCAGACAATGAAAGAGCAACATAACTGCATACCAAGGAGTTGATATTAAATCTGAATTTGTAACAGTGCAAATAATGAATACATTTTTATACCTTGAGCTAAAAAATCTGCAGTCTCTCCTGAACACACTCAAAACAGCTGTCACTAGAAATAAACACTCATGGTAGGAGTAGTATACAGCTCAGGAAATGTAAAGGTAAAATAGTCCAGCTTGCAAACCAATTGCATGAAATTAATCTGCCGTTCTTACAGCTATTTGAAGGCTTACCTAGCATAACTTACCTAATTTTTTGGTCTTTGGCAATGATGTGGAAAAATATGCTCGGAAAATCTAGCTAGAACATATCTGGGACTTGTATTTTTGCAGAGAAAAATGGTATGCAGCAGGATTTTTTTAATAGTTTTGTTACAGAAATAATATTTACAGACTAGAAAAAGTAGGTCACTTTGTTTTACTGGGTCCCATGCAGTATTGACTGTGAAACACTGTACAACTCTAAATGCCTGACTGCTTGCTGCTTGGGATGGAGCTGTGATGATGCTCAAAATGCCATGTGGGTCACTGAGTTACCATGCATCAGAGCACTGAACAGTCAGGTTTTATCTAAGCTGTGAATGCAGAGCAGAAATGCAGTAAATGAACCACACAGAAGCTTTACAAAGGTAACACAGTAGCATAATTCCACTGATACACGTGTACCTCAGTGAGGAGCAGAACACAAACTCCATTTCACTCTTAACACACCATTTTTTTCACCATTTTTTTCCTGGATTATATACAGTATTTGTAGCACCCCGTAGCCAGCACTGGTGAGGCAGCTCAAATCCTGTGCTCAGTTCTGGGCCCCTCACTACAAGAAAGACACTGAGGGGCTGGAGTGTGTCCAGAGTAGGGCAATGGAGCTGGGAAAGGGTCTGGAGCACACAGGAGATGAGGGGTGCCTGAGGGAGCTGGGAGTGTTCAGCTTGAAGAAAAGGAGGCTCGAGGGGACCTTATGGTTCTCTCCAAGTACCTGGAAGGAGACTGTAGCCAGGGGGAATTCAGTCCCTTTTCTCAAGTAAGGAGTGATAGGATAAGAGGAAACCACCTCCAGTTGCCCCAGGGGAGGTTTAGATTGGATGTTAGGAATTTCTTCACAGAAAGGATTACCAAGCAGAGGGACAGGCTGCAGTGGTGGGGACACCATTTTGGAGATATTTGAAAGACAGATGTGCAGATGTGGTGCTTAGGGACATGGGTTGGTGGTGGACTTGGCAGGGCTAACAGTTGGACTTGGTGACCTTTAAAGGCCTTTTCCAACCTACACTGTTCTGTGATTCTATTGAAAATCAGGTACTGCTGCTGTTTGAGGCTGGTACTACTGCAGTATACATGGAAAACTCAGTAAGAAGAATAAGAAATGGAGCAAGGCAGTCCTAAGGCACACAGGGAAAAATTATATATGTAAAGATGTCCTATTTTCTACAGCTGGCAGAACAGGACTATTTAGTCAGACTTTCATGGGCCTCCTGTGAAACAAAATTTTCAAAGCACTATACAACAAAATGTATTTAATAACTAATACGTACAGGTTTCCCTGTAGTACTTTATTTTTTCTTTTACTTGGAAAGAAATATTGGTGCCTACCCTGCTGCCTCAATGCCAGCTGTCACAAAAATAATTCCCTCCTGTCACCTCAGTTCCGTCTTGGATAGCATATGTAATATTTTCCATTTTATCCATTAATACTCTTAGTTCAGACTTGGTGAAATAGTTAATACAGGTTTGTATTCTGAGTAGTAATAAGAAAATAGATAGAAGTAAAATCATTGGCGGTGTTTTAATCTGGGTTAATTGCTGTCCCTTAAAATTACAGGCATTGATTCTCCAGTGAAACCTGAGGGCTTAGCTGATATCATACACAGGAAAATTGAAGAGAGCGATGGCGAGTTCCTTCTTGGCCAGCAGAAAGAGCCTGAGTCTGCCCTGTGGGCATCACTCTTTGATGGATCTCATGAGATGACTGTTCAGAAAAATGTGCATCTGGACCCAAGAAGAGATACTACCAGTCCTAATGACAGCAGAGGAAAGAAAAGAAGAGCTCCACCTCCGCCCTCTGATAAGTCACCCTACAGTGCAGAAGCCCAGGTGAACACAGAGCAGCTGGGCAAGGAAAACTGGAGGAAGCCTGACCACACACCTGCCTGTAGCTCTGAGTCGGTGTTAGCTACGAAAATGCAGCAGCTGCAAACCCCCATTGCTCCTCCTCGCAAAATTGGTCTTTGTGGGAAAAGTGGTTTAGCTGGCCTGGGGAATCCTGTTTCTCTGCTGAGCAAGACCAAGTCTGAAACCAAACCAGTCCCAACCCCTAGACATAAAGGCATCACAGAAATACTGGACCCCAGGTCCTGGTTGCATCCATAGGCATCATATTTAGCTTAGAGGAGTCTTTGGAATTTAAAGTTTTCCAGCCTTCTCCTAATACCCTTCATTAAAAGTAGATTTTAGCATTTAGCTCAAGTGTTTCCTGTGAGCCAGGGCATTACTGCTAGCTGCAGTCTCAGCTGTATTCATTAGTGCTCTTATCTAAATAATTGCACTGGAATGGGGGGGTGTTTATCTGTCTGGAGTAACGGTGCTATTTCTGAAAACAATAGTTCAGTACTTTCTTCTCGAAAAAACCACAGTGTTCAGGGTAACCTCAGCTGTCCCCACAGCAGGGATGTTACCAGTGCCTTCTACCAGTCCCTCAGCTTAGCCCAGCCACAGCTCCTCAGACTACTTAAGTGGGAATTCACACATATTCAGCACAGATCTTGCAAAGCTGATTTTCTTGGGCTCCATGCTTGCTGCATCCTCTCTCTCCCTTGCTGTTTAGGAAACGCTGCCTATATGGTAATCAAGTATGAAAAGCTTTTGTGCTGTTCTGAATGGCTCTATAACTCCATACAAATTTCTGAGGCAGTTCTCTCAATTTAGTGTGGGATTTCCCAAGTTCCTGCTGGTTCATGTGCAATTGGAATGGACCAGAATTATCTGTCTTTGAGCAAGGATGTGATCCATCACTGATGTTTTATTCTGGGCTAAGACAAGCATTTAAAAGCAGTTGCTTGGGTATGTGCTCATCTTACAGTTGTTTTTCCTGGCAAACGTGGGTCTGTAACACAGCTCCTCCTTTGTGGAGCCTCTCAGCTGTTCCTGCTAGGGAGCTGGTTTGTAAACAGGCAGTGATACTGGTAAGCAAACAGGGCTTTTCCACCACTTGTTCCTTCTGCAATAGCAGAGAATAAGCACTTCAGGTGAAGATACTGAACTTTGAGATTCTTTCATCAGACTGTTCACTTCTGTTTCACTTCTATAACGAACTATGGGTTGTTAGGGTTCCTGTGGCACCTGCAAAACATCTACTGCATAAGAAAAAGCTGTGTTCTCTTGGATCCACAGCTTAAATACCCAGCCATTTCCTTGGCTGATGCGTTTGTCTCAGATGCTGGAACTTATCCAAGGGCAAAGGTCTGCCTGCAGTTCTCCCTCTGGAGACTTGGTGCTCAGACCTGTGTTGAGAGGGTCATATCAGCAACTGTATACATACAGTTCATTATTTATTATTTTTTTTCCCCAAAATATGGATGGCCCTGGGAGCTTTACCATTTCTCCATAAGATACTGTGGGCATGGTTGGTTGGTTGTTTTATTTTATTTAATTTTTTGTCTTCAGCTAAGCTCTTGGCTCCACAGTTGTAAAGGTATCTGCTGAATTCCCTCAGTAGTTCATTTAGGATGGGGTTGAGAGGCAGGTTTCATTTACAAATCCTTTTGCAGGATTAGAGCCCTTTGTTCTAGAATGTCCTTGTTCATTCTTCATTTAATCACGTTCCATTTTCCCTCTGAAACAACCATAATCATTCTTACAATAAATCATGCTGTTACTTAAGTGGATGGTTTGTGAATGGCTTATAAATAGGAACAGAGAAACTGAAGAAAAACTACATGATTATGTAAATCAGACAGTCAACTAAGTGGACTGTACAACTCTGAACAAGAAATGGGAAAAATTGGGAGCGGGGGAAGAATATTTTCCAAAATGCAGCTGCAGTTTATTTAGCTTTAAATCTAGCCCTAAATGTTTCTGTGCTCAGAAAGAAAAAAACACCTTTTCTTGGTAACCCCCTTTAATTTTGTAGCTATATTTTTTAAAAATCTCATAAATATATAAGGATAGAAGGCACCATGATGAGGATTTATTTTTAAATTCAACAGACCGTTGAATTTCAACAAGCTGTTTCTCTATTAAATTCAGTGGCTTTGTTTTGAACTGAACATATGTATTTTAGCAAGGCATTTAATATTAATTTGAAGTCTTCAAGTGATGAGAATTCACTCATACCTCCTGTTGCAATACTTAATTACCCCAGGTACATTTTTCACTTGATTTTCTATTTGCATTTCTAGCTCCACCTTAAGTTATTTCGGTCTTTTTATGCATTTGATTGCTTATATTGATCTCTGTAGTATCAGCTTTTCTAATTGCCTGTGTGTAGTTATAAATCATGATTATGTCCCTTTTAACCTTTTCTCTGATGAGACTGAATTCCTTAACTTTCCTATGGCAGTGGATGTTATCCAAGACAAATTAATCTTCACGTTCTTCTCTGGATTTCTCATGTACAGAAGTATTTGTAAGGGTGACATCTGCATTAGATGCCGCATGTCAATAGTGATCCATCAGGACGGTACAGAGCCATAATGTGATCCTCTTGCTCTGATGAATATCTCTCCCTCTCTCTTTCCTCAAAAATTGTATTATCTTTTCTTTTTCTTTTTTTTGTGGAAGCATTGCCTTGGATGCTGACTGTTATGGGCCAAGTCCTCTTCAGAGTCTTTCTCAAAAATGTGGTACATCATCCTCTTATTATCTTACCTTATATTTTCTTGGAAATACAAACAGTGTTTTACCAGCATTAAAATACTGCTCATGAAGTGATCCAGATTGCTCTAAGTGACCTGTCCTCATTCTTTACTACTCCAGCAGTCTGCATGTCCTTTGCAAATTTATTGCAAGTGATTTTTACAGTTTATTCCAGATCATTGATTTTTAAAATTGAATGCAAGGTAAGGTTTGTAGAGAGAGGCGATAAGTTTTTATTACATCAGTGACATGGGTAGGGGGTGGGGAAAGCAAACAGGCAGGCCATTGAATTTCTGTCCCTTTTGTCCCAGAGCTTTTAAAACTTTCAGTAAGATGGCAAACAGCTAAATTTCTTGCTGAATCCCTATTAATACTGTATCTTGACATTGTTATTATGATATTTTAAAGAAAATTACATGTTCATCTTTTTTTCAGAAAGTTACTCAGGGTTCTTGTGGGTAACACCTCAGTGCAGGTGTCTTTGCAAGCCAAGCTTAACATATGTAAGAATAAAATGCAGCCTTTTGCTCAAGACCTATTCTCCATGAAGCTGTGTTGATGTTTTCTATCTATCTTTAAATTAGACTCATGTGGGCTAGTTCATGATATTGCAGTGACCACCATTAAGCAAATAAGGCCATTCATTATTCTGTTAGTCTGCCTCAGAACTACATAATCCCTGTTATGAAGAAAGAGTTGATTCAGGTTTTAGTGTTTATTGCTACTTTGCCTTTCTTTCCCCTGCCCCGTTCTGTATTGCCATTAGTGCCTTTGCATCTTCTGTGAAGCAAGTTGGTTTAACCAATAAAACCTGCAGGCTCCCAGGAAACAGAGCTCAGCTATCCAATAAAGTCAGTGCCCCTGGAGGAGCTGCTGCTCCCAGCAGCAGAGGAGAATGTAATGTTTCACCATCTTAGCAGCTGCATTCAATGAGGATGCTTTAATTGCATGGCTCAAAATATCAGGGATCAGAACCCAGAAGTCATTTGGCAGCTTCCTGCTGGGATGAGGCTTGGAGGACCTGTGGCTGCTCCCAGCCCTTGTGTCCCATTCCCCTGTGCTCACATTTGTGTAGGCAGGTTGGAATGCTGTCACCTGGCTGGGAAGTCCATTGAGAAACACTTCTGCCAGGGTCAATGGCTCCAATGATCCAGTGCAGCACAGGGAGGACGTTGGTGGCACCTGCTGAACCACACGTGGGATTAGAGACTTCTCTGAGGAATGTGTCTGGCCTGCTCTGGAAACTGTACCTGCTTGTTCTCTGCTGGGATTAATTAATGCTGCTTAAAACCAGAATTGAGTGATTGGATGCAGTCTTGAAGTGGGGGAGACAGAAGTCAGCCTGAACTATTCTTTTAGGAAGTACAACTTGAAATTAATTGCTAGTTCAAACTTGAATATAAATTTCACAGAACATGAACTTCCGAAATATTGACTGAACAAAGCCTTAACTTATTAACTTTTTATATTTACATAATGTCTTCAGCTGTTCACTTGGTTTTGGAATGGTAGACGGTACTTTCTGTGGTTTTAAAGGCATTACCTTCACATGCTTACATTTTTACTAGTACTGTGGGGTTTTTTCCCCATGGTAATAATACTAATAGTTATTTTATGGTGGCGTGTATGTATTTGAAAATACTGTCATAGTATTCAGAGTTGATTTCTAATTAATGCAAACTGCCTTAATAGAAAAATGGAAATTTGGACACTAATGTATTGTGAAATGTTAGAACAGAAATCTTCTTGTTTTGCTGCTAGCATATTGTATTTCTGTTAAAATATGCAAGTGAAATTAAAAACGTTTCTAGAATAAAAGGTTTTTGGTGTAATTTCTTTCAATCTGGAACTACATTAAGCTTTACTCCAGTGTATAAGCCATGGGTGATGGCTGCTGTAAAATGAGAGCTCAGGAGTGGCTCCTTTTCCCTTGGGCCTGCCATGAATGTACCCCTGTAGGTTCACACTGACAACAGCAAATAGTATCAGCCTCAGTTTTCTGCCCTGGATGAAGGGAGGAAAAGCCAAACTGGCTTTAATCAGTTAAATCAATGCTCCCTGCTGTTCACTGAATCCAACAGACACCACCCTGAGTAGGTAAAGTCAGAAATGTTATGAGATGCACCTCTTTTCCACAAATGTGCCACAACAAAACACCTTGGTTTAGCTTTCATCTTACTTCTCTCATAGTCATGGAGGAAAAGATGCCATGATGCAGATTTACAGCTTGCTCTCTGCTTTGTAAGGTGGCTTCATAAATAAGCCACTGCCATCCATTGATTAATTAATTCATCCATCCATTAATTGTTTTCCTTTCACGGGCACCCTTGTGCAGAAGGGGAACTCTTACCCACCTCACCAGCTAGATCTCAGTGTGACACTGCTAATTTAGAGCTAACTGAGCTGCTCAAGTAAAGTGTTCTTTTGACCCAGTTATAAAATTACTGTAATAAATGCAAAAGGAATTGCAAGACATTTTAATTTTGGAATAAGAGTCCATGAAAAAAACAAAGTGGGATTGACAATTGCAAGGCAGGACAGTGCAGCTGAGTGATTTAATGAAAATTGTGCTGCAGCTAAAGCTGCTGCAGTTTGCTTCAAGCAATCATGGGAATATGATATGATGCTCTCTTCATATAACCATTAGCAAATGGTTAAACTGTAATTGTTCCATATATGTATTATATACTCACAAAAACCCCCAGTTTGTGAGCCATCAAAATAAATTGCTTTTTATGAGGAAAGAACGATCTTTCAAGATTTTTATATCAAGATAGCTTTCTAAATGTTTTTTATGTACCTCCCCAAAGGGAGAAAATTTATAATAACTAGTGAAGTGTCTTTTATTCTGTTACAATATTTCTTCACATTTCTATAAACTTCTTGCAAAATAGCTACAAAAAGACATTATTTATAATATACATGTTTCACCTGAAGGGTTTTTTGCAGTTCTTGTCCAGTGTTTGGTAGTGATACAGGAATGCTTGCAGAAGAAAGTCATTTCATACACAGCCTCTTACCAGCCCTTAGTAATTACAGGCTTTTTAATATGCAGACGTGGGAAGCCTTTTAGTCTGTCAAAGTTTCCCTTTATGTCTCTGTCTGGACATGAATTCAGAGTGGCAGTTAAAAGTAAAAAATTATATTCTTTAATTTACTTAAATTTTGGCATCACTGTTGTCTTGTAGCACTTGCAGCTTGATGATATGCCACAAGAGTTTTTCTTTCCAAGCTTTAAAATTTGTGTATTTTCTTTTGCTATGAAGGAAAGGGTCAGCAAGTGTTCACATTCACATTCCTTTTTCTGTCACTGACTATAAAAGTGGTTCCAAATACAAATATCATTGATTAAGTTTTATCACCCAAAAGGAAATTGGTCCTAGTCTTTTCCATCTTTGTTTGGGTTCTATTTTCCATTTTCTCATTAGTGTCTATTTCAAAATCCCACATGTATTTTGATGATATCTTTCTTGAGCTGGGTGCCCAGAGCTGACCACGCACTACTTGCTCAGGGGCACTCTTGATTTACAAGAACAGAATACGTTCATTAATATTGCCTCCGTTTTAGCAATTCATTGTGCATTAGCAAAAACCAAATCAAAATATTTCCATCACTCTGTGGCCAGAAGGGTGTGTGCCTAAATAAAGATGTAACTTAGGCAAGGGAAGATCTTAGTGCTGTTATAGTGAGCTTAACATCTCACAAATTTCTCAATAGCAGGAAAAATTGTTATAACTGTGTGGCTGGCACAAGTGAGCTGCTTTGTCCTCACAGCATTTTTTTCAGATGGCAGCAGCTGCTTTACTTTCTTTGGTTTTGAGTGGACATTACTCCTCAGTCCGATGTCTGTACAAAAGAGTTGAGAGCTTTTGAAATAAACTGAGAGCAATTTAAGTGACCTTCCCATGCCGTGGATGGATCAGCTGGAGGGTCAGCTGCCAAAGCACTGAGTTGACAGATTCCTAGCCTGTATATTTGGCTGGTAGGAAAATAGAGAGCCTGTGGCAGCTTTGCCTTTCTTCTGAATCCAGACCTAGAGACTGGATGTAGAGGATGAGAATACTCTTCTCATTGCTGTAGCTTTATCACACAGCATGGGACACCTGATGTGGGGCAGACCAGCTCTTCAAGCATGGAAAAAACTAGGCTCAAAATTAGCAAGAGTCTCAAATTTTACTAACTAAATGGAAAGCCTTTTATTAAGGACAGATCCTAATAATGGTATTCAACACATGGCTTCAGGTCAAACTGGATTTAATACACCATGCATTTTATATATCAGGATTTTTCTATTATTTTAATAAGAGTTCATTTGTGTGTCTAATAATACATCACATTTTACTCATGACCTCATTAGGAAGATTCTTAAACATTTGCTTGATCATTATCCTAAAGAAGGATAAAGGTCTGCTGTCTTGGGAACACCTCCAGTTTAACCCAGCTTGTGCAATAGCCCCTTGAGCCTACAGCCTGATGTACACTTCTCTGTTCATTCATTTAAAATAATGGTATAATTCCTTGGCAAGTAAAGTTAGTGATTTCTAAGCATTAATATGTAATCTTCTATTTACATTTTTTGTAATTATAAACCAGAACACATGAGTCTTCAGCTACTCTTCAGCTTACTAGAATGATTAATACAAGCTTCAGCTACAACTTGTTTACTTGCTTCTTTCTACATTTCCTTTGGCAGGGCAAATTCTGTCAACCATATCTGCAAAATAAAATTTAAAAAAAGAGAAAAAAAAACAGGAAAGGGAAAAGGAAAAGATAGAGCCAATTATTTAGTTAGGCTCTATCTGTCTCATGTTGAAACATTAAAGAGAGCCAAGGGATTGCTGCAAAAACAATTATTGTTATATCAGGGTATATACAAGTGATAAATTCAATTTGGGCTCTTACTTATTTTAAGCAAGAGTCAAGGGAGGGGCCACAGTTTCTCTGCCCCTCACTTTTAAACATGATCCATTGTGACACAAGTTTCCATCACACTTTTTGAGGCATTAGCCCTTAGGGGTGCTTGGTTTGGCAAAATAGTGCCATGTTCATGACTGACTTCAATACCACCATCCTCACAGACCCTCTGAACTTAGGGCATGAACTTGGGAAAAAGAATTCTATTTCTTCCCATTTCTAGAGAGATCATGCTAGCAAACTCTTAGCAACTTTTAATGTAAGAACAAGGCAGTTTTGAAAAGCTGACTATGTTACTAATTGGATGTGAGCAACAAGCCCAATCAGGATGTTTTCTGAGAAGCCACCTGGGCAACTTTTTCAGCTTTTTATAGTGACATAATATTCAGAGAAAATATTGTTTAGTCCTTGTTCTTCACTTTTGAAGCCCTTTACTATAGAGAATTTTGAATTTTTAAGCTCTCCTTCCCTTTCCAGTGTCACTGTAGGAATCAGTCTTATCTGGCAGAAACATATTTCATCTCAGCTGACTTGCAAAGCACACAAGGTTACAGCAGTTGAGAGAAGGAAGCATGGCTTGGGATTGGCCAGTGTGCTGCAGGCTGTGACTTGTCCATGGAGCAGAGTTTGGGACTGTCTCATGTGAGACACTCTGGTCCTCGTGCTGATAAAAGAGCAGCAGGCACAAAGGAGCTGGAGAGATCAGAAACCCCTTTCCAGTCCATGCCTTCAGTGCCTTCATCATGCTTTATCAGCAATCCCACTATTTTCTACAATGCTCTAGGTCCCAACAAAGTAACTCAAGATACAAACTGTCCTGATGCCCTCTTGGACATTTGTCAGGAGTGGATGGCATTTCCCAGCATCAAGGTGCACCAAGACAATTTTGCCCAGCCAAGTCCAGAGCTGAGATCCCCACATGCCTTGTTCTGCTTTTTATCCCACTCCAGTACAATCACAGTAGCTCCCATTGGGAGAAAGTTCTAAAGTGCTTTATAATCATTAAACTTCACAGTACCCTTTGGATTAATTATTTGTATGGCAGAAGTCATCCACAGAGGTTACACATATGAGATATCCATGTCAGCCTTTATAGACCTGACTGTGCTCAGGTTTTTTGCCCATTTTAGAAGCATCCTGATCCTATAATCAAATTATATGTATAAGTTCTGGTTTTGATAAACTAAACATAAAAGAACAAACAAGCAAATGAGCTTTTCTACAGCCTCTTCCTCCTCCTCTGAGTGCAGTGTTTCAAGGTCCTCATGGAGCGCTCCCTGGAGCAGGGCTGCAGCTTACCAAGCCTCAGTCCCTCCTGGCACTCTCATTCATGCATTCTGTCAAACAACATTTTCTTTGATTTTTTATCAAGATCTTCTTGACTGAGATCTTCAAAGCAATTAATTCAGTGCTCCATGATTGCAGCTGCTGAATAATTGTTTGTTAGAGCATTTTCTTTCCCAGGCAAGAGATGTAAAGTAGTTGCTCCCCTCAATAAACAAGTTGTCAAATGTGATTAGTTAATGGACCTATAATCATGCGATAGCATAAAGGTAAGGATATGGTAAGTGTGATGTGAAAATGCATATTTAAATTAAAGCTATAGGGGAACATTTTCCCATAGGAACTCTTCCTATCAATGCTGAAATAGACAATTTACTATTCACAATGATTAACTGCAGATCATTAATTAACAAAAACAAGAGATTAGTCATCAAGCATTTCAAATTAAAGATGCATTGATTGTTTGAGTTACTTTTAGGTCTGACCAGGAGACCAGGTCAGTGCCCAGCTCCCCATGGCTGAGCCAGCCTTCCCATATAAACTGGCATGAAGAAGCAAAAGCCTGTTAAAATTAAGGTCAAAATTGTACTAGCCAATATTAAGCTCCCAGAGCCTGAAATGTGATCCTATGCTCCTATTGACCAGCCCTGTAATTTGCCATAGTGTTTCTGGTCAGACACATTAGGAGGCAGAAACGGAGAACCCAGGCTTGTGGGGAAGAGGGAATGTCATTTTTTGGCAAGTGAATGCTAAATTCCAACTTAAATGCAGTTACAGAGAGAATGTATTATAGCTAAAAAAAAATCTAATTAGCTCATTTTTATCTCTAAATAATAAATCTATCCTTCTGCCTGCCCTTTAGAAGAAATCTGAGACAATCCTGCAGTGGAATCTGTGGAAAGCAGAAGCCCTGTGCAAAAGAATCTTGCAAGGCTGGGGGTTTTTCCTTCCACCCTCCCTTGGGAACTGTACATTCAATAGTATCATTTCCTAAAAGAGTTTTCCTTGACAGAAAAAGCAAATACTTTTATTTTTGTTTTTGTTAAAAGCTGTATCTATTACAGAAATTTAATTCTCCATTTGGGAATTATAAGCAGTAATACAATAATAATAGTTGTTGGTTACCACACGCTTATTTTAGACTATTCCAGGCAGCTGCCTTCTGCTTTTTGTGCAATCGCTTAGCATTAGGCTCCAATATAAAATAAATTACTCTGAACTGTCTGCCAAATTTGACTATTCTTTTAAAATCAAGTAGCTGTTACTTACATTATGTAATAGCAACAGGGATAATTTAATTACCAAGTCATGTATGAAAAATAAGACTTCAGCCTGCAACCTTCAGGAAATTAACCACCTAACTGCTATTGAAAAGATGATCAGGGTACATAATTCTGGTACAATGGACCTGTGAAGGCCACTGCAGCAGTGATGTGCTGCATAGTCAGAGGCTGTGGGGTCACTGCTGCTTCTAGCCCAAATCTGCTGGGATTTTGTTTGCTTTTTGGAGGCACTGGAGGCAAAGCTTTCCTAAGTGTTGAGCATCTCCTCTGCTGTATCCCAGGATGAGCTCCCCGCACGCTGCCAGTCCTCACATCCCTGTGGCACATGGGCCCAAAGGCAGTAATTCTAGAGAGGGCTGACACACTACTGGCCCCTGGAGCTGTGGACAGAGTGGGGCAGGGATCTTTGCCCCAGGGCTGGCTGTGGTCCCTATGACCCCTCACAGCCTTGCCCCACCATTTGGGGTGCCCCTTTGCCATAAGGGCTTGTGCAGGACTCCAGCTTCATGCTCCTTCCTCAATGATTTTTACAAGCTGAGCATTTGACCAGGACTACAGGCTACCACATATGTGCTGGTAAAGCAGGTTTATAAATAAAATCCCTCCAGGTTCATCTCCTTTGTGGGTTACTTCAGTTACTCCCATTCTTCTTCTTCCCCCTGGAAGGCTCCCACTGTTACAGTGGGTTCCCCTGATTCCCTCTGCCTCCCTTCCACACCTCTCCTTTTCCTGCTGCAATAATTAAGGACAATGGTTTCTTAAGAGAGTGTTTCAAGGTACTAGACCTTTTAGAAGTGATCAAAGGTAGCTGGACGATCAATCAAACACACAAAACCATGGTTGGACTGCTCAGCTGAGGATGACATAGATGGCAAATGTCACAAAGCTCATGATAGTATCCCCCAAGCCAGTGAGACATGGGTTAGGACCAGGTTACTCCAGAGAGCTGCACTGCTGACAAAGAGCATCCAAGCTTTCTTGGAAGGCTACACACTGGATCAAGTGGATGCATCCCTTCTTTGGCTACACATTGCTCGAGAGACATCCTCTTGCTTGTTAGTATGCAGCTGGTGTGGTTCACTAGCTCTGCCAAGCAGAGCTTTTTAATTGTCCCTCGCTGGAGAGAGGAACTTCAGAATAAGAGAATGATTAATGGAGGGAAGGAAAAAAAAGCAAACAAAATTTAAAAAGGGATAATAAAAACCCTCAATGAAAGTGGAACGATCAAGATTTATGAGAATTCTATGAATTCCTCACAGCCGTTCAAAGCAGGATTTCATAAGCCGCAGCACACCTCACTCGGCACATCCTTGAACGAGAATGGCCGTGTTTACGCTTTCATTGACACCGCCTCCATGCCCGCAGGCTCCAGGCAAGGCCTGTTCACACACGTTCGGAGCAAACAGAAAGCCAGGCAGCCAGGCCTGGGTAAGACGGGACCAGCTGGAGGGGTTTTGGGTGCGAGAGGCGGGGCCTGCCTGCAGCACAGCTCGGAGGGACCGGACAAGGCAGCAGCACCCAGCACAGGGACAGCCAGGGAGTGGGGACATATACCAGGGTACCACAATGAAATCTGGTTTTTTTCAACTGCAGGACCACAGCAACTGGATAAATCCAAGTTTTCCAAGGAAGGTTGACCAGCTTGCATTCAGCAGTGTGATGTTCAGGACTATAGCGATATAGCCCGGCAAACCTTTTCCATTCCCTTCCACTTCTCAGGGAAATCAATTAAATGTCTCTGATCTGCTTTTTCACTGTGGCTGGGGACAGGGGGGTCTTCCTATGCTCCTGCAGGGGTGAGCACAAGCCAAACTGCATTAAGGGTGCCTTCAAGCTGCCTGAAATTGGACATCATTGGAAGACCTTAGCAGATCTTCTCTGGAGAGAGTTCAACAGAGGAGAAGTGCCTGGACCAGCTGTGAGACATTTGCAATGAATTGTCTCCATACTAAACACTGGATGTGAATACTATCCCTGCACTCCCCATAAACTAGTCCCTTCATTGCCAAACTCCCTTTAACACAAGGGGGTTAAACACCAAGTTAACCTGGATGGCAAAAGCCAGGAGATTCCAGATCACTGCAAAGCACAGCTTTTACAGGATCACCTTTGTAGGCAGCAAAGCTCCCGTTTGCCCAGGATGGATCACAGAAGTTCTGCTGCATGAGGTGCAGGATAACTGACAGAAGAGTTGGTTATAATTGGATGAGATGGGCAGAGATGATACCTGAGCATGGAATGTCTTAGCTTGCAGACAGAAATCACACCTGAACTCCTCCAAAGTGCTGAGGTGTGCAGCACAGTCAGTGCAACTTCCCAGAGGTTGCAAACCTTTCTGAACAGGTTCAGGAGCCAGATCAAAAGAGTGCAGGTCAGTATGATCTCAGAGAGTATTTGAGAACATAATTCAGGGGCTGGGGACAGGAGGGGTGGAGGAACAGATTGCATTCATACTCCCTCCAGGTAATAATCATACCATTAACTTGAAATGTTGAAGCATTTATGCTGTCTATTGTGTGCACATGTGTATGCATAAGTTTTAACACTGCCAGCCACCTATTAAGACACACACAGTGGGAGCCCAGACAGCAGGGCTTGTAAAATGTGACACCCAACTTCTGCATCTGCCAATTGCTTCTAAGCTGGCTGAATCTAAGTGACATGTTCCTTCTTTCTTCTCTTCCTCCTTTCTTAAGTAGATAAGGAAAATAAATCAAAATGATACAAGTACAACTTTTCCATTTCTTGTATCACCCTCTATCACAGTTCTACCACTGCCAAAGCAGTGCTGCTCACTTCATGAGGATGGCTGTGTTGATGGAGCAATTTTCACAGGGCTGAGGACCATTGGTGCTAATTTGCTGGCTGCACCTTCTGTGCTGGTCAGGTGAGGCAGCATCCACACTCTGCAGCAGGGAGCTGCACAGGGCTGTCCATCCAGCTCTGGATGATCTGGCACAGGGTGATAACCATGGCCTTGTGGAGCAACTGGCCTGGACAGAAGCAGTGCAGCCTCCATGGCATCATGTACTATATTGCAATGTTTCAGCAAATACAGCTTGCTTTCAGGAGCCCTAGTTAACACAGGCAGAGGTGTTGTTTTTTTTTTTTTTTTGTTTTGCTTTTGTTTTTTAAGAAGATGGTTTTGGAAAAAAATGAAAATTAATAACATATTCTTGCAAGGGGAAGAACAAGAAGCTCTTCACTTTGAATAGCTGAGGTGTGCTACTTCTCACAGCTTGCCCTTTGCATGTTGGCAGCTCTGTCCAGGCCCCATAGTCTTTCCCTAACTTCTTTCCAAACACTAAAAGCAGTACTTGCATCAGTCTTAAAATCTTGTGACTTTGCCCATAGTAAAACACTACAAAGGGCACAGTTAGTAGCCTTAATGCCTTTTCTTTTCCACAAAGCTTTCCATGCAGATAAAACACTCTGTTTATCACTTGATAAGTCCCCATTGTGTCCCCAGCGGCTCACCTGTACCTCAGGTGTCAAAATCAGTCTGGTCCAGACCGGGCAGCATCTTCCCACTGCTCTCAGTGCTATGCTGGGCTCTGTCTCCAGCTGTACCTCACTCTACAGCCCAATCCCAAGTCACTTTGAGGGCACCATGTGGCACAGCAGATGTTGTAGCTGAGATGACCATGCTACACAGAGCACCATCATACAATTTCAGAAAGCTTCAACCCATACACAGTAACACCTTACCATTTCAGAAGGCTTCAGAAGGTGTCTGCTCATAGAGAGTAACATCATTCCACTTCAGAAGGCTGCCAGCAACTGCCCTTTTTTTTCTTCAGCCCAACCTTTTATACCCTCATGGTTAATGCATTGCACCTGTGTGCCCTCTGCTCCCTTTGGTGATTGGTCAGTGCCCCTGGGCACTCCATGGCTCATTACCTTCAATGCTGTTCACCTGCTTCTCACAGCTGTGGCCCATTGGGGATCAGGCTCAGCTGCAGCCCCACCCCAATCACCACCAACTGAGTTGTAATATACAATGGCTCCTATAGGTACACAAAGCCCAAATGCACAGAGAAGCTTCTACAAAATCACCCAGCCCTCACACTTCAGCCCCCCTAACCTATGGCAGCAGGATCATCCCTGACCAAGCACCAGAATGGGATTCCAGCTTCATGCTGGAAGAGGTGTTTGGTTTGCAGCAACACAGCAGGGTGGACACCACTCATGTGTTACTCCAAAGTGCTGGTGTTCAATCCTAGGGCATGGCAAGAGCAGGAGCTGGGTGGACTCTGTTGACAGCTGCCCTACACAGTAAACCACTTCTACCCAATCCTCCTCACCTGCTTTCTGTCAAGCCTGCCAAAACTGTACTGAAAGATCAGGAAAAATAGAGCCAAAGTCTCAATTTCTGAATAGTATCGCCACAAGAAACCATCACCAGGCTCCTCGTGGAAAACCACTCTTTGCAAAACTGGCAGTGGTCCTGTTAAGGCCACTGCTCTCATGGCAAATGCTGAGTTCTCAGTACTTCAGGGCATGCACACATGATCTCTCTCTCCCCTTCTCTGCATATTGATATTTTATATAAATCAGTATTTTCTAGTCCTTAACAACCTTTTTTCTCCACCAGCAATTCATCTCCCATCTAGCCAAAGTGGCTCAAATGGCAAGGGTGGCTGAGGGGGACACCAACAGGGACTGAGCCCAGCAGTGGCAGGAGAAAGCAAACACATTGGGCATGGCCATTTCGCAAGCCTGATCACCTACAGGTGAGCTGCTTGTGCAGGGCTGGTGTGTTTCTGTCTGTACCTGTGAATGCAATTTGTTCATCAATTACTTACACATAAATTTTGAGACTAAGAGCAACCAAATAACCTGATAAACAATCCCAGCCACCAGGGACAGAGGAGCAGCAGGCTCAGAGGTAATTATATATTTACATTACATATTTATATAATGAAAGTGTAGACAGTTTATCTATATAAGTATATAAACCTACAGATAAAAATATTTATACAAATATAGAAATTATTTTATTATTTTAATTATACTTTTGCATTTATATCTACCTATATAAACATAGATTTAGCACTTCATTATATATCTTTCTAATGATAGCTTTTATATTGCCCACAGGCATTATGAAATCCTGCAGGTGGCTGGAGGGGCAAGGCAGGCAGTACCCCCACCCCAGGGAGAGCTGAAGCACAGGATCAACCTCGCAGGCGCTGGGAAACCCCCAGGGGAAGAACCACTGGAGGGTGATGCAGAATAAGCCCTCCATGAGGAGCCACCCCCCATCCCCACTGCAGCCACCTGTACCCATTGCTGCCTTTGTTTGCCATGGTCAAACCCTGGTACCTGTCAAACAGAGAGGAAGAAAAATCTCTCCCCTAAAAATTCATTATCTCACTATTTTGGATAAGCACTGAGAGAAACATCCATTTTATGTCCTCCAAGGAAGTTCTGCAGGTGAAACATTAGCCTAGCTGTTTGCAGAAAGCAGAAATGCAACCCTCTGTTTTCCATTAATTTTTGGAGGAGAGGATGGGGAGGGGAAGCAGGGATGATGGCAGGGAAAGCAGGGATGACAGCAGAGACTAGGTGGCAGTTGGGCTGGAACCATTTCTCCTGCATCATGAGAAATCAGAAGCATCACAGATTATTTTAGTCCCTTTTTTGTAGGTCACCTTTAATAGAAATGTTAATAAAGCTGTTATCTGTATATCTGAAATATTATATGGTAGCTCTGTAATTCACTGTCTTTATCAGCCTTCTTTAATGTATAATTTAATGCTTGTATAGCTATTTTGTTTGGGTATGACTCTCAGAATTACGACTAAAAAAAATCTGTATGCTAGTTAACTACTTTTTATGGAAAGCATTTCTTTCATGTTATTTTAAAACCATGGAGCCGGGGGAAGTATTTTATGGACCACGGAATCTCACAGAGTAGTTAATTTCTGTCTGAGCTGGTTTCTTTGCTATTTTAAAGGATGCCATCAAGATCATTGCTATTTCTCTTGGTTGGGAGCCAGCTGACTCTTCTGCAGTTGTGACACATCCTTGTGCTGTATTAAAGATGGGGAAAATAGCAAACATGGGACTTGGATGCTGCTGTGTGGAAGGCAGGAAGAAGGCTCTGCCACCCCCGGCCACCCCAGGGCAGCCACTGCTTGAAATCAGGCACCAAGCATGCTGCACCTGATGGGTAAAAATTATTTTAGCCTGGGAATATGGGAGAAAAAAGGTGATGATAACCCATGTGCCCACTGTCACTATTCCCTATCCCAGTGTCCTGCCAGCTGGGCACAGGGGCCAGGCACTTTCTTCCTGCAGGCAGCAAATGGGCCTTGGCCATGTGCATGCCATGGGCTCAGTGGGGCATACGAGCCTTCACTGTGTGTGCCTTTGCTTGGTGCAAGAAGTCTAAAAGCAGTAATTGGGTGGTTAGCTGAGCCCTAGGCGAGCTCGGGCGATGCACTAAATATTCTGCCTTTTGTTTCATAATGAATTATTCTGTGTATCTAGAGCAAAGGGAGTTTTCTTTTTTGGTCTTTTCTCTGCAGTTTGTTCCTAGCCTACTTGCGGGGGTGTGTTGAAATCTTTGCTTTTTGCTTATGAGGTCAAGTACTTTAATCAGGAGCAAAAAAAATTGCATGCTTTAATCCTAAATTCTCTGAGTGGCTGCCAAATATAATTAGAAACAAATGGCTTTATTCTTTATTTGAGAGCTCCACAGACACTGGCAGGGGGCAGAGGGAGAGAGCTTGGTTTGCCTGGCTGTTTTTTGGGGAGCTTGCAGACAAAACCACTGCCAAAAAACCATGAGAGAGCCCTGCAGAGGATGGAGGGCTTGGGCAGAGGGGCAGGAGGCAATGCCAGGGGAGGATGAGGCCCCTGTGTGTGCCTCCTGTGCCAGCAGCTTGGTAATTCCTCCCACTGGTACTGGACACTGGAGGAGCTGGTGCAGGGTACCAGCCCAGCGGAGCCACATGGCCATCACCTGTTCATGTAACCACACAAGCTGATCATGTCAAGTTCCCAGCCAGCCCAATGGGACCTGAGCGGGGAGTAGACACCCACATGCAGAGCACTCCAGGGGTTTAGCACTCCCTGGGCTTCCCTCCCCAGACTAGCAGTGGCTGAACCCCAACTGGGTGCACATGTAGTGTTTAGGTTATAGGAACTGAATTCTGCTCTGAGCAACACCAGCCAGCACCTCTCACTGCAGAGATCCACTGCTCCCCTGCTTACATACACCTGGGTTGCCTGCAAATCCAACTTACCTCTATTTAGGTGTATCCATGAACTATCCACAGAACGAGAGAGGTGCAGTAGTTTCATCCTCATGGCGTGGACCACCACTGTGTCCATTGTGTATCCTTTAATACTTGGGATGTAGGCTGGGAGTGTAGCATGGCTGCCCCTCATCTTTGCCTCCTGCTGCCCATCCCAGCACTTCCACAGCTTTGCCTCATCATGGCACCTGCCTCATGGAAGGGACATAGCATTGCCCAATGGCACTGCAGCTACCACACCTCTGTGTCATGGCCCTGAAATAAAATGGCACTGTTGATCACCCCTCTGGTGTCTCCCAGCATGAGGGGGCATTTGAGTTTGCCCAAGTCCTGGGGGTTGTGAGACACCTATTTCAATAAAAAAACAATTTTGCCATCAAAATGGCTAAAAAGCAGCTCTCACTGACTTGTGCAAGATGGGAAGTTTTGCTGCATTGCCTAGCATACCCCATGGCACAGCAGTGCCTCACAGCAGCCCCTCCTGGCATGGCAGCCCCTCACAGCATGGCAGCTGCTCATGAATCACCTCACAAAATGGCATCCCCTCACAGCAACCCCCCTCCCGGCATGGCAGCCCCTCATGGCATGGCAGCTGCTCATGGATCACCTCACAGAATGGCAGGCCCTCACAGCAACCCCCTCACGGCATGGCAGCCCCTCATGTCATGGCAGCCGCTCATGGATCATCTCACAAAATGGCATCCCCTCACAACAACCCCCCTCGTGGCATGGCAGCCGCTCATGGATCACCTCACAAAATGGCATCCCCTCACAACAACCCCCTCGTGGTATGGTAGACCCTCATGGCATGGCAGCTGCTCATGGATCACCTCACAGAATGGCACCCTCACAGCAGCCTCTCACAGCATGGCAGCCCCTCACAACATGGCAGCCCCCCACAGGATCACCTCATGACACTGGAGTTCCTCAAGCATGGCATCCCCTCACAGGATCCCCTCACAGCATGGGCAGCCCCTCACGGCAGCCCCTCACGGCATGGCATCACCTCACGGCATGGCAGCCCCTCACAGGATCCCCTCACAGCATGGCATCCCCTCACAGGATCCCCTCACAGCATGGCATCCCCTCACAGGATCCCCTCACGGCATGGCAGCCCCTCACGGCATGGCATCCCCTCACAGGATCCCCTCACAGCATGGCATCCCCTCACAGGATCCCCTCACAGCATGGGCAGCCCCTCACGGCAGCCCCTCACGGCATGGCATCACCTCACGGCATGGCAGCCCCTCACAGGATCCCCTCACAGCATGGCATCCCCTCACAGGATCCCCTCACGGCATGGCATCTCCTCACAGGATCCCCTCACAGCATGGCATCCCCTCACAGCAGCCCCTCACGGCATAGCAGCCCCTCACGGCATGGCATCTCACTGCACATGCCCTGGGGCATGGCCTGGGCAGAGGGGGGGATAGGGGTGCCTTTCTTTCCTTTCCTAACTAAATTGCAGAACAAACTGAGTAACACTTGCAAGTTCAGTGGGTTTCCTCCCTCTTTCTTCCATTATTAGACAAGCCCCTCATGGGCCCGGCATCCTCAGCCGGATTTCCCAGGAGAGCAGCCCCCACACCCAAGGCAATTGGTTAATTGCTTTGATGCTCATCACCAAAACCAAGCGGCTGTTGAGCCGCTTTGTCCCCAGGAGCAGCACCAGGAGGAGGAGGAGGGAGCTACCAGGATTTTTGTGCCCGTGTGCGCACCCAAGGACAGGGCACGCGCGCTGGCCCCGCAGGCACCCCTTACCCTTGTGAGCACGGGAAGGTCTTAACAGCTGCCACCATTCACAACTTGTGGGTCTCCTGAATGTGGCCCTTTTACCCAAATCACTGCTCTTTCAGCAGCCACGAAAATCTTCATGAATTTGTTTAACCCGCTTTTGGGCATATTCGTCCCCAATCTGCTGGCTCTCGTGGAGGGTTCTGTCCCTACTGCCTCAACCACCAGGACAGGGCACCTCTGGCCTGTGACCCGGGGGGCTCGTTCCAAAGGTGAGCACTAGATGGAGCATCTGACATCGCGAATACGCTTTTTTTAATCCCGTAAAGGACAAACTGAAAAGCTAAATGAAAGCACAGATTAAGCTGTATCCCTGCCTGCTGGCTGGACACACATTCCCTGCGCAGGGGGCAGCAGGGGATGCTGCCTGGCCACAGCCACGGCTTTCTCCTGCAGGAATGCAAACCCTTAGCAGCCACGGCTCCAGGTAGAGGATACTTTGGGGGCCACTCCTTGTGCTTTCCTCAAGACCAGCCAATCCTCCCATGTTTCTCTTCAGTGGCAGAGGCGATACAAACCCATAGCACTTCAGTTGTGAGTGTGCCCAAATTTGGGAAGGCACACATACAGGTTCTATTGTTTTTGCTTTGGGAAGAGCAAAAGGTGTATGATATTCCTGGAAAGCCTGTGGGTGAGTGCTGAATTTCCAAGAGCAATTAGGGTGCCAGTTAGGATTAGCAGTGACGTCTGTGTGTGATCAGCTCCTCCCAGCAGCGGAAACTTTGCAGAAAATGTTCCTGATATATTCCAGAGCAGAGACACTGCTGGTGAGGCAGAGACAGAGGAAGGGCCCCACTCTCAACAGGTTGGCATCATCATGTGATTATCACTGGCCCCAAAAGGATGCAGCTGCGGCTGAGCCAATTTCCCTGTGATCCATGCAGGGCAGGGGAATCCTGCCCCAGGACCTCCACTGCCTTTCAGCTCTCTGTGCCCTCTGTTCCTTACCTGCTGGGGTGCAAGGCTTGTGAAAGTTCTGTGAGGTCCTCAAGGGGTGTGTGCTATGGCCCAGGAATCAGGAAACCAGGTTCAATGACATTCTTTTTCTGAAAGGAGCCTGGCACAGGGTACTACCATGTAACTGTGGAAAAGCGAAGCAGCGGACCAAGAGCCATCAGCCAGGGGAAGTAAACTGCAGCCATCAACACCAGACTGTGCATCTCCACTTTTCCTCAGACCCTCAAAACTGTTAATTCCCTGCTGCTGGCAGCCGAATTGAAAAACTGGTGTGACAAGGTGACAAACTCTTTGTCTGCGGCAAGCCAGGGGTACAGCATCTCTTGTCCTCTCTCAGATCACT
Source organism: Molothrus aeneus (assembly GCF_037042795.1). NCBI lineage: Eukaryota > Metazoa > Chordata > Aves > Passeriformes > Icteridae > Molothrus > Molothrus aeneus. The sequence continues at coordinate 6,700,436 of NC_089653.1, forward strand.
GGACATTTCACTCTCAAACACAGAAGCACTTTGGAGTCCCTAATAGGGGGACAAATTCTTCCTGGGTGGAGCTCTGCTCCTGCAGACCCCACCAGCCACTGGTGGGGTGCACTGTGTGCCGCAGAAGTGCCCCTGTTTCCCTGCAAATGCTTTGGGTGCTGTCAACACAGACTACTTTGCTCTGCTGCTTGCCCAGGTGTGGGTGCTCTGACCCCCAAGTGACCCCCATCAAACGCACTGCGAAGTGCCCAGCCCAGCCAAGGGAGGATGCTGTGCCTCAGTGCCACTCACAGGCCAGGCTGGTCTGGCTATGAAAAGCTCCAGGGTGCTGCTCCTGGGATCTTCTTCCCAGCCACGCTCTGAGGAGTGGGTAAGGCAACCCAACAGGCACCCCCAGCACTGGAAAAACAGGCTGTGCTGGCTTACATTAATCCACAAACTAGGAAGGGCTAAAAAAACCACAAGGAAGCAAAGCATGGTGCTGGAAACCAAGTTGCCTCGGCCATCTCTGCATCTCCTGCAAGGGCTAGCTTCTACATGTCCACATTTCCTCCACCTCTTGCACCAGTTGGCTGTGTTTTCAACTTAAAAAGAAAAAAATGCTTCAGCTTGGCAAAGATAGAAGTGGATTAGGGGAAAAGGTTTGCTAGAAGGCCTCATCTTCTCCCACGACTTCACATACAGTGCTGGTAACAGCACCAAGCCTGAGCTCAAGAAGTGTTTGGACAACACTGACAGGCACAGGTTGTGACTCCTGGGGTGCCCTGCACAGGGCTAGGAGCTGGACTCGAAGATCCTGATGGGTCCCTTCCAACTCAGCATATTCTATGATTCTATGATTCAACAGTGCTGCATCCTTTACACATGCCCAGTGGCTGGCTCTCCTCCTCAAGCTGGTATTTCCCAGCACACAGAGGAGGAAATGGTTGTTTTTGAGACTGCAGCATGTATTTGGAAGCTGGTGAAACTGGTCTGTGCTTGCCTGGCCACGCACCCAGTGCAGGGAGAACGCACAAAGCAGTTCCAGCCTCCAGGATCAGCCATGGCCTCAGCTCCTGGACTGCCCAGGGACGGGAGAGGGAAATCTCCCTGTTCCATGGCTCCAGAACCATGGAGCTAAGAAACAATGTGGAATTAGCAGGTCGCTACTGGGCATTCCTGTGCTGCTGCCGAGCTGTGCTGGACAAGGGTAGTACCCAGGCCTGACCTACACACAGCCAAAGGATTTTCCCACCTATGGAGACCAGGAGTTTAACAGCACTTGCTGTGCTTATGGGCTCTCAAAGGGGCCCTAGATTTATGGGGGGCTTTTCAGACCCACCAAAGAACACAGTAAAAATTACCTTTGCTTGAGGGTTGTTCAGCATCATCAGCAAAATTAGTAGTTAGCATTTGACTCCCAAGATTTCAGAACCTTACCCATGTTTGAGCTGGGGAGAAGAGGGGGCAATTTTCAGATCCCAGCTCAAGCCTGCAGTACTGGCAGAAAAACATTCTACTCTGAGATGCAAATGGAGCAAATTTGCTACTGGAGCCATTGGCTAAGCATGGAAGTTAACCTCTCAAAAGCTATTCCTACAGTCAGCATGATCATAGCCACACTAAAGCAAGTACACTGCAAAAATAGTGGAGCACTGACTGAAGATCTTGTCTCTCCCTCCTTGAGGAAATTGCAAACTTCCATTTCTTTAATCTAATCATTTGCAGGAGGAGATACTTTCTCTAGAAAAGCCAATATAAGAGGGCTGAAAGGTCGGATGGGATAATACGTAATCCAATGTGATAAGGGCTGTTTACAGAATTATTAATCAAACACAAAAGGGAACAGATAGTAACATTTTTTATTAAATATTACAGTGGATCAAAAAGTACAAAATATCTTTTGCCTGCTATGTGATTGGGAAACTATTGGCACATAATACAGTATCAAAAGCATTAATAAGTACAATTTGGAAAACATACAAAAATTGAGTGTTTATAGTTGGCTCAGCTTTATTTCTGGTAGTGTTTAAACTAATGCAAAGGTTACTCAATAACCTTTTAAATGGGAAACTATATAATATTACTGGGCCATTTTTATATATACAAATCATCACCTTACAGAGCATATAGGCTACATAACTTGAATCACAAAAAGTATACAATATTTACAACAAAAGAAAGTTAAAAAAGTATAAACAGCTAGTAGATTATGCTGCCATTATTAGAACATATTTAAAACTGCGGGACTGGGGGGAGAGGGGAGGAAGAGGAAGAGAACGAGCAAAATATCAACCACATGTACAGCAAACAGCACTCATGGCAGCACTGCCAATGCCACCCGCCTCACACCAGTGCAGGAAGTCCCACTGCTCATCAAAATCAGCACGATGGCAAAACTGGCCCAGCTGTGACCTCACTGATCACCACAAAGGAAGCGAGCAGTTGGCGGGCGCGAGGGACCCCCGTGCTGGTCTCTGGAGGCGGCAGCCCCACATCTCCCCAAATGGGGCACAGCTGATGGCAGAGGCAGCACAGCACTTGTGCCCTGCTTGAGCTCCAGCTGCTGCCAAGCCAGCTCCTCTGCTGCTAGGACAAACTGCTTCCCAGGCTTGAACCCACTGGGCAAGCTCTTCACACCAGGCCAGCTCACAGCCACAAAAGACCTGCCACAAACTGCTGCCCTGCTCCCACCCTGCCTGGCCAGGGGCACAATCACACTGGGAATCAGGCCCTACTTCCCATGTGCTTCACGAAGCCTGGCTCAGAGTGTGGCCAGAAGCTACACACGAGCCGTTTGCTGCTGGGCCTCTTCCTTTGGATCTCACAACCTCTAGCATCCCTAATGCATCCTGGACATCGTGCGTTTGAATTGCAACATTTCTTGGAACTGGCTCCTAGTAAATAGATTTATGACTCTATTGCCAATTAGATTCTGCAGTTTCCTTTACAAACCTACCAATAACAATGGTCTGATTGCACAAAGAAAGGCTTGTGCAATTTCATTCAATAATAAGGCCCCTTGAACTCAAACAATGCAAACAAAGCCGCATTTAAGACACTGAGGGGAAAAAAAAGACTTTTCAGCCAATGAAGAATTCAATAGTCTGTTGAAAGATTTCCAAGATTTCTGTTAAAAGAGTTCTTAAACAAATAATGCACTGCTTCTGTTGGGGGTTTATGCCACCATTTCTTTTCCTTAGCCCTGACGTTTTGCCCAGTATGAGCCTCCCCAGCCAGCAGTGGCCAGTCTCCTCAAGGGACAAGCGAGGAGCCTTCTTCCCCACTCCCTGTCCCCCAGCCCTGTGCTGCCTCAGCAGGGCTCCAAAAAGCCTACCAGCAAACTCCAACAGGACATAACCAAAAGGGACGTTGGACACTTTGCGTAAACAAATGCACAACTCCAGAACACACAACTTAACCAAAACAAGGAGAAGCATTTGCTTTGCCAAACACACAACAAGCTTCTGTTCGTGTTTGCTGTAGGTTTTTATATTCTCTACCCCCTTTTCCCCCGCCCTCCTCCCTCCCATCCCCAAACCCCTGACTCTTACGTGATTCAGATCTAGTGCAACTTTACTAGAGATGTCCTCCACACTGCGACCTCTGCCTGGATGAGCCTGCGGTTCTGTTTCCTGTATGACTTGTGGAGCAGCAGGATACCCTGCACTGGCACATCAATGTTCCAAGTTCTACTAGTCTGTTTATCAATCAATTAAATATAGTTTTACCACAGGAATATAAAGTATTTAATTGAAGAAGCTGGATTTGTAACAGTAGACGAGTATATTATTCTGGTTTCCACCTTTGGATATTAAGTATGATACATTATATATTGTATTTGGCTTCATATCACGGGAAAATTTAATGACATGCCTAGCATGCAAAGTGTTTCTTAGTAGTTTGTTTTATCTTTTCATATCAAGTACACTGTCTTTGAACAGTAACTGAGATGGTTTGAATCACAACCAATTTTCACACTGTATAAAGCCTCCAAGTGACACTTTGCTTTATCAATGTCTGTGCTCAGCTACGTAGTGGTGATGTCCTGCAAAGTGAGTATACATCCACAGGGAAGCTCTTTCATCAGGAAAATCCAGCCTCTCCATGCCTGGGCTTTCCCCCTGCAAAAGGATGTGCAGGGAGAGGCCGAGATCCCCGTGGGAGCATGGAAGGACCATCCCAACCACTGCACAGAATCCCCTTACCCATTGGGAGGCAGCACAGAAACAACCTGTAAGCCTCTGATTCAGATCCACACTGGCTCCTCTCACAACTTCTGAAATTCTCAACAATCACACAAACCACAGATCTGTTTTCTGCACTCCTTTGTCATTCAGCAGCTTGAGCCAGGGAGATTTTGTTTTCTAGACCGTTTCTCTGGTAGGCAGGAGGGTTTCACAGCCTAGGTAAGATTAAGTACAACGCTCGACAAATTCACAGACCACGATACAGGAAAGCAAAGCTCGGTGGGAGGGGAGAAGCAGCCCAGGAGCCATCGAAACAACAGGAGGAGGGTGAGAGATGCTCAGCACCTCAAAGGGGTGGGCCGTGGGGAAAGGAACCTTGTTCGCATCCTTGCACCATAACATCACCTACAGTATGTTTATAACCATTAAGATTAATCTGAACCAGTTGCTTCAGTTTGTAAACAGTAAACGTTACGACAAAAACGAAACAAAAACGCTGCTCAAAAGTATAAAGAAACTGGAAAAATTATAAACACGTAATAAAAAAAAATTAGGACAGCCACAGCCTTTAAAAAAGTTGCAGATAAAATGATACTGTTTAATTTAAAAAAAAAATAAGAACCCAAAACAGAAAAACAAACATAAAGAGCACAGAATATATTGGACAAACGAAACTATATAAATTATTGTGACCAAATGTGACACTGGTAGTTTATGAAGTGGATATGTACAGTCAAATTAAACAGTGTTTACCATTCTGTTCTAATAGTGTTAAAATGAAAAAATCTATTGCCGTTTTACTATACATTGCATTGATTGAATCTTTAAAAGTCAGGAAAAGTTACCCAAAAAAGCACATCCACTGATTGTACAGATTCTCGGCCCACTTCTCCTTTCCAGGTTCATCTGAAGTCCTTGACTCATCTGCAACAATGCACAGCCTCTGGTCCTTGGCTCAGTGAAAGGCAAACACAGCCCTCACTGGGGCTTTAGTGAGCTCAGGACTGGGCCTGCGTTTCCACGGCTCCCTTTGAACATCTGCTCTTACCATGTTCAAGTCCTTTCAGAAAACACATACGCAAAATCCAAAAAAATTCCTTTTTTTTCTGTGTTTTTGTTTCTCTCTCTTTTTTTTGTGTGGTTTGTTTTTTTTGTTTTGTTGGCTTTTTTTTTTTTTTTGGCTTGGTTTTCTTTTTTGCAAGGGCAGGGATAAGAGATGAGGGGCTGATGTGGGAGCCAGAATTAAAGAAGCAGTCCTGTCTCCATCCAACTCCAAGACGCTCCTCTAGGCAGGATACAACTGCATCCTGGTTGACAAAAATACAGATTGCTAAATCTGCAAGACATCGTCACAGGGGGAGGAATGTGGCTAACTGAACTTTCTCCTCAGACCTTTGTGAGTGAAGGAGGTTTACAGTTTTGTGCTGGGATGTACAGAGGATAGCTGGGAAGGTGGGAATGCAGCTTGAGGGTTTATAGCAGCTAAAGGATAAATGCTGTTATGCAAAAGGTCACCGTAGGAACTTCCTACAGGTGTTGCTGCAGCTAAGTGTCTGTACAGTTGCTGGGAGTTTGCAGGGGACGTGAGGAATTGTCTCTGCACCATGAAGGAGTGAAGAGCCAAAGGCTGCATTAGTGGGGATAGCACAGTCTGATTTTTCAAGTACTGCAGGGGATGAGAATACCCGGGTGGGAGGCGATTGTTCAGCCCCGTGCACAGGCTTCCCGGATACAAGCCTGGGAAGATGGGGGCTGACAGGGGAAATTTGTGGCTTTCCAGCATGCTGCCAGAATGGAGGCCATGCACTGACTTGCTACCTTCCCCCTCTTGGTCAGGAACCTTGTCTTTCGCCGGGGTCTCCTTTGGTAAGTGAATAGGAGAGACAGCTCGGATTTTTTTTTCAGAAATAACTTTGTCCAAATCCTCCAGGCTCCGTTTCAGAGGCCGGGCAGCCCCCACGTTTTGAGGGCTCGTTCTGCGGCTGATGATAGGCTGCACCATCCCCTCCATCTTCCTCAGGCTCTCCAGCCTCTGGGCCTGCTGCTTCCCAGACCTGTGGAGCAACTCACTGTGTTTTTTTGGGGCTGTCAATGCCATAGGGGACACACGGCAAGCTTTGGGGTTACAATCTAGGCTCACCGTCTGGCTGCCTCCAGCCTGGAATGGGGAGATCCCTTTGCATTCTTGTTGGGCTGTGGATGAGTGAGGGAGACTGGAGCCTGGAACCTTTGCAGTCTGTTTGTGTATGCTCTTTGGAAGACTCAAATCTGTTGGCTGATCATCTGAAGAGGCCTCCACTGTTGCCTTTTTTTCTTGCTGATGCAAAGACGACCGATAATTTAAATTTAGTTTTTCTTGGTGTTTGTGTTGAGTAAAAGTAGAAATATTTTCAGACTCTCTGAACATGTCCCGGGGGAGGTACTTTGATGTCTGTTCATTATTAAGGTGGTGTTCTGTGTGCCTATAAAGGCTGTGCAGATGAGGTGATGAATAGAAATCTGCCAAGAAAGTGGGCACATGGGAGTGCTGCAGTGCCCTTTTCTCACTCATTTTATCTTTGCAGTCCTGGATATCCAACTTCGGTAGGTATGACTCGGCAAGAGAACTGAGGTGATGTTTTGAAAAATCACAGCGCTGAGGATCCGGTTTACTTAGCATGTCATGTTTAAAAACATTATTAATTGACTTCCTTTCTTCCTTGGTTTTAAAACTCTGTACATGTTGTATGACTGAGGGCCTATTAATTGCTACAGGATCAGAATTAGGGGCGTGGGGACCTTGCGATACGCCTGAGGACAGTTCATCTCTGCTGCTGAGTTTCTTTTTGCTGATCAAAGGTGGAGGAGAACCATACGGATAGTTACACGAGAGCGTGGCCCCGCTGACCTGTGACAGCAGCTTCTTTTTTGCCAGGGGTGACATGATGCCTGGATTACCTTTAGAGTACAGCAGTGGTGTGTAACTGAAGGTGGAGTCATCGTTCATGGACCCGGGCAGCTCCTTTTCCTTAAACATGTCGAAGTTCTGCACCACCAGGACTTTGGGTGTTTGCTTTAGTGCATTGTGGATATCTTCATTTCCCAGCTGGTCCACTTTCACTGTGCAGTTTGCGATGTAATCGGCCATCCCTGGCAGTTTCTCATCTTCCATGTCGCTCTGAGTGGGCAGATGGACTGGGAAAGCTGTGAAGGGCATTTCTGGAGGTTCACTTTCCAGGCTGTCAGTAAAAGCTTTGTGTAGTTTTTGTTCAGGCTTTGTGTCTTCCAGGGCATCTGCTGAGGGGTGTAATCGTTTTGTGACAGTGGCATCCAGCACAGTGTCTTCTTCTGCAGGCACAGAAACACTCGAGAAAGAAGATGAGTGCTGAACCTCCTCCTTGGCTTTCTCACTGTTGGTGCTGTTTTCTGTCATGTCTGTCTTCTCCAGAGGCAGTGTCCGAGCTGTCTCTGGTGAAAGAGATGGAGGGCCTTGCACAGGTTGTTTCACCTCTCCCACTGTAGGATGTTCAGGGAAGTTCTTCTGGTCTGCTGATTCTTGATCCTTCTCTTGTTCTGATGAAACCTAATGAAATGATTCAACAGACAATAGTAAGAATGCAGTATGTTCTGGCAGCCTGTTTGTAAGGTTATACACAGTACGCTGCTGGCTACTTGTACAGAAGGACTTGCCAACCACCTTGCTGGCACGTGAAGACTCTAACATCAGGTGCTGGACTCAAAGAAAGAGAAGTATCTCCAGGAAATATTAAAAAATACACCATCCCTGTCAGAGTTACAATAAAGCATTTCCAAACAGCAGATGGTTGTAACCTGATGAGAGGCACTGGTGGCTTGATCAGATAGCTAAATGCTGAGGTTATACACTCTTTTAAAATTAATTAGGCAAATGCAGAAGAGCAGATTTCATGACACAAACAATAAGGCTATAGAAATTTCTCCTACCAGCCAACTTCACCCAAGAAAAACCACACTATTCCTACGCTTTTCCTTCCCTAAAGTCTCTCCTTCATAGCTATCTTAAAATTCAGTGATCACACAGGAGATCATTCACACCCAGTTCTGCATTAAAGTGTGAAAATGATAGAAACGGCATACCAGAAATCCCTATTGTAGGCAGCAAATCACTGCCACAGCTTAACTAGGACACACATTTTTTTATTAACGGATTAAAATGAAGTTGTCAACATTCAGTAAGTGTGTGTGTGCCTGCTATTACAAACATGGCTTTTATACGTTCTCGTCAATGGGACCGTGGCTCGTTCTGCTCCCCCATTAATACAGCGTGTGTGCACAATTCACACTATTCATCCCATTATGTAGCTGCTTGAACTATGACCCCCAGAGGTCACCAGAGCATCCCATCTGCGATCCAGCTGACTGACAGCCCTTTTCAAAACTGCTGTCACTCTCCTCTGACATGTCATGGTAGAAGACAGTCATAAAACAGCAGCATTGTGCGACTCCTTTATTATTATTGTTTTCTTTCTTCCTTCATTGTAAAGATAAGACGCACCGAGAAAGTTATCATCTAAATGCTGCTTTATGGTCTGTCGCAGGAGCAGGGAATTGGAGACGGTCCTAACGAATCTAACCCTCTCAGAGATTTATTTCTTCACAGCTGCTTTTAAATATTCCTGTTTGGTTGGCCTATTAGTTACAGTGTCTGTTAGTCATCCTAACTTCTTCTTTTTAAACTCGTAGCTGCCTTTTGCAGCCAAATACCATCATTAGGTCCTTTACAAAGTACCATCGCTAGTCTCTTGAGCTTATAAAATTACAGGCAAATACCAGACAGATGAGCAAAGCAAGGAAGAGAAAAAAAAAAAGAGAATCATACTTAATAACTGTACATTCTGCTCTTTGTTTCTGTTAAGCAATACTTTGATTGAAGTTTCAGCTATTGTGAGGAAATGTGCAGTCTAAGGCTAATAGCATTTTGTCTGGTGTCTTGTTACACTGACAATGTCATTGTGATGGCAGGAAAACAGTGAAGAGCACAAAGGCAAATGCAATCCTAATAAATTCAAGTTATATTCTCTCCCTGCATACTTCTAATGGTGAACGAGTTGAACATGCAATTGAGACCACCACACATCTGTAACTGGATTATGCTTTTCCAGCTCAGTTTCCAGGCCACATGCAGTAATGGCTTAAGCGGTGGCTTGGTTGGGGACATGCCTACACATTTATGTGGTGGCTATAGGCTCTCCCTCAGAGCAATACCCCATCAGTGCTGTGCCTAGATGAGGGCCCAGGAATGGGGCTCCACTGCCAAGGCATGGCTCCAGTGCAAGAGACAAGCAACCTTCTGCCTGGCTCCAGCACACTTGGATTTTGCTCCATCCAAAGGAGCTGAACATCTCCAGCCTGCTACCCCTGTTAAGTGCGACATCCTGGGCATGGAGCCTTCCATTTGGCAAAGCACAGATGAGTTCTGGAGCCCTACACCCACCAAGGGGTGAAACATCCACCCTGCAGCCCCTTCACTGCTGGGGCTTTGTGTGATCACTGACCTGCATGGTGACTGACATGGAGGTCAAGATACTTAATAGCCTGCCCTGATCAAATAGGGGCAGGACACGTCTTCCACCCCAGTCAGGGAGGAGACATTAATTCTGCTATAAAAGATGCCATTTTACAATAGGGAACTGCCATAATTGTACATTTTTATTGTCTCATCTAAGCTCCCTACATTTCCGATAAGCGCAGCTTAGGAACTCTTCCTGCAATCCACACAAAAATAACTTCAGTTTAAACAGCAGGAAGTTTGAGATAGGGAACAACAAAAGCAAGGAAATTCAAAGTGAAGGCTGTTGCTCTGTTGCTGACTTGTTATGCTGGGCATAGCAGCAGTGGTACTGATAGTGTGTAATGTGTCTTCCTGATCCAAGACCCTCAGTAAATAATCAGGGATGAAGGAATGACAAGGGAAGGGAGCAGAAGCTTTCACTTCACTTCTCCTTGCTTTGGGCAACTTGTCTTGCAACCTTCCAGTGACTAAAGCACGTTTGTGCACACTCTCCTCTTGATGTGTTTTTGTTTTTTTCTTTAATTTTACCCAAACAGGGCTCTCCCTACTTTAAAATTACAGATAAGAAAAAAGTCTTTCTGGGTATTGTTCTTAAATTAGATATTAATGGTACTGTTATTTAAAACACAAATTCTTCTTTGGATGGGAGACTGAATTGTCCTTGTAAACTTAAAGAGGTAGCGGGACATGAAACCCCAAATTTTCTGTTCTCAAAACTGGGTACATGGAGTCTCAGAGGCATCTGCATTTACAGGACCTGCATTGTTTTTTTAAAACAATGAAGAGGAGGATTGTTGATAGCTGACTCAATACAATTTCCAAACAAGTTTAGAACCAGGACTTCTGTACCTGCCAGACGCAATGAAGTCAAAGGAGCAGCCATAGTCTGCCGGGCACATCATGTGTTTCGACATTCTTTAAATACTTACTTTCACTGCAACGCCTTGAAGGCTGCTGTGATCTGGCAGACTGAGACAGGAAAAGCAACATGTTTTGCAGGGGTTGTGTGTGAGGAGCTTCACCACCTCCTTCACATGCGGTGTGAGCGGGGCACAGGAGAGTGGGCAGATGTGCAAAGGAAGGTGCTTAAATAACACTGGAGCAAAAACCCCATTGATTTTGCATCACTTAACAACACCTGAAATTTACACTTATTTGCAGACAAATACGAGTTCTACCATCAATGTTACCCTGAGCTGTGAACACAAACTCTCTTCTACAGGGCTGTCCTATGCCTGCAAGTAACGTGGCTGTATGTGGAAAACTGGGGCCTGCCCATGTGAAGCAGAGTGACACCAAAGTAACCTATTATGCCTGAATAGGAACCTCAGCTGAAAGCCATCTACTGCTCGGGAGAGGGAAGTTGATCCCATGGCTTGGAAGGTGGTTCCCTCAAAATGTGACCTTTCAGTTAAAAAAAAAACTTAGTATAATATAACAAAAATCCTAGGGAGCAGTATGTTTTCTCACAGTCATGCATACATCTGTGAGCACAGAAGGGCTGATCCAGAGGTTACCATTATAAAAATCAGCTGTGTCCAACAGTTACCACAGTATTATCAACAATATTAGAGGTTCCCGCACCCTATACTTAGATTAGGAAATAACTGTGGTAGTTGTGTGGTTTCCCTTTGGCAGCTGCTGATCTGTTAATGGTGACCACTGTATAATACAATGAACAGAACTGGTACTAGTCAGATCCAGAGCCTGGTCCTCTGCCATCCCCACTGTGCAATATGGAGCAAATTGGCTGCCATTCACAGCCCAGCAAAATCCCAGCACAGATAGTATCACAACAGCTGAATTTCCATTGCTGAGCAAACTAAAAGGCCAACTGGTTGGAATTCTCCAGTTTAAATTATATATTTTATCACTGGATTTCATGTGATTAAAGCTGTGCATTTTTAATTGAAAAACTGAAAAGCAGGGAAGCAACAGACCTCAGATGCATCTTGGGGTTTCTGTGAATTATCTTTTTCCTTCTTGCTCTTTTGGTTTTCATTTTTGATGCGTTTTGTTGCAGACACTTTTGTTTTTGCTTCACTCTCCTGGGAACTGTTATCCTGTTTTCGAGGTTTCACTGGAGGCAGTGGCTTATCTTCCTCTCCTTTAATAAATCTTTCATATGGCAGGATTAATCTAGGGGATTAAGGAACAAATAATTGATCAGGTTTTGCTGTTCTAGCAAAGAAAAAAAAAGTATCTGCTGTGAGCAGTTTACTTAATAAATCCATTTTCTTCCATGCCATAAAAGCAACAGTTTAAACTCTACATCTATAAATCCAAGTATAAGAAATCAATTTATTTGGCAAGATTATAATGTGGAATAAATTCAGTGGAGTTAAGAGTTCGTGTGGATTAGTTGTCAGTAACTTCACAGTGGTTTGTGTGGCTACACCAATTTGTACCAGATGAGAATATCAGCCATTATGTTTTAGACTGATTAAAAAAAAAAAAATTCCACTGCTTATTTTTATTTTCCCTCCCCAACTTTAACAGCATGCAGCAAGCCCCAGGAAAACACCTACAAAGCCATAGCCAACTTGGTAACAGCTACACAATTTCCAGGCTGCTGGTTCCCCTGACTGCAAGGGCGAGTGCCAGGAACGTGGCAGGGCAGGAGAGCTGGGCTGCAGAAACCCTGTGAGGTGGGCACAGCACCCGCCCGGCCGTCACCAGTGCCAGCCCAGCCATGTCCGTGCAAGGCACCCATGCAGTGACAGTCACCAGAGCCTTTCTTAAGGAAGAAGTGGAGAAGAGTTAAATATGAAGGAATTCTTCACTGTGGAGCTGTCTGCCACAAAGTGCACAAAATTGCTTTAAAAACACAAGGAAAAAACACAAAAAATATCCTCCCCTGAAAGCATCAAACACACCGAGTTTCAATCTCTCTGTTTTCCCTTTGCAATTCTTGATCTGAAAGGAAAAATAACTGATATAATTAAAAGGGATGGATTGCATTACAATCTCAGTTTCAACTTCAGTGATTAAAGTTTTTATAATGCATTTTAGTATGATTAATGACTCACTGTGGGATTAATATAAGACTCAGACTTTAAAAATATGAACATTAATACAGCAAACATAATCTGTTAAAAAAAAAGACAAGTTGACTCTGTGAAGAAAATGTACTTTGCTTATAAATAACATAGATCTACTCAAATACCAGGAATCCTTAATTATCTTTAATCTAAGACTCCAAGGCAGAAACCTCTTAGGTTCAGATATTCGTTTGTTATCCTAGAATCAGTTTCTAAGCATGCAATTTTGATTTACATACTTAGATGTTCAAACGCAGTTTGGGCTTAAGAGAGCAGAATTAGATTGCTCGTGATCATAATATTTTACTTTTTAATAAAATACAACATAAATTATGTTAAAATATAAACCTAATTTATGCTATATTAGAAACAAAATTCATTAACTGAGCATGCTCTGACATGGTATGTGCAAAGAGGCGTGAATAATACTTTCTAGCCCTGAATTTGGCAGGGCTCCAGTAATGAAGCTAAGCAGAGCCCACAGGGAATATTCATCTTCAGATCCCATTACAAACTGAGTTTAAACATGTTACAGCTGCTAAAACTGGAAACTGCTCCCTCTATGCAAACTTAGCAAAATAATGTGTAGTTGCCAAATACCTGCTTCCCACTGTAATATTACAGGTAATGTTTATATAAAAAAAGCATAACTAAGCAGAAGAAGAAAAAAATAATCCTGTTCATACTTGAGGCTGCTACATTTCATTTGCAAAGCACAAATATTGGTGAAAACACCGAATTCCTCCCCGCGCTGCACAAAGCACTTTGGACTTCACTTACAGGCAAGGTTGGGTTTCACACAGGGCAGTGCCGAGGCTGCTCTGCCATGTGTTAAGTATTTAAAGTCGCTTTTAATAAAAACACATTTTATTACAGTAATTGTTAGCACTGCGAGGGGAGTGTTTGACTTTGTTTTGTTTCCATGGGAACGCATCGCCCATTAAAAATCTACATATTCCATCCATAAAGGTTTCAGCCGCTGTCCGGTGCCTCATGGGGACAGAGATGCTCCCGGCCCCAGGAACGAGCCTTTCCCTGGAAGATGCCAAGGGATTAACCCAGTGGCTATGGCCGGGCCAGGAGCAAGGCCCGGGCCAACATGATTAATCACTGCTCGCGTGCTCTCCGCTGAGCCTTGTAGGGTAACGCGGGACCCAAACTCCTCCTCCTGCCTCTGCACCTCTCCAGAACTCATTAGCTTGGGTGCTAATTAGTAACCATGGCTTAAATTTCCTTTTCTGATCTTAAGGGTTCATGTGGGAGTACAAGGTTTTCATTTTAGTTATTTTTCACTGAGCTCAGCAGTTGGCAGACCGACAGCAGTAAAAATACATTTCACATAGCCGGTCAGTGGCCTGGAGCCAGTGGCAGGAAATCTGGAATTAAATGTTTCGTGTATCGGGGAGGCGGCATGACTAAGGTAAAACTGAGTCAAAACACAAGGATGGCTTGTTCTAGGATTTTCCCCTCCTCGTTTCAAAGGAGTGCCGGCCGAGGTGGCTTTGGGGGGCGGCTGGCGAGGAGCCGGGCAGGAACGTGGGCTGCGAGACCCCAGGGAGCAGCACCGAGCCCAGCAACAGCAGCAATTGCCTCTTCACGTAGAGATTTCCGTCGGTTGCAATTTTCACTGAATGTTTTTTCAGTTATCCTGTCATGGTACAACACAATTACCCACAGGATATGATCTTATCATTTGATTATTAGAAGTTTTTATAGCGCAGGAGTAATAAAGCTAATACAGCTCTCTCAACATGTAAGCAGCCGGCTCACATGCCATGAAAGCAGCCGGCTTAGCCAATTTAAGGTCAATATTGCCCAACACCGGAAGAATGCGATCTGCTGTTAGCCAAATAGTTTAGCAGAATGTGACATGTCTGAAACCAGCACAAGATATTTTTTTCTTGGTCAAATATTTGCACTGCAGGTAAGATTTAATCAATCTTTGCACAAGGAGATGTAAAGACAACGTCCAAAAAACTGGATCCAGATACCTCAAATGTATCGCGTGTTGGAAACAACAATTATGTTTTCAGTCGCTTTGAACTGTGGCTGTACTTCCCGACAGGGGGGGAAGTATAAAAGTATTCATAAAAAAGGAAAAGAGGGGGAATATTTTGTGGTCTAAAGAATATTTACTTGTAAAGCCTGCGAGAAGACCAAATAAAAGGGTCTTTATCATGATCAAGATTCCAATATTAACATTAATAAAATGTATTATTTATAAGTCAATTAACATAAATAGAATATGTAAGCACTAGTGTATTAAAAAAATCTTTCCACAGGCAGCAGATTTTTAGCAGCATGAGGTTTTTTTTTTTTCCTGGAATAATACAAGAATAACATTTTCCAGCCAAGAGCAGAAACAGTAGGGGAGTCTTTGCTATCACAGGGCTTCTTATTAAATTCAGTCACTGTGAAAAGCCAGTCTTTTTCCTTTTTTTCTTTTTCTTTTTTTTTTAAATAAAGACAACTTAAAATCAATACAAGTTAGATTAACAAATCAGTACTATACTAATCCTGATTTATTACAATCGGCAATATTAAGTTTAATCACGTATAAACTGCTATTAAAAAAAGATTTTCCTTTAGTAAGTCCTGAATTAAATAATGGTGCAGTGTACCGAGTTTTTAGATCTGCATCATCTGATATTATGAAAAATTCAATGTACTTCTCTGCAGCAGATGTCAGAGGTCAGCAAATCTATTACAGTAATGTAAGTAAGCTGGCTTTCTGCCAACCTTTTTTTAAAAAACACTGAAGCAGATAATTTTATATTTACAAATTCTAAAATCCTCCAGGGACTAAATCTCTTTCCCAACAAAAAGCAGAAACTTCATATTAGAGAAATGTATTTCACAGTATATCAAACATGTCTTCATCATTAGCATTTCATAAAAAGAAAAAAAAGCCCTTAATCTTTATTAGTCAACATTTTTTTTCCCAGCTACAGAACTAACAGTACAAGTTCTCATCTGAGCCAGTAACCACTACATGTATTGATTATGCAGAATGAATGACTTTTTTGGCCTGACTCTGCTTCACAGGACACATGAGAGCACATCTATTTATAGGCATGATAAAAAAAAATAGTTACAATAATGCAAAGGATCTGACCAGCCCAGAAAGAGGAAGGAAATTAAATGTTAAGGCTGCCAGTTTCCTCTTTAATTCTCCCTACTGTGTATGGATATGACAGGGCTCTGGGCTGGGGAGGAACCATATGCCCAGGACACACAGGGTGATGGAGGAAAGGAGGCAACCCAGCACAACCCCTACAAATTTTTTTTTTTGTATCGCTGTTTCAGTGTTTATTTTTGTTTTCTTTCTGGCAGAATAAAATATTTCAGCATGTTGACATCAATGTACTTTCTCCAGGGATCCAAGCCCAAGACAAAATAGGATGCATTGGAGTCTCTCAGCCACAAGAATAATCTTGGAAGGCCTTAAAATATCAAAGTCCACTCCTTGGGAGATGTTGCCCCATTCGCACCCTTGGCCAGGTTAAGGAGGCTAATTGCAACAGAAATGAAAAATGATTTAAATTTGCTCCACCAAATGAATACAGCAACCAGTTAACCCATGGAACTCACTGCCAATGGATATCTTGGGGCCAAGGGATTAGTGAGATTATGCAAGGATTAGATGCTAATGTAAATCATGAGAACATTAAGCTGTTAGAGCTTCAAAAATGCTGAAAAGGGACAGGCAATAGGTCTCTTTAGTGGTAGGAATTTGGAAAATGCTTTCCTCCTGAGCACGTAAGGCTATGGTGGCTCCAATTCCTTCCTCTGCAGGCACTACCAGAGCTGGGGGGCAAGACAACCGGTTTTTTCAGTCCAAGAGGGCACCCATCTGCTCTAGGATGTCCTCATAGCAGCTGGGCAGAGCTGCCCACAGCCCCTGCAGCCAGAGGGTCTGAGTGCAGGGCTGGGACAGCCCCTGTGGTGAAAATGGGTCCCTATCAGTAACCTCAGTGAGAGAAACCTGATTCTTTTCCCCTAGAAAGTCAGTGGCAAAACATTCAGCTGTTCTAAGGGACCAACAGGAATGCCTGAGCTCTGATCCCAAGAGAAGTCTTGTCTTTTTTTACACTGCTGCTTTTCAAAAAATAAATCTTCGAGCACTGGTCCAGTGCGGGCAAGGGAAACAACAAGGGAAAACTTCAATGACAATCAGTTGGTGGGGATAGCCAGGAGCAGGAGGCAGCTCTCCTGGGCACCAGTGACACTTTCCCAGGAAAGAAGGGAGAGGACTAACCCAAACTTTAAGGTCTCAGCTTGTTTTCCAAAATGGGAATATAAAATACACTCAGGAAATGAAGCAGTGTGTTCCTGAAGTCTGCTTTCCCTGGATTGCATTGTACAATGCAGGGGTTATGAAAGCAAGCCTCACGTGCTTTTGTGCAGAACACAATAGCAACGGCTTTATTTGCATTTGTCTGAAGTACAAAACTGGCACGTATTATATCAGCAAAGACAAAATATGCTGGAGTTCAATTTTCTTTCCAAAGAACTTTCCTTCCTTAAAGAAATGGCTCTTTCATCCTTTCAACAACAACTTTCCTCACAGCCCACTGGGAGTGCTGGTGGGTAATGAGAATGGCTTACTGCTGAAAGGTGGGAACAGCGCTGCTCTAAGAGAATTCAAAGACACTTCGTTTTAAGTAAACTGGAAATTAGTGACATTACAAACACAGCTGCTGATTTAACTGCACAGCCCAGTGAGGCAAGCTCAGGCACTCCTGATCCTAGGGCTCAGCAGGGGGAGATGAACAACTCCAGTCTTCTGCCTTTGGCGCAGATTTACAGCATGGAAAAGAGTCAAAGCAAGGGTGGTGGACACAGAGCAACTTCCCCAGCTCTCTCTACCAAAACCACTACAAGGCTCTGTTTTGGCCATAGTCACCATTTCTGCATCTAAAGGCAGACATGCATTTTTTCTGGTAGGTCCATGGAGTCCCTGCAATGTTTGGTCCCTAGGCTCAGAACAAGCTTATAGATGCCATTTTGCATTGCCTGTGGGGTGCAGGTCTCCTGGCAGGACTCCAAAATCCTGCTGACCCTCCCTGGGAGCTCTGAATTACATCTATATTGCAGAAAGCTGAACAAACTATGGGCATTCTCTTTCATGTTAACAAAATTCTAAAGTACAAGGTGGAGATTCCCAGCATTGCTGGGCAGTCTGAGGGACAAGATCTTGGTGCTTACTCATCAGTGCTGCTCCTGCAAAAGAGAATGGCACACACCTCTCACTGTGCAGCACTCTCCTGGGGCTACTCAGCTCCCAGCAGGGAAAAGGGGCTTGTCCCCTGTGCTGAGTCTGTTCCTACTCCTGCATGTCAAGGAATGAGACTGCCATGGGTGACACTGACTCCAAGCTGGACTGCTAGCACCCCCAGGCTCTGGGCACTGCAGGGCCCCAGCACCCAGTCAGTGCCAAGGCACACGTGCATGGTGGGCATGCCTGGCAAGGGCCTCTCTGCTCAGGTGACAATGCACCCAGCAGCACTGGGCAGCACTCAGCGTGCCCCAATTCTGCTGGGACAAACTCCTGGGTGAAAGGAAGGATGTAGGTGGGAAAACAATTCCCCACCAGGAGAGAGATCATCTGCTTGCAGGCACTTAAAGGCACTGCCCGACTATCCATAACTTTGCACTCAAGGACTCCTGCTGACTCCAGCAATGGCCACTAAGTTGCTGAGGCTGAAACCCCAGAAATTTTGAAAAAAAAAAAGCACGTTCTCAGATGTTTTAAAAGGACAGCTAGGGATCTGTTTTAATGGTAAACAATTACATTCCTCTGTCATCTGATACTTTTTAAATTTTGGGGAGGGGGGAAGCTTTCTGAATTTTCAATAGTTCCTTTGTTAAAGCATTTGTTACTCACATAATTGAAAAGATGTTTGTTCAGTGGTATGCTTGAGAGTACAGTTATTTAATCTTAATGATAAAGCCCTGAGGGCAGAAAATCATAAGTAGAAACCTCTTGTTATTTATCAAAAAGGAAAAAAAAAACCCAAACCAAAAACCTAGGAAAATAAAGAGAGAACTGAGACACCTCATCTATCTTCAGGCTTAAATTTGTGCTTGATGGAAAACTATGGAGACAATTTGCAACTTGTGAAGTTTTCTGGGAGTCTGGGACCAGCTGAAGTGTGAGGGGGGCAGGGAAGTGGGGTGAAGACAAAAATAAAACAAGGAGAGAAAACTGTTGCTTGGCAAGTTTTTTTTGAGTCAAACAAAGAGCTAGTTGTAGTTTACAGCATGACATAACATTTGATTAATTTTTGCCTGGGGATGTTTTCACACTTAACAGTGTAAATCAAAACCTTCTATTAATTACAATGTGTATAAAAAGATAACCATAAGCAATTTCATGCAGATGCTATACTAGCCCCCTACTTTTTGTTCCCTCTAACGACTGGCTGTTATTTCCTGCGAAATTCCACTGAAATGCTTACATGTTATGAAAGTTATCCAAACCCTTTAGAAAACCAAACAGCATTTGCATGGAACACAGGGCTCTCCTGCATATTGAATTACTGCACAATATCCTCAGGGTAGACAGACTTTATGGCTGTTAAAGGGAAACCATGTAAGGGACCTATTTTGACCTGCCTTGTGTTTGTGATCATATATAATTTTTATGTGAGAGATTTAGAAAGAAAAATGATAGAATGGGCTCTGAACTGTACAAGGCACTGCATCTCCTGAAGTTTAGTCCCCTGGTAGATGTGCAAGTACCCAGGGCCCAACTCACAGCCAGAATAAAACCCTCTACAGGTCAGTGTCCAAAGCGTGGGCACAGCCACCTGCCACCCCATTGTGAAGAAATAGAACCCATCTCACCTATCTGCTCCTCCTCAAGTTCCAGGTGGCTGTGTCTCTGCAGAATACTTTCCCACTCAGCTGCCTTAATTTACTGCGAGCACAAGGCCTAATAAATCCCTCTCCAGCTGTGTCTGCCCAGGACAGACTGGTTTTTGAAATGCTAGTAACTTGTGAGGGCCAGCACAGGAGACATGCTGCTGAAGAGCGGGACTTGGGCCATGAGGTTCTCTGGGTCCATCCTTGCTGGAGATCCCAAGGGAACCCAGCCTCCTGCAGCACCGAAAGAGGCCAGGAAGCCACAGGTCTGTGGCACCATGCATCTGTCTGCCATGATGCTTCCCAACATGTCTGTCCACCAGAGAAGCCAAGGAGCGCTACTGCATGCCCTGCACAGCACAATCCCCCAGCTACTGCATGCCCTGCACAGCACAATCCCCCCAGGCTGTGTGTTTGTGCACAGCCTGTGCACGGGACTTGCTCTGGAGGAAACCAAGATGAATCGCAGCCAGACTTGGAGACAGAATAAGATCCCAACGGGTAATTACGAATATTTCTGTTTTGTTCAATGTATTTTATTGGGAACTTTTTATACCTTGCCAACAAGCAGGCTGGGTTTTTTGGTTTGGTTCTTTTTTTGGTGGGGAGAAGGGGGGAGCAGTGGTGTAGTGTTTACAAAAAATCCCTGACAACAACGTCATCAGCAGTGCAGAAACACAGCCTACTGCTCGTGCCAGAAAGTCAAAGCTGCCGATCATGTGTTTTGTGTAAAAGCGAAAAGAAACCTCAAACCCTGCATGTGAAAACCACATCTGCATTATTAGGGGAAGACAGCATGGGGCAGAGTGCTTCGCAGAAAAGGAGCCGTTTCTGAGGGTTTCTTGATAAGCGAGAGAGAGATGCAGGGTACTGACAAGAGCTGAGAGAGGTTCAAGGGAACGCTGTAGGCTGAATCAGCTCATACCAACCACACATCTCTGCCTTTCTGTGATCATGAAAGATCATTAGAGGAACACTAATGAAGACAGTAACGACCAAAACAACAACACCTTGTAAGCTCTGTACAGTCCAAGTCGTGCACAGAGCAACAGTCCCATGATGGGAAAACATTAATGCTTTTTATATTGGTAATCATCTGTAACATGAGCAATTAAGTACAGTACTAATGGACTATAGCCAAGAGCCTGGTACTAATATTAAAAACTGACAGAGATGAATAGGTTTGGAAGGAAAACTAGGCTGACAAAGACATTTTTATGAAGTGCTTGGGCCTATTTGGAATAACCCAATCAGAGGCAGGTCTAGACCAGCCATGCCTACAGTGACAGTAACGTATTCATTGGCATTATACGATGCCTGCTATGCTTTAAATAAAAACACTCATTGCTTCTACTCAGAAACCCGCACTTTCCTTATTATACTCATTAATAAAACAGAAGTTGTCTAACTGATATATAATATAACACTTACTGAAACACTGGCAGCCTTGCCTTATTTTAAAATGAAAACAGTTACTGGAAACAGGAACTGTATTAATGATAAATGAATCAGCTGAAAATGCACACAAAACCTTTCTTTCCCTTTTACCAGGGAAACAAAGAAAACACCGCCCCAACTGAAGCAGTCTACCTACCTATAGCACACCAGCAGCTACCACCACAAACCCTGTTCCAAAACAGCAGGGAGCAGAGCAACGCATTCCCCAAAACCTTAAAATCTGGCTTTGTTCCAGCTTTTGCCATCCGCTGTACCATGAATCTGCAGCCACATGGTAGCTCTGCAGAGGTTATAAACACCTTTACAGAAAGCAGTATTTCTCCATTGGATTTGGTAGACAGAAAGACAATTTTGCCCTCTCCAGTGCTTGTATTTTGTGTTTGGGTTTTGTTGATTGGTTGGCTGTTGTTAATGGGTTTTTTTTCCTCTCTCTCCCTTTTCAGCCTTTGAAATCGTGTGTGAAACTCCGCCTTGCAAAGGAGAACAGGAGAGGGCAGGAAGGAGGGATGGCAATGCCTGAATTGGGACATATGTACCATTCCACTCCACAGCATCCCAAGGATGTCACTGAAAGGTGGCTGCCACCTGAACAGCCTTGATATGCTAAAGCTGATGCAAGCAGCCAGTAACTCTTCTTGGGAGAGAGCTGGTTAACACAACATGGACGCCCTTGAGATCCAGTTGTAGAGATGAATGGCAAGGTTAAGTCAAACAGCAGCAGGGACAGTGAAGTCTGGGAACTGCCTGTTCTGCCTCCAGTAAGCAAGGAAGGGCCACTGGGATTCAGAAAGGAAAAATCAGGAGATTTACTCAGCATTTGCTTTCCAGATAATTCAATTTCCATTTTAGCTGTACAGTTTCAAGTTTGAAAATGTATGTGTGTCCTGAATCATGAGTGTGTGTATTCCTGCACTACAGTTCTAGTTTTAGATTAAATGTCATCTGAGCACTTTGCCTATAAATGAGCATTACATTTACAGGTGCTGTAGTTAGAATTACCAGCTGAAACAAACCATGACAATTTCATTTACTTTTTTTCAAGTCTGAGGCTTCATACAGCTTTCCTGTAGTGGAAAAAGAGCATCTAATACTAGAAAAGTAGAGACTGGATGAGTTACTGAGGTTTTTTGTATATGTGTTTTGGTTTTTCAGAACAGATTTAGTGAAGAACATTTTAGGTAAGCTCAGGGCTAACCTGAAAGTCCTGAAAGATTTTTTGCTCCAAATGCCATCTTTTGATAGCCTGCCAGGGATGTGGAAAATTAGGTGCTGCCTCATATCAGACTTCATACAGAACTACATGATAGACTGGCATCCATGAACTCAGATTTGAGTTCTTCAGTGTATTAAGACCAATCTAACCATAAACTAGAAGACACTTTCCTCAGACCAGGTCAAGTCAAGCAGAACTGCTTTTGGGTAGCCTGGAAAGGCTTTTCAATTTGGAAGTCATCAGGACTGTTCAGGTTTTCCAGACAGCACAATGAGTTTTGTGGCACTTCAGAGCATATCCAAGTAACTGCTGAGTCAGTGACACACAAGTCTCTATGCAGGGGAGTGCAATGCAAAGCTTTTACATATAAAAAACACCCAAACCACTAGCACTGAACATTGTCAGGAAAGCAGAAGAGAGAGACAGGGGTTCATAGAGTATTTGTGAATGGCTCATTTAGTTTTCCACAACTACAAGAGATGTGCTCTCTCAGTGACTCCAGGGTTTCAGCAGGGCTCCCTCTGCAACCCAAACCCACAGAGATCTAATGCTCATGTGTGCCCGGGTCTCCTCTGTCAAATAACATCCCCCACAGAACATCTGGCAAGGGAAAAGCCACACTGCCAGTTGGAAACCCGTCAGCTGGCTTGGGTGCAAGAGGAAGCTCTGAGACTCTCAGGACTCTAATGATGGGGGGTGGAAGAGCTGAATACCTACAATCTGATGAGTCAATAAAACAATCTTTAAGATTTGTCTGCAACATGAAGGCAGGGAAAAGCCCCATCTGACATGCACAGCAACTCACTCACTTCACTCTGCTGCTTGGCTCAATCTCCAGAAAGCTTCTAACATTTATAATGGCAATCATTACACGCAACTCCTCTGTGAATCCAAGCCCTTCTGCTGGAGATGTCCCCTGTAAATGAGCATGATCAAATGCCCCACCCTCCATGAGGATGGCAGTATCTCTCTTTGAGAGGCTGACACATCAGGCACTAAGATAAGGAGAGAAACTGCCCACTGAACACAACTCTGCTGTGCCACCATCTGCATGGGCAAGTACAATCTCTTCCTAAGCCCAGCAAAGTGACTTGTTTATGCCAAGGACCAAAGGAACAAGAGACTGAATTTTACTTATCTGAGATGAAAATTGCTGAGTTTTAATCACATTTGCTTGTCTAAGAAGAAAAAGAAAAAAAACAGAAGAAAAAAAAAGATAAAAGAAAAAAGAAAATAAAAAGCCCCAACAGTTGTTTCTAAAAACCAAATCAAAACAACATTCCAGCTCCAGTATTTTATTCATGTGTTCTGGCTTCACAAGCCCTGGAAGTTATTATCTACATGGGAAGAATAAGAATTCAACAGTTCTGACCAGCAACAATGGCTGCAGAGAAAGAGTGTTTGGCAGCAGCTCGCAGGCAGGGAGGAGGGAAGGAATGCCATGAAGAAGAGGAATGCAACGCTCGGCATGACCTACAACACTAACAGCACCCTGCACTATGGGCCACCCCATTATTTTGATCAAAACCACAATCTGCTTAATTGGTGTTCCTAAAAAATGATAGAAGACAAGTGTTTTCATCAATTTGCTGCTGTTTCTTATTTTTGCTTGAGTATGTTTTCCTCAATTTTTCAGCTTCTTTAACTGGAAAGCTGTTGCAAAAATTAAGATCTATACCAAAGAAAAATCAAGATGCTTTTTTTATTTTACTTAGTCACTGGAGACAGACACTCTGGTTTAAATCACAATGGATTATCTGACTAAACTGTTGGGGAACTATTTACTATATCTTTAAGACTACTCTCTCTCTTTTTCTCTAATTCCTTATAAAATGCTTTGAAGGCTTTCCAAATTAATTTTTTCATTATTAAACAAGCATTTCAGATTTGTTATCTTACCTTTCATAATGTCTGCGAGTACATGTAGCAGCACTTGTGCTTCCAGGGTTACCACCTAATTCATCATAAATATGTTTCCATTGTCGACGGGCTGTTATCTGTAAAAATGGCAATGGAAAATTTTATCTTGCATCTTTACAGATTCTACAGCATTTGACTTCACAACAACAAATGCACATATGACACTTTCAGAACAGCATGTACTACGAGCACTATAAAAGCCCCTACAGAATATATAGAGCACACAGAGCTTTGGGTGTATTTTTTTTTGGTAAGTTAACACTATGTCTATTTTCTTTCTCTCTAAAATGGAGTGATCTGACTGATTCATTATCAAGTCACAAGCAATACAGACTCACAAAAGAATCTCAATCAATACAGGGTCATTAACTATCAGAAGTTATGCAGACAAATCCCACAGTGAATTATGAAAATGAAGCTCAAACCATATTCAGCACAAATAATGACTACATAGTTATTTTAACTGAATTAGAGAAAATAAATCTGCTGCAAAACCCAAATCCACCACAGAATTCTGTAAATCCACAAAACCATAGTCCGTAACTATATATGTTACGAGCTGTTTATTTTTATCCATTTATATCTGTAAATATACAGATCAAATAGTACTGAAATCTTAACGTACTCCAATGTTAATATTTGAGCTGTGTACTTTATTGGACCATGCTGATGAAAACAAACATCTTGTAACATATTGAATTGCATACCATGGTTCTGGGTTTTTTTGTACAGAAATTAGGATTATACAGAATAACAGATGGAAGACCTGGCAAAAGGATTGTTTCTGAATACCACTTCATTATTTTATATATGCTGCTATATTTAAAACAGGAAGAGAAACAGGAACAGGACAAGCACAACAGATCACCCTTGTTTGCCCGCAGCTCATAAAGAAAGCCAGTAGAAAACTGGTGGGGGCAATTTGGGGAGAATTTTGTCATTTGCTGTGGAATGCTGTGGATTTTAATATATTCAGCCCTGGAGGCTTCTTTGGAGTTACCCACAGAGCAGTCAATGGCATTTACTGAGGAGCTAAAGGCAGCAATCAGAAGAGAACAAATATTACAACTTGCAATCTGAAGCCTGTAATTTTAATCTAAACAAGAGAAGATAGCTACCATCATTAAATATTACAGGGTAAGAGATATTTCTGTTTCGCTCAATAGAAAGGGAAAATCCTTCCTTTGCAGAAATCATTCGCTAAAGCCAAAAGCATGGTTGGAGTCTTATCACTTGATAACATTACAATTTCTTCAAATTTATTGTTTGCAGAGTTCTCCAGAAAACAGCAGTAGCTTTAACTCACTATTAGCACCTGAGCATAGTTTATGCCTAAACACACTTTGGAAAAAAAAAAAAAGCTGTTTTATCTTAAACCTTATATAAAGCTAAATGAACTGACTTCATTCACTAATTTTATTTCCTGTCTTTATTATAAACCCAAAGACTACCAGCACAAGGATTCAAGCAATTCAAGGATAAATTCCACAGAAGTTATTTAAGTTATTTAAGCAAGTTATTTAAATACAAATCAAACACTTATCTGATTATAAGGTTCCTACTAAGTCTGGTTTTTTTTCAGTTCTTATGCTGTCCCTTCCCCAGGCTACCCACACTTATTTATTACTACTGAAGTGCTTGAAGAACCAGAGTCCTAATGAGCCATAAAGAACATCACATCCTGAGAATATGAATGGATGCTCCTTATGCAACCCAAAAAGTCAAATGAGGGTTGGACCAGGTATCCTGTTGTGGAGGAATGCTTGGATGGGAAGCTACCTCTGGTCCTGCCTCCCACACTCCACCAGTCCTCAGGACACACAGGACAGAGGTGTGGCCAACCAGCCCTTGCCTTCTTGGAGCTCCCAAAAAATCACAGATCCCTTGAGGACTGCTGCAAGCAAACCTCTGGCAGGATTGCAGATGGGGGAATGAAGGTGCGCAAAGCTGCTCTGGGGTCTCTGCTCTGGCCCTCTGACAAGCACAACCTGGCTGGGCTTGCAAGGCTGTCCAGGACCTGAAACCTTGACTAAGAACAGTGATGCTGAGCAGAAACTTTAAATGAAACCAAGGATTAGTTAGCAGGAGGACTACTCTAAGTCCCCCTTATAATCATCCTGATGTGACTGAGAAGCACAGTCTCCATTTTCAAAAGGAGAACTTTAGAGCCTTAGTCTCATTTATCATGAGCTGACTCAAGAGCTGATACTCAAGCTGGAACACTGGTAAACATAACTAAGGGAAAAGTGAATCCCTTTGAAGTCCACAGATCATTTTTTGTGTCTCTTTCTTCTAAGCTGCTTAGAATAACAGTATTTTCAGAAACATTTGCCCAGTTCTATCCAATTCTACATCTGCAATGGACCAGAGCTCCTTGGCAATTAACTGAGTTGTGCCCTCCCACAGAGGGAGTTTAAATTTGACATTCCCTGAAACAATTGTTATTCTAACAAAGCCTGGGGTTGAGTTTTCCCCTGCTCTGGAAAGTTTATTTTTTATGCTTAATAAACTTCAAAGGACTAAAGGAACTGATTAATTACACCCTTAAACAATCTGAACAAAATGCTTCACTGAGGAAAGTGCACTCTTGTCATGCAGGGCAGGACTGCTCAAGCTGGATGTTCCTACTGACCATGTGCAAACTGAGGGCCTTTCTCATACAAGTTCTTCCCAGTTCAAAATCCTTGTGCTGGGCCCATTGGAAGCCAGCACCTTTGAAAGCCTCTGTGAAATCTTCTCCAACCAAGAGAAATCCAAGTTAAGCAAAGAGACTGGCCTGTCTAGGGACGTAAGAGCAGATCTGATCTGGTTTCTATTAGCACAGAATTATGCAGCGACTGGTAGTCAAAAAAAAAAAACCCATATAAAAGCAATGATCTTATCTATTAAGGTAGAAAGCTGTTTACAAACATGCTTTTAATGGTGTCTTCTGCTCTGAGAAATCTTAAGGTCTTCTGCACTGCAATCCTACCTCCCAGCTCCCTTCCTTGTGAAAGGCTTCTTGCTTATTTCCTGCTGCAAACATTATGGGAGATTTTCTGGTCATGGTACGTGATGTTCACAGCTCCCTTCAGAGCTCTGGGAATTAGTTCTGTATGAAACAAACCCAGTCAGCTTTGCATTCCACTGATATACCAGTTTCATCGGGCCTGCTCAGACACAGGACTCATGTATGCGTCAATCACTAATTTTTAAAAATTAAAGCACTCCACTGTTGCTTCCAGGAGGCAGCAGCTAAATGGGATCCCACTGACCTTTGGCAAAATCTAAGCGGCTACATACTGAAGGCTAAGCTCCACCTAATTTTCTTTTTATCCTTTATCTTTCTAAGACATCTCCACATAGAGTCCATTCAGCAGCACAGCCTTCTGCAAACATGCCAAGGCACTCCTTTTATGTTGGCTCAGAAGGAAAAACGCTACTTCATAATTTGCCAAGGACAACTTTTTAGGAAAGTCCTGGAAGTTTCCCATCTATGAACTTCTGCACCTTTTACTCACTTGACTTAGGGTGACTGAGAAAATTCCAAGCAATAGCTGTTAAATGCCACTGCAGCTGAGTCCCCTACAACATGGCATTGTCTCATATTTCATCCAGTGATTTGGGCACATTTTAAATCACTCATACTGTGAAGGTCTGCTATAGAGAGTGCTTTCCAATGCACTCTCCTATTATTAGTAACAAAGATGCTCATCTCACATATCTTTGTTTAAGAGAAATATGATTCCACCAACTACAAAGAGACAGCTTCATCTGTTAAAGTCTTAAACCAGTTTGTATGGATTGCTGTTGTTATTAAGCCTTGTTCAACATCAACTACAAGGGAGTGTGGTATTACACAGTTATAGATGACAACTAACTAAGAATTAGTAATCAAATGGAGGACAAATGACTCTCTTAAGTATTTGAAATGGAGAGCACTTAAATATGACACACGATCATGACTTGACACTATTAGATATCCTGTATTTATATCCCATATGCAAAGGTAATGCTCTCTGTCAAGCCTCACTGGATCCATTCCCCCAGGGGGAAAGTCAGATGGCTAAGAAAGTTGTTCTCTGCATCTCAAATCCAATTCCTGTCTGTTCTCAGTCACTTTTAGATCCTTAACTGACAGGACTGGACTCAAAAATATCACAAAAATCTTCTGAGAATCTGTGCAGAAGCTGAAAAACACCACAAATGATCCATGCTTTTTCTCAATAATGTTTTTTAGACTGCATCAAAACACCTATACATGAACAAAGTGGACAAGGCAGTGGATAAAATTAAAAATAGGCAGACTATAATTGTTCTGCTAAATAAAAGGATGTAAAGTTTGCAACTGCTCTAACTGGGAAGGTTTCTAAGCTGCTTTAAAAATTGTCATCTGACTACTTTGAGTTTCCATATGTCATTTTAAGCAATCTTTTATCTATTTCCTGTTCATAAAATGGCTGTCACATGTTGAAGTCAAACATCTACTTTTAAATATCATTTTCTTTACAATATTTCCAAGAGAAAAGACGTATTTCTATCTCAATGCTCAAACCAGAAACTTGTGAAATTTTAAAACCAATTGAAGATGATGAAGCCCTTGTAATGGTTTGCTCCAGCAGATGGAAGTGCATTGATAAATGCATATTAAACAGGGCAGGTTTGACAAAGCCATTGCACTCCACAACTTCTCATCAATAGATGGTAGCACCGTGTATGAGAGTGCTGGATTCTGCTCAACATTGAATTCAAGCCCTTACTTGAAATTTCTGCATCTAAGTAGACCTGCCTAAGATCCTAGAACTGATAACTGAGGTCCATGTCACCCCTACCATCCACTGACTTGTGAAAAATGAAACAAAACACAAAAGCTTCTCAGCAGGGTTTGCCATTATAAACTACGTACAAGCTAATGCAGTTGGCAAACTCAATGCATATCAACTGGCCATAAAATAATAAATCCCAGGGTGTGCACAGGTCAAAGTATTGCAACAGCTATCAATATGATACTCAGGGAATTTAAATCAAAGGCAGATCCATATCGAGGATGAGACTGTTAACAGAAGAGAATGAGGTCAGGAAACCTCATGCTCCATATACAACTTAAATTGCATCACAACAGTCCTCACAACTTCAGGTTGCCTGCAAAGAGCACAGAAACAGGACAGGCCTATCATTTCAGACACAGTCACTCTCCAATGAAAGCTGGGCTCAGGGCTATGTCAGAGGTGTGAGCTGTGCTTGCCTTGCCATTTACTGAATAGGAAGCAATTGCTTAGTTTACTCTCTATGAAGAATAAGCACTGCTGGTACATTTTCATTCAAGGTGACAAATGCCCCTAAACAACAGAGAATGTCTATCACCAAGAAAAGGACAGGAGCTTTGAGACAAGTGTGGACTGAAGCTACTCTGGCTGTGATCCTTCCCCTCTCATTCTGCCCCCTTTCTCAAACCTGCCTTTGTGGCCTGGTGGCCACAAATTCACAATCCTGTTCTTGTTCTCCCTCAGGTATAGAGCCTCACCTGCTCCAGCTCGTCAAAATCCATCCCTCTCCCTCTGGCACTAAAACTCAGGCCTCTCCAGCAAGCGACCACTTTGGGATCCCTGCTTCTGTACTCAGTCCCCTCAAGCAAACCTGAAACATTGCTGTGAAAATTGCTCGCCTTCCTGAGCACTCTGAACACGCCACTCTCCCTTCAATCTCCCTCCTGGCCTTCCCTGGTGCTCTGGATCAAGTTCAAGATTTCAGCCCTCATTTTCGTTGCACTTTACAACTCGAGCAATTACTGCTCATAATTGCTGTAACGATCTATCTATGGTAGCTATTCATTCATACATACCCATGAGCACGCCTACACACACCCCTGTACATAAGCATGGTATGTGCTGATTAATGAAAGATAGAGCAACAGTAAAAGCCAAATCAAGCATATATTTTTTTAAAGAATGTTAGATTTCATGTTTTACAAAATCCCAGGCACACCCATGCTAACCAGCCCAGGCTGCTGATGTACAGAGCACTGTGCTTGATTGCAAGGAAGGAAAACAGTGAGTTCTGCATTTTGGTTCAAATGACTTTCAGTTTCTTGATAGTGCATTTCTTCTTGTCATTTCTCTACAGAACAGATATGTCCCAGATTACTTCATAAACAAAGCAAAAATAATTTCTTTCATCTAACTGTGGCAGGAACTGAACAACTTAATCTGATCATTGTGTGCGAAGAAAATATTTCCAGTGACGACATCTTCCTATGTCAATTGTTTTTTTATTACAGATGTCATCTCGATGTGCCATATTAATGCGCCTCTTTCTTCTCATTTCAAGATTTTAATCTGAGTTTGTTGCTCTAATATTTTATTGGTTCAAAATACATGCTGTAAAATCTGTGGCCATCAAATTTTCCTGTGAGCTAAAAATAAACCGCTCTCGTCAGATATGGTTAGCTGATAAAAAGTGTCAGAGACTTTTCTGAATTACTTTGATAACTTCCTGTTTATGTGATACTGACCCTTGTCTAATAAAGCTCTTTTACACTTGGAATAAGAGAAGATTCTGCAGCATACTATTCCTTAATGGACAATGCTGATTACTTTTGAAAGCCTTTAATACATTTCCCATATTAGACATGAACAGATGTCAGGGATGTTGCCAAGTGAAATTTCTTTTATGCAATCTTGGCTTGTTGTACAATAATAGCCCTTTCTCAACATGGGAAAAAATTACAGATCTAACTAATTTCCTTGACAGAGAAGAGTTACATATGTTTTCCACTTGGAGTTTTTACGACAAGTTTACAATTTTGCCAGATCTGGAACTAATTGGGACCATTTCCAAAAATGGCCCAATAAACCCACAATGAGTACAGCTAGTCTAAAATGCAGCAAATGATTGTTTGCTTTCACATTTTTTTTTTCTAACAGGGAAAAGTTAGATTGCACAATTATTTCATTTAAGTTACTTAAACACTTACTGTTTCATATCCTCCCAGTTTTTGAGCAGCTTGAAACATAGTCCAAAGGTTAACTGTTAGAGGGACAATAAGTATTTAGATAAGCATTGCATTAGCCAACATATTTCAAAGAAATGTAAATTAAACAGTTTTAAAAAAAGAAAAATAGAGAAAAAAAAGCTCACAGTCCCTGAAAAAGCTCCTGCGAAACATTTTCCAAAGAGGTATTCACATAATCTGAAGAGTAAATATTAGCCCATACTATATATATTTTTAATTACATATAAGAGAACACGCTTAGAGATTCCTTAACAGGACTGGAAAAATACACTGAGACAAAGGTAATGGGCTCATTTGACTTTGCTGATAAGAGACACGGTATAATGACTGTAGCATGTTTCCATAACTTTGATAATAAAAATTACTCACTGGGAAGAATGTTACTTTTAATTATTTGTTTAATACTGGTTTCATTAGCAAGCAAGCAAGCCCCACACACTGGCTCACAGAGAAGGCCTATTGATTAGACAATATCCAATATTTACTGCAGCTCAGATAATGGGCTCCATAATCAATGAACAATAAGCTGCGTTCTAGCGGCCCTGCGTGAATGAACCCAGATGGAGCACGAATGAGCATTACTGGAAAAATTGTGCTGTGGCTGGTTGTGCCTTGCCTGTGGCTGTGGGGTCAGAGCACAGAGGCAACTCAATTCAAAAGATGTGTTGGGAGAGAGTTGTTATTTCCTGCAGAACTTCTCTCCTTTCACATGCTTTTTATCCTGGCCCCCTGTCCCATGGGGTCACTGCTTGCTGGTGTCTATTTTATTTAATTTAATTTTAATTTAAATTTTTATTTTAGCTAATTTAACTGATAGAAGAAAAATCCATGTCAGTCCTGTCAAAGGTGTACGCACAATTCCACCAACAGTGATTCCCCACAGACACACTACAAATACTTGAGGTCAGCAGTAACGCTGCGGACCATGGAGAATGGGATCTCCTCCATGGGGGATGCTCTGCTGTACTCTATGTTCTGCCTCTTCCCAACAACCTATTTATATTGGCAGTGTTTGCACAAGCCTTGCTGGACAAATACAGAGCCCCATCCTGCAAACATTTCTGCTCTTCTTGGCATACTTTTGGTATTGAAGTATTTGCCGGATCAGGCCCCAACTTCATAATGAATATCAGGCAAGTTTCAATGTATTTCAGCTAAATGTTAGCAGCAGACCCTACCCTCAGTGGGCAACTTTAGAAATAATAGTTTAGCTTGTCTTTTGAGCCCACCCTGTCTCCATGCTTGATGGAATGCAGAATAATATGGGGGGATGGGGGAGAAATAAAAAATTTCTTCAACACAAAATGTTCTGAAAGCCTCATTGAACCTTGTACTGCTTCAAAGCTATCAAGAGCTTTGCTTAGGCCTTGATTTAATCTGAACCAATGCATAATGCAACGAAGCTGTTCATAGTACATTAATTTTACTCCCATTTCAAGCAGCCAGTTTTCAGACAAACACTGTAATCATTCTGAGTTATATAAGTTTATAATGGCTGCTGGAGGCCTGTTGCAATCAGTGCCAATTGCTATTAGGTATGTAAATTGTTATGTAAAACATACAGGTTTGACATTCTTCATCAAAATAACACATGGTTTTAATCTAGGAGATAAATTAGAGTAAATAATATTTCAATCCATGGCGTTTTCCCTTTAAGGAAATAAAGTATCATTCAATCTATAGATAAGGAGGAGAAATTCCCCCATTTACAGCTTTTGTTGGAAACTGTGAAAGATCTACATTGTACTGCAACATTTATGCAAAATTCAGTTTCAACTGTATCTTCTCCACATACAATTAATTTACAGATTGTGGCACTACAAACTGTACATGCCAAAGCAATTCTCAAGACTGCATTCTGTATTAAGCAGATACAGTCTGGTTTTATTCTCCGAAGTCAGTAATTTATTAACTAGAAACACATTTTGGGGCTTAAAAATATGATCCCTTTTGTGCCTTTCTTGACCACCTTTAAATGTCTTCCTTTAATATTTGTCCTTTCATAAAGAACATCTGGGCACAATAAAGATACGTCATATTATTAACTCAGAAGAAAGGCATTACAGACGCTGCAGATTTACAAAACAGAAAACTAGAGAGTTTTCAACATGCCTATTTCTAGTCATAATCAGCGGATTTAAACCTATAAATATCCAGCAGCAACTACCCCAGAAGGAAGAGATGCAAATCTAGGCATAAGACAGTGAAATGCCTCGACTGGAAAATGTGTAGAGATAAACATGGTCCCTCCCCATCCATAAGGCTTTAAAATAGGCTTTGTGTGCAATTGCTTTCTCCAGAGAAGCCAAACCATTCTAAAACGTCAACAAGAAAGTGAGAAAAAGGATACTTACTCTGCTTAAAACCTAAATAGGGTATTCGTTCAATTGGTGTTTTCCTTTCTTTCATATATTTATAAAGAGCCACAAGGAAAGCCTGCTCATCAGCTCTGCATTCTTCACCTATGGCAATCTTTGATTTATCCTCACTTGAGCCTTTCTTACAGTTGCTGTTGTTACTCTTGGGTTTGGGCAAAGCTGACTTAGCCTCACATTTTACCTGGGAAAAGAAAAGATGTCATATCAGATCTGCGTAACCTTTAATTTTCACTTAAGGAATAAATACCCTCTCCTAGCAGAATGGATTGTTTAAAAAAAATGAAGGCCAAACCATGCGACTGTATTTGAGGGGAAACAAAGGAAGCTATTTATAGAGCTAAATGTCTTGTTCTGAATCTTAGTCACAACATTTTTAAACAGCCACATCTTTAAATCATTATAACTCACTGGTAATGCTCTCCAGATCTGCATTTTTATGACTATACATTGCTATGTCACAGCTTCTATCTCTCACATACAGTTGCCACTAGCAAGTCTAATAATAACCCTTGTTCCAGGATTGACACTGAGCATTGTCAACTCCTGTAGACAACCCTTGGAGCTGATGGTGCTCAGCCCCTTCCAGGAATGCTCAGCAGCCAGCTCTGAAATGACACATTTTTCTCTCCTTTGGCCCACCAAAACAGATGCAAACCACAACAAGCTTTATCCAGGCAGAGCCCTCAGCACACGAGTGGAGGTTCTGCTGTAGCATGGACTCAAGTGTATTTGAGCATCTGCTTAAACTTGAGCCCTAAGCATTTAGCAGAAGGGAGAGGCTGGTGCTGGACACTTTCCTGGTAGACACTGGCATCCCCAATGCAGAGCTCCAGGTGTTCCACTGGACTGCCCAGCAGATGTGTGCCAGTCAGGAAATCAATAAATTGGAACCACTTCACCTCTCCTCAGTATTCATACATGAGGAAAAATACCCAGTGAGACTGGCTTAATCCTGCAGTCCCTCTTGAAGATAATCCTCTCACTGAATGAAGCAAATTACAAATCAAGCGTTCACTTAAGGTATGTATACAAAAAAAAAGAAAAAAAAAAAGAGCAGAAACCTGATGTTTACAAGCTGTGCATGACCAAGACATTGGGACCATGGGATCAATAAATTTCCAGTGAAATACTGGAAGTTCTCTAATACAAGGTAGTGGAGATGGTTACATGTATTTTGGATTTGAACTGCCCCTTCAATGCTTCTGAGTGCTGTCAGGAGCCTTCCATACCCCATCCAAGACAGGTCCTTTGTACTCCCAGGGGGAGCAGGGAGGCTCTAAGAGCCATGACTTGGTATTTCAGGAGGATACCAGAGGAAAGTAGAGTATCCTGCTGCGCAGGAAGGCAGGAGCTCTTGGTCAAGCAACCCATGGGCCCTCCTTCAGAACTGTCACTTCTAAACCAGGTGCTTTCTGGATACTTGTTGACAATTTGGAAGCAACTGCTATGAAGAGCATTATGTAAGTGCTTGTAAACAAACAACAAACATCACTGGAAAGACCACAGCCACAATATGGTTATTTTATCTTAATAAAAGATACTCTGGCATTTCAGGCTCAGGGAAAGCAAAATTGTTATACTGCTCCAGGTATTAACTTTGCAGAGAGTACTGAGTTCAGGTGATCTGCTCCACAGTTTTCCACAGATGCTGGACAAAGCAATGGTAGCTCCTAAGCAGAGTGGACAAGTGGTCACAATTTTCCATGGCAACTGATGCTGCTGAAAAACCTCCAATACTGGCCACTGGAGTTGTCTCACTCCTCCCAGGCAATGCAGCAGAGACTGGGAAATGGACTTCCTGTGGGGTTTTTCTTGATGACTTGCTGCTGAAGTACGTCCAGTGTACTGCTTGATATTCTCCAATTGCACAGTTCAAAGAGATGTTGTCTTCCTATAGCACAAGACACCATCCTTTGCGTTTTAGAAACAGATATGCTTGTTGATTAAACTTTTGTAAAGATCGTGGGTTTCATCCAAAACTCAGAGGAGCTAACAGGGTTTTTTTTCCCTATTAAATGAACTTTGAACTTCCTCATCCACTTTTCAGGTCAGCACTGTAATTCCTTGACTTTATTTACTTTGGCATATCACAAAAATTATTTAGCAGCTTCCAAAGTTTAGATTACATTGTCATAGGTTTCAATGCTTCACCAAAGACTGGGTTAACACCCCAAAAGGAATGCACGACTTCAATAATTCTGGGACTTTTAATTGGAGCTGCAAATTTGGAACAAATTCACTGGACCTGGGAACAATATTGCAGTTTTCTCACCCACTTGCTTGGATTCTCTTTTTCAAACCAGACAATTCAGAACTATGTTTACAAAGACAAACCTGGGCATGAACTCTAAGTGAAATCAAAGCTCACAGCTGTGCAAGCAAACTAATGGCAAGGGATACTACCCTAAAGGAGACAAAGGCAAAGTAATGTTAAGAAAGCTACCAGGAGTGGGAAAAACCCATGGTACACACAACCTTCTTCTCTTTGTCTACAGAGAAGCAAGGTCAAAGCCCCTGTGGAACTCAAGAGGTGTCAAAATGCAATGGGCTGACTCCAAGCAGTATCAGGTTCAACAAAGCTTTGGTGAAGGCTACAATGCTTCATCTGCTCAGCATTTGAGGCCCAAACCTCACTTCTGGAACCTCCCCACCATCTGACAGGCAATATGGATGAATGCCATGATCAATGATCAAAGAGAACAAAATGGGCCAAATGCCATTCTGGGTAACACCAGTGTAAATCCAACATAAACATATCAAAATCAGTGAGAATGATACCAGATTTGCTCCAAGCACCACCAACTGCCCTTCTCTTTCAAAACACAAACCCAGGGCCACAGCTGGGTTAAGCTGGGTAAGATGGAGGTGCACTGGAACATCTGACCATCTTCCTGCTGTGTGTTCCATCAGAGGTGGATGATCCATGACCAAATGGTCAGTGAACACTCATGGGTACAACTGTGTGTTTGTCTTCTCTTGCCAGAGGTCACACACAACAGAGACCACAACAGATCTGCACTTTACAGTTTCCATCAGATAATGGTCGAGGCACTCGGAATAAATCTCCAAGTCCGAGAGCATGCCAGGCCACCTGTGGCCACAGGAAAAGCATATCCTGGCAACTTTTAAACTAATTTCCCAGATCCTGTCGCACAAATGAAGTGAGAGGTTTACTTCAGCAATTGCACTAGGAGATGTAATTAATAGATTCATTTGGAGACAATTTCCATGTTTAACAAATTAATCCTTTCAGTTCCTAAAAATGGTCAGATCAGCCAGTTTTAAGAAGCATTAGAACACACTTTGAATTGGGGACACTCTCTGGGAAGATGAAGCAGGAACAATGAGGGACATCTGCTGGAGCCCCCAAGTTCCAAAAGCCTGTCCAGTACTGATGATGCATCAAGTATGAAAGCCTCCAGAGTCCTAGGAATGTTTCAAGGGAAGATCTTGATATATCCCTCTCCAGGAGAGCTGTTCCTCTGTGGAGCAGATGGACTTGTATTCCTTTTCCAGCTGTGGAGGGAACTCCCGTGGCATCTTCCCCAGGAGCCACTAAAATTGATGCAGTGACCACCAAAGACATCAACAGAGCAAGAGAAGTGGCACACAAAAGACCCACCTTCCCTGGCAGCACCTGCAGGTCCAGGACCACACTACCTGTGATGCCATCACTCTATTTCTAACAAGTCACCTATACTGGAATTGATCCAGAAATGCTCCTACCCAACCAAACACTTTTCCTTGTCAGGTTAACTGTGAAACCCTCAAAATGATCTGCTGATAGCTCAAGACAAACATGCCTGATGAGAAGTTGGTTTTAAGAATTAAGCTTTCTAGTCACTGGCAGTAGAGAACATGAAATTCAGCAAGTCATGACAACTATGCAGCTTGCATTGGTCTTGACAGGCTTAAAACCACAGCCTTTGGAATGCTCCTTCTGCCATTTCCCAACCCAAACCATTCAGCCACTGCAACTCCATCAGAGCCATCGCCCCACCAGTGAGAAATGAGGCTGCTGCAGACACTGAGTGACAGGACCTGAGAATGCAAGCTGCACAACTTCTGGTCAGAAGGGATTTTATCTGCAACAAGAATATAGCCAGGACTGCTAAATGCTTCAGCATCTGCCTGAAGTGGATTAATCCCATTCACACTGAGCAGTGTTCAATCCTGCTTTCCATGGACCCATTGTCAGCATTAGTCAGACATGGAGCACACAGAGGAGGATAACCAATGGTGAACTCCAACATGGAGCTTCAGATGACCACATCCTAACAGTTCCCAGCAATGACAAGATGGTAGGTGGATCTCTATTCCTCTCCTTCCTCAAATACCCTTCTCCTTTGTCCCCAGTAAGGCAGAGGCAGGGTCTGTACAAAGTGCAGTACATCTGCTATGCAGGGTTTGATTCACTGTCCCCCTCTCAGGGAAGTGTATCCATAGCCCTGAGACACAGATTGATGTGAAGAGCCACAGTGAAGTCAGTGTGACTACATGCAAGGACATTATATCATGAGCATGTCTATTATTTATAATGAAATTAAGCTGGCCAAGATAATTAATGCTATTAATATCTGCACAATGATGAGCACAGTATGACTAGATAAATAGGTGGAATTACTTCTTATCTGAAATATCCTCCCATCTGACTAGAAGTGAACCCAAAGATAAACAGAGAGGATAAACAATTTGGTATGAAGTGTTACTGTTGTTTTTAATTATTTAATACCTATATATCAGGTGCTGAAGAGGCAGAGCTATTTGTGCTACAGTCTGGGGTGCTTTGACAATATGGTCCATGCCACAGTGCACTGGCAATATTTAGACATGAAAAATGGCTTGGGGGAAGGGGAAATTGAGGCAAATTGAGACATTTTCACACAATGGATTTTGCACATTCTTTCACAGAGAAAACATTCAGACAAACTCTATGGTATCTGGCAGGACCCTGCAACTCAACACACCAGGCTCCATCACCTCTTACCATGCCCGTCTAATACAATAGTAGAGACTCCAAATGAGCACAATAGGGCCCAAAAAGAAGAGAAACAATGACTTAAGGGCAGAGTTTCATCATGAACTTCAGCCTCTTTTATCATCATCAACGGAAGGCACAATTTTAACTGAACTCCTAGGGAGGAGGAGGTGGAATTTAATTTGCCTTCCTGTGAGAAACTGAGAGCAGAACACTCCTACTTGACCTCTTTAACCTCCTAATCTCCCAGGACATTCACTGTGTACAACAATACCAACGCAAATGGATTTCCTAAAGAGATGGTCACAGCAATGGAAGTGTTTTTCAGATACACATCCATCTAATTTATTGAAACAATAGATTTGGGAGGAGCTGGTGTAAAAATTCAGTATATGCAAATCTCTTTAGCTGTTTAGCTTAAAAGTATAAGCGATAAAGTTCTGTCTCAGATAAAAATCAACTATTGCTTTAAGTAATTTTCCATCTTTGCACCTTAGAGTTTCTAATTAAATCATCTTGAAAGGAGCCATTTGTGCTGCTCTTTTTTTTTTAAGAGAAAACTAAATTCCTGTCTAAAACCACTCAGACAACATACAAAATAGGATGCAATTTATACCACAGAAACTCCATTTTAAAATATTTTAAGGAAAGGACACAAACCCACAAATATCTTAGAGATTAAGTCTATAAACACTAATCAGTGATCCAATTTTTACTTGCAGTATGGGCTAAGCACTGCAGCACACACAGAAGACTCTGTAAAAGCATGCACTATTCAGCAAACCGTGGAACATGCCGCTCAGCAGTATTAAAGAAACAGCCCAGATTTTTTTTTAACCTTTCATATTGAGTTCCTGCCTTTATTTTTTTTCCAATTAAAAAATGTCGAGATCTTAACATCAGGGTAATGTCTTTTGTGTTTGCTTCTTAGAAACCATTACTGAGGCAGCTCTTGTTTCAAAGTCTGTTTATCTTCAAACTTATATTTAGAAGTACATTGTAACAGGGTGAGCTGCTCCCAGGTTTATTTTTAATTCCTAGATACTGTCACACACTATGTTTGTGTGTCACAGAATGTGAAAACTAACACTAGATGCCAAGAAAGCTTAAGCACTACCAGTTACCAACAAGCTGATAGCATTAGGTTGTTAGGTGATTATAATTGCTGGTAACTTTGAACACAGGCATGATTTAAAGTGAAAAATAAAACTATTGAAAAAATTAAGTTTACCTCCCCAAGAAAATAAGTTACACTCTAAATGTGAAACCGCATGCTGGGAAACAAAGGCAGGGTTGTATCTAAAACAGAAGAGTGCCGAAAAGAGTATTATTAAGTGATTTACCTTGGCAACAGCTTTGCTTTCAGAATTATTGTTGGAATCCTTAATGCCATTTAATGAATCTCTTCTCTGTGGGCATGGCTTCTTTTTGCGCGGTCTGCCTTTAAGATTTGGTGCTGAAAATTAATGGAGAACACTTTGAGCACATTGTCTTATACTGGATTCTTAACTTTGAGCACATTGAGCACATTGTCTTCTTACTGGATTTATGCCAAAAGCATAATAAATAATTCCACTACAATCACTCACAGAAATGTACACATCTGTCTACAGTAAATGCTTATTATGAGATTCTCATCCTCTATGGGTTACATCTTGACACACTATACATTTTTATAAAATATCCCCCAAGGCTAATCTATTCTACTTTCACATAACTAATTAATATTAAGTCAAACACTGGTCTCCCAAGGAATCAGAGAGAAAGCACAAATATTTCTCCCTGGTACAAAAAAGAACAAAATTTAATATTAACAGGCAACTTTAATCACCCTGCTGCCTTTATTTCTAATCTTCAAGCAAGAGTACTAACTGCTATTTCCAACTTTGGGAAACATCTGGCACTGGAAATGCTCTAAAATATTGAAATTCCTTACAGCTCCAAGAAATGTTTATATATCCTGTCAGTCTTGTCAAAGTTTTTCTAAAAAAGTTTAAGAAAAAAATAAAAAAATTACCCCTGAGTCTTGAAAGGGATCAAAAAAAACCCCTTAACAACCAGTTCTGGAAGTTGACAAGTACTGAAATAAGTGATTGATTGTTTCATAAGGGTTACATACCACACATACAAATTAACGTGAATCACTTTCAGTTTTGTCCAATTCTTAAGATAAAACAGCTCTGAAATAACACAGTGACTAAATCCTAGCTGTGCTGAGCCATACGAGGAATGGGATATGGATCATCATAAAAAATATCACACTCATCTTTCAATAGTGCTATTACCACATAAATTATGATCATATATAGAAATAATAGATGCAGCAGATGTTTGCTCATTATTACATGTCCCCTCTGCTTTCAGATTTAAAAAGCAGCCTTGGACTACTATGGCAACATTTAAAATGATAAACAATCATTAACTAATGACTGTACCGAATAAGATAATTTCCTTTAAACCTTTAATTTTTAGGTAACCATTGTTTTCCTTACTTAAAGGGATGATTAGAACAATGTCAGAAATCTAAACATCACAAACCTCTTGAGTGTCTTCTAATTGTTTCTAATCTTTCATTTGTTACACAGTAAGCCAGTGGTTTCAGGACATTTTACATTTTAATTAGTTTGCAAACACAATAAAGGGTGCTAATTTGATTTTATAGTTTGAGTAGCACTTTCATATTTGGTCTGTTCCGAGAAAAAGAAAAGCTTTGGGTTTAAAATAAAAAGATCCTTTTTCTTCCCCCAACGCTGGTGTAAGGTAAAAAAAAAAAAATCTATATGTGTATGAGTATATATATATGCGTGTGCATATGGGAGTAAGTCCATATTTGTGTCTATCTAAAAATACACATATCTCCCCACAGAAATATCTCCATTTATCTCCAGTGAAGCACATTCTGCTTATTGAAAAGTACTGCAGAAAGCAATTCTGAAATTGTCATCTGAGGCTAACATGCAAAATCAAACAAAGAGAGAAAGAAATTATTACCCATTCCAGTCGACAAACATCTGCCTGATTTATATCTGAACTCATGAATGCTACAGCATGTGACTGCACACCACGTCGCTGGGAGTCTCAACGTGGTGTGGATGTCAGTCTCACACAAAACGAGCGCTGCGAGTGTTTGCTCCGTGCTTACAAATCCCCTCCCCCAGCGGCTCCATTACTCATCCAAACAGAGATGAGCGGCTCGGCGGGAGCGTGGGATGAGCTCCGAGGGCTCCAGCGCCGGCTGCCAGCTCTGGCCACGCCGCCCTGCCTTATTTATAAACCCCGCTCAAGCTTTGATGTCTTCCTGATGCCTA
The DNA here is from genome assembly GCF_037042795.1 of Molothrus aeneus. Lineage (NCBI taxonomy): Eukaryota > Metazoa > Chordata > Aves > Passeriformes > Icteridae > Molothrus > Molothrus aeneus. The sequence goes on from NC_089653.1 coordinate 6,742,289, forward strand.
CAGGGATTTTTCTGGCACACGACCTGGGATGGGACGGAGCAGATCCTTAGCCACGGTCTGCCTCAGCAGTCACTAAGTTCTTTAAAAAGGTACTGAAGGAAACAGAAATGTTCCCTCAATTTACTACACTTTGGCACACATATAAAAAGATTAACCTTTGAATGAAAGGATCCCCAGGCCTGGCCCAACCAATGGCCAAAGAGGGATGTGGCTGAGCTACCATGAAATATACTTGCATGTGAGTTATTCGTCCTTTCTTTTGTTCCTTCATTCCGTTCTTACTTTTTAACAAATAAAGGAACTAGTTCAAGGCTCAGTGTTTTTCAAACACACTTGTTATCCTGAGTTTTGGCACTGTACTTTGCATCACACTATAAAGCACTGCTAATGTTTTGCTAAAAGCTTTAACAGCAAGAAGGCATTTGTTCCTGAATTCCAGGTATACTGAGCTTGCATATAAACACTGTTTGAATTGGAGCTTTCCACGGCAGAACTGGCACAAACCCACTATGAAATGGGGTATTTGCATTCTCCCTGTGGCTCAGGAGCTGCAGCAGGGAAGGTCTGTCTGCAGCACACACAAGGACCATGCCACACGCCCCATGGTATGGTTTTAAATCACCTAATGCCACTCCACATCTGACACACAACAAGAAAGCAGCAACAGGAATTATTATGAGAAGAGAAGGTCCTGGCATCTAATATCTACTCTGAAAAAAAAACAACATTTGACATAGTCCCAAGTCACACTTGAAACAAAGTCATTAATATTTGCTCCCTAAACCATTATAAATAAACACAGTATTTGAAGATTATTGCATTTCAGTGACATTCGTTTTGTTCGTGTGAGCAAGGAAATATGACTAGGACAGAAGAAAGAACTTACAAGTCACATTCATGTTTCAATTTTGTCATCTTTTGTTTAATTTTTGACATATTCATGAGCACACTGCAAGTGTCTTGAATTTGTTATTCATAATTATTTTAAAGCAATTTTTTACATTTTGTGGCTTAGTCACATTCAGTTTTCCTGATGATGTTGGATGTTCAGTATGTACTGGACAGCTAAGTGAGTATCCTATAGATTTTCTTCTGTTTTCTAGTGGAGAAGGACTTCTGGCATGACTACCTAAGAATATCCAAAATGATTCACTTTCTTCATGTGTTTGTGCATATGGCTTTCAAATTCATCTTCTGAAAGCATTTGTGGCAGTGAGGCCTGATAATTTACACATTCCCAGAAGGCGAGAGCATAAGCAAAGAAAATTGAAGTAAAAAAATGAATAAATAAGTACAGAAAAAAGTTTGCGTTATTTACCACCTCTTCGGCGTGAGTGCTTGTAACAGGAGCACGAGAGAGACAACACAGTACCAGTAAAAAAACCTCCTTTCCTGTGTAATTGACAACGTGATTGCCTTTTGCCAATGTGTGGTGTTTTCCCACTCCTTGTACCTGCTGAATCCTGGCAAACCTTTCAGGTGTGGCCAGGTAGAACACAGCCAGCAGCAAAATGCACACAAGTACCAGTGAACATTCCTTGGGCCTGGAGGAGTCCCCAGATTGTGGCTGGGCTCTGTATTGCCAAAACACCAGCAATGCCCTACATTGCAGTTTTTACTGCAAACTGCTACACCTGAGAGGTTAAATGCAAAGCCTGTGTAATGCACAGCATGAGTTAGCTTATCTGTAGATGAAGACTGGCAAATCTTTGCTGTTTAAACATATCCCAATAAGAAGATGCTTCCAAAGCCTCTTCTTGCACAAGCTGCCTACAAACTCCAGTAACAAGGACAATTCAGAGGCATCTGTGCAGAGAAATAAAGACCAGGAATCACTGATAAGCTCAGCTGTAGGCTCTGACCCACCAAGAGAACCACACAGAAAAAAGAGGAGCTCAAGGCTAATGCTGCTCACTAGCTAGCTGTTTCCTCCAAGCCAGAAGTTCTTTCTGTTCATGGAGCCAAGAAAAAGCATCACTGCTCAAAAATTACCTCTTCCCCTGCAGCACTCTCACCAGTCTGTGCAAACATCAGGATATTGTAGGTGATTGGGATAGGCCAGAAGGAGAGGGAGAGGGCAGCTACCCTGTTCACTTGCTCAGAAAATTCACTAAGGTTGTGGCTACTGTTCTCTACCACCCTCAGTTGTTCAACTTTCACAGACACTGCCTGCTCAGCAGGACACGAGAAAAAGGAGAATTTCCATGCCTCACTGCCTAGAAGAAGTCCCACCAGCTCTGGTTTTACCCCAAGAAAGGCAAGTTCTATGCAGGGGAAAGATAAATACCCAAAAGCGGGAGCTGCCAAAATCAACCATGACCATTAACACTGTTTACAATGGAAAAACATGGGCTGCCACAACAAGACAGCACATTCACCTGCCACCTTCTTTTCCTATGTGTCCAGGATGGGGAAGTAATTACAGGGCTTACCATCTCCCTGTTATCAGGTCAGCCTCACCTGAGCTACATCCACACCGATAATGACATGAATAAATAAAGAAATAATGGCTGTTGTTTTGGGGTACCTGAATTTAGCAGGTCACTTACTGTAAAATGACCTCTTTTTTGATTATCATTGGAGGTCCAGGGAGTTCAACCCTCCCAATAACACTGTTCCCTACATTCACATACTCTGGCTGATGCAGAAGATTTGTTGTTATAGGGAGGGTGTTAAAAAAAAATAGTGGCCTTCACAGAGCTGAGGTCAAGCTATGCTGGCACTTTGTCAAAATCAGTGGTGTAGCCAAGAGTTTTTAATGAGCCTGGAATGCATTACCTCATTTTTCATACCTGGATCACTTACTCATGTTGAGCCCAAAATAACCTTGGACCTTGCTGGCTGCTCAGCAAACCATGTAAGTAAACAAGTACTGTACTCATGCCTAAAACATGTATCTTTTAATTGCTTGCTCCACATTTCTTACTCTAGAGCACATCTAAGCTGTAATGCCCGTGATCAAAGTTCTGGCCTTTCCAGGCCTCTCTGACCCAGGTAACTATTTCCTGATACAACTTTTGATTCTGGCCTGCTGATACTCCAGTTTCTCAGACACACTTCAAAAGTAGGAGAAAAAAAGGAAAAGAAAAAAAAAAAAGGAAAAGAAGGCCATTGCCATATTTTGCTGAGGAATGTACTCAGCTAATAGACTTACAACTTACACTGCCAATGAGAATCTTCTGGCTGCTGGCTGTTTTCTGTGACTATGTTTTGTGGAAAGATTAAGGAAGAACAACAGCATATTTGCCAACTGCAAAAATCAATTAAAAAAATAAAATCAACGGAGCTTCTAAAAATCTCCATAGCCATCAACAAAGAAGGGCCAGCAGAAGATCTGGGTCTACATTTAGGGTGGGCTCACAGAGTCAGGTGAGCTCTAAATGTAGAGCTGGGAGTGCACCAGAGGGAGGTTATCACAAGTCAGGATTCAAGTGGGGCAGTGGAAGTTGCAAGATGTGAATAAACAGGGATGAACAGTGGTGCTGGATTCAGAAGAGGCAAAAGGCAGTGGCAGCACAGCTGCCAAATGCATCCACAGCCATTCTTCCCTGAAGGACACCTTGCACAGTGTCCCCTCACAGAATCCTCCTGTGCTGTGCCAGTCCTTCACATGTCTTCTGCACTAAAGCTGTGACACCAGAATCCTTGGCCCTAAGCTGCAAAACCATCAGTACATACAGAACAGATCAGGAGATCTCGCCTTTGTGGCAGGTGAAAATGGCTGAATGTGTCAGATCCCAGAGCTATTCATGAGTCAGGTGCCAAATAGAAGCTAGAGGTGGCATATGGAGGTGCCTGGCCATCAAAGTCAAGGTGAGAAGAATGGCCCCAGATCTCCACAAAATCCATGAACTGACCATGCCTGTTAGCAGGTGGCAAACAGCTGGTTGCTGAGGACATCCCTAATGCAGCCTGGCAAAAGTCAGCTCTTGGCTGAAAAACATGGTTACATGTTGCACCTTTTAAAATGTAATGAATAGAAAGTTAACAGGTTTAATGGCTTTAACACTTACCCCTCTAGGGGACTTCCAGCATTCTGCAATATCTGGACGTTGAGAAAAGGATATTGCTGTGTTTAAGCATGGTCTCAAAAACTGTTCAAAGCTTAGTTATTCTTGCATATTTTGTGGAGTCCCAGCTGCTTCCTTGATTTCCCCATCACCACCATCTCCTTATTTTATCTCCATCCCCTCATTCCCTTTTCTGCATTTTGACTTCGGGCCTTCACATTTAATTTATTTTCCTTTCACCCCTGAAAGTTTATTTAAAAGCTTTTGCCTCCAGGAAACATGGTCCAAAAATGAGGGCTTGGGGCATTTATTGCCCAGGCATGCTGAGCTGATGAAGAGAAGCAGCAAGCTGTAAGTAACCTAATATTGCATCGAAAGGGTAGAAATTAAAGTGCCTGGAAAAGAAAGCAAAATATCAGTCTAGGCTAAAAAAACCCCAGACCTGTGTTTAGGAAACAACAGTATCAATTCAATTTGGGGAAGGTCTCAACAGGATCCTAAGTACACCTATGGAAGTCAGTGATGAGCACCTACCAACAACTCAAGCCCTCACCAAGCTGTGGAGGTCACACAGCCTCTCTGTGCACACACACATCCCTCATGCTTGCTCAAGCTGACATGAAACAACCTGAATATCAAAAATATTTTTACTAGGCTTTTTCTAAATGAAAACACTTGTTTATTCCTTTCTTTACAACTGAACATGCCAGGCCTGACCTGGAAACGCCCGAGCACAGCAGTGAACAACCTTGCAGGAAACATTAAGGAATCATGCTGCTTTCTAACCCACATGGAGAAAGAGTGGACTTGTGTAGCCATTTCTGAAAGTTTTGTTTTGGAAATGAGATATCCCATGCTCCATGTGGGGAAAATCAATTTGCTACCTCTCTAAAGAAAACATTCCCCATTTGGAAATAAGTGAAACAGACACTTCCTTGTGTGGATTAATGTGGAGACATATGACTTGCTGCAGACTGTTGTTTTGACCCTCCTCCTGACCAGACAATCTCTGAAGAAAGCAAAATGCTAGTATTTTTCATGAGTTACAGTTCAGACTAGCATTGCTGTTAACAGAAAATTTAGAGGCACCACAAACATCAGGTTGGTGAATTTTGAAAAATTAATGTTTCATTTTTCCATGGAAGACGGAGATAAGGTTCAGGATGAGGCTTGGAGTCTCTTTTTCTTCATTTCAGCATGGTTGGATATTAAGACTTTTCCTTGATCGGGAGTTCTTTATGTCCTGCTGACTAACGTGCATTTTAAAAAAAATGGAAAAAAGTTTTGTTTTGTTTTTTTTTTTCCTGGACAAAACCTAAGTATGTGCTGGAAATTATCAAGTGCAGTAAATTGAAATGGAAAGCTGAAGATTTCAGAGAAAAATCTATGCTTGACAAGTACATGACATTCAAGTAGACCTTAGAGCAAATTAAAATAATAGTAACAAAAAAATTCGATGTAGGCCTATTACTGGCTACATTTGATAGGACTATTACTAATGATTCAAAAAGAGGCAGAGGTGTTTGGTAAATATTTGTTCCATACTTGCAAAGAAGCCAGATGATATGCTTGCAAAAGAATATAATTAAAGCCAGTCAATTGACTTGGTTTTACAGAAACCAGATCTTAAAACAACAGAAAAGAAAAACAAACAAAGTACCTTATTTTACACTTTGAAACTATAAGCTTGGTTAGAGAAACTAGCTGCACACATGGAACTTACCTGCATTCAGTAAGACAGCTGATTTAATATTAGATAATACTTTGATTAAAAAACAGCACTACATAATTTTATTCAAGTGTATATTGAATGGATTAAGAACTGGCTAAATGTAGGCATCAGTGGGGAATTTCTACCAAATGAAAAGATTTCTCGTGGGATTCCACAGGGGCTGCTCCTAACCTTTTAAGTATTACAAATTTCATCAGTGAAATAAATATAAAGCCCCTGACAGTTACATTCACACTGACACAAGGACTGGCACAGTGCTAAAACTGACTCATACAAATGAGTAATCAGAAGGAAAACAGACCAGGAAAACACAATGCTCCTCAATACAGCTCCAGCATGAAACCTGCAAACAGGGATTACAGGTCCTATTGACCAAGACAAGGGTGACTGCTCATAGGCCACTCCCCACTGGAAATTCAACATATGCTGATAGGAAGATGCTGTGGCCAACGCTGATAGGAAGATCTGCCTTCAGGGAGGTCTGAATAACTCAAACTGTGCTGGGTTTGAGCAAAAATGACAGAGCAGTCACTTTACCAGGTAACAGGAGCGCCTCAAAGGTGAGAAAAAGCTGGCACACAGGAGTGAGGAGGCATAACCAGGCATGCCCAGGCACTGCAGTCCCCATACCTGATCCAGTGCCAGAATATGGAGGCATGTGTATAACCAGCTTTCTCAAGGCCTTTGGGAAAAGCCTGAGCCAGACACAAGCTGGTGTGCAGGAAGTAAGAGATGAATTTGAGGGTCTGGAGGGTTGAGGTATCAGACAGGGGCTGGGTGTCCCTCTCTCAGGCTGCTGCCAGGAGAGCCTGGCCGCTGCGGGCGGCTGTGGCAGCCTGGCTGGCTGCACCACCAGGCGTCCAGCTGTCTGGCTCTGGTCCTTGCTCAAACAGCTGTTTCCCTTCTCCTTTAGAAAAAAGGTGGTGAACTGGATGAAAGAGTTTGCCAGCAATTTTGGCTGATGAGCCACTACTTGGGGTTCATACCAGATTAGATGACTCAGTGGTTCTTCTGGTGAGAAATTGCATGAATATAAGGATCAAACACAGTGAAGTACTAAGCAATGCAGGACAAGGAACATGAAGGGCTGCAGACTTAATTCAGCAAAGTACATGCCTAACTCGTAAAGACCTGGAGCACACAAGGATGTCTGATGACTTAACTGGGGCTAGCCACAGCTTTGACCCTGCATTAAGCATAGAACACAACCAAGCCAGCGTGGCTCTCTCTGCCACTTATGGGAATGATGCATTCAAACCCTGAACATAGAAATCTTCCTATCTCATCATGAAACACCCTGTGCTTGGGCAGCATCACAGGATCAGACATGGGTTCATCAAATTTCCCTTTCCCTCAGAAATCCGCAGTCAATCTCCAGCCCCAAAACCCTCCATCCCCAAAGGTCACCTCCTGGGAAGCTGCACCCACAGACAGGGGCTTCAGTTTCTGTTGGAGGGTCAGAGCAACACTCAAGAAGTGTAGGCCTGACTTCTCAAAAAAAAAAAAAAAAAAAAAAAGCAAGCAAAGAAAGGAAAGTGAGCAAATGAGCAGGTTCTAACAGATTATGTAATAGCCAAGACAAAGGCAATGCAAACATGGCAAGAAGAAGTGAAAATGCACAGCAAAGCCATGTAAGTCAGCCTGTCTGATCGAAACTCATCAGAACACTCAGGGCAGACCTCCCATTAGAGGGCTGTAGAAAATAGAAGGCAAATCTTAGGGCAGCTTTCCTCACAACGTTTCTTTTTCTCTCCAGTAAAAGGCAGCATTTGTGTAATTGCTGTCTAGCAGAGTCAGCAGTACCCAATGGAGACATGACCTACATACCTCAGAAATACAACAGGAACGTAACCAGTCATATCCACGTAGAGAGATGGATGAGATGGACTAATTGACTGATGGACATTGTGCACGAATATAAACAGGCAGAAATCCATGCCAGAAGGATAAAATGGACAGTTTCCAAGACCTTGCTTTTGGGAATAACAACGCCAGGTAGGAAGCAATGATCATCAAGTTGTGCACAATGTGAAAGTGACAAACATATTATTTAAATAATCTCTTGCATTTCTGATTTGTAACTGATTATATAAGATTTTTTTTGTGAGAATATTATAATTTCCTTTCCTTTTTTTTCCCTTTGCACTTGATCATTCTACTGCAAAGTAATCAAAATTTGTTAGGCATAATCAACCTGCATGAAGATATTAGTAAAGTGACAAGCAGAAACTCCCGAGTAAGCTCTCCCCTTTGATGCCTACATTCAGCTGCTACCACAACAATTACACAAGGCATTAGGTGGAGGCAGGAGCAGCAGCCACAGCCTAAGCCCTGTGCTCATTCACATCTCTGGGTCATCACCAACTTCACTTGCAGCACTTGGCTTGCCAGGCCCCCCCACCACAGTGCACAGAGTCAGCAAAGTGTTCAGAGAGAACTCCACTTCTGCAGAGAGCTTGGGAAACAAAGCCTTGGCACCCTGGGAGATCTGGGTGACATGGGGTGTTATTGCTGAGGTGCAGAGGGGACGCTGCCCAGCACTGCTGAGCACAGGAAAGGATCTGCACTTTTTCACCCATAAAACACAGAAGTGGAGCTCTGGCAATTTTGTCAGTTTGTGTATAGGCAGCTACGGAATCTGTACAAGTCCCAAAACATCCCAAAAATGGTGGTTTTAAAGTCCTGATTGTAAGATCATGTGCCCAGTTTAAATGAGTGCAAACCCCATGGACTTGGTGTAATCATCCCAAACATCAACACAAACAAAACTGATCCCATCTCTTCATCTTGGCCCCAGCAAATCTCTAGCACTCAAAAATCCAAATAAAACTGAGCTGTATTCATAAATTTATCTGAGCAGGGCAGGGTTTAAACTAAATATGCAGTCAGTTGTGCAATATTCTTCCGTAGTCAATACTGGTTCTTAGGAAATTATCTGAGTGAATTAAGTGGAAGACTATTAAACAATTTACACACTTCCTTGTGTTTCAGATGTCTAATTATAGCTGTGTTTGTCTCTCCCCGCAGAACTGTTGTATACCACATGGTATGCATATTTCAGCATCCAGCATTATTAACTCATGACCGACTGTCAGTTGATCATTATCTAACACATGGGGTCTGCAAAAAAAGCCTTATTTGGGCAAGAGCAGGCTCCGGACTCACTCCCGCTGCATTTCCCCCAGAAGAACTTCAGTTGGATTATTATCTACTGTCAATGGAAACTCCGAGCTTACTTATGTAAAATCTGCAGACAGGAAAATAAATCCTCACTGAGTTTAAACAGTTGATATTAAAACCATCTCCAGCTCGGCTGGTTTAAAGAAAACTCTCAGTTGCCCTCTAGTGTCCCCCTGCTGCCACGCCAAGCAGCCTGCCCGCCACAGCCAAGGTCACACAATTTAACCTGATTTCACGACGGCAGATTTGCTATTTGCCTAATATTTTGCACAAAAGGGCGAGGGGGGGATGCTTTCTCCCCCCCTGGAAATTTCAGGGCTCCGGCCCAGGAAGCCCAGAGCTTGCATAATGTTTACAGCTGTAACTGAGGCGCATGACACACGGGTTTTATGAGTGAGAATCTCTGAAATCGCTCTGTGTGCTGCACTCCATAAAGTTCATTCATAACTAAAAATAGACTAATGTACAAACTGATTTAGCATTATACTGAAGCCTAAGGAACATAGGGAGTCTGCAGAATTCCCTAATATGGAAGAGAAGCTGAGTTTTCAAAAGCAGCAGTTTATTTGTTTCTGAAAATGGACAACATATGTGAAAGATTTAATATACAGAACCAGGTGTATATATAGCCTAGATCTTCATATGTGCCTATTTTCATGCTATATAAAGACTTTATACAGCCTGGAACTATAGATTTAATAATAGATTACTAAATTAAGTCTGCACAATCACTTCATAAAATAAATAATTTCAATTTAAAATACAGCTGAAGGGTTTGGACAATTTCCTGCATAATAGAGGCCCATCCCTGAAATGTAAATAACACCAGTATTAAAATAAGTCAATCAGGCACATCACAAAAAAAAAAAGGTACATGAAAACAAATGCATTTTCCAGTCTATTTTAAGTAAGGATGCCAAACCTCTATTTTATTTGAATGTTGCTTTGATACATTACTACTGGCTTTTTCTTTTTTTTTTCCCAAATGTCCTCTTCTTCCTAAAAGGAATCCAGGGCTGACTAAGTCTTAACATTTTGAAAACAGCAAACCATCAGGGTTTTGTAACAAGAATTATTCACTGCCTTCCTGTGTACTGTCAGCATTCTTAAAATAATGTTACTATAAAATTAAACAGTGTGCTCTTCAGAAACACATGACGTTGCTTGCTCTGTTTTTTTAACTGTAATTGTGCAATTTTAAAATTCTCTTCTTTCTCAATGCCTTCTCCCCAAACAAATACCTTTGATAGTTATAAGGTTACAAAAAAAGTTGACTTTTTTTTTTAACTTACAGGGCACCTATGATATTATTGACTGATTACACAGTAAAAATGACAAACATTACTTTATTTGGTATATATCCTAAGTTAATTGTAAGGCCTTCTCTCCTTAATTTGACAAGACTGAAATATCACAAGAAGTACATATGGCAATTCAGAAAATATAATCAGGGAAAAGGCGAAATGAACATTTCAGAAGACAAATGATTTGATTTGCATAAGCAGATATTTGTAAGGCTCCGCCTTTCTCTACTGCCTGAACAGCACTTTCCATTTCTCTTGCTCTCACTTTCACAGCATAGTTCACAAGCACAGTAATTTCACTTTCCACCCCAAAGTGTTGCCCCAATTGGTAAGAGGAGCTTTTTTCCAACAGCAGCCAGCGATGCTGTGGACACTGAAGAGGTGACACTGTGCATCCAGGCAAGGAGGTGGCAAGGAGGTGCAGGAACCCTGACCCACTGGGTCCAGCCATTTGTGCTGCTGCAGCACCCCCACTTTTCAGAGGAAGGTTGTGTCTCAGCTTCAACTTATGCCAGAGCCCAAAAATACTGGAAATGCCACTAAAATAATTAATGGGGTAGTACAGTCCTAGCACCACCTGGCCACGTTAGGGATCACCTGCCCCTAGACATGTCTCTCAGGGACAGAGTGGGACCCCTGGAAATCCACTGCCCCCTTTGGAAGTCCACTGCAGACTAGTCTCTTGCTCTCTTAAATCTCTTGGATTTAAGTTTTTTCTAGAAGTCTCCCCATCAGCCATGACCTGAAGCTACTTTGTTTAGGAAATCTGACAAAGTGACAGGGTGGCCAAACCTACATATCTGATTTTAAACAGATAAAAATAGCACCAAGACAAATCATCACCTCTTCTGGATTTCCAAGTACACTATTAAGTAAGACTTGGACTTCAGCTAAGGTGAATATGAAGATTCATTGTCCCAGGAGATAAATATTGACTGAGGAAAAGCAAAGGTCAAATTGGTCAATATTTATTCAAGAAACTCTAATCTTGATGCAGTGTAACATACACTCAGAATGTCTTCATCAGCTGTCTCTGGAGATCTTTTCATTACAACTAAATACTACAGAAGGATCTTCTCCCCTCCAAAATTCATATGTAAAAAAACTTCAGAAACTCAAACACACCAACTGCAAATAGGAAGCTTCCTGTGCCAATGGCCTCAGCAAAAGGACGTGTTGATTTGCAAATGCTATCTGCCCAGTCTGCATGCCAAAATTCAGCAGCCCTGAACTCTGAAGATGTGAACAACAAAAACTTTCTGACTCATTGCATGGCAATATTTCAGACTACCACAAACAGAATTTCTTCTTTGGTGAGGACTAATGCAACCCCTTCTTCCTCTGTCTCAAGTATCTGTAAATTAGGACTGAAATTTTATCTCTGGTTTCTAGTTCACATAAAGATTTACCTTGGTACAATGCTAAATAAGAGTTTTGGAGGGGTTATGGTCCTATTATTTATTGTGGCAAGTGTGTTAGTCCTATTATTTATCTAAGGTTTCAAGATTACTGCCTGCCTTCTAAAGGTTTTCTACATGTTATTTTTGTCTGAAGCCACAGTGCTATGGACTCTTTTCCATACAACAGCACTGTTGAAAGCAAAAATTCCAGGAAATTTGTAGAAGCTGATTTTTCTGAGGATGCATTATGAAGAAAGACACTTGCATCCTCTGGATTTTCAATGAAGTTGTTCCTAGAATTCCCCTTAGCACCTTCACACAGCCACTCAGCCATTGGGAAGGTTTTAACACCCCTACTCCTGTGTTCATTCAAACAGCCCAGCACAGCTGCTGAACTCCTATTTCTAACCTTTTGTCTTCACTAAACAGTCAAACATAGCGGATTTGTTGCAATCACCATGGAGATCTGTTGGTTTCAAATTAGGCACAAACTGTTTGTTTCCTTTGCTATTTTTATTGTGTTTTGAGCCTATTATGCTCATCCCACCCTGCCCTTTCCTTATCTTACTGGCAAGTAAGAAAAACTGGCTTCACTGGGAAGCACAGCCTAGACACAGCCACTCCTGAGCTCCATGGAGGACAGCGATGGTGTCCCTATCTCAACTGCCTTTCCTCACTTTCGCCAACCAGTGAGTCTGCACAAGGTCAGACTACACTGCTGAGATGACAGAAGGGCCAAATGAAGTAAATGCCTGCTAACTGGAAGAAAAATGTGAGCCTTGCTTTGTGCAGCTTCATAGTTGGGCCTACTAGGGTTGGAAGAATTAATATACTCCCTGCAAAAGGGAATGATAGGCAGGGTTTGGTCTCACATGTGCAATGAAATGAATGAACCACCAAGGGCTGGCATGGGAGAAACGGCCCTGGCATGGCAAAGGGAAGCAGGATAGGGATGGGACCATGTGGCAAGGGGGGCAAAGGTGAGGAACTGAAGAAAAGGAGGACTGAAGCAATAGGTACTAGGGAGATGTGCACTTCTGGACTGTTTGGATTACATAGAGAAAGCAGTTAAATCCAGCACTCCCAAGGCAGGTGAAAGTGTCACCAAGAGACACCTGGGCTATTGCAGCCAGACTCTGTGGAGCACCCTCTCACCATGGAAAGGCTCACTGAAAGCATGAAGGAGTTGTTAATTGACTCCCAAGTGAAGTCTCTAACAGAAATTCCTTTGGAGGCTCAGAGAAAGACACAAGGACCGATAGTGCTGAATGTAGGTTTCCCACAGCCCAAGTCAATGGGCTCCCTGTGCCAAAAAATGCAGCAGGCTGGGATCTGACAGTCCCAAAGCTGCGTAAGCCAAATGCAAGCCTTTCCCACAGTTCTGTGACAGGTACACTGCTGCCTTTAAAACAGCATCGAGTCTCCACTCAAACACTTCTCTGCTTCTGCAATCGTATGCAATCCATAATATGGAACTTAAATTAAAATTCAAAGGCCAATTAAAAAAATAAAATCAATGAAATGCTTTTATGAAAGAGAAGATTGATCTGCAGCTTATAACTTCCAGTAATGTAATATTTTAGAACTTTAATAAATAATGCTTTTATCTTGATTGCAAAATAATATCCTGCCATGAAAACACAGAGCAGAGGTAGGAAACTGTTCAACAAGAATTAAAATGTCACACTTTGCACAGAATGGTGCATTACAATTATTGGTGAAACACATTTTTCAAACTTGTTAACACAAAATTAACAATTACATACATCACTTAATTCTATAAGTGCATATCTCTTGAAGTACCCATTAGCCAACCATGCCTAGTTCAGTTTTAATATACATGCAGGCTTTGCAGCACAGAGGGGATGTAACTATGCAAGCGCTGGCACAGTAAACCCTGAAATGGCAAGTGCTATTAAATTGAGATGCAATCACACTGAAAGGGAAACATTAACAAACAGCAGACAATTGAGAAGAAAATACAGGGCGCTTGTGTTCTAATACATGTGCCTCTAAACCTTATATAACTATTCATTGTCTAGTTCATCTGGCCAGGGGCCCCGTTTGCTCCATGCCATTCTATACTAATTTTATAATAATAAACTGTTATACAAGCTTTATACAGTCATGCATATGAAGAGGTTGTGGAAGACATTACATTTGATTATGTTTCTAGCAAAGACACCATCTTGAAATTAAACATAGCCTGGTAGAAGTTTAAAATTTATTAAAAAAAAAAAAACCCTAGCCAAAACAAACAAAAAAACCCCCAAACAACAACAACCAAAAAGAAAAGAGAAATTAAAGGAAAAGGAAACAAATGCATGCAAACAAATAATTTTAAAACCGCAAACAAACAAAAAAATCCTTTCTAATAGGTTCCTTTCCTCCCCCCTATCACCTCCACACTATGCATGACAGATGAATACCACTCATTCTTGCATTGTATTATATCCCATAATACAATGCAAGAATCTGCATGTTTCTGGACTATGCTCACTGGAAGACAATCAGTGATTTTTGGAAATGCATGGGTTTTTTAAAATACACTTTATTTTTGTAAAAACAAAGCAAAATGGTTTACAAAGCCAAAAGGAATGCATGAAATAGCTGGGGTTTAAAAACCATGTTATTTTTTGCTTTAGCATGAACCAACATGAACCACTGAGATGCCTTAGTTAAGATTTAGCTGTACCACAAAACATTCGTAGGACAGCAGTTGGAAAACTTGGGGATGAGAGACACAGGACACAAAAACATATACACTACAAACGAGATCCAATCCAGAAAAGTAGTTTCATATTCCACACTTGTCTGTGGAATTGTCTGAGAATTTTCTGCTCAACATTACTTCCAGCTTTATCACAGCAGTTCAAAACTGGCTATATTTAGTCACTGACCAGTGCCAGAAAGCACTACCAGACTATAGGATCATGGCATATTTTAAGTTTGATATCTCATCAACTATCAAGGCCAGAAATAAAATGCCTGTTATAATCAGAAAGAGTGAAAGCCTCAGAGCCCCAAGATACATGAGCTTTTCAGCTAAGTCACAAGATATCCTAACTGAAAAATCACATTCTGATTATCATTGTGTGCCTGATACTTCCTGACCACCCTCTACATATTTTGATTTCAACGTTTTAACATCTAATCTAAAAAAATCCCATTAAAGCTAGTGAAGCAATGTTTTATGTGGGGGCCCTGAGGCACTTCCACATGCAAATACCACCACCACATACCAAAAGCAGAGTTGGCACTGAAGTGGCACTGAAGCTGATGGGTATAAGAGCAAACCCCAAAAAGCTTTAATGCCAGATTCTGATCTAAATCACAGCACTGTCAATTCAAAGTAATTGACTCCTGTGGATTTACATGAGTAGAAAGGAGATCCTAATCTTGTTCTTAACCTTTACCTTTGAAGTAGAGATGATCATAAATCAGGTTTTCCTGTCCAACAGGAAAATGTCAGAATTTCATAACTTTCTTCAAATCAGGCAGGCAGTCAAAAATGTTCTGAGCAACACTAACAGGCTTTTTAATTTTAACGTGTCTAATGCAAAGAAAACAACTGGAAATACTTATACAGATTAAAACTCTCATCTCAAATGGTTTTGACAAGACAGTGCATTCTGCTGAATGTGGGCTCAAAGCCCTGTGCTTGAACAGTGAGTGCTGAGTTCCCTGAGCTGCAATGGTACAACCACTGTGGAACAGCACCAAAACTCATCTAGAGAAAGGGATGGGTACAGGACATGGCCACACTAGCACCAGCTGTGACAGCACTGGCCCTGAGAATATGTCAACACATGATAAAAACCAATCTTCCAATCCTAGACCAAGCACTTAATTTCAACCTTTCTGATGAAAAAAAAAAAAAGAAGAAAGAAAGGGGAAAAAGACCAAAATCCAAACAGACATATAGCAGCTGTGGGCTGTTACTGTGGAAAAGATTTCCATTTCATTTAAATGGCATCTTCAAGGGCTAAAAAAAGGTATGAAGGACTTGACTCAGTAGAATGGGACAACTTTGTGTGAGGTAAAAGTTATGCCAGAATTAAAATGCAGCCATAAGTGGCAACCAGGGGCAATGAAGGGGTGGAGCCAAACAAGGGGTTTGCCTGGAGCTCAGACCCACGGCCAAATGTTCCTACCAAAGAAAGCAGGAACCTCATGCATTCTCTAGCTGCAGGAATGCAAGACAAGGTGGCAAAACTCTCTTCAGCCACTAAGGAGTGTTTGTTGACTTCCTGTAACCTATTTAACCATTGCTACCTCGCTTTGGTTGAAGCTTCTGAACCTGCAAAAGTCCATCCAACTGCAGCCTCCTGCAACTGCTTCTGGCTGCATGCCCCACCTCATCTCTGCCTTTGACTGATGTGCCAATTGGAGCTTGTGTTTGCTACTTTGGGACTGTCTGATTTTCATGGCTCTGCACGCTTAGACCCAGCCAGGACAGCCCTGATGCCTTCTCCAGCTCACCTGAAATGGGAGCTGATGTTACTGCTCATTCATCTTGGCTGCCTTTGCTCTCCCGAATATTTCTGATGGTTGCTAGGCAACTATTGTTGAATACATGCATGAGGCATTAATTGTATGAGCACTTTAAAAGAGGAAAATTCTTTAAAACTGAGGACATTGCCATACCAAAAATAGGATTTTTCTTTTATGAGGGCAACACTCGTGGCTGGGAATGTTGAAGGTTTCAGTATGTCAGAGGCCAGATGAGTCACTCAGATTACTCACATGCAGCGCAGCACAAAAGCAGCATCTCAGCAGACCTGGCTTTATTATAAAGTTTTATTTTAAATTAAGTGCTTCAGATCTAGTTTTATCTTCTGACTGCTGTCATTGGGATATCACAGTCCACATTTTCATGAAATTAATTGTGTTGGGTCCAGCTGTTGTTACAGTGTTGGAAGGTAGGGAGTGTATCAATTCAGTACCTTCTAAACCAAACATGGCACCAGCAACTACTCCTCTTTGCTACACTTCAAAGAGATGCTGTAGTCTCACTGCTGATCCTAAGTGCTCTGCGCTTCTTACCCATAAATGTGGATTTCATTTTATAGGGTCTTTTTTTCCAAAATACATTCCAATGTCATGATCAAGCTCTAAAGACAGTAAACACAGACTTCCATAAATTGACTTAAACTTCTAAACTAAGCAACTGCAAGGATTTGCAGCTAGGTAATTTTTAGGGGGGGTTGTTTTATAAAAAAAACCATCTCTACCATTACTAAACATTCACAATGTACACATATTCATCTTAATTACAGGCTGCCTTGCAAAACAACCAGCACCGAAAACCCCCTGAAGAACCATCTTTTTTGGCAAATGAGTACAACGATTATGGTTCATTGCAAAATCGGGATGCTATAAAAGAAAGAGGGCAACTATACTGCTAATTTTAAACATGGTATTCTGAGCTAAGAGCTGCTCAGGACCCTGGGAACAACCTTTTCCATTTTGCAAAATTGTGCTCTACCTCTGTGAAAGTTCGTAATGGGACACAGGCTTAGCTCATCACAGTTCAGCTGAGGTTTGTAAGACTTGAAGGTGAAGGGACTTATTTAATCAGGGAAGTGAGAAGTAGAATCATCAACACCTACTCAAAGTAAACATGCCACCCCACAGCAAACAGCTGTTTTACACCGGGAGTTCAACTTCCATTACAGTTGCAAATCCAGAGGGAAACACAGGAGGGTGATGACAGAGCTGGAAGATCGCACCACACCTCTCCGTTGAAGCAGCAGCAGTGTCTGTGAATATCACTTATGTGAGTAGGATGATCACCATTAGCGTTTTCACATATTCTCTTATCCCTTCTGTGACCTGAAACTGCTAATTTCAAATAAATTCATTCTCTTCTACTATCCGTTTGTTTCTAACACCTTCTTTTTAATTAACATCTCTTTAAAGCTATTGCTAAGTTAAGGTGACCAGAGATGTTTGTGAAGGACCCATCGGGGAAGACTCATGAAGTCTAAATCTGCAGATGATCTTGCAGTGTGTTGCCACACATTTAAATGACACGTTACTGAGTTAGGTTTTCCATTCTTCACCTGAGGAGAGCCCTTTACAGGAGTTACTAAAAGTGGCCTCAAATGGACCTAAAACTCTTCCCGGAGCTGATCTCCCGAAAGGAGAGCAGAGGAGCACACTGCCTGATCAGTACTCTGAGGCAGGCAACTGCGCATGGTGGATGGAGCCAGGGAAGGAGAATAAAGATGATGTAGGCTGTTAACAGCCCCTGAGTGGATCAGTGAAGACATTGATGTTTAGCTCCTAACACAACACATTTCCTCCATAATCCTGTTCCTCATTCTCCTGTCCACAGAACAGACAAAGCTCTGCCTTGTTTAATCAAGAGTGCAAGCAAATTTTTGAAGGTTTGTTTTATTGTATAATGGACAGAAGATCTAGCACAGTCTAGCCTTTACTGGCCTGGATGCTATAAACTACATATATTAATGAAGTTACAGTTTTTGAGTCCAGAAGGAATTAGGAGGATATTAGCACCTTGTTTATCTTCTGCAGATAGTGGCTATACAGCTGAATGACTACTGGATGAAGAGTCCTGGACTACAGTATCTCTTCTTTGATTAAGGGTCCTGTCTTTTACAAAGCAGTCTTGATTTAAAGGATTCAAGTAAAAAAGAATCTATGCTACTCCTAGTTAAGTTGTTACCATGGTTAATTACCCCTCGCTGCTACGTAATTGTGCCTTCGTTTCACCATTAATTTATCTGCTTCCACTTTGAAGCATGGGGTCTTGCTATGCGTCTGCCAAATTACAGAGACCTCTACTGCCACAGGTCTCCCATGAAGTACTAACAGAATGATTGGACCCCTTCTTAGTCTTCTCCCACGTGCACTAACTGGAGCAACATTCTTTAGTCTTTCACTTAGAAGCAAGTCTTCTGAGCCATGAACTGCTTTTTAGGCCCTTCCTTAACCCTGTCCAGTATATGAATATTCTGAAAGGAATCAGAATCAGGTACAAAGGTAAAAGTAGGGAAAAACCTTTCTTCTAAAACACTTCCTGCTCTTCCATGTTCCTCTACAAGCCCATAGTTCAGAATAATACACTTGAGTATTAGTAGTGCAGTTATTCCATGAAATTGTACCACCCTTTCTGCAGCAAGCTATCATCATTTGACTGACTAACCAAAAATGTTAGCTCTTAGGGGGTTGATAATGATTTCCTCTAGCATTAGAGGCAGGAGTAGTAACACCTCTCTATTTTTTCTCTCTGTTCCCTGCTTATTAATCCAAGAAGAGGTCTGCTCTCTTATTCCAGTCAATTGGTTATCTAGCATTACCCCAAGTAATTTATGCCATTAAGACCAACACAACAGCCCTGAAGCATATGGAAATGCTGCCAGATCACTAGAAGACCAAGACAGACCTGTATCTGAGGCCCAAACTTCAGCTGAAATGTAAGCTATCACCACTTCCCTCACCTTTGGCCCATCATGGACAATATATCAACTAAAAAAATTCACAAAAAAGTCATAATTGCCAATGATAAACCTATACAATAAATCCACACTACTTCTTTTATTAAAATTTGCCTTCACTTTCAGGACATATATAAAAACAAGGTCCTAGGAAGAAACTACCAGCATCCACTGGCTATAGACACATGCAAAAAGTGATTGCTGAGGTCTCTTAAGCTATTTGTGTAAATGATAAACTAATTGCCTGTGATCCGTTTGATCAGGTTTACAAAGATGCTGACAGATAATGAGAACTTAAACAGCACTATTGTCAATAGAGAGGAAAAAGCCCTACTCTGGATCCCCCTCAATGCCCTCACTTGATTTCAGAGAGAGAAAACTATAGCAAGAATTTTAATGACCTATTTTGCCTCTTTTGCAATTTGATTTAAAAGCAAATTCACAAAATCCCAGCCACGTGGAATTTACATTCTGCAGAAGTCTCACCCACCAGCAATTACTACTGCAGTGTTTAAAATTTTAAAAGAAAACAAACCCAAACCTGAACAAAACATTATTTTTCAATTAATTTTCTTACTCTGATTTCTCTCCACATTGCATCATCTCCCAGTTACTGTGATTTTGCTGAGTGTGCCAGTTTCTTAAATACACAGCTATAAAATGTATGGACTAATTGTTGAGCAGAACTGAAGAGCTATTAAAACTGCAATAGTACAGCACTTCCAATGGTAGTCTATTATTTCTACATGATTGGTTTTGTACAGTCTAACTCATGCAGTGAAACTCTTAGATAAATTAACTCCTTCGTTTTGACATAAACATCAAAGGGAGAATTAAAGGAGAACGAACATTATTTTCTGCTGCTATTTTAGACCTACTGTTCATAACATCCACGAACGTTCCTGGAAAGTTACAAACTATTTAAATTGAGAAGGCCATTTGCTGTTTTATCAAGTCTGTAATACACAAAATTTGGCTTCAAAATGATCTCATTTTCCCATTTCATGTTTCCCTGTCATCTACATGGTAGAGCATGTTTACAGAACTTTATAACTATAATATACAATTCAGTCATTTCTAAACAGCCCTGTAAGAGTAAGTCTGAAATGTACACATTTTAGAGATTACTTAGTGAACACCAAACCCTTTCCCAGCTGTTTTAAATTTTGAATTTCCCAATAAATGAATAACATACTAAAAAAGCAAACAAGATCTGACATTATTTAGTCTAAGTTTCTAAAATGGCATAACATCTGTGGCTAAAAACAATTCTGAATAACTATATTTAACTAGAGCAGTATTCTATTATTCATAGCTCATTTTCCTTACAGACTAGGGGACTTAATGTGGTGTTCAAGCATTTCAAACATTTCTTTTAATTGTTTAGTCCTTCCAAAAGCCAAACTGCTGCAAAAAGGGGGAAAATGTTCACTCATATCTTTTATATATATTCATGTGACCAACCCATGATCTCAGTTAAGTGCCACAACTGTTCATTAACACACATCACAGCCCCCCAGTCAGCACTGGGAGCTTTGAAACCATGCCAGAAGCAGGGGCTCAACAAATGGCACTTTGACCTTTTCACTACTAACTTCAATCTTTATTAAAATCTCTCAGACGTCAGCTCTGTCTCTCTCTTTTACCATCTTTTATGAGCTCCTGAAATACCTAATATTCATTCATTAAAGGGAAAAGTTTGTTACATTCTTACATAATGATAGATTCCCCTTTCACATGCAATCGGCTTGTGAAATGCCTTTGATTGAAAAAGAGAACGAAACACCCCCTCCCCCTGCCAAACAACTCTAAATTCAGAATGCTCACTCACTTCCAGGGAAATCAAGCATGCTGCCTAATATTAAAAAATCTCATGGCATCCAGGCAAGTTTAGCTCCGTTTTATGTTCCCCTTATTAAATTTCACCTTAGCAACACACAAAATCCTCACCCCGCTCTTTGCTTGCTTTTCCAGTTTCATGCTTGCATCTTTACTTCCTTAGTCCAAGCATTTAAAGGGGGACAGAAACTGATTTTTTTTGTCCAGCAGTTTCAGTTTCTTACAATAGAGTCACCAAAACCAGCAATCCCATGGAGGAAAATGCAACTAGAGACAAATATAGGCTTTGATCATTTTTATGGTGCTCAAGCATAGATTTGGAGGAGAGAGAGAGAAATCATGATTTTTTTCTTTTCCTTTTATTTGCCTACCAGTAATTAAATAATTACACATAAAGAACAACAACAACAAAAAAGAACCACAGAAAAAGTTCTCATGAGTCATTTATGTGTTTTCATTCTTTGTGTAAACTTTCTGGCACGCCCTATATGCTTCATTTCTTGCTTTAAATAAGTAAGTACTGGAAAATATGCATAGTATTTGGAACCAAGGGGAATGACACATTAATTCAAAGTTTACTTTGCGTAAGTTTGCGTTTTCCAAATTTGAAATGCAACTTCAAGGAAACCTAAAACTCACCTTCAACCTCTGATTTCTCTCCCCCTTCACCCACGGATTATGCAGAAGGTATAAGCTATTCATTTAAGCAGCACAGTGAAGTATCATCATTAGGTGGCTTAGTTACCTAGGATACTCCTATCAGCCTGACCAGTAGGGAACCTGGGAAGCGTGAGCTCCAAAGGGGGAAAAAGTAAACAAAGTAATGAGTAACAGTTACAGCTCCTTAAAATGTGTACATTAACCTCGCTATTGGGAAACTATTTGCTTTTTAGAGGCAGCACCCTCTGACTGAAATAATGATAAATATTTTGGAAATTCCATCTCAAGCCAAAATGAAATTACCCGAGTGCACTCTCAGAGAACAAAGCTTTTTAGTTTTAGTGTACCTTCAAATGAACTCAGGTAAGTTTACAAATGGTCTATACCTAAAAGACCATTAGCTAAAATTGCATTTGTTTTTATTGAAAGACAGCCTCAAGTGCTGACATGTAATATATGACATGGGATACATAATAATACTGTTAAACCAGTTCTGACATAATATTTCCCTAGGCATAATAACCACAAATGACTGCTTTAGTTAAGAACTAGCCAGAAAGAAAATAGAGCCACGTAAAAGTAGCTTTAACCGTAAATACCTCAACAATATTTTATGTCACTTTGTAAAAAAGTTAAAGGAGTCCCATAATAATTAACAACAAAAACTTCATGTTCTTTACTATTGTATAGCGGTTGTGAAAGGTTATTTCATAGTCCCGCAGCTGCCAATGCTGTAAATTATGCAGGCACCAAGAAGCATTAAGGAGAAATAATAGCAATTTAAACTAAGGCTGACGTAATTCATGATAAACAGTCATTGGAAAATATTACAATGTTGTCTTTTTTGAGTGGGTTTAATCAGAAGAATGTGACCATATTCTGACACAAACCACTCCACTTTTCCATTGTACGGGAATGGGGGCCCTTCCCTGGCCATAAAGGTTTCCCTTGCTCACTGCCACTGCTGAGCCCCAACACCTCAGGGACGCTGCTCACAAGGCTTGGGTTGCCAGTGGGCCCAGAGTTCTGAGACAGCTCCAGAGTCGGAGCAGGCCTGTTGGTCCAAGGGAGGCACAGAAACCAGGGGAACGGTCAAACAAGGATGTGCTAATGAAGGCATATGAGGCAAAAGAGATGGCTCCAGACTATGATGGACGTGGCTCACAAACACAACGAACACAGCCCATCTTACTTTTTGCCACGATCACAAAACATGATGTTGATAGCTGAATTTTAAAAACAGCCATCAAGGGGAAATCTTATAAAAAAGGAATTAGTAATGTACATCTACAATAATTTATTGAATGGACACTAATAAAGAGGATGCATGTGTAGGAGATGACAAAACACACGCTATGGGTTACATTTATCAGGCACAGAAGAACAGCTCACTTGCAAACCCTCATTTGCTGGAACTACACATCAATTCTCTGCTGAACTCTTGTCTGGCAAAACATGTAAACCCCACAATAGCATCACATAGTCACTAAGCTAAAAAATTCACTGTAGTTCTGGGACACTGAGGGAATGCGCAGAAGCAGCTTTTCAAGCAGTACCTGCCCTTCCACTCAGCATCTGCGGCCTTCCTGAGGGCAGCAGGAACACGCATCCCAAATAAAAATCAGTGTTCTCCATCAAGGAGTTTTGATTATATAGTGAAAACTAATCTATCTTGCTATTTATCCTGGTTACAACTATGCTTGCTAGTGAAAATGCACTAAAAAGACAGAAAGGGGTGGAAGCTAACAGCATTTGTTTCCATTGAAGTTCTTGCAGAGGAAGGTATTTTATCATACTTTACCACATATTACTTATGTTCACTTAACAGCTTGCTGTTAACATTCGGTGAGATTCTGTCTTTGGTTAACTGGTGAAAATCTTGAGTAACAGCCTCAGAAGTGCATAGAGTTATGCTGCATTTACGCCACTAAGGAAGGCAGAATGTGACCCCTTATCAGTGCCTTTTTGCTTTGAGTATACAAATATTTTATGCATTTCAATGATTGACAGAATGCAAAACTTGCAAATATTTATTTTTAGCTGTATGGGGAAAAAGCAATTAGAGCTAAAAATGTTAAGAATGAAGAAATCACTTAACAGAAGCAATTATGTTGGGCACATAAACAGCTCTGCCTTCAGACATTTTATTCAAATGCTGCAGAGCACGCTAGAAAATATCAATTGTTTAAAAAAAACCCCTCCAAATATTTTTTCACAACTGAAAAATCAATCATTATAAACAACATCTGGGGATCATTAATATCTTGCTCTACAGTTGAATTAACAAAATAAGAAAGAAATCTGACCAGAATCCAGAACATTTCCAGATTCACTTTCTCAAGCTAAAAGCTCGTGTTTGCAGAGGTGGGGTGGGAGGGAAGAGGAAATGTACATTTATCTATATTGTATTTAGCACTATTATGCATTAATCACTACTTCCCCTCCAGCTATGTCCTGTTTTTGTTTTGAGAGACCTAAAATTTGAAATATTTAGCTAAGCCACCCTGCCCAAGACCTTGGAAAAAATTAGCATATTTTTCAGACTGTTGGAGATGCCACCGTAAAGCTCCATCTAAGGAGCTCCCAGTATCCATGTTAATAAAATTCTCCATACTCCTCCTATTGCTGTTCAAAATGTTTTAAACATTCCAGTCTTTGCAGAGGACCACTAACACCTATCCCACTCTAATATCACATCTGCATTAAAACAAAGAAGCCCAAAGCATCTATATAGAAATTTCAGGTTTTTCTGAATTTCACTGCTATAAATTATCCTGCAGGTAGCCAAAACAGACAACGGCAATAATGCTGATACTTTACATCAGCTGAAAAACTTTAATAAAACACCCAGTCAGCTCAAATACAATTTTTGTACTGGAGCTAGTTTAAAAAGAAAAGCCAACTTTGACTCACACAAATAAAATAAGTCACCAACAGGAAAACTGTATTTCATTTAGAGTGAAAACATTCTTCCGTCCTTTTTTTTTTGTTTGTTTTAAAGACTCATTCCCTGCCAAGGTTTTATTTTGTTATGTTTTTCCCCCAAACAACTGATTTTATCTGTGAGTCACAAACTTCTGTAAACTAAGATGCATAATGAGAGCAAAGACCAAATTTCAGCTATACCAAGAGTAATGGTACCACTCCATACCCTGGAGTGACCAGCTTTCAGGCTACAGAATTTTTCTGGCACATGATCCATCCCTAAAAAGTCCTTCCTTCTTCATAATGCTGCTCTTCCATGGCTTCCCTGGCCAATGACAGGGAGGGTAAGTCTTTCTGAAATTGTTGGCTCAGAAACTCCAGCAGCTGGGAGGACTGGTAAGTCACCCCTCATTCCCAACCACTCCCTGCCAGGCCTGGAAGTGAGACAAACTGCCTTCGCCATTGTTTTACAGGGAGAGATGAGCTGCTGAAGGTTGTGAGGTTTGCATTTTAATGCAGATAACAATATATTGCTTGCTAGGGGAAAAGTTAAGTTTGGTTTGGGGGATGGGGAGGAGATAAGAGGGACCTGCAATGCCCTTTTGCACATGGATTTTTTTCAATGAGCAGTTTCCCTCTGCATTGCTCATGTTACGGCCAAATGAAGATGGTTAATTTTTCAGAGAAAAAATTGTATTTATACCACAGTAGGTTGTAGTTCTCTCACATTTTGCTATCAAATGTTTCATTAAAAAATTGAGTTTTACATGCAAACCCAAAACCTTCTCTTGGGCTTGAACATGTGTTTTGAGTACTCCAGGGACCAAGCACATTGTTAAACGGCATATTGGACCTAGCATGCTGTAAAAATAATCCAGAATGATGTAAAATTTACCAAACAGATTTTGAAAATTGAGAAGAAATAAGGTATTCTGTTTTCTCTCACACTCCTGTTTATAGAAAAAGCAAGGCCATCCTCACACAATGAAAAATAGCTTTTGGATTCATCTTTAGCAGACAGAATTTATAACATTTATCTACCAAAGCACCATGAAAAATTGTTCTGAAATTTTCACCTGGTGAAGCTGATGGAGCTGAAACTCACAATCACCCAGACCACAGCTGGATCACAGAAAGATCCTGGCTCATTGATGAGCCCTAGAAGCCACTCCAAGCCATGGAGCTGGCACAAGCCTGGCAACTGAAGTCACCTTTTTTGGACAAGCAAACACAGAGGACATGTGCTGCTCTAGCAACAAGTGCACACTGATTTATGCCCAGTGACCTTCAGATACACCTTCTGAACACTCATAGGCAGCTTTGCCTCCAGCTAGATCCCTTTGGTCTGTAATGAAAATTATTAGAAACCTAATTTTTTCATTCCTTTTCTCCTGCAGCACATATGACCACACAGCAGATGCCAGTAAATGATATGCATTTATGAAAGTTATTCAGTAACAGCAACCCCAGAGGCTGATAAATGAAAAAGATTTTGAAAAATGTCTTGAGTTGAAGAGAAATGAATTGTTCCTTTTCATTGCTCATGTTCATTTCATTATCCACCTGGACTGCTTCACGCTGGTGAGGACCTCTAATTGCTCTTATTTCAGGAGAGGGATATGTGTGCAGTTGGACTCCAGTCATAGCCAGGAACGTGGGCTATCAAGATATCCAAGCATGGTTTATGTCTTCTGCTTTCTGAACAGAAGCAAGCTCTTGAGCCTATTTGCATTCTGGAGGGGAACCCTCCAAGGCAGTTGGATTAACTAATCAGTGGTTATATCAACAAGAATGGGAGCAGGAAGCTTCCCACTCACAGCAGTCTTTCCTCTGTAAATGTAGAGCAAGTCCTTCTGTGGCAGGCTGCAAAGAAAGACATGCAAATGTTTGAGGCTTCCAGCTGCTGAGCCCATTCCTCAGCAGCCTGCTCCTCCAGCAGCCTCCTAGGTGGGATGCTGTGGCACACTGAACCAACCAGAGGAGAATTACAAGAGGACCGTGCAAGAAAACAGATCCTAAATATTCCTGTCCAGAGCACTTGGGCACATGCCATGCAGCAGTGGGCACACAGGGTAGAGGTAAGCACAGGCAGCTGGGGTGTTGGGAACACCTGTGGCTGGAGCTGGAGGGGAAGCTTAGCACAGCCTGAGCCTCACAGAGGCTCTATGGAAACACAGAACATGCACACAGGACTGCCCAAAGGCTTGCTGCATCCCTCCCAGTCATACCTGTGGCAGCATCTACAAACATCTGCTTCAAAAAGTCCCACACCAAAACAATATTTATTGGTAACAAAACTTAATTCTTCTTCCTCATTTCCACCTTTATTTATTTTTGTTAAACTCTACAAAAGAGGGGAAAATAGGCAAGGAGTATGAGAACAAGTCTGAGAACAAGTCAGAGCTCAACAAATTTTTTTTGTTATAAACTTATAATGAAAGTAGAGAGAATAGTTCCAGGAAAAAACATTTTGGTCTATTAAAACTACCTAACAAGGACAATAGCTTACATGCTGGGGGTTCTTTGTAAAGGTCTTTCTGTGTCTCATTTGTGATATGCTGTAGCTGTTGCAAAATACTCCAACATACAGAGAATGTGTAAAACGTGCCTCAAAAGCAATGCTTCTGAAGAAGATTTGGCATCCACATTGGAAACCAGTGCTCCAGTGCTTCCCCCATAAAGACATCAGCGGAATGTATTTCCCAAATTTTGCATTTGCTTTAGAGTTGGGAGAATTTAAGGTAAAAACAGTGAAATACACACTCCTGTCTTGTTCCTTCTGCACGCTTATTTCATTTGCAAAGTAAGAGAGGGACAAAACCTTCAAACTACATGTGTCTGGGTCTCCTTATAGACACCTTTTCAGAATTTTAGTCACCATTTTTGTAATCTGGCATCCCCTCAGATTTGACTGATAAATACCAGTGGCCTTAGAGTAATCTATTTATCTACTGTACCACCCTGCCTCTGTTTAGGCTCAGCAGTCATCACCTTCCCCATGTGACATCAATCTACATGGTATCAATGTAAACTGTTTGTATAATGAAGCGTTGTACATTTTATTGTCCTGCCAGCAAAGAAAAGGATAAACTAGTACTTTGCCTGCTGTCTTCAACAAAGGTAGCATAATTGACACCATACATTTCGCAATGCAGATATGAAACCACACACTGGCCAGTTTTTCCTTCTTTAAACAGCAGGGCTTGCAAGTTTTACATCATTACTTTCATAATAAATACTTTTAAACCGTGTTTTTGGAGGTTTTTTTTTGGTGGTTCTTTTTTTTTAAAATAGGGATTTAAAAAAAATCTGCTTCTTAAACCAAGCTAAATTTTAAATACACATTATTAATTTCTATGGCTAAGATTTCTGTGGCTCTGGTTGATAATGAGATAATTGCCTCGCAAAGGTCAAGAGAATGGCATAGTTTGCTTTCAGAGGCTGAACAAAGCACTTGCTATGGTTCACTAAGCGTAGTTTCTGCATCATTCCACATCTCTTTGATTCATCTATTACTAATATTCCATGATACACTTGCATTATGGATCCAACTATTTCAACAAACCTGTAATCAAGGAATGACCCTGAATAAAATACTCCACAGAAAGCAGATGGTAGGCTCATCAAACGCCTTCAAGCCTAAAATAACCTTTCTCACATAAAAAGGAGAGTCAATTACAACTGAACTTTATATTCTGAGCTTGAGCTCAGAGTAAATAAAAACCAACACGATACTATTGTGTCATTGGACCAAACTTTCAGGGCATTTAATTCATTTTTTTCGCCACCCCCATCCCCTAAGAGCAGCCAACACTTTTATTCATGGTTCATTCAAAACCCGCAATGTTTTGTGTGAGTGTGAGCAGACTTGACAGTTTGGGCCAGATTCTGAAAAATCTTGACAGCACAAAACTAAAACTACTCTCAGCAGTCATGTGCTCCAGTGACAACACCACGTGAGGAGGGATCTCCTCTGCCTTTTGGGAATGGAGTGGCAGAGCAGCAGAGCAGCACTACCTTACAAAATACCCCAATGCCATCACATGAGTCAGGGCTTTTCTGCTGTCACAACAATGCCCGAGCTGGGCACCAAGCTCAAAGCCAGTGTGTTCCAGTTCAGAAAAAAAGGCAGATGACTCTCCCATCAGAAACATTCCCTCTCAATCTCATTATTAAATGTTTAAGGGCATCAACAGACTTTTTTTCTATAAGAGACTACAGGAGCTTCCTTGCAGAGATGGGGGGGGGGGTCTTACAAGCAAAGGTGTACTCAGCACCATGCAGACTTTGCCAGCATGAGCCACAGAACTCATCCATCTGGTGATATGGGGCATAAAACTTAATTCTGTACAATGCTAAAGAAACGACACTGGACCCATTACTGGGTGTCTACACAACATGCATTCTGCCACATATTCAAAGCACACCTGCTATAGCTGGGATGATCTGACACAAAAAAAAACCCTGTGTGAAACTACCTGGTTGCTATCAGGTGTCAAATCTTGCAGTCCTTTTCCCCAGCTGTAAGGAGCTGCATACTCCTTTAGAGCTGCAGAGTATTCTCTATGCCTCTTGAATTAAGAGGTCACCTCCCCTAAGTATCTCTGCACTCATGAAACCAAGCTCCTAGCAGTGGTAAAGCCCATGTTGAACAAGCCACATTCCAGGATGACCAGGAACACACCAGCTACAGCTGACACTCTTACTGGGTCTGGGGAGCACAGCTGAGAAGTGCTCTCTAACAGCAATGGGGTGTGCCAGGACTCCCTCCTGTTTTGCATCTTTTAGCATACTGCACCAACAATGACTTCAAAAAACTAACACACACTGTAATGCTTCTGGAAGACAGGCTAGAGGTGAATGGTTAAGGTAGATGAACTTCAAACCCAGGCAAGGTATTGTTCCACTCAGACCCAGTCACTGTGCTACACTCCACCCTATAACATTATCTATGATTGTGAACTCAAGTTGCAATACTGAGATCACCAGTGGCCAAAAGCCTTCAGTCTTAGAGAAGAAAGAGCATATTTGGTACTGATCATTTCAATCATAAATATGGTTATCATAAATCATGGTTCACTTCAAAGGAATCACATCTTCCCTTTGGAAATCAGTGGATACTTAAAAGAAGAAAAATGTCTTGTGAGAAAAAGAAAATAGCTGTGATGGGACTTACCAAACTCATCGCATATACTTTCATTTTCTATTAGGGTAGGATGATCAAATGTATCCCGACAATAGAAGATTTGGGGGTTCTTGCTTGTTACTGCAATGCCTCCAAGGGCTAAAACGAACTGGTCTGTCAGTATTGACGAGGGCTTGTCCTGGATGCGCTTTAACATGGAACGGTAGCGACAGTACTGTGGGTAGCTGAGAATTAAAAGGTTTGAATCTTCATCATCCTCACCTGGAAGAACAGAAAAAAATACTCTTAGTATATCAGAAAAATATAAAACAAGAGCTGTACCTCAAGTATTTCAGAAAAACTCCATTTTCTGAAGTAAGTTCATCTTTTCTCAAGACACAACTTTTATAGCACAGTGGGTCTGGAAAGAAAGGTTAAAAACCAGTAATTTAAAGAAAGTTTATTAAAACAGATTATTTTCTGCCTTTCTGTTCAGTTTTTCCACAGTTACTCACAAGGACTACCTGGATGAGCAAGAAAACACTGCTCTGCTGAAGTTGGCCAAGGGCCTTAATCAAAGTGTTCTCCATACTTTGCCAATTTGGCTGCTTCAATAGAAATATAATCTGTAATTTTTACTCAGTTCCCCATACAGCTTTACTACACTCATGTTTACATCAGTTAACGTCTTTTAAAAACAATAATATACATGCAGAGCATACAGCTATTACCTCTCCTTTGAAGTCCCTGATACTGGCAACTACCAAAGACCTCTGGGCCAGGGAGGTGGGCTGACCCAACCTGGTCACTGTTGCTAAACCCCAAGAGGTGGAAGCAACTTTTTTCACATTAACTGCAAATACAGCAGTTAAAATAAAACTCCTACAGAGCACAACAAGCAAATGAATTTTCAAACAGCTTGTGCTGCTGGGCTCAAAATATAAAGCAATCTAGACCTCAGAGCTTTCCATTCCTCCATGGTTTAGATGATATCACATATGAAGGTGGCAGATTTTGAAATAACACAATCAAGTGTCATCATATAACCAGAAGGAAACCTAAGAGGAAAAAAAAAAAAAACTCAACTAGGGATACAAACATGAGAAATTACTCATCTGCAGGTATACAGCCAGTACTCAACATAACTTCTTTTTATGCTCATTTATCTCCTCAGGTACCTAACTGAACATGGCTTTCCAGGCATGCCAATGAGGACAAAGCAACAGCACTCACTTTACATTTTCTGTTCTACTCTGATTACTGAATAACTCAGCTATTTCTTCTGCCAGAGACAAAAGGTCTACTATTTAATCCCATTACCAATACTGAAATCATTCTTACTCCTAAAGTAAAAATCACTTCAGACATTGAAAGAAAAATCAGATCAGTTCTCTCCAACTAGATATGATGGCACCACTCATCTAGATTCAAGTGAGGCAATGAAAATGTTGACACATAAAAGGCTAAATTTTAAGAAGTCTCTGGAAGCAGATATATCACCTAGAATGTCATCACTGCAGAGGAATGCAATGCTGTAGAAAAAAAAAACCAACACGACAGACAGACTTGCAAGGCACTGTCTTTACTAGCACAGCTCCTGAAAGCAATCACTTTTAAAAACTCAGAACTCTCACCACTATCCTGACATAGGTGAGGAGATAAAACTGTTTGTGTTAAAAAGAAAAAAAAAAGAAAAAATTGAAGTAAGGGTAATACATTTTGGTAAACAGCACTGGCATTTTCTAAGAAAATAAAATTGATGGCCCTAAAACCTCTTTTGGCCAACAAGGATGTGGTCATGCTTTTCTTTGTTTCAACAAGTATCCCATAAGCCTACACAACAGCACGATTGAGCCAATTGCTCCTGGGAATAAGGCTCTCTCTTCTTTATTAGGAAACTCTAAAAATCAGATCAGGAAAACTGTTCTAGGAATTAAGAAGCACATGATCCGTCCTTTAACTCCTTCGAGAGTTGCACGTACGCCTGCCTGACAGTTATTACTACTTTATACCTTTGTGCAGATAGTGCTGAGCTGAATCTGTCGATCTGACAGCACTTTTCTCATGCCAGGATGTGGTCAGCTTTTTAAACAGGGTGTATATAAATGTATGTCCCACGTGCCTTTGTAGTAAACCATTAGTTTCTAGACAAATGTGCTGCAAGTCCCTGCGCAGAATTACACAAACTTTGTACCCCTGACAACTGACGACTTAACTCAAACCCCCTGGCATAAATTAAAACCAAGTAATTTTTACAGGATCACTTTCATATATGCTTGTGCAATTCCAATGAGTACTTTGAGATGCATTTGTTGCCTTTCCTTTTTTATTCCAGGTTCAATAGATACATCAAAGAATGAACAAAGGCTGAATAAACTGAAAATTTGCTTAGTGAAAGACAAACACAGTGTTCCTGGAACAAAGATTTTTTTCCTCAACCACGCCCACATGAGAAAAGAGAAATCAAAGCAGACCAATCCCTAATAAAATGCAAGCCCGAAGATGAACTATTATTTGCTTTTATCAAAATCTTACACGTGCCATTTAACGGTGGACTTATGAATTTTGCAAGTCTTTTTCAGAAATACGATCAGAAAGAGTTTACTCTTAGGAGAAGAGAAGCTCAAAATGTAGACCACATCCCATTAAAATTAAGAAAAACAACATGACTTCTATAAACATACAATTGAGATATTAGGAAACCAAGATGCTGTATTTTCTGAGTTTCATTTCAGATTCCACAGACAGAACATGGTAAAAGATAATACCTACAGTATTCTGCTTGTGAGGCTCAACCGAAATTACTCTAATCCTATGCTTATATCATAATTGTGTGGTTTAATAACTTCCTCCAACATCAACTTTTCATTTATTTCTATATTTCAGGGCTGAAAACAGAGAAACTGTAATTAGGAAGCAAAGTTCCACCCCTGCCTTCCAAGCAGTGCCTATATCTGCAGAGATATAATCCAACAGTTCCCTTTGTCAGGGGTAAAGAGAGCTGGGATTTGGCACAGCCTGGCATTTATGTTGGATTACATGTTCTTCAAGTTGTCTTTGTAAGTAAGAGATGCATGAAATGCCAAACACAATGAATCTATGCAAGAACTGACTTTTCAAATCAGCACAACCATTTTTAATATGTAAGGCAAGACAATTAAAAGCCCTAAAAGAAAAAAAAAAAAAAGCCTGTTAAAAGGACGAATTCCTAACAAATCCATCTAGAGCCAGAACTACTTACAGAGAGAGCAGAGAAAAAAACCCCTGTAACATGCTTTTTGTTTGCTTGTTTCAGAAACATCAGCCTATAATGTTATTGCTAACTGCCATAATCTACCCTCAACATCAGTAAGCATTATTTCTCTTTAAAAAGACCTTCACACCAGGATTTTATAGAGCTTGATGGAAAAACTATGCATGTTCCTTCCTGTACCTAATTACCTCAACTGAAAAAGCTGCCAAGTATTTTGCCCTTTAGTTCTTTTAATCGTATTAGTGCAAATGCATTTGGATGCCAACAGAAACAAACATTTTAAGATTTTTGCTTAAAAGATTCCAAATATGTATGAGGCTGGTGCTATGAAAGCACACTCCACTTCTTCCCAGAAAGCACAGTTAGTCTTGCAGAAGAAACATGAATTTGTGCCTCTTGTAAGACTAAACGTCTAGTTTCGACCCAATTTAAGTAAAATAATGTCAATATGAACTGCTCTCACAATGATTTATGCTACCTTCTGTTACTTTATTACATTAGACATTCCTTTCTCTAAGCTTTATACTTTTTGCCGTCCTCCTAGCAACCACATAAAGGCTGAGTACCAACTTTACACGCCTGGCACCCTTCCAGGCTCGACTGTTATTGATAATTATATTGAAGTTTCAATTTAATTGCTACTCTGTTGTGACACAGAATATTTTTTGTAATTAGGCTTTTCCCATTTTCTGTCCATTCATTTTTTGCATTACTGAAAATTACTTTTTCGGGCCAATGCCCCCCTCCCCTCTGTGAAAATACAAGCAGAACAATGATACAGATAAGGGTCTGTACATCTGTTACTATCATTAACAACTCAGTAATGTGAAGGGAAGAAAAAAAAAAGGGGAAAAAAAAGCTAAATATAATTCCTCAGAAGGTAAATTTTTTTCCAGTTTAAGTGCTGTTTTTCTTCTTACAGTTACTCAATGATTTCCTGTTCTAATTACAAGACATTATACATAAAGTAATTTTTAAAAAGGAAATGTACCAGCACAGGAGGCTAAACAGAAACACTTGCTTGGTATGGTTTGA
Source organism: Molothrus aeneus (assembly GCF_037042795.1). Lineage (NCBI taxonomy): Eukaryota > Metazoa > Chordata > Aves > Passeriformes > Icteridae > Molothrus > Molothrus aeneus. The sequence goes on from NC_089653.1 coordinate 6,776,215, forward strand.
GATTGTAAACTTTTACATCTCTTATCAATTTTCTGCTCTACCTTTGTACAATATATTATACCACACATCTACCATTTCTTCTGAGGCAGTTAACACAAATGTATACATCAAAGGGCAAACAACACTTGCAGTTAAACTGCAGGCAAAGGAAAAAAAAGAAAAAAAAAATCAATTTTTTCCTTTTCCATGTAGCTGGTAAGTTGGAGGCAAGCCAAGCCTCAGAGTGGAAAATATTAAAAAGTTAAAAGAAAAAAAGCAGCAGGCTTGATTAAAAAGCAAAAGAAGAGATATTCAGTTCTAGATCTAAATGAATAACCCACAAACTATTTCATAAAAACATACTGTGACGTAAATTACACATCAGTATTGCACTGTTGTGGTTATTTTGAGAAATGGCTTGTACTGTAAGTCAGCTGGTAAAACCCCACCCTTAATGATTTTGTAATTCTCCATACAGCAATCAACTGGAGCAGTCATGAAATTGCCAAGAAGGAAAACAGACAGAGCGGTAGAGAGTTTGTAATAAAAAGATAATGTACTTTTAACATAACAGAAGTAGAAGATTGGTTTTATTAACTAAAAAAACTACTTAAAAGGTCCCAGGCTTGCCATTTGTTTTGATAAATGTTGACACAGATCTTCGTAAGATAAGCAATGGAAGTACCAGGGGAACCAGATAAAATGGGACAATGCTTTGGTGTGTGGGTAGCAAATTGAGCAAGGGAGCTCTCTGGAATACAGAGAGAAAATGAAGGAAGTTGCAGGGTTCTGTCCATCAGGCTCCTCTCCCACACAGTGCCCTCGCTCCTCTGCCTTCTTTCATAACCCTCTGTTACTAAGGGGGTCTCCCAGAGGATTCACATATCACAATTAGCTTATCATTGCTTCTATGCACAGCTTTGACCATTATCATCAATATGCAGCGGATACAGAGGTAATGAAGGATGCACCTGGGTGTCTGAGGGACTGGTGAGGTGCTGAATGAACACAGCTCTGACCTCTGTGATGGGAGGTGGTCTCCTGACTATTGCAGGGCAGTGTGTTCACTCACCTTCCAACACCCTCCAGCTGTTAACATCTAGTTCTCCTTCTCTTGTTCTACTCTGGCAATGACTTTCTGCAGTACAGGCATGAGAACACAAGTGTAGATGAAGCAAAGATGTGTAGCTCACCCTTCAAAACCAGTATCTGCAGGTCAGACAGGCTCTACATATATCAGAGCTGCCTGTTCTAATAAAAACCCAAAGAAAGAGAGCACAGTTTTCAGCAGATGGAAATGAACTTATCACACAACTACCAAAAAACCCTGAATCTATCAAAAGGTCCAAAAGCAACAGAAACAGCAGAACAATGGAGGAATAACTACAAAGAGGAATAAGAAACTGGGTCTTTATGACCTCAAAATCTTTAAGAGGAATCTTTAAGAGGAGTGATGCAATGAGAACACCTTCCCATATCATAGTCCAGCTATAACTTGCCAAACCCCTCCAAACTTCCAAGATAACTGCAGGTGGCCAAGCAGCAATGACAGTCATCACCTGCACCTCTGGGGATTCCTGAGAGGGCAAGGACAGCTCTCCCAGTGAAATAACCTTCATGGGAGGATCATACCTGGCTCCTGCCTGACCACTTCTCACACTGAATCCTTTGCACAGACACAAGGCTAAGAACCACAGCAGGAATCCACGCCCCACAGCAGGAATCTGCTGTGGACTAGGAGCAAAGGCTGAGGAGTTCAGGCAGCTCATCATGGTCACAAGGCATGCTCTAGCACAGCGATCCACCCTCTCTCCAGTGGTCAGGAAAGATTTCTCAAACACAGCTCTTCCAATCCGCTCTGCTTTTTCATTCCCATGGTCTTTATTCACACTAGTAAAGACACTCAGTGTGCCTCAGCTGGCTAATTAATCAAAAGACCTAAAAATATTAATCTAAGAATGGTATTTCTCTCACAGATAAATGCAAATACAGTAAGTAATGATTTAGCCACATGAGATGGGACAGGAAATCTGTGGTTTTGGTTTTAAATAAATTTGGGTAAATTATTGACACAACAGGGATACCTCTTTGTCGGCAGGACTCATGCTCTCATCCTTGCTTTGAGAACCCCCCTCTATTTGAATGCTAATGCAATCAAGAACAAAGGCAATGTGTTGCAGGATACAAACACAGTGATTACATTTATGTTTACCAGATAATGATGGTGTTAACAAGTTGCCTGTAATTCTGACATGGACGTTTGCCTGCCTGATTCTGCTTTTAAATTGATCAAAAGGCAAAAGTCATTTCTGCCAATAGTGAGAATAAAATGTACAGCCTTTCTGCATGTGTCAGATATTTCTCCCCTTTTAAGGAGACAGAGCTATTTCTCAGAATTTCATGCCACTTCCCCAGCCCTCTGTTTTCTGTCACAGTGCCAGCAGAGCATCAGCCTTTCAAAGAATTCCTAAGCTTAGTTTAACATTTGAAAGAAAGAGAATACTTACAAATCTACTGGAGATTGAAACTACTGTTCAACTGAACAGTAATACAGTCATTAAAAAAAAAGAAAAAAAGACAGCAACATCTAATACTTATTTAAAGCACGTGGTTGAAAAATATTTTTCACTCGGCTATTTGGATCAGAGTTGTTCTACTCCTACTTAACGGGGACAGATCCAAGTATCTTGAGCAATGATTGACAGTATGTCCATATAATAAAATATTCTATAATATTTATCTCACTAAATCACTTGAAATTCAAATCCTAAACCCAATTTTTGAAGAAGACAAAAGAAGTTTAATATGAAAAAGTTTCCAACCAGATATTCCACATCCTTTTCAGACCCTAATCCTATATTCAGCTCCTCATAACTGCAGCTCCAACCTTGCACTCCCAGGATCCTTCTGCACATTAGGAAGTGCCTCATAAACCTTATGAGGTGTTTCTAGACTCAAAAGAAGAGTGACTGACACTCGTCATTTCCAGCTTTTATATAACCCTTCCATCCACAGGCCTCAAACTGCTTTATGGAGATGAGTAAAAATTATTATCCCCATTACACAGAGAGAGAAACTGAGACAGAGAGAGCTTAAAGGATTTATTCTACAGCATCAAGCAATTTAGAGTGCAAGGGAGAGAGCAAAGAGGCCAGGCAGAAATTCTTGTTGGGAAATTTCTGGGTAAGTGGGAGATCCCTAAATTTCCTCAAAAGGGAAGTGACTATCTCTGGTCACCCCAGCCAGCCTGCCTGCCTCCCCCAGAGATGGGGGGGCATGGATCAGGTGGCTCTGTGCTGAGGCTTCTCTCTTACCACAACCATCTTACCCCGCCTCACACACTTCCAGTGACTCCTTCATTCTATGCAGCTGCTGCCCAGCCGGGATTATCTCCCCCTTCAGAAAGGTTTTTAAGGAAGCAGTTCACCCTCGTGCCCAAGGCAGGTGACTGCTGTGACAACAGCTGGAGGAGCCCCAGAAAAGCAAGCTGACACTGCGGATGTGGCTGTGAAATCACCTCCCTGCCTCCCAAAATTTCCTTCTCTTACTCCTCAGGACTCAAGCATGGGCCAGCCCATGTCCAAACAGCCATGGATGGCTACAGAAAACCACTCTGATATAAAAGGTTTCTAAACTGCCCTATTAGCTTTCTAAAGCAGATGGAGATTGGGGGAAGGGGGAGATTGATTGTACAAGGGAGCACATGCTGCCTGTCCTCTTGAATGTTCTGGGTCATGCAGACCATTCAGGTTGAATGTGCATCAGCTTTAAAACAAGTATTTATCCTGGTTGTCGTGGTTACTGATAAGCAGCTTCAATTCTGCTGATAACAAAAAGAAGAAAGAATTAAAAAGGGGAGGGGAGCTGAAAACATAATTTGGTAATATGACGAAGCCAACAAGAGGAATTAAATCACATTAAACAAGCCAATTGTACTGTAAATGGCTCTACCTCTGTATTTGCTTTTAAATCATCTAAGGCTCTAACATGGCAGCTGCTTCAATTTTAACAAACAAACAGTAAAAATCCCTTTTAATAACGAAAGAAAATAATGATATACTTTGCTTTAGCTGAATTCAAACATAATTTAATTTTTCCTGAGGTGAAATTTGCACAGGGAACAATCAGATAATAAGTGTTATCATTCTCACAGACAAAACTGAACCAGCACTTTGCAATTCAAAGTGCTATTTAATGCACTGTTTTCAGCAATCTCTGAACACCATCCAACATACCACTGAACTACACTCCAGTACTTACACATAAAACCTGATCCTGCAAATACTTGAGCATGGGGGTTATGCTATGAACACAAGTACTACAGCTGAGGTTGAAGTCACACATTCCCTACAGCACTGTTGGGCGGGTCACATCCTCATATCCACTAACTTTCCCCCCAACACCTTCTCATCCTCTGTATTATTATTACTATTTCTATGATCATGTGTCTTGGTCCCCCTTTCTGATGTGTGGCACTGTAGAGAGAAAATACTGGAGAATGAAAAACCCTACTCTGGTGGAGAAACATGCAACTAGAGCCCCTGGCAAGAGAGGGGCACACATTTTTACAGCAGTGATAATTAACCATTGGAACAATGAGCTCAAAGATGTAACAGACTCCCCAACCCAGTGCTCAGGATGGAACCTCAAGATATTCTGTGGACTGATGAATTTTATTCTCATGGTCTGTTATCTGTCTCCTGTGCTGAAGAGGCCAATGACAAATCCATACTTGTGCGGCATGAAAAACTGAAAAGAAGTGGAAGGTCGCTGAGAGTTAAACTGAGTTACTGGGTTTAATATCAGACTAACCAGGTCTTCTGTCATCTCCTCTCTCTTTCACCTCTGCACACCATTCAAACATAAATGACAGACAAGGAAACGCAAGCCCTACTTATAAGGGACTGATTCATCACCTCTTCCTTGCGGCAGAATCAACCGCCTTCATTTTCCACTGCACCCAGAAGTATGAGTCAAAAGCCTTATTTTGGTGTCTCACACGGGCTCTTTCATTATCATTCTGAAAATTCGGAGGAACTGCGCCCTCCTCGAAATAGCAGCGGCAGAAGCTGCTGGTCCCAGAGCCACGACACAAGGGGTGGAGGGTGGAAATGGTCCAGTGATTTAAACATTCAAGCCCTGCTTTTGACGTTTATGCCCTCTTTGAAACCCTTAATGAAGTAACAACCCTGTTAATTCTGGCAGGGTATTTAATACACATAAAAACTGCATTATCTACTATTTACAATTTACTACACATGAGCAGTATCTGGCTCTGTATAAAAATAACAAGCTCACTGTAACCCTCCCCTCCCTAACCATACTGCTGATTTCTTTGACACATGGAGAAGTGAGAATAATTACATTTTACTGAGTGCGTCTCATTACACTGATTTAAGTAAGATTTCCAAAGCTGTAAAAATATGCTTTTCAATTTCATTTGTTTCTAGCATTTCACTATGAAGACAGTTTGTAAAGCCTTCAAAAATCATCATCAATATAGACAAAAATTGTACCCTGCTCATGTGGACATTTGACAGAGGGATAATAGGGTCTAGAAACACCACAGTCAGATGTTGCTTTTCTGTTTAATGTTTCCTTCTGTGCCAAACATAATATAACAGACAAGTGTTAGAGAGACATGCAGGGGGGAGTCTGAATAGAGAGCTTTAAAAGAGGCCCTAAATAGAGAAGCTGTATGCTTAGTCTTCAACAATATTCAATAGCAATTTATTTGCAGCCATTTTCTCATGTAACCTTTCACACGGGAGCAGATAAGATAGAGCACAACACAATTTGTCAACTGCCAGATATGAACAAAAGAAACCATTTTTAATAAGCTTCAGTGGCCCCTTGTATTTGTTTTGCAACATGTTAATAACTTTTTTGGAAGCCAATCAAAGACAAGAAGAGGAAAAAGAAGTCAAACTGGGAAACAAAAACCACAGTTTAAGAATTTTACAGATAAACTCGTGTTATCATCCACAGTGTAATAATGCTTAAACCCAGGAGTGGCACAAAATTGGAATTAGAAACACGATGCCATTTCTTTTTTAACAAAAGAGCAATTACAAAAATGCTAGTGTCATATATACTTTTTCAAGAATTTGCTGTCCTCTATCTCATCCCAATGGAGCATATACCTGCTCCCCAAAAGAACCTTACTCAGGTTCCTCTCCTTTGCAGTGAAGAGATCACACTTAACATGAAGACTATGAGGAAAGGCCAGACAGGAATTGCCAAACTCCAGGCCACTGACCCAACTGCCCTGTACCATGCTTCCCAACTCCTTGGAAACCCTCACCTCCTAACTGAACTTAGGTTGCACCAAACAGCCCCCAATTTGTTGCTCATGTAGCCTTTTAACGTAGCCTTAAAAGCTGTTACAGGCATATGAGTAAGTCTGTGGTTGCTCATTTAATCCTAGTCTGCATCACAACAAAGTAGACTGGAGCTGAAAGGGAGTAATAGTATAAAGGTCTAAAAGAAAAGGGAGCTAACGTACACCCTTGTCTAGGATACAAGGATCAAAATCTGAGTGATATCCTGTATAAGACAAAGCAACTGTGCTGAAATTTAGCAATGCCAGGGCCTTCCTGTGTGACCAAGGTCGTATAATTAGGTATTCCTGGGGCAAAGCCTCATTTTGATGGAAAAAGAATTAGTTGTAGGCATGTGAGAGCTTGTGGGACAATTGCTCCTGACTCCTTCTCCCTCCTGCAGGCACAAGAGAAAAGGCAGAGAACCTCCTCAAAATGGTGTCTACCGATACCTGTGCAAAAATGTTTCTGCAGGAATGGGGTTCAACAGTGGGTTCAAATGCTCATATGAGCCCTTAGTCACATTTTTAAGGTAAGGGCCTTCTGGTACTGAAGAAAAATCAGAAAGCACCAAAATCCCAGCAACATATGCTGAAAAAGCTGATGAAGTGTTAAGCAATTTCATTAACATTATTAAAATAGAGAAAGTTCCCTTGGAAAATTTCACACAGGCTTTCCCGTCTCATTGCAAATTACTCACGGCCTGAGAGACGCGTGAGGAGCAAATGGAGAGAAATAAAGCTTCTCTCCAGGTAATTTGGACCAAGTCCTAGTCTCACTGGTAGAAAGACCAGGCATGTGGGCTTCAGTGAGAACAGGGCTGGGTTCTTTGAACTAGATTATTATGGCATCTCTAAGAGAGGTACAAAAGTATACGGTGAGAGAAGATGCATCAGAGAACAAAAGAAGCTGCCGGTCAGATGACAGCCCTCCTTGTTATGATGATGAAAAGACTCCCAGACTTCAGCAGACACACACCTGCAGAGTTTAGGATCCTATACCCAAAATTAGATTTTGCCTTCTAAGGACTTTGCAAAGGAGTCTGTTATCCAGTGAAGGAAAAGAATGTAAGTATTTGCTCTTCAAGAAAGAGGAATGAGAAAGGGCTCCCTGTGATGGGAACATACCAACCCAGCCCCACGCTCCTCCTGAGAACTAATACAGGATTTCTCTTCCTCTTCTGCAGGACCAGGAAAACATTCCTGGAAAAGAGGAGAAGCCGTGCTACCTGAATTATCGGAAAAGGCCTCAGGTGGAGGCAGGGTGAGAAAGGATTTCAGGACAAGTTATGCCTATGAGCTGAAGGGAACAAGCAAGTATCCTCCCACTCTTTTCTCTAGGCAAACTCTCTTTCCAAGTTTTCAGAGCGAGTCTCCAGTGGACCTGCCCAGAAAGGGCTCGGCAGAGCCCTGCCGATCTTCCAGAAACACCAGAGCTTGAGCTCTGTTCCCAATGGGCTGTGGACCCACACCCAGCAGAAAGGAAGGCTCCCAAGTAAGAAACAATCCTAACACACTATCTGCTAGTCTGGAACCTGCTCTAATAATAGATAGCGCTGCCTATTTCAAAGCACTTAATGAACGCTAATTAGTCCTCAGGGCATTCCTATGAGGCAGGTAGACAGATAAGTATTATTTCCCCTGTTTTACATATGAAATAACCTCATCAGAGATGTTCTGACTTGCTTAAGGCCACCGAATGAGTCACTGAGCTCAGCACCCAGCAGGTCCTGGCTCCCAGACCTGTGCTCAGACCTCTCAGCCATACCTCTTTCACAAGTGCAAATCTTCATTTCAAACGTGGAGGGAGAAAGGAAAGATCAAGGAGGGGTAATAACACTGGGAAAGAATTTTCTCTGGGAAAGGAGCTTCCAGAAGAACCACAAAACAGAGTTATGTATCTACTGAATGCTAGATACCAAATCTAGAACAAAGAAAGATATGAAAAACACACTGATACAAAATTGTGTGAGTTTTTATTATTTAATCTATTCAAGCAGTCAGAGCTATATTTATTGTGGTTCATAACCACTACTAATGGCAATTTATTAGCTTTACATTCCTCATTTCTCAAATGGTCAAAGCTCACAGTCCTGGCTGCACACAGATGCTCAGCACATACATGTAAGTTACATGCCCACACCCACAAAGTTCCACTGAGATGTTGCTCCACACTGGAAATCTCTGTGACTTCAGGCATCCTGGGTAGGCAGGAACATTATCAATGGAACACAACAATCACAACAAGGTTTTGTGTCTCTTTGGGAAAGAGCAGCAATGGTTCAGCCACCATGTGCAAACAGCCAGAGCTCACATGACACCAGATATTACATGGCATTACATTCTTCCATCACCAGGCTGCTGCATCACCCACTACTTAACTGCCCTCGACCAGCACAGACAGAGCTGGGCAGACAATGCCCTAAAATTTTAACACTCCACATCCAGCTAACGTTCTCCACATTCCTGAATGTGCCCTTCAATGACTCCTTCCCTTTCAGCCCACAGCCCCATAGCCCACGGACACACAATTAAGTGAAGCAGGGTCCTTGAAAGAGGGAATGCAGTGCAGCAGTCCCTCAGAACATTCACTAATTGTTTGTGCTAAAAATAATAATTTTGCTTCTATGAGATTACAGGACCAATCTCCAGGCTAGGCAAAACATTACTTCTTTTTCAGAAGAGAAAAAACATTATTTATACAGTGCATTACAAATCTCAAATGGTGATGTTTAAACACAAGTTTGATGAACTATATGCAGCATAATACAGCTGTTTTGCATTTTGATTCCTTTATTTATAGACCACAGCAAATTAATAACTCAAAAATGTTGTTCCAGGCAAAGTAATGGACACACAATAAAACTATTCATTTCCTCAAAGGTCACTCCAGGAGAAACATACATTGTTTCGAAGCCTACCAACAATGCTATTGTTCCAAAGAAAAGTGAAAATATATAATGAGCAGTTAGTACATATATCTGCAGTGGAGACCCTGGGCTAATTTAAAGTGCAATCTTAAGGCAATCAATCATACTCTAAAATTACTTCATTTTCCAAACTGTTTACACTTTTTAAGTTACAAATCCACTTTCTGCTATTTCAACTCACGATTTACAGCTACAGATTTAGCCTGCCTTGGCTTGCTGCCAAACTCTAGTCATGAGGGAGCTAATGATCTGAACAGATCAGTGTTTTATAATGGAGAAAAGCGCATGTAAATTTCCAGCATGTCTGCAAGTAATCAAGGCATGCTGACTATAAATGAGGCGGCCTCACATTTATTTTAGGAGAAATATCTTAAAGCCCCACTTTTTATCCAGGCCAACAACCAAAAAAACAAGAAAAAAAAAAGAAAAAGAAAAAAAAACCCCAATCCTTTAAAAAGGTACTCCAAGATTATTCCAAATGATTCTAAATGAAACTGCTAGGCAAACAATATGTTAAAGAATAGTACAATAGCTAATTTCCTTTAGTGTTTCTATCTCTAACCAGATCATATCCTTATCATGGCAAGCTGGAACATTAAACTCTCTAGTTCATGGAATCAAAACACAAGAGTGCTTCATATTACATTATAGAAAAATGAGCCATTCCCTACAAACAAGGTCAGATTTCTGGAATGCCAAAGGTCTACATTTAAACAGAGACGGGAGGAGGGGAGGTTTTGCCCACTCCACTTGCTAAAAAACAGTGGGAGACTAGACTAGCAATTCAAATTTGCTTTAATAGTTAAAATGGTAGAGGGAGAGTAAGAAGTCTCTTCAGAATTGATACTTAAATTAAGTATGATCTTTATTGTTTCATTACAGTGGCATAGCCAAATAATGACTTTGTGTTACTGTACAAATAATGCCGGATCCTCATTTTCTAGCGGAAATAATTACTCTATTCTATCATCTTCTGCTTATCATCAACCTACACCCCCTTCCTGTGTAGGCAATGGGTTGTGGTATGTTTGGGGCTAGACTAACAAAGTTTCAGATTTTCTCCTGTTTATAAAGGCCATACCAAGAAGGCACATTTTGACTCAAAAGTGGCTTTAAGAATGGAGCTATAAATATTCTTGTGTTGTACTTCATGAAATTCAATCCATCATGATGGATATTTCTGTTGTAACATTATTACATGCCTAAATTCAATTGTATAATTGGATAGGGCCAGAAACAATAAGCTGGCATTGCTTTGTTTCAGCATACTACAGATTTAAAATACCTGTAATCATAAATCAACATAATTATTTGAAGTTCTGCCACGAAGCAGAACAGGAAAAGAAAAACTAAAATAAACTAGCTGCTAAAGAATTTGACTTTACTTTCTTGAGACGGAAATTTTTTACCGGCTTTGAGTCTTACCACCACTACAACTGGGAAAGTCTTTTCTCCTTTCCAGTTGCCTTGAAAGGCACCTCCTCCACAAAGATTTCACTTTCTTACAGCTTTCCAACACAACTGGCGGAGCTCCACTGAGGAATCCTGCAATGCCAGAGCAGGAAGGATGTGCCTGCAATGCAGCCAGTGGGACCAGGGTAACAGGGAGGCTGAGAGAGACAGAGCAACCTGGGCTCTCCACAGGCAGCCAAATGTCTGGTGGGACAGGGGCCATCACTGCTAGGGCAGTCTGTCCTGCTAGAAGCTCTAGGAGGAGACAGCTAAAGTCCCTCCTTGCAGTGGAAGCAAAGCAAACTGAGCATTTTTTGTCCCACCATGTTAAGTATTTTGCTGCTTATGCACACAAAATAATTTACTAATTCCTCCCCAACCTCTGTGTACTTCTTAACACTGTCAGAATCAAAACTAACCAACCCGTTCTTCTCTTTTTCTACCCTAGCACACACAAGCAAGAGCTGGGGAGCAGCTTTGATGGACGGCCCCTGGATGTGAAGAGAGTTTGTTGCTGGTTGGTTCATTTTTAATTATTGCTAAGCAACTGCCATTGGGAGCTGGGCCTCGGGAGATCACTGCCCAGCTAAGGCAGAAGACCAAGCAGATGTGAGCACCATGTAGGAAAACACCAGGAGATGCTTTGGGATGGACTGTGTTGTGTTACTGGGAGGGGCAAAAGCACTGATGGCAGCTGAAGAGTTTCTCCCCTCCCCTCACCTTCAGTTACGCGACCATTTTCCAAATCTCATCTCCACCTACCTTCCAGCCATGCAGAGCTTCATGCTTACTGGAGGCACTGGGCTACAGCATGACTGAAGTCAATATTAAAACAAGGATTCCTCCTACAGCTTCCCTGCAAAAACATTGCACTCACAGGTACGGAGTCTCCCAACAATCTCCTTGTTCTGTTTTTCTTGCTGCTATTAGAGTTTTTTAAAAACTCTTTTTCTTCCTCCTTTCTCTTTTCATCTTTGTAGGTCTCAAGCTATGTATTTCATTACTTCTGATACTTATGTGAAGAATGTTAAGCCTTTCAAAAATACACTCTTTTGGCCAAGTGCTTTATGGGTACTGGAGCTCAGCAGCATATACAGTTGCATGTGCACACACAAAGAGATATGTGCAGCTTCACATATGAGAGATGACTACGTACTCATCAGCACAGTCTGTGTAATCACCTTCGGTTTGTGTGTACATACAGAAAAAAATATACAATTACTGTAACATGATTAAAAAATTTGCTTTCTCAAATTCTCAACTTGTACTCTTGCACACTATATCATCAAATTGGAGAAGTAGCCAAAACCAGGTAAGACCTAGATTTCCTTGGTCAAAGAATACAGGGGGGAAAAATCCTTCTCTTTCAGTATATCTGAAAGAAGCAAAAAAGGGTGAACAAACAGATCTGGGGGGGGGAAAGGCAAGTCAACTCCAGCTCAGCAAAAATTTCTAAGATAAAAAAACAACATAAATAAAAAAGAGGAGATATAAATAGGTGATGTGAACAATTCTTGAGAACAAAAAAGCATTTGATATCCTCTAAGCTGGTGTCACAGGGTGGTTATTAACTGGCATAAACATGCATTTTCAGTCCCACTGAGTCACACAGAAAAGCTGGCTCTCAAATAATGAGGCTGATGGAGCCTGACATCCAGTTCTACTTTTCTTTACTCCAACTTGGAACTGTTGCACAATTACGATACAGTACGTCAGGATCTGATAAACAGAACTGAAAAAGGGAAAGAAAACAATTTTTTCCCCTACAAGTCAGGTTCAGTGCTTTTGCCTATTAAAGTAACCAAATATGTTTCTCTCTGAAATCAAAGCCAAAAGGCAGCATGCCAGACACAGTTAACAGATAAATCAATGCTCCTGAAGGGCGGGCTTTTTTGTTTTGGGGGGTTTCTGCCTGACAACAATCTTGTGGTGAGCAAACAGAACACCCACCACACATCTTGTCAATCTACTCACATGAAACAGGGAAGGAAATGCAAATACTTTTGAAGATCTAGGCACTGTTTGGAAAAACTTCATGTTCTAACCTCCCTGTCAAAGGTCATGGTTCTCATAACCACGCAGTCTGCAGCTATTGTAAAGCCCACCTCATATAATGTGTAATTGCAGCTAATTTATCACTAAGGTCACTGCACATACTATCTGGGAGTTTGTAAACAAGAATGAATCACAGATTTCATTTCTGTGTCCCTTGCAAACTGGAAGACCTAACAGTTTCCTGCTCCAACATACAAAATAGTATTGCTTCTATAAACCTACTCAGGTCACCTTGCCAGCAGTTTCCATTTAATTAAACTGACAGCAAAACAGGGCCTTTGCTAATGTGATCCAGACCAGTTTGCCTTCAATGTAAATTCTCAGGCATGAAATTACATCAGAAACAGATACAATAATCCATCTATATCTAAGTCATGAGTTTAATCTATACTAAAATAACATTTTCTTTGTCCCTATTGAAGTCTGTTTTGGAATTCAGTGATCTTTTCTTCTTTTCACAGTTGAAGTTCAGAGAATTATTCAACTCCCATTCACCTTACAGTCAATTCTGAATTTTCTTCTTGCCTGTAATTTACACATTCATTGTTGGTTTCTAGGTCATGGGTAGCAAAATGATCTCACATGTGAGAAACCAGATTCAGGACCTACTTCAAACTTTCACTTTCTGGAAATGAAATAGACTGGTAGCACTATAAAAGTAGTTCACAGCCACTTAAAGCAGCCTGAGTTGCCTTAAGCTAACAGCCTGCCCTTTCACACAGATCCTTGATCAACTGGCTGTAAAGCAGAAAACTGATGAGATTTATAGGTACCTTCAATAAAATGGAGGTGGGGTTGTTTGTTTGTTTAATGACCCATAACTTTTCACTCTCATCTAATCATTCTCATCAGTACTCAACTGATGCAGTAATTCCTACAATACCCAGGAAGAACAGAATATGCAAAAGAATAGTTACTGCACAGTAGCCACAGTGCTCATGATGAGCAACTGAACAAACTGCAGGGTGCATTTCTACCAGATGCAAGTGAGATGGGAATTTCTGAGAGATGCCAAGCATTTTGTTCCTGGCCCATGAGCTGCCTCCTCCTGCACCAGCATGAGGACAAGCCTGAGGATGCTAAACACCCCTTGTAATTCATGCCTACAATATCTGAGGGTTTGAAAACGGGAAGGGATGGTATCCAGAAAGCAAAATCTGGAAAAGTCACAATTAGTAGGGAAAGGGCAAATAACCAATCTTTCTCACTAAAGTCAGAGTGTGCCACAGCAAAGTCTTCAGTGTGACTATCTCTGGCAGTCAAAAAATGACTGAAATAATGCTCTCCCAAACTCCCAACCTTACAGTCAAGTCTAGCAACAGCACTGGAGAAGCTGCTCTTTTTGCTGCTCTGTGGATTCCTGACACTGGAGGAGCACATGACCTGAGCTCTGCTGCACTGGTTCTCCAAGCTCAATGGGAAGTACACAGCACTTAGCCAGCAACACAGAATGATATACCAGGACATTCATTCTGAGACACTGTGGTGGGAAGGCCTGGACTTCAGAGTGCCTAGCAGTGACTGTCACATCAACATTTTGATCCTGGAAAGAAAAAATCAACTCTACTACATGCAACTGTGCTTCTGATACCAGCTATGTAGGTAAACTAATTGAAAAGAAAAGCTTGAAACCATTCTGAAGGCAGATTCTGGCTTGAAACCATTCCGAAGACAGAAGTTTTAGCACCAAACAAAAACTGAGGATCCACTCTGGTATAAATTTGGTCTCTGTGTTCAGGCTATCACACACAAGAGGGTTTCCTGCCTTTGGAGTCAGTAATCACTGGCATGGACCTGGAGTCACTTCACCAGGTGAAAGGGAATGCTCCTCCAAGGAGCCTTGTTTCTTATTTTGATTTGGGTAACCTGGCTGGTGAACTGGCAATGGACATAGTGGGAAATTCTTATGGATAGTTGGGGCAAAGATCTCAAGGAGGCACACACAGAATTGTCCCACATGCAATGCATACAGACATGCTCTGAGGGAAAAGGAGCACAATGGAAACTGGATTCCCATTTTTTTCTATGACTGTCATCCCATTCTGTCACGTCTTAATAACTTTCAGTGATGAAGGCAAAGTGCCCTGCCAGCTCCACTGAGCTTAGGGCACTCCTTGCACCACCTGTAACAAGGGCTTGTTGCCTGAGAGCTTGTGCTGCAGCTGGAGGTGCTACAACCATAAGAAAAATACGTGACAAAACCACTGTAATAACTAGAGAAAACTGAACCACAGTTCATTTTCCAAGTTTCTACCCACCCAAACAAACATTTGCAAAACTTTTGTTACTTGCCCAAGAATGTCCGCTGCTCAAGACATGTTACATGACTAAGTAGGAAATCTGCCACATGCCCAACAAGGTATCAATAATGTTTTCAGTATATTTTTACAGCCTAGACAACATAATTTCCAAGCACTGTTGGACCAGTCTTCCTTTTCAATTAAGAATTGAATTGCATTGTTCTCCTAAAATGTAGAAAATTAAGTGCTTCCTTAAGAAAACCAGCCATACACTAAGCAGTCTGATATTCTTGGGGGAAAAAAAGGAGAAAATTTAATTTTGCAGCAGAAGACAATGGTCAGACATTAGCATGATCAGAAATCATTACAAGTCCTTCTGGTAACTGCTTTTCTGTTTCACTGTTCATGAACATCCTCTCTTTTAGAACACTTAACAAGCGTTCTCAGAGTAAGTGTACATAAACCTTTTCTTATTGGTAGACTAATTTGATCTACAAGGTGATGAGGGAAAAAGGGTCTGATAGAGAACAGCAGCCTCTCCTCATCTCTGGTTGTTAAGAATTAGCTCTCTGTGCTTCCCTAAGTCACCAGAAATGGCAAAGAGGTACTGCTTTGTGCAAACAGCGTTGGCCAGAGATGAGGGAATCACTTCTCAGGTTTACGTACATGGATTTGCTGATATATCTGATCACAGCCTCTCAAATAGGCAGAGAAACTACTAATAATTTCTTCTGCAGAGAGTGAAAAATGCTCCTATTCCATTTGTGCAAATATGCCGGGCTCACATTATCAAACACATGAATTCCTGTCCACACATTCTCCATCTCCCCTGCAGACCCTGCCATCAAAACAGCAGGGAAAAAATTGGCCTCATTTCCTGTATATTTCATATAGACCTAAACATTCTTAAGTATGTTGTCAGGGAATATATTTTAAGGCTGCTATGCTCACATCTGATCTCCTACTCCATGCTTTTAAGATATTAAATAGGCTTTACCCAATAAATCAAATGTTTTGTGCCTTAGAATCACATGGTATCTGAAGGCACCAAAGCCTAAATCCTGCACAATTCTCATTCACTATATGCAAGTCAGGGGAACCAGGTCAGAAAAAAAAAGTAAAACATAAGCACGAAGCCTCCCTGCAGAGAAGGCTAACAAAAATCCCAGTGGTAAGGCAGAGAAGCTGCCCTTAACTGCTGTCTCCAACCATCCTCACCCCTGCTCCTATCCAGCTTTGCACCACCTCTTTCCCACTCCATTACAAGAGCATCAAAGCTGGAAGTCACGGTGGAGTACAGCCTCAGCACTCATGTTTCTCAGTGTCCCAGGCTGGTCTGAAACCTACAGAAAGGAGCACTGACCTCCCAAAACCCAAGTGGGATGATTATCCTAGAGGCTCCTTCCTGTTGAGGGCTCTAATAGCTGGGTAGGAAAAACAAAACAACTTACTCTCAAAGTTTTTCACAAAGGCCGACAGGGCCTGATTTCCCTGCCTCTCACGCTGCTCCAGGGTGTTTCTGAACACCACAGCAGCAAGCCTAAGCCAGTGCTGCAGCATGGAAGAGTTACCACAGGACAGAGAAATGCTCTCCCTACCTGAGCTGGAAGGCTCCTCCACAGGAAGAGCAGCACAGGCAGCTGAGGGGGCTGAGCACTGGGGCAAGCCCACTGCCTTCATTCAAACTGACCAGTCCACCGAAATACCAGGAGCCTCCCACACACCAAACTGCAGCATCTAACCTCTGGTGTTTTACAAGAGCACAAAGGCAACAATATAAAATGCATTCAAGAAACACTGTGGGAAATGTGCCAGCATTTTAAGGAACGTTCCCTTTGGACATGAAGCCTTTTTTAGCCAAACCACTATGATTTTGTCTTAGTGACTCATACGAATGGATTCTGGATTAAGATTTAAAAATGGAATATTTTCTCTTCTGCTCCTAGGTCCACCTCAAGACATGTGAATGAAAAAATAGCAGTAAGAATATTAGGCTGGACTTACATTCACCAACAGACACTAAATAGGGATCTACTAAATTTGTAAAGCTAGCTGAAGTTACAAATACAGAATTCTGAAAATGCAATTCCTTCTAAAGTCAGGCTGGGCAAGGATCATAAAACTATAAAAAGATACTTTGTCCCTAAAGATTGTAAGAGGCTAATCATTAGCCTTCTGTTTATAGTGGTTACCTTTTAATTCCATTATTATGATTTTTTTTTTCGGAATAGATCATTATTCTGATCTATTTTTCCTTGCAGGGACCTGGATCCTTATTTCTACCACACAGGTAACAAAAAAACACCCACTGTCTCCAGGCAAAGACAAAGACTTGCCAGATTAAAAACAAACTGACGAAGGGTACATAAATTTGTGTTTGACTACTGCTGGGCATCTGAAAAGGCACACATTTTCTTTGGAAAATTCTTCTTCCAGTTTTTCATACAAATGACAGTAAAATATGTACCCAGTAGCAAACTGAGAGAACTAAATTTAAAATGCACTTTCAGACCACTCGCACTTTTTTCTTTTTAACTTCTCTTTTCCAAGGCGAGAGGGGAGGAGGGAGTTTGTACCAATGTTTTGAAGTACTGTAAGTTCTTTTGCCTTTTAACAGAAATATGTAAACAAGGTGTATGACTGTAGGGTAATGTTCTAGTCACAAAGCATTCAAGAGCCAGAGTGAAGCTATTTAAAGAATGGAGTATTCAATTCCTGAGGCCAGATGCTAGTATAAATATGAAACTATGTTCACACTGCAGATTAAATTATTTTTAGTTTCTGCATTTGAACTGCCAAAATTATTTGGGTTAGTTTATTTATTTTTTTTTACTGTACCACAGAACTTACAGGGCCACATTTTTATGTATCTGAACAGAGGATTAAAAACACAAGCGTAAAAGGACTTTTTAATCTATTTTCTCTGTGCAAGAAGACTGGAAGTGTATAGTGACAAACACTGTCACAAGTAAGGGTCATTCAGGCAGTAAGAAAACTAAAAATAAAGATGGCGCTGAAGCATTTGAGATTCTTGGAATAGATTTTTATAGTAACTTCTCATTTAATTTTTCATCCCACAAAGCTTTTAATTTGGAAATACTCTGTGTGAAAGAAAAGTGGAGACTGTGGTTTCACAATAATTAAAGAGAAAAGCATGCATTAGGATTGCATTATACCCTGTCAACTGGGTTTGCCACAAGAGCTCACACAGATATTGCAAACAATATCAAGTCACTAGTAATTAACAAAAACAAATAATCAATAATCCCATGACCATGCCATAGCAAAAACATGGTTGAATTCAAGAGAGAAAGACAATGAAATAAACTGGTAGTGAACAAAGCAAAGTGAGGTTCAGTGACTAACTGGGTGAGGACCTATCACTGATACACCAAAGCCTACAGATCACCTACAAGGCCACCCCTCTTGCTGATGACCACTCCACTGCTGTCATTTTTTTGATCCTGTAATTATCTTCTCTTTGTTTCATCAGCTGACAAAGATTGAAGGTCCAGGATATATCTCAGGGATGTGATTCATCTACTGATAGAGGGCAACTCTACCAAGACCCAAAAAGTAAAACAGGAACCGTGTGGAAGGACATAAATGAAGACACAGACCTTTCCCACGGTGAATACCAAAAATGCTCCCCTGGCAGGCCTGAATGTACAACCAGGAGAGGGATGAGCAGAAAGACTGCAGCTTAGGCAGTCAAGAGACTTCCAACACTAAGGAATGTGGAATTACTGAGCAGATTGCTCTGCACCACACTGAACGTGTGTATTTTGCCAATGACTTATGGAAGGATGAGGTAGCATGGCACAGCTGGCTGGGGGGACATGCTGGGAGGGGAAGGGGTCCTGCAGCAGCGGGCTGTAACCCACCTAATACTGGGATGTGTGAATGACACAAGTACCTGCAGAGACTGTCACTGCCCCAAGTCAGCAAGGCAGTGGACACCAGGCTCAGTTACAAACAGGTGACATGGGACATGCTGAAAGCTGAACTGGCTCTTGACTATCCTGTCAGGTTCAGCCCCAGTTCCTAATTAACTGTTCTTATCGGGTATGGATCTGGTATCACAACAATGAAGTCTCCTTTTGGAGGACAGGCTGACGATGCCAGCCGCCCCTGGGTATTTACAACAGGCTTTTAAAATGCACTAGCCTGCACTTTAAAGAAACTGGGGGGGGGGGGTTGAGAACATCTGGGCTTTGATTGTTTCAATTCTCAGTAACACAAAGTGAAAAAAATGAAGCAGCTGTGGATAAAATGCTCAGGAACACAGCAGCAACTTTGTCATCCTCTACCTATATTCACCAGCTTCGATCACAGGAGCAGAATGGGATGTGGGGGAACTTGGAGGAGGACGAGAGTGAATGTTTCCCACCTTTTTCTTAAATGATGTATTCGTTATAGGATCCTTGAATTGTGTGGGGATCTATTCCACTCATGACACACATGCGTAACTCCCCTTGGCACTGATGGGAATGACGAACGTGTTGTGAGAGGAGAATTGCCCCCTAAAACTGCAGGAGTGTGAACAAGGCTGTAAATATATCTCAAGGTTCTGGTAACATTAGAAACCAGCCTAGCGAATTTCTCATGGTTTATTATGATATCACCAAATCCCCTCCATGTATTTATAGCCTTGTAATTCACAATTATTCTGGGTCCATAAATGTTTTTGGCATCTGAATGTAGAACTGATACTATTATTTCACATATTATGGTACTGTCCGTGAATGCTAAATTTATTCCAGCACAGACTCCTGGAGTTCATTCATCAGATATTTTATGCTACTGTTCTTTTAATGATTCATTTATCCCTAGTAATATTTGTATTCTGAAGTGTGGCGTCTCCAGCCGACAGCACAATTCAGCTCTGCTGAATTATCTTTTTCTTTCACAGCATAACAAAGTAGAGCACAGTCAAATTGAAGATGGCCTTTAGTACACTGTCAGAACAATACTGCTTACCAAGCATATCCAGACACATTTCTCAAACCACATGTAATGCTCTGGCTGCCAACATGCTCATAAAGTCATTAACCAGCATCTTAAAATGAGGGTGTGATACATATATTTAAATGTTTAGGAAAATCAAATGTGGGCTCTCCTAGAAGCTTATTTTGAATATTAGCTTCTACATATATCAACTATGCAGACGTAAAAATTCACCTTGATTTTTCACAAGCTGCTGAAATCATACACATTACCTATCACTAACAAAAGCCTCTTTATGCCATTAACTATTTGCCCTTCACAATGTTACAGAGCAAGACAGACCCAAGCTGAAGGTTTACAGTGCTGAGGATTCATTTTTACAAGCAAATTATTATTAGCAGTAAAATTAAGGAGGAACTTACTTTACATGTACAGATTTTACTAAATGAAGTAAATAAAGGCTATGCCACAAGGTTCTCTAATACAAAACCTGCCCAGTAAGTTACAATTCATGCTGTTTTAATTTTTAAATATATGCTTTCTTTGTCACCCACTCCTACACACTGCACTCCGATTTATACACACACTAGGTTTAACCATTCCCTTCCCAAACACCCTCATCTGTCAATGCTCTCTTCACACAAGGATCACCAAGCCAGCAAAGACAAGCAGGACCCAAATTAACCGAAAGGGATGAAGCACTCAGAATTGATACTGAGACTCTTAAAACTCAGTCAACAAGGCAAAGCTGCCAGAACACAATCTTCTCCTGTGTACCCACAGAGCCCCTCTGGGTGCTCAAAGGTGATACACAGTGCTGGAGGACATCCCTGGGCTGGGAAGGCACATTTGCTACTGTCTCCTCAGCTGCTGTAGTGAAGTCCCTTCCCACAATCTTGTCCGACAACTTCCCTTTCTTTCTAGTGTTCCCACCTCCCACCTTCCCTTGCTTGCCCAAGCAAAGCAAGGGTCCCACCTTGCCAAGCTGAGGAGCCATCACTTGCTGTTGCTGAGATCTCCATAAATGCTGACATGGCCATTCACTGACAGCTTTTACTCCTGTGTGCCTCTGTCCTATCAAACCATTTCTCAAAAAGGAGAGAAAAGGAATAAAAAGCAAATCTCCACCTTCAGATGCACAAAAGATGCTCTCTCTGACAACCTCTCATGACACAAGACAGGTCATCTATAAGAAGATGAATATTGTATCTCAGAGAAAAAGTACTGGCCTTTCTGCAACAACACAGTCAGAACCAGACTAGGATACTTAGGAAAACAGATAATGAGAAACCAGACACATCATACTGTGCCTATAAACAAAGGGCCAGCTGCCTTTCTGGGCATGGGAGCAATAAAGAGCAACTCAAGAAGGCATGGAAGGGAGGTGGTGAATAAATTTGTTCTGGCTTTTCTCCTTCCCTACATGGGAAATGACACCCAGATCTGCCCATGGTATCAAGAGCACCCACAGAAGAGCCTGAGCATCTCAGCACAGCCATGCAGGTCACAGGCCAGCATGATTGATGGGCTGGTATGAAGACAGCTCTGACTCGAGTAACAGAGCACTTGGAGTCAAAGATGGTGCAGGACTCTAACCCTGGGCTCCAGCAGCACAGAATTACAGCACAGGAAAGCAGCCAGGCAGGAAAAAAGAGGATGTCCTTGAGGCCCACCCAGCTATACCACAACATTACATAGGTGTTGGGTTTACAGATCTCAGGACTCAACAAATTTTTGGCTGGCTGTGTGGAAAGGATATAATGCAGGAAAAAGGCATCAGTGATCTATGAGGGATCACCACATCTAACCAGCAACCCTAGCACACAGAAGAGACCACTGATCACCTCCCTCCACGGTGCTGGGCAAGAGAAGCACAGCAACACAAAACTACAGATGTCCCAGACTGGGCCCCAGACATAATATGGGCAGGAATAGAAGGTAGAGGGAAGGCTGGGGAGTAAAACAGCACCCTCTAAACCAGTGATTAAAAAAAACCCAAAAAACCTAAAAAACCCAACCAAAAAAAGCATACACTGAGATAAAGTCAGATTCAGAGCACAGCAGCACTGCACCAGGACACACACGTTTCCAGTTACTGGAACAAAAACCCATGGTCAGTAAGAATTAAATGCAAGATCCAACAGTGACTAGAAGGGAAAAAATCCTGGAGAGCAGACACATGTGGGTTATTACACAGCCTGGCAAGGTCAATCCCAGTGCTAAAACCAGACAAAAATAAAAAAAGCCATCAAACATTTTTAAAGGGACACTGTCCCACACTGGCTGCTTTGACACTGTCTGTGAATGGTCCTTATTTTGTAATTATGTAGGCTATCCTGCTGCAGCCAGGGGCTGCAACAAAACTCTTATTGATGATGCAAACTGCTGCAACTTTGACTTTAAGAGAACATGGGGCAGTTCTGTAGCTTCACAGGCCAGAGAGTAAAATTTAACTCCTCCTCCTCTTGGTTTGCAGCAGTGATTCCTTCTCTGGTATTTCTGAATAGACCCGAACTGCAATTGCAAATGGCCGTGCTCTACATGAATGGCAAAGTGCCCTGTCATAATTGAAAATGCTGACACAGTGACAGTGGCTATCAGCACAATTCTGATGATCATGTTAGCTCATTCCTGCTGCAGCCAGGTGAACAGCCACTGTGAGTTAGGGGCTACCAAGAGGGAAGTCACCTGGGATTTTGTTTACATTTCTTAGCATACCTTCTACATTTCAAAGAACAAAATACTGCATCCTCAGTTTCCAGGGGTGATGTGTTGTTATTATATTACAAGGGCTCCAGATTGTAGTCTCCTTATTGCAAGAGTTTCATACCTCCTTGATATTTCTCATAGGCAGCTCCTCTAAGCACTGACTCTTCCTTCTTCTCACAGTAGCCAACTGACTCCAGTTCCCCTTTTAACCAACCACCCCACTCTTTTATAGCACTCTTCTCATTGGCTACAGCTGTGGCCTGTTAAAGTCAGGCCAGTTCCTAATCTCTAATAATTGGCTCAGCTGCAACTCCTTAGGGGTAAGATTATTTTCTATACTACCTTTATTTTTCTTACATTCTACCCCCCTACAGTGATGCTCTCACCCCCTTTTTATGAAAGCTGAAAGGCAGGTCAAAGCTTGATAAGAAATCCAAAGCTCTTAGATAAGGCATGCTTGAAGTTTGAGGTGTGCAGTGTCAAAACTCCTTTCAAGAATCACAGATAGATGAGGCTCAACACAACCCAGTGGTGAATGAAAGGCTTCCATAGTCAGTGCTGCTTATTAAAATGTTTTCAACCTCACCCTCATATGCCTCCTTTGCAATGAAGTAGGCTCTCCACAGGGTAAGGAAGAAAATAACAACACGTAAAACATCCCAGCACTACTCAGGCAAACAAGTGGCTGAAAGAAGGACAGAGACCTTGGAAGGACCCCAACAACTTCCTTCCAGGGAGGTGGAGGAAGGTGCAGAGGAGAGCAGTAATGGCTCAAGAGAGAGGGGCAACTGAGGAGGGAGAGCCCCAAAATGCTACTGAAGATAGGGTCTTCTCCAGGACTGAAATATTGGAAGTACACTGGACTTAACAACTGCATCACCTTTCAGCACTTAAAGGCAGCCAACAACTGAAGCCAACATTTATTAAACTAACTGGCTGACCAGTAATAAAACAAATATTTATCTCTGTCTGTCTGCTCAGCACCTCAGGTTATCTCTGATCCCAAACATGTTAACACCAAAGGTAAGCAGTAATTAAACCAAAAGAAGGTGTTGAACCAAATGAAGCCTTCCTGCTTCACACCCTCTCTGAACAGTCACCCCAACAGAGCTTCCTGCTTCAGAGCCTGCTCGTGTTCTTGTCCTGCTGCAGTAGTGCTGGCATGTGCTATAAGCTGCACAAACATAGAAGAAAAGCCAGGCCACAGCCTCTTTTTTCCCAAGGGAGTCGTCCTCCTCTATTCAGGCTCCATGGAGCACAACAGACAAGTCCAGTAATAGCCTCATCTATGGCAAAAGAACTGTATCAATTGGACTGGGTAAAATGAGTTAGAGAGGTTGCTTTGACCCACAAGACAAAAAACAACATACGGTGCACAAGGGTAGAGAGGGGAAAATGGGATAATGGGACATTTACAGGAACTTTATCAAGATCAGAATGGCATTCAACTAGGGCAATGAGGACAGGAAGGCACAAGAAGAGGCAAAGAGCGCAGACAGAGAAGAGTGGGAGGGGAAAGAGGCATGATTTAGGCACAAAGTATGCAGAGTGGCTGTACTCTAAATAGCTAATGATTAGTTGGTCAGAAAATTATTGCATCAAGTTAAGCCAGGTGAGCCTGAACTGAGCAGCACGCGACACACAATGAAAAAGGAGAGTCAGTGTCAGATCAGAAGTCACCACAAGTGTCTGAACATGCTACAGCTGCAGATTATCAATTCTGATAATGGCACGGTTTAACTACATTATAACTTGATAATCTTCATCTGGTGAAGTCACACCTGCTGGAAGGCCACTGGCAAGAGAAATTGGAAGGGCAATGCAACAGCCCAATGCCCACTGGGGCTGGGAACTGTGTGGTTGGCACCTTCCAGAAAGACAGCTCATCCCTGCTCTGCCTATCCTTCCAAACTCACTGCAATCTGCTGGGGATTGGCCAATTTGAGTGGCAACACAAGGTCCAGCAAGGAACTGCAATCTTCCAAGTGAAGATAGGCAAATTATGAGACTGGTAAAGATGAGAAAATGAGAGGGTGACCCAGTCCTGCAGCACCCAGGTCTGCCTAGCAAGCTCCTCTGAGAGTTCAAAAGAGCCACTTCATGAGAAGTAGGAAACAACTGCTGGAAAACCACCTACAGATGAGAAAAGTGTGACTGCTAGAATATACACCTCAGCTAGGAGCAGTGGTTGATTTCCCTGGGTTTTCACAGGGAACAAAGATCCAGATTTTACACCCTCAAATGCATGACTGTGGGAAATGAAAGACAGAATAGGACTGATTGCTAAATTTTCTTTGTGTTTCCCCTTGCTGGACCTGAACAAACAAGAAGTAAGTGCAGCAAAACCCCTTCCGTTCACCTGAACTGCTCATGCCATTACTAACGCTGCCAGTGCAGGAGCCCTAACCGCCCATTTTGGCATGATACTCACAGAGGATGGATAAAAGAATGGCAATGCCAGCTTGGGGACCAAACCCAGACCTGTGTTATGACAGAGCCAGAGGGTTGCAGACTGCCTGGCTGTGGCAGCAGCTCCCACCTCCCTGGCCCAGCACAGGCACAGTGGCCATTTGTTCCATGGCTAAACCCAGGCAGCTCTGCAGCCCAGCCTAACCCAAACCAGCAGAGCTGGCGAGCATTAAATTCAGTCATTTTCCCCTCAGTCTCTTCTCTCAATTTCAGCTCTGACTCCTCTATCTTTTATTTCTTTTTCTAAAGACACATTTAGAGATGAAACCATTCATAACTGCCTATCCACAGACAGTTTGTGGCAGCATAATTGACAATGAGTCTGCTGCAAAAATGAAAATGCTGTTTTAATAACCTTGGCCTAAAATACATTCTGTTGTATGCCTCAAAGGGTTTCAATAAAAAGTCAACCTGTAGAGACATATTTTCTTGGCTTAAACAACAATCCAAAGCATATAAATGTAGTCCAACTATAATGACATATTTATAGGCCAATAAAGCTTACACTGCAGCTTTCATACTTCACTTAAAGGAAGTCTGTAAGAAGCAATGTTATATAAAATAATTTGAATTTTTTTTGAACTATAGCCCAAGGAATACAAATATGCAACTTTGCCATATTTAACCAATAGTGTTTACATTGCTTAGTTGTTAAACATTTTGTAAAATGAAATAATTCCTCATTTGGTGACTTCCCATTGGTTTACCAAATATGGGTATACAAGTCCATTTATTACAAAGAAAAATTCCCTAAATAATTCTAAAGACAAAAATAAATAACTAGCGGCCTCAGTAGTGAATGATTTTATCAGACCAATTCTTCTGGAAAAACAGGTTCTTATGTTCATTATGAATAATACATTCCTGAGCAACTCTATTTTTATATGCTGCATTGTTGTTGCTCTTTATTTTTCCTCAACATTTGAAAGAAATATTCAGAAAGCTATAAATAGTCTTAAGACATAAACTGCTAGCATTCAGTATTGACATATTTGTAGAAAGGGACAGAATGTATAACATAAATATCTCAACAGGCAGAAAGAAATAATTCTTAAAAATCATTTTTCAGGCTGAAATCTTGAAGCTCACACAAAAAAATGCTATTGCACGATCTTTTATTTAATACAGTCCTAAGGAAAAGTTCTGCATAATTCACTAGTGATAAAAACAACAGTATTTTACAGGAAAAAAAGCCCAACCCAACAGTTTCTGCAGAAAAGAACAGCAAAGAGAAAAGAAAGAAGAAAAAAAAAGAGGAAAGAGGGGAAAGAAGGAGAAAAGAACAAAAGAGAAGAAAGAGAGAACAAAAAAAGGAGACAGAACTACCTTGTTTGAATTAGGGTCGACTTTCAGTTATAGGTTCATGGTTTCTACAGGTTGTGGATTAACCAGGTGTTGCCTTAAGTTCTGGCTAAGCAAGTGCCACTGAACACATGGCACAGGGTGTACACTGCTCACACGAGGCCTCACTTTGCTTGGTTGCTGTTTGAAGCTGCCCTTCTCCCAGCAGCAACATGTTTAATTAAGTAGGTTTGCCCAGTGACACCTCTTTGGTTCTGTATCAGCCATGTTTTCATTTAATCCAGGTTATTTCACTCCTCCCCACTCCTAGATAATGTGAGAAAACTGATTTTGTTTCTTCTGTAAAGCTTTTTTGAGCTCTTTGCTGGGGATATAATTTCCTATTACCTTCTAGAGCTTGATTCAAAAACATCTAGTAGGAAAAGCTACAGAATCTACTCACTTTTATGGAATTTTTCTGTAATGGAAACATGCCATTTTATAGGAAAAGAAGGGGTCCAGGAGATCATGTTGTTTATCTAGGCCTTTTCAACACCTGGTTCAGCAACTTCCTCACCTACAGCCAGGGTTAAACACCAGCATCAAGCGAGGGACCTTTGTGTGACAGTGCACTGTGCTCCTTTTACAGCTCTATTTTAAGAGGAAAGACTACCCCATCCCATTGTGCTGGGGACCTGCTGCAGAAGTGATTGCTAATAAATCTTTTGATCACTGCAGCTGAGCGCTGCTCTGTTGGCAAGACACTGAGGATTGGAAAAGGTCTGTGGGCACACGTCCTACCAGGCAGTAAAGCTGCCCTTTGACAGCAGAGCAGAGACAACACCAGCAGCTCAAACACCTCAGACACCCCACATCATGCCTTTGCCTCCAGCTGGGGACATGACAACTCCCAGAGCAATGTCAACCCTGACCAACCACTCAGAACGAGAGAGTAAATAAATCCTCTTCGTCTTACCATAGATGAGACAAACACCAGAGCTCATGGATTGCCTTACAGGACACCAACTAGGGCTGCTCCACCAGCTTCAAACATCACCATTCTTCTGAGTTTTTGTGTCAGATCCAAGAAGCAAAATAAGATTAAATTCTTGGCTCTTTCAAATGGTAAAAAAGTAATCTCAATACTAGATTTAGGAAATTTCTTTGATTCCCTTAATAGGCTGGATCAATTGTCTATATCAATGTATCTGGTCAGCTACAGATCTTTGTGAACCTTTGGTTTCACTCCTGTCAACCAGTCATTATGAAGATAAAGGCAGTCATAACTAAACATTAGCCAAAATTCCCTTTTCTACAGGGAAAAAAAAATAAAACCCAACGCAACAATAAAGCCAGAGCCACCAACTGAAAATGAGCAACATCAGAATGTGGGGTTATCAAAATTATACCATATAGTTTGCATTCCATGAGCGTTTTCAGTATAACCCCTACTTTGAAAGGCTTAACATGCAACTATAAGCCTTGGGCTTAAAGATAATTTTCTCTGGCTCCTAGGGTAGATAATAGCAATTTCATAACTTACCACAAGGAGTTTTTGTTTGTTGAAAACAAAAACAAGAAAACATTAGCACACAAAAGTTCTGTCTGAAAAACATTAAGATTCTTCTGACACAACAAATGCAAATAAATGTACTGCATAAAGATACCAGGGCAATAGCAGGGAAAATTACTGCATGTAATTATGAACTAGAAGAAACCACAGAGAAAAGCAAAGAGAGAAGGATTGCATGGCTTATTTTTTCCCTGGACATGCAATGAAAAACAAGATCAACTTCCAATTGTACTTTAATCTTCCAACCTGCACAGCTAATGGTAACATGTGAAATTGACACAATCATTCCACCATTTGATAAGATCAGAAAAATGAGATGCAGAAGATAAATCTTCCAAGACAGATCTTCAGCTTCATGTAACTTGGCTTCGATGCCAACCTAGTCCGACACTATAAAACTGAACTTGGCCCTGCACTCCTGTTCACACAGATACAAAAGCATGTCCTCCAATGCATCAGGCTTAGCTCTTAATTTCTTACCTTTTCACACATTATGGCCTAAACTTGATGCTTTTCAAACATGGAACATTTATTAAAAACTTGGCAGAAGAGACAAATGTCCCTGCTATGCACTTCAAAGAGCCATCTCTGACAGCTGTTACACATCCAAGGTCCTAATACCACAAACAGGCACATCTACCAAGAGGAGACTGATCTCCCTTGGACCTGGGAACCCACCACAGGTATTATAGGTGTGAGTGCCTGTGCAACAAAGCAGTCCCACAGCTGCAAGCCTGTCTGCAACCACCCAAAGAAGCAGAGCTATCAACTCCCTTCCTGAAAACAGACAAGGGAAGAAAGCAGGGTCTGTGTGTGGAGACAGTGGGGTGCTCACAGAGCCCTGCAGCAACATAAAGCTGAGAAGGAAACACCATGGAAGGGACACATCCCTACTGAACGTGACGCAGAGCCAACCATACAGAGTCAGGGCAAGCACCAGGAGCACCTATGAGCTCCTGGAAGATGGGACATGAGAAGTGAAAGGCCTTTGCTCATCCCTGCCAGTCACAGGAGGCCTCAGAAAGACATGTCAGCCTGCTCTCCCCACAGTGTACAGCTCTGACCTGATCCCCCAGCCTGCAGAGCCCCAGGGAGAGCCTGGGACAGTTATTTGTATGCACATCTGCAGAGTTTGAGCCATAGTGCTCGGGGCCATACAGACAGGTATCACAGTGTTACCCCACACCAGTCTGCTAGGAGCTTGAGATGAGCTCACCACCACCACTCATCCCACACAGGTATCTCATGGCCACACCTCTGCCCCAGGCTCAGACATACCTTGGGAATCTGCAATGGCATGGCAGGATCAGGCCCATCTGTTTTCAAAAGACACTCTCCCATAGCCCCCTTCCCACAAGAGAAAGTAAGGGATACTCACCAAGGTCAGCCTTTTCCTTCAGAATATCTTTGAAGTTCAAGCCACTGTTCAGTGTGGATTGTCTGTATCTTGTCAAGGCCTCTTTCTGCCCATTCTTCCCCACATCCATGGGCTGGACCGGCTCAGCCCGGAAACCACACTTCCACTTGGAGAAATCGGACTGTGCCCATTTTGCCAAGTCCTCAAGCTTCACAGTAACTTTTTCTGAAACAGCAATAACTTCATCCTGCAAGAAGTGATCAGATGAGAATACAACGTGTCACTCTGGGCTCCCTGATGACTGAGAAACCAGTAATATCATCCTGCACTGACTCCTGCAAAAGCCTGTCTTGCTGCAGGCTGAGTAATTTTTCTGTATCACAGAATAGCTAGTGCTTAATTTATTCCTCTTGCCACCTAAGTGGAAATATTAGTTGTTTACTTGAAGCAAATATACACCATCTAAAGACAATTTCTAGAACCAGGGCAATGATCCTAAAAGGCATTTGAAATGCAGGTTGCCAAATCACATTCTGTATAACCCAAAGCCTTGAGGGAAAGTTTGCCTTTTAGGTGCAATTAGCTGCAAATGTAAAAATTCATGGCTGGATGACTAATGGTTATAGTTAGTCCTGAAATAAATGGACTAAGTAAATCTCAGATTCTTGGAACTCTGACTCACCAGAAAATTCCTATGTTTATGGTACATTTTCCCTTGGCTTATACACAAATATTGAATTTAACTTTTGTCCTTAAAATTAAATAAAACTGTGATGTAATCCCAAAAGAAATACTACATAAATGTGCTTCCCACCAAAAGAAACTTGCACATTCTCATGTTTCTTAAAACCTTTTTCAAGATCAGAACTGAAATTTCTTTCCCCCCTTCTAAAACATACATTCTAAGAAGAGCACTTAAACTTAGTTTAGCCTCCAGAACATATACTCAAATTAAACAGTCCTAACTGCTGGATTTTAACCTTCCAGGAAACAATCAACTCCTCTCAGTCATGATGAATAAGCAGAATATTTTACAGCTGACTCCACTGAGCAAGGGATCAAGAAAGCCTCAAAAAATAAACAAACAAACATACATATCCAGCAAGATACACTCCAGATTTTTTTGTTAAAACAGCAGAAATAATTTATGTTGTAACAAGAGCTGGCTGTATACCACACCTTGCCCACCACACATTTCTAACACTAAATAAGGTTACAGGTTCTTGAAATAAATAAACCAGAATCCAATTTTTCTCTCAAATAAACATAAGTATTTGCAAAGGGGAGAGAAATTCTTTGAGTTATTAAACAAAGGGAAAAGCACGACTGATTCTCTCTGTGTGTTTTTTTTTTGTCCACTGAACACATTCCTCAGGAAATAAAATACTGCTCAATGGAAAAAAAAAAAGAAAAAGAGCTTTATTGTGACAAGTCGCATACAATACAAAACCTGAAGTAATTCTTGTAAAAAACCAGATCTGATATTCCTCTCTTCCTTATATAATACAAAACTGTTTTATAAGCAGGCACCTTCATTATATTTAGTGCAATAACAAATATTTGGTCAGAAGTGAACAGCATGTTTATATGCTAAGCAAGCTTGTAATAAAATCTTTTCCTTTATCGCTGCACAGCATAAGAGCCTCCACCAAACAACAAACAATAACAGTGATGCTTTAAATCTCTGTTTATGACAAACGTCAATACTTTGTAAACAAGCACTGGGTACTACAAAGTACAATTTCAATGGATGGTTTCACCCAATTTCATTACACCATCCACTTGAAATAAAAAAGCTGTAGTTGCTATGCATTTTATAGCTATTACATGGTGATTATTAAATGTCAGGATGGAAAAAAATAATACATATATATAAATATCAGCCTGCCTGCAGACAGTCTCGGCAATTTCTGGATGAAGTCCTCTCTTTGGGTGTTGAATACCATCACCAGCTACTACACAATTTCTCATGTTCCATACTAGAGAAATCTACTTAGCAGCAGTTAAAAAAAAAACCCAAAAAACCAACAAAAACCTGACTTGGAGATCAGACATGCTTCTGGTTAAAATATTATTTTCCAAATAGCTCTCATGATCAAATGATTATGATTTCAATTACTAGTTTCTTCATATCCTTTCCAAGAACTGGTATGACTAATTTTGGCTGGCATACAAAGTAAGCCGAGCAGACAATTTATTAACCAAAAGAAAAGTACAATCACTATTACATCATCAATGAATAAACTTGTTTTTGAGAATGCAACCTTCACACACACGCACATGATGTGTACACAGGAGGAAAAAGAAACTGAATTAAAAAAACAAAACAAACAAACAACAATAAAACAAAATAAACAAAAAAATACCACAAAAATCCCCCCCAAAAAGCCCTACTGTACCAAGGGTGAAACGAAACTGGTGCACTCTGTCAGGCCGCCATGGAGGGGGAACTGCAGAGGCAGGAGCAGGGGACCTTTTGGGGAGCTGGGGAAAGCACACCTCAGCCATGAGTTTCCTGTGGCAGCAGCACATCCAGCCACAGGAATTTTGGGTGTTCAGCATCCCCACACGGATGTGAGGGGCCAGGAAAACAGAGACACAGCAAAAATGCCACTCTCCGCCACCCCTCAGGCCTCAGCAAAGTGACACCAACATCCAAATACAGCCACAGAGGGCAAAGGGGTGCCCAGGATGGCACCAGGGAGCAGCCCAGCACAAATACAAAACACAGAAGGAGTCCATGCTGTCCCTATGCTGTGACAAGGGCTCTGGGCTAAACCTCCCTCCAGAGCTGCTGGCCCCTTGTCAGGGCCACTCGGCCACCTCCACACCAGCCTTGTCCCCAAGGACAGCTGGTCACCCCTGCAGCAGCTACATCCCTAAGGGTGCCAGGCTGGCCCCCAAATCCCTGTCCCCAAGGCACCAGGCTGGGCCCAAATCCCTGTCCTCCCCTGCTACTGCCAGCGATCCCCACAGCGGCACCACAGAAACGTGGCCTAGTTCACTTTTAGGCGGGAAATGGAAAAATGACCTGAACCGCCTCAGAGCCTGCCTTGGGTCGCCCTGCCCATCACACAGCAGGACTGGACAGACCTGCTCCCTTCCCTCAGCACTCACTTTTGACCCAGTTCACACAGAATTGTCCACATTCTTCCCAACTCCTCAAGTACTCCTCAAACACTGCAGATCAGCCTGCAGGCCTCCTCTGCCAATGCAGATCTCACCGCTGTGGGACTGCATCTCCAGGGGCACTCCTACCCCAGTGCCTCATCATGCAAACACTGAGCCAGGCATGGCAGGCAGCTCCAGTCTCTGCCTTTGGAGGAGCCTGAGCCACGGGCAGCTCCACTGGGGCTGTCTTGCCCACATCTTGGCAGTCTGCTGACACCAGAGGTCATCTGCCCTTGCGCCACAGCACCCAGAGGTCACCCAAGTACCTCACCAGCTCTGCAATTCCAATGTGCCTTGCTGCGCTTTTGCACATTCTTCAGCAACCTTTCCAAGCACTCAGCCCCAAACTGCTGTGGTGTTTGGGGTTTTTTTTAGAGCAGCAGGTGACAAAGGGGTCTTTCTCCTTTTTGGTTAAGCCCCATGTCACAACAAAAGTTGCTCTGGGACCTGCAGAGCTCTGCCAGCCACAGGAGCTCCTATACCCCTGTGGAATCAACCATTATCTGCTGCCACAGCCCTTCTAGAGAAACCCCTTCAATGAGATGACAAAGGAATACAGATGTTGAAAAAATAAAAACCAGGTACACAGTGACACATGACTAACAAACCTTTAGAAGATTAAAGAAATCTGCTGTATAACCTTCATGTCATTCATAATTATATCTCTGTGTAAACATGAAAAACCACCCACATAGCAAACAGTGCATATATATCTCTATCTATACAAAATCAACTCATCATGTATTAGCTATGCTCTGAAGTGATATGTTTATGAGGTCTCCATTGCACAGTTAAGTCTTTAATTACCATTTTTTCCTGCTAGAGCAAGAAGAGAAAACAACCAGCAGAGATTTCAACTCTGCTCAGGAATGAGATTTATCTGGTGGACCTGACCAATTGGACAGTGGCCCAATGGACCAATGGTCTCAGCCACAATGTTGTCTACATCTCTAAATAAGCACTGACTACAGAAAGAGGCACTTTTTTAGCTGCTTCTATAAAAATGGTTATTGAGTCAGCCTGTAATTTTAGCATGTCTTATAAGACTTCTGAGCACAGTACAATTCTTTCACCTATCAAGTAGAAAACGGGGAGATGGTTAAGAAAGATGGTGACACAAACCCCTCTTATCCATCTCGTTTTTTTAAGAGCACACTGGATTTGCATTTCCAGAGAAGTCATCCAGGGAGAAGAGGACAGCATCTTCTCGAGAGCCATTATGCTTAAATATTATGTCACTGTTGTCTAAGCAACCATCACAGCCTCGTGAAAGCACAGAATGCTATATTGCCTGACTCAGCAGATGGCTGAAATGCTTATAATCAGGGAAACAGGTCAGGTAGTTATAATAGCTTAAAGCAGGTAATTATTTTTTAGAAGAAATATTAACTCTTAGAAGGCAGGGAGTCACAGGGCAGCACAGGGAGGTCATACATCTTGATTGTACACCCACATACGGTACATCACAACTCCTTACTCATTGCCAATAACTAGAAAAGATTTATATTTTAGAGACATTGAGGCAGCCTTAAAAGAATTACAGCAACTGAGATATCTCAAAATTTTGACATGCTGAGGCTGTTTTCACTCCAGTACTTCCAGAGGTCATTTAAGGAATTCTGGAGGGCATGAGCAAGTCAAACACCTGCTTGGCTGTCTCCTGACATCAAATATGTGGCCTAGAGAGAAACAGGAGATGTACTGTAAAAGCTCTTGCTGATAATTACAGGAGACACTGTATGTCATTTATCTGATCAGTATGATTTGCATTAGAAAACATCTTCATGCCTTTTCTGTGAAATCTTTAGCATAGTAGATAGCTGGGGATGCGCATTTTACAACCCAGTACATTGCTGATGAAAACACATTCATCCACAGGAGCAAAAAATACAGTGTGACTCTTACAGACTATTCACCAGGGATAACAGAACTGTTATTTCATTTGGGCATAAAGGCCTCCCTTATCCTGGGCTGGTTTTACACCCCACGTATATTTTAGCGTTTTTGCAATTTAAGTGGAAAGGACCTTCCCATACCATGTGTATGTAACATGGCAGTTCTTGACTCAGGAATCCAGTTCCCTGCTCTAGACCCCTCTGAGGAGCAGGAGGTCATGCTGCAGACATGCAGAAGGGAGCTTGTTGCCAATAAGCACCTCTCCCATAGGAAGGCTTTTACCTGGATGTTTGAGGGAAGTACCATCAGCTTTGTTTGACAGCACAGTCAAAACAAAAGGTCCTGATCACAGTCTTTAGTTCAGAGCTCTTCTCTGCCATCCAGATACTACCAGGGCACTGGGACAGCAGGTCATCTCAATTCAGCCCTAACCCACCCGTCCAAAGTCACTCAGGAACCTGAACCCAGGTCTCCAGAAGCATCTCCTAAAAGCAGCACTTCTTTCAGGGACCATACCCAGCTCTAAAGAGGCAGAGAGCATTTGTACAGGGCTGATTTGCTCTCAGAAACTTCCTCTAGAGTAAGAAGGTCCTGTCTCCCTATTGCCAGCTGTGGGCTGTGAATATACACAAAAGTTTTAAAGACTGCAGGACCACAAACTAGCTAAAAAACTGGCTGTGTGGTGGAAAAGGCCTGGCTCTGGAATGTGCCCTGTTCAGCCTCCCTTACAGGGCACATGAAGGACTCTCCTGCCATAAGCATGCTGCAGACCTGGGCACAGCCCTGCCAGATGGAAATTGCTCCTCCTGTTCCACAGGTGGGATCACTGAATGACAGGGAAGCCTCACAAGAGGCTGCAGAGCTTGGCACAGGTAGGGGCAGCTTTCTTTCCCCTGACCCTGCTCAGAGTGCCTCATTTGGTGCCATCTCCTCATGCACCCCCTAGCCCAGGGCAGACAGAGGTGTCCCAAAGGATTTGTGGAGCTCAACTGACTGCTGGGGTCTGGACCTATTCCCTACATACAGGGACCTACAGAGACCGCTGCTTTCCACCCATGAACCTATGGGGAGAGCCTTGAGAAGGGAAACATGCATAAATCAGGAATTTACCTGGCCCACCAGAGAATTTTAAAGAGGCCAAGGCAGAACCTTTCATCTGTTAATCCTTTCCTAATTACTTTAAAGGGCTATAATGATCTTGTTAAACTCAGGTGACAGGTATTTCCCCAGCCTAAGCACAGCTGCACAGAGCTGTCTGAAACTCACACTGATGTGTTCATCCCTTCTTCCAGGGTCCAAAACCAAGAGAAAAGACCAAATTAAAAGGACATGGCTGAAGCACGTGAAGTCCTATGGTTTTTGCTTTCCCTTGTATTAGCAAGCAGCATTTTCCATATGACTCAGTAATTCCAAAGCGTGACACGCAAAATGACCTGGGGCAGAACATCACCATGTCTCTGCAGGATGCTTTTTGGGGTCTTGGTACATCAGGCCAGAAGTGGGGTGGAGATGGGGTGCACAGAGGGATGGCTGTGAGCAGTTAGACATGACATTTCTACTGTGAGCCTCCTCCTTTGTGACTGGGGTGTTTTTTTCTCCCTCCTCCCACTCCCAGCCAGAGGTTCAAATTGAATTTATATCTGTCATTGCAGATAGAAGTTCTGACCATATAGAAAATAGGCTTCAGTCAACATGTTTTGCTGTCAGATAGCTCACAGATCTCAAAGAGCTGTTTTAGTTTAGGCAAGTTGACAAGCAATTCATTCCTAATTTTGCCTACTACAGTTACAGTACGAGAAGCTTTCCTCATAGATTACATAATTATATTTTTTCTTAACAAGGAGTACATGGCATTAGCAGGTTTAAATTATGCAAGCTTATTCTTTTGTCTTTTGTTATATTGTGTTCTATTGTGCTGGTAAAACAATATGTGCTTTAATTAGCAAATATCTGTAAATAATTTACTTGCTTTTCATACAGCAGAACAATGGAGCCAATTTTCACATACATCCACTGAGCATGTCTAGGGGGTTTCTTGCCAGAACCTTCCATTGTTCAGTATCTGTATCAATCTGCCCATCATTAGCAGCTAACGTTCAACAACCCAGTAAGACATTAAAGTTTTGGCCCCCGGGAGTAGCCCCAAGCCCCCCAAATCCGAGGCTACGCTTTGCAAAGAAAGATTAAAATATCCAGAAAATGAAAACAAACTCTTTTATTATCTATAACCCTGGCACCTTCACATAGAAACATGGATGCCTGCCAAGCATTAAGGTCATTGGATTAATGCCATAAAATGCCGATGTTCATCTGACCTTCTGACTGCATTTTAGCTACAAATAAAAAGCTCAACTTGATACAACACCATGAATCACGCG
This sequence comes from Molothrus aeneus, assembly GCF_037042795.1. Classification (NCBI taxonomy): domain Eukaryota; kingdom Metazoa; phylum Chordata; class Aves; order Passeriformes; family Icteridae; genus Molothrus; species Molothrus aeneus. Next base: position 6,812,971 of record NC_089653.1, read on the forward strand.
AGTGTCTAGGCTGTGCAGGGTTAACGCTGGGTGTGAACCCACACTGCACACGCACAAACACACACACAAAGAAAAAAAGCTCTTAAATCTAGAGTGGATGACTGTTCAGAGACTTAAGGCATTGTTATTTTGAATGCGAATGAAAGGGCCAGAACAAGCATTGCAAGAATATTTCAATTATGTATTTCCCAGAACTACATCTCTGAGCAACTAATGCAAATATTGCTCCCATAGCAGTAGAACTTCTTCCCGAATAAAAGCATACGAGAGCTTGAATCAGAACATACTTTCTATATCATTCGCATATTGTTTGAATATTATTAAAAATGCAAAATCTATGTATGCGTTACTCTCCTGAGCAATACAGTAATTATGATTAAGGGACAAGCAGCACAAAAAGAGCCAATTTATCTTACTTGCGCTTAGGAATACTATTGTGTAACTAAGCAACTAAAGACAAAATATAGTCTAATTAATTCACTCCTATGCTTATTTAAAAGACACAATTAGAACATTTTTATTTTCCAGCCTGCACAGTATCTCAACATGCTTGAGGGTGTACCATGTGAGGCCTATTATTCTCCAAAGACAAGAGTTTAATGTTTAGTGCCACTGATCAGACTGGGAACAGCAAATCTGGAAAGCAGTGGGTGTATTTTACAGTCTGAATGCACAGGGAAGGGGAGGGAAAGAAGAAAGGAAATAAAATAAAAAGTTGGGTTTTTTTTTTTAAGGAATGTGCCTTAAATGACTAGATATTCCAGATTGCTGGCTAATGGCTAGCAACATGTGGCTTCTCTGAGTAATATCATTGCCCTGTCCTTCCTTTGCCAGCATATGCTACTGGTGGCAAGAGAGATAAAAATATACAGAGTGGATATGCAATTACCAAACCCACGATATTTTATGACAAATGCCATTTCTCTAACACTGCTATTACAGTGTGCTGATTTCCAAAGCTGAATTAATTTGAGCAAGTGTACAGTGGAGATTGATGCTATTAGCATGATTTTTAAAGCACCCTTTAATAATCATAATCTGCATGTTTGAAACGTGTTGCCATTACCAGTGTTGACAGATACGAGCGTAAGGCACACACCGTGGAGGCTAAAACGAGGCTATTCTCATTTCAAATAAGAGCGTACGGATTCCTACGTCTGTAAAAAAAAACCAAAATCCATTACTGTGAAAAGGGAGTAGCACATTTTTCTAGTGGGGTGGCAATAAAGCAGCGCTGATAGAAGGCACCATGCCTGGGCCAGCCTATGCTACCTTTAGGCACTGGGGTAGGACCCCTGCAAGTGAAGAGCTCCTATAAAATGAACCAGGCTTTCGAGGGATGCTGTCAGCATCTATCCCAAAATGAAGAGAGAACAAAACCACTGATTCCCTTAACTTTCTGGAAGAATCTCTTCTGCAATTATAAATGACACACATTTATGGAGTGACTTATTTTTTTTTCCTTTACCCCAATTAGTCTGAAAATGCAAAATACTTCTAGGGAAATAATTACAGGAAACTAGCTCTCTCCTCTCCTCTCTATGAGCAACGCTTACTCATGTAAATTACTTGCATGAGTAAGGATTATTTGCAAGGCGAAAAGCATTGCATCAGATCCCCAGTTTGGGAGAAGAGATGAAATCAACATGAGTTCGTAGTAAACTTTGCTGCTGATGAATGAACCAAAGGCAGATCCCCACTGACAGTCCAGCCTCAATGGAAGCAGCATTCACCACGATGCAGAGCAGTGCACAGAATGTCATACCATGCAAAATGAATCAGGGTTTTTTAGGAATTGTATGCATCACATCAAATACCATCCCTGGACTTAATGATATAAACTTTGAAATGTATTTTTAAGCCTAGTCTAACTAATGCCAACACCTTTAAAAACATGAAAGCACAAGGCACTAACAAGCATTTTGCTCTACAACTGCTTTTGCAAAGGTCAGTCATTCCACAACCCCACACCACCCCTTGGAGCACAGAACAGTAAATGAGCTGGAGGAAGGTTTGCCAAGACCTTGTGAGCTGGAGGGTGAGCCCACCTTGTGCCCCCTGAACGCCACAGGAGCAGGCACGAGGGGCCTGGGCAGGCACTTTCTGACAGCACACAGCTTCTCACACTTGGGTGCCAGCAAAGCTGGGGGCCTCCTTTACACATGCACCCCATCAAACTGTTTCAAACACAATGGGGTGCCCTTAAAGGTGCTCCCTCTGGATCTTCATAGGGCCTCCAAGCATCCTGTTCTGACCCCTGTGTGAGGCACCTGCTGTCAAGGAGAACTTCCCTGCCCATGCGGAAGGTGACACGGGACCCCACCAGACCAGAATCAATGAGAAAATCAAGGCAAAGTGGTGACTTCCTCCACCAAAAGAGACTGTTTTGGTAACGGCCCTGTATGGATGGAAGAGAATCACTTCTTCCCTGCTGGAGGGAAAAGAAAAAAGGCTGCTCTTGCTCTCTGGCCAGTGTTGCACCTGCTGCAGTGTCTGGGCTTGACGGTGAGGTGAGAAGCAGCATGCCCAGGCCCCCGTGTTTTGAAAGCAGCAACAAAGTTTTCAGTGAAGTAGCACAAACTCTTCTAGTTCACCCAGCAGTGGCCTCACAGGCCCTGCTGCTCTTAAAAACATGTCTCTACCCCTGGTCTGAGCATAATGCCAGAGCTGCTCCCAGCCTCTCCATGCATGTCTCCTTGGGATGCAATGAGCATCAGGGTCAGAAGCACCCATACCTGCTGCATGCAAGCAACCCCATCCCATGTTCACCATCCACTGAGAGTCCCTGGGAAACAATCTCTATCAGCTCCTGGCATCCAAAGGGAGTTTCTCCACTGTGGTGACGGGGATGCTGAGCCTCAGGTGGAAAGAAGGGTGCTGAAGCGGAAGCACACCTGGGCTTGAACCTTCCCTGGATCTGGGCAGTGCATGGAAACATCCAGTTTCAGCAGCAGTCAGGGTTATATTTAAATCTGGATGATGAATTCAGCTAGCTATAAAAAGACTTATATTTACACTTATTACTGATTAGCTCAAACATTTGGCAATCAGATAAAATACGCCATCAGAAATTTGTGAGTAACAGAAGCATTACATCCCTCCTTGCAGCCACTAGCTGAATATTGTCATAGTGTCAGTGCTGCTATTACGGAAAACAGGCAGCCAGCTGCTTCTATTAATCACGCCGCTGGCGCAGGTAGCTGCTGGAGACCGTGCCTAAATCTCTGGTGGGCTCGATCACAAGCCTGCAATTCAGCCACTTGCTCCCCTCCTCAACCATTTCAGTGACAGCGAGCGCCCCGTCACCCTTTGCTTTGGACACTGCAGGTTCGCAATACACGCTTAACCACCGGCTCACTCCATCCCTACTCCCTGAATACACAATGAGGTATTTTATCCCATCAGCAATCCCACACCACAAATAAGGTCCCCTCTGATGCGGCTATAAGCCACATCTGACTCGAGAGCCACATCTCCTCCTGCATAAGGGGTCCAGGCCAGAGTTAGGAAGCCCCATGACCCCAGGTGGCCCCGCTGCCCATCTGGGGACCGAGGTGGGTGTCATTTACCAAAGGGACTGGGACCTTGGGGTGCCAAGGGGAAACAGCTGCCCCTGCCCCACAATGAGAGCAGTTACTCCCAGCCAGCCAGCACCCAGCTTTTTGTCTCTCTGCTGCCTGCACATCCCCAAGCACTGCTCGGATTGTTCCAAACTATTAAAAATCGATCATAAAAAATCATTCCTATGTCTATAAACAAGTTAATGGAGTAAGTGAAAACAAAGTACATTTCTTAATGGGAGTGTTATGTTGCCCTCTCTAGGCCCTGGCTCTCAGTGCCGGTTTCTGTAGGCTCCCTGCCAGAGAAGTATCACTCAGAGCTGTTGCTGTTGCTGCTGCTGCTACTCTGCTAATGAATGACTAACTTAGGCCAGAGGGGAAATGACATCACCGGGGTGTAAAACACAACTGCATTAGGAAACTTTTTACCTGCTTTACATTTGTCATAATTATTCTACACAATACGGCCGGCATTTGCATAATTTCAAGGCGTGCCATTATCTTAATTGAAAATTGTTTTCATATGGTTGAATAATGCAGAATGACATCAGTTAAAGCCGCAATGAAATGCACAAGTATAATCACACGGCTAATTACTAGCGGTGTTTGCATGTAAAAATAAATAAAATCGTGCGTATTATTAGGAAGGTACATGCAGCTGAGAACTCTCGTACCAGAGCAGTGTTTTACTCGTAATGGTAGGATTAATTTTCTCTGATGTTCCTACCACAGTAACATGAGCTGATCATTAAGGCGTATTAAAATGATTTGTGTCCCTTTCCCCACCCCCCTCCCTTCCAAATATCTTTCATTTTACACACACACGAGACACGCAGAGGCACAGTTTTAAATAGTCACCACGGGCAATTTCAGAGCATCCATTGCTCACTGTCATCTCCCTGATTCTTAGGAAAAGGCTCCCTTATCTCAGCGGCACGCACAGAAAATTAAAGTGAAGAGGTGGCAGCGAGCGAAGGTGGCTCCGAGACGCGTTTCGGCTGCGTACGCGTGTGTGCGGGTACACAGCTACGCCGGCACCTACAGCCACGCGTGCCTCCGATAACAGCCCCTGCGGACAGCCCCCCCATGGACCCACCCCCCCGGCATCTCCAACAGAAGTTCCCCCAAAACATCTCGTCCCCCTCCCGCCTGGTCTCCAGCCCCTCTCGGGGACTCTCGCCATCCTCGCAGCCCCCTGCCTGGGTACCTCACCCGTCCCCCGCCCCAGACTGAAGCAATGAATTTGAAAAGCAGATAACGGGAGGGCTCGGGGCTGGGGCGGGGCGGTGCGGGGCTGCGCGGCCCCATCCCGGGCTGCGCGGCCGCCGGCGGAGGGTGCCGGCGCGCAGCGCGTTTGCGCCGGGAGCGCGGCGGCTCCGAAATACGCCCAGGCATATCTGCAAGTTATTTGAATGTATTATTCCCGTACCTGTCATTTATCACTTTATTCAACACGTCCCTGCCAGCAAGAGAGCTTTTGATCTCCCTCTGCCTCCATTTCGTAATTTCCGCCCTCTTAAACATATCGAATACTTAAAAAAAGCCCCGAACAATATCGAAATCCCCCCAACGTGTTTTTTTTTTCCTCCGCTTTTCCGTGCATTTTGCTTTCGGGTTTTTTTTTTTGTTTGTTTTGTTGGGGTTTTTTTTGTTGTTAAGCAGAAGGATAGGGCGAACCCCGCACACACTCCGCTGCCCGCCGGGCCGGGGCCGCCCCGCACCCCGACCCCCTCCCTTCTTCCCCCCGCCCGCACAAGTTCCCGGTCAGCGCGCACCGGTGCGCCCCGACGGCGCGGCCCCTCCGCGCTGCCCCGCCACGCACGGCGGGGAGGGGGACGCGGGTGGGGGGGAGCCAGGAGAGGGGGGAGCCGAGCCCGGGCATGCAGGTGGGGACGGGCGCGGGGGAAGGGGGAGCCGGCGCCGCGTTTACCACCTCGCCATGGTCACTGGTCCTGCCCTGGGGGGTGTCCTCGGGGAGAAAATAAAGTTTGGCGCTGGAGAGAAGTTGCCGGCTGGTGCGCTCCTCCCAGAGCAGCTGCAGCTCCGCGATGCAGGCGGGCTCCTCCGCGCGGCACCGCACGAAGAAGAAGTCGCCGAGGGAGAGGACCCGCGCCCGGCCGCCGCCGCGGCGCTGGAAGCGGAACGCCCTGTAGAAGACGTAGGGGCCGTGCGAGCCGCACGGGGCGCCGACCCACTGCGGGGAACAACAACACGGCAGCGGCATCAGCGCCGGCTCCGCGCCGCGCCGCGCCGCGCAGGGGCAGGAGGAGGAAGAGGGCGGCGGGAGGGGAGCGCGGGAGGGAGGGAGGGGGCTCCGCGGCAGCGGGGGGCGCGGGGCGGGGCGGGGGCGCGGGGCGGCGCGGTACCTGCAGTGCGCTGCGCTCCATCGCGGCTCCGGCGCGATTGAACTCAACATTCTCCCAAACTTGTTGGCGTGAATGGAGCCCGGCAGGTCCTGGCAGGGCGAAGCCGGCCCCGCCGCCCGCCGCCCCCCGCCGCCGCCGCCCCCGCGCCGCCCCGCCGCCGCCGCCGCCTCCCGCCCCGCCGCGCGCGGCGACGCCCCCCCCTGCCGCCCGCCCCCCGCTCCGCCGCCCCGCCGCCGCCCCGCCGCGTCCCGCCGCCGGCGCCACCCGACGCCGGCCGGGCCCCCGACGCCCGCCCGGGCTGGGCAAAAATGCCGCGGGGCGGCTGCGGGCCTCGGGGGGGTGGCGCAGAGGCGGCGGGGCGGCGGCGGGGCCCCTGTCCGCGCTCGGCGATTTTTGGGGGGCCGAAAGGGCGGGCGGGCGCGCTGCGGATCTGACAGGACCTGCCCGTATATGTCTAATATAAAGACCATTTCCTGCGGCGCGAGGGGCGCTGCTCGTCCGCGCGCGCCCGGCGGGACCGCCCGCTCCCACCGCCCGATCCCGCTCCCACCCCCGGCAGCCGCGGAGCGCACGGCGGGGGCTGCGCCCCCCCTGCCGCCCCCCCCGGCGGCCGCGGAGGGCGGGCGGCGCGTCCCTAATTTATTTATCGCTGTTCCCCGGGAAGGGATGGAAAGTGGGTTATCGATTATATAAACACATCAATATTCATGGCGCTGCGCGGAGGGACGCGGCTCGGCCGGAACAGACAGCGCAAGGGGAGGGGGAGCGGGAGCGCGGCGGCGGCGATGAGCGCGCTCTCTCCGCGCCCGCGGACACGGGCGCGCAGCGGCACGTGCCGGGGCCGGTGCTGCCGCCGTGGGCCCGGGGCGATGGCTCGGCAGGCGCGGAGGGGCGCGGGGCGGGGAACAGGTGGCTGCGCCCCCCGCCCAGAGGGGCGGCCCCTTACCTGCGCCCCGCCCGCCCCCTGCGGCGGCGCCCCGCGCCGGGGAGAGAGAGCCGCCGGCTCCGCGCGTCCCGCGCACCCTCCGCTATCCTAAGGCGGGCGGCTCCGGGCGCCGCCGGGAGCCTCAGCCGCCGGGAGCCTCGGCCGACACCGCGGGCTTCGCACTTGGTCCCGCAGCGGCGCAAGGGCCGCCCCGCAGCGCCGGGCACGGAAAGTTCCCATCGGGGCTCCGGGAGCTGCATCCCCGCAGGTAGATGCTACTGCGGCGGGCGGGCTGCGCGGCCCCCCGCGCCCGCGGAGCCCCCATCCGCCCACCCCCGGACAGGGACCGGGTCAGTCTGGGGGAGCTCTGATCTTCTCGCCCTTTTCCCCGGGGCTCCATCACTGCCCGCCAGGGCAGCTAGCCCCGGCTCCGCGGGGCAGTGGGGGAGGGAGCACTACAAAGTGGCTCCGCGGGGAGCATGTCCCTCTGGGCTTTCCTCAGCAGTGGCACTTCCCAATTTTTGGCTCATTCCCCTCCCAAGGCCCCTCCGCAGGCCCTGATCCCAGGGGGAGAGGGGCAAGGGCGGGCACAGGCTCGGAGCCGCCCCGGCGGGGCGCCGTGAAACGGAAACAAATAAATAATTAAATAAGCAAATAAACAAACGAGCAAATAAATAAATAAATGAATGAGATCGTTAATAATGACACCAGCGGTGACGTCAGCGCCGCGTGCATCACGACACAGCGCGCGCCGCGGGGGGCAGCAACAAGTGCGGACGGCGGCGCCGCGGGCGGGGCGCCCCCTAGCGGGTGCCGCTGCTGCGGTGCGGGCGGCGGGGCAGCAGGACAGACGGACAGCGGTGCTGGACAGCGGGGCACGGTCGGTGCACAAATCCCGCTGGGACCGAGGGGCCCTCCCCGCTGCAAGCCGTGATGTTCGGTGACGGGAACCCCTACGCGAAGCGCAAGGCTTGCTTGGTCCCGGGTAGCGGGAACGAAGAAGGCACGGGAATTAGGGCTAGGCTCGCCATGAATTCGGTGCCATGAAGGTGAGGGATTCATCTTGACAACCTCAGCACCCAAGCCTGGCTGGGATGCTTGGTGCTTCTCAAGGGGCAGGCTGATTTTCTGCTGGTTCCTCTGGAGGAATTACCAAATCCTTACAGTTTGTAAGAGGTTTCACTTTTCCTGCCCTTTATCCTTTTGAGATGCCCCGAGTGCCTGTCCGGTCTGTGGCCTCACAGCTCATACAGCGGTGAGAACGCTGTGAGCACCAGGGGTAGGCTGGGATGCTCCTTGAGGACAGCAGGAATCCAGTGGGTACTGCTGCTTGGGCTTCCACCCAGCACCAGCATGGCTTGGATGGGCAAACCCAGCAGAACAGCTTAGGAGAGCTGCAAATAGCAGCCCTTTTGGCCAATAAAGTCTTGTCACTTTGTGCTTGGGAGCTCAGTCCCCTGGAGGATGTTTGTCAGGGGCTGGACAGGTATGGGAGGTGATGCAAGTGAGACCCACACCTCGACACATCCCTGCAAAGCAAGGAGCGCTGCTCCATTTCACCCCCAGTGAATTCCTGGCCAGAATTACACACATTTCTTCTGCAATTCACCTTTGTTTTCACTGACCTTGGCATGTTTAATCAGGGTTATATTCTTACACAGATAAAACAGTCCTCAAACGATTGTTACAATATTTTGGGCACAAACAGATTTGTATTTGTTTCTTCATTTTCTTTATCTCAGGCAGGTAGGGCTACTCCTTTCCCACCATATATAATCAAGTAGCAAAGAGAACTTCCCATCTCCATTTGTGCCCAAATCCCTCTGCTTCTACCCCAGCAGCTGGGGCCCAGGCACTGTTGGCAGCCTCTGTGCCAGCCCTGAGCTCCTCCCCACTGCATGAAGCATCACTCACAGCTCACAGATAGTTGCCGGGTCCCATCCTTCCCACCAGCTACAGACTTCCTCCAAGCATTCCTCCAAGCCATGGTGTTATATCCTCTATGAAGAAGGTGGTGAGGCTAAACAACCAGGTAAGAGCATGCTTTGGTCCTCTGAGCAGAGGGATGATTATCCATCCCTGCAGCATGCTGGGAGGCAGGGGTTATGCGGGATGGCCCAAGTCACTGCTCCATGTACTGAGCTCCTGCAGGACCCTACCTAACCTTCATCTGTAGAGGAGCTCATGGTCCATGGGGCAGAAGAAGGGGCCCAGCATGAACAAAAGGAGGGTTCACCCTCCATCCCCATGGCTCCAGCCCCCAGCCCTTGGTGTCACTTCATCTGGTGCTGCTGGCTGGTAGGACCCCCAGCATCCTGTTGGTAGCATTTGGAATGGGATAGCAACAGAGGCTGTGGCAGTGCAGAAGTGTACATATTCCCAGCAGTGAGGGCATGCATACTCATCATTGCTCTGACATCAGTTTTATAGGAGCCTTCCCCCTCCCCCCCAGAAAATTCTTTATACTTCAAAATAATAAATACAAAAAATACAGAGCCTGTTTATAGCAGAAATTGAAATTCCACATATTATCAAAAGTTGGATTTTGTCCTGCAGGCACTGAATAAGTTTCTTCATATGAATATTTTGTAACTTTCTCTTGCCAAAAGAAATGTGAAAAATGTTGTAATTTTTCTGTGCCTTCTTTTGGACATTCCAAGCTTTTGCTTAAGCTTCTCA